>NC_132910.1:65078793-65728793 GCF_047675955.1 Chlorocebus sabaeus
GACCTCACAAAGCTTATGTGCAAATATGAGAAGACTGATCAATATTATGCAAATAGGTAAATATATACATAGGAGAGTGATAAGTGCTCTGAAAAACAATAAAGCAGGGTAGGAGGGAAGTGAGCACCAGGAGAAGGGAAAGAAAGGGTATTTGGGAAAAGCATCACTGATAAGGTGAATTTTAAGGAGAGACCAGAAAGAAATGAATAGTGTAAGCCATGGAGATGCCTCAGGGAAGATCAAAAGGAAGATAGGCAAAACCAAACACAAAGATCCTATAGTAAGACTTTACTTGACCAGTTTGAGAAACTGTGTGCCTGTAGAAGAGTGAACAGGGGAGAAGGTAGTAGGAGATGAGATCAGAGGGGTGAATATTGGAGGTGTGAGTATGAGAGGTTATGTAGAGCCTTGGAGTATGCCATTATTAAAGGCTTTGGCCCTTCCTCTGAGCTAGATGGGAGTTCACTGTAGAGTTCTGAGGAGAGGGTGATGTGTTCTGCTTGTTTTAAGAACACAACCATGACTCATGTGTTGAAAATACACTGCAAGGAAGCAAAGGTAGAAACATAGAAACATGCATGTAAAAAGTCAAGTGATGTAATCCCAGCCACTCTAGAGGCTAAGGTGGGAGAATCGCTTGAACCCAGGAGGTGGAGGTTGTAGTGAGCCGAGATTGCACCACTGCACTCCAGCCTGGGTGACAGAGTGACATCATCTCAAAAAAAAAACGTCAGGTAAAAGATAACAGAGATTCAAACCAGGGTGGTGATACCAAAGGTGCAATGAGATGAGATTCTGAATACATTTTGAAAGTAGAGCTGACAGGAACTGCTGACAGAGTGGGATGTGAGAGAAGAGGAATAATTACTGATGTCAATGTCCTCAGTAACTGGTATAGTGGAATATATGAAGATGGAGGTGTAATAGGTTGAAAAGATGGAAGTAAATTGGAAATGCCAAATGTACCATCTAATGGAGAAATCAAGAAAAACAAATTCATTATTTAGTGGATGAAATCTACTCTTGGCCCACTTGAATACAGCACTTTAAAACTAGGTACCAGAACATTACATATTGTGTTCGAGAGCAAGAGCTCTGAAGCTGCATGAATGCTGTGTACTACTGTTATTATTACATGATTGTTATTAAATTACATTAAAGGAAATGGTTATTAAACACTTGTTTTAAATTTTGCATTAAATAAAGTTGATACATTTGTTATGAATAAATATTGTATGAAATAAATTATTTCATACTAGGCAGTTATTTTACCACATGGGACAATAGGGTTTCAGAGAATGGATAGCCCAAGGAAGAATCGAAGCACTTGACTGGATCAGGAAGTGTTGGTTCAGGCCCTGACTACCAACAGCTTGCTCTCCAATTTTGGCAAAGCAAACAGTGGATCTGGGCCTCCATTCCTTGCAGGCAAATAGAGGGGTTCAGTTAGATGGGTCTCAGCCATTTCCTTCAACTGGAACAATCTACCAGCATCTAACTTTAAACAACATTTCTCATAATGTTGGCTATACAAGTGAAGAATTAAGATTTTTCATAGAGATTTGTAAAATGTTTTTAAATAATAGGCTTCTTTTATCCATGAATAAAGTAGCCGATTATTACATATAAAATTTATATTATTTTTCTTTACTCATTGACTGTCTTACGATGGTCTCTTTGAAGTGAAAAAAGTAGATAAAAAATACCTTTGAAAATAATGATATTATCCAATTAATGCCATTAATGGGTGGTTGCATCTTTATATAGAAATGTGTTCCTCTATAAGTGAAGGTAAATTTGATTTTTTCAATTTATATCATTTCTTCCATTACATTTCACTGTAATAAATTTTGGACTTCTCAATACAGGTGATTCTTATGATCTACAGTAGTTGTGTTCTATAAAAGGCATCATGAACACTGAATGAGCAATATATTAAACCACTGTTCTGGGAGAAATACAGGGTTAGTTTCCTGTAAGTCCCTAGTCACAAGATTTCTGTCAACTAATCAATATGTAACCTAGTTTTACGTGTGTTTCTGTTTAAAGAGAGCTTAATTGATACACATTGTTGATTCACTGACATTGAATCCACAGTAAAAGGCACGATAACTCATGCATGAATGAAGCTTATCTAACACACAGATATTTTCCATAAGGCACATCACAACCTTCTTGAGCTTAGGAACTCTAGACAGCACTGCAGCTTTATATTTGGGGGCCATTTTAAACAGGAAAATTAGTGAGGAAAAGCACCAAAATGTGGCATTACACAGATGGTGAAAAGGGCATTTGCTTAGTGTTATAAAAGTTTAACAAGGAGGAAAAGTGGGGCCTTATTAGACCTTAGCTGGGTACACACATGCACACAATGTGACTCAAACATCTTGCTGCTCTGCATGTCTGTGAAGGTCCACGAGTGACCACAAAAGGGCTTCAAGTACAGATGGCATTACAAATAAATTTTCCAAGAGCAGGCAAACTTGCAGTTACAGAAACCGCAAATAATGAAGATCAACTGTGTTTATTTCTTATCAACTGATCATGGCTCTTAGCCCTTTAATTATATTTATCTGCTGTTTAGAACTACTACCAAGATACCATTGATTAATAAACACAAATACTTAACTGTAGATGAAGAAATCAAATCTATGTGGTTAACCATTCATGAAATTTTTAATAAATCAATTACCACCTAATCAATCTACTTTATGTTTGCATTTTGTAGATACCATCTTTCTAAATATTTAATTTTCATGAATTATAAACACTATTAAAAGAGTATCTACAAATTATGACACTGCGTTAGAGACTACATTAGCAAATTACACTACAGCTTATAACCTACTATAAGACTGACTTCCATTCAGGAAAGGAAATAAAAAAGAAAGAGAAAAGGAATAAGAAATACAGCCTTGTTAATTTTAAAAAGCAATCTTTAATATTAATACAATCTATAATTAACACTAACGTGAAAATTATATTTAAAAATGAGCAGTAAAATCAGAAGTCTGGGTGACCTTTCTTCTGGATTCCTGCCATGAAACAGTGAAGTTTGAAGTGATTTTGATATCTAGCATGCTCTCTGATCCTCTCAAAGGACTTACCTTTCCTGGTACAAAGTCTCTGGGCATTAAAATTATTCATCATTTCATGACATATTTGGGGCTCTCTGGCAAAAACAGCTCTCTGAAGATGATGCACGTAAATAAAAAGAGTATAAAAGAAAGTCTTGTATTATGTAATGAAAAATGAAAAGAATGTCCTCTTGATGGTAAAGGTGATTTTTTTTCCCTTCTTTTAAGGACAATAAAATCATAGAAAATAAAATGATATCAGCATCATTTTGGAAAAGTTTATATTTTTAATATCTTCTAAACAAAAATGCTTTTGAACTAAGTTGAAGGTTTGGCTGAACAATCTGCGAACGGGTAAAAGAGCTGCTGTACCTGGTCCTCTTGCTTCAAGTTGCCAACAATACAAAGCCAAACTGCACCAACAAGGTCAAGCACAGTTGGAAGAACATTTCCACCAACGTAAATAATTATTTATTTCTAGAATTAAACAAAATATCTAAACAGTAAAAAATAAATATGTAACTCAGCAGTGCACTGGAATTAAGGGACTAATGGTTTTTATCTGCAGTGTGTTCTTTCAATTATATAATTCATAAAACACAAAAAATAATGAGGAAGAAACTGTGCTAAGTATCAGGCTGAATAGAACTACCCATTGGACAGAGCCTCAGAAAACCTTTTAGAAATTACCAATGTAATTAAATCATCTGAATAAATAAATTTGTATCAGAAACTCAGAGAAGCTAAGGTAATAACAATTTCTGAGTAACCATTTTTGCCATAGTCAATTTTGAAAACCAAAAATGGACTCAAACTTTTTTAACAATTTTTTTAAGGAAACATGGCATTAACTGACAAAAGGTAAATTTTTGGTTTTTAAACTTTTAAAAGTAATAAATAACTTTCAGTAAATATTACATTCTATACAGTGATTCGATGCATATATACACAAATAATATATATATATACATACATACATAACTAAAACATAAGTTACAGAAAACAATACTTAACCTTACTACATGTAATATACTCTGACATTTAATGAAATTTATCTCACTACATTTAGTGATAATTAATGGGTCATAATGCCCAGTGTGAAAAAATCTAGACAACAGTATTTGTTATACCTCTCCCAGTTTGGGGTCTCATTGCTAGTAGTGAATTGACTTAGCAGTGAAAAAAGATTTCATCTCAAGTTCTTTGGACGATAATATATATCAAATAAATTTACTCTTGTCAATCGGATTATGTTCTTGGCAAAAAAAAAAAAAAAAAAAAATAGAAAGGGAGGGAAAAACAAATTGTCCATTCTATTATTTTATTGTCATAGCTTTCAACCCCAACTTTGGGTAGACTTACATGCAGAAAATGATGTATAATTCACAATGTTAAAAAAAAAACAAAAAAAAAAACTTTTCAGTGGAGATTTAGGATATTAAGAAGGGCAATTTAATTTAGCAGTATGATGAATCAGGCTTATATAATCCACAGACCAGGGAATTCAGACATAAATTCAACATTTTACTTAGGTTCCCTTTTATCTTTCTTCCTATTCACATCTAATTCAAATCACTATACTACAATATCCATTTGTTGGGTAGCAAAAAAATGAATGTGTAGTTATTTTCAATGGAGAGAACTGTTTATACAGAGTTGAGTTGTTTAGGCATGGAGGACAAAGCATAAAATAGAACAATTAAAACAATTTTTTTAAATGCCTTGAGAAACATTATCAATGAATGTTTCACTACACCTGATCAGGGGTTTTGCAAGTGCATATCTATGGCTAGTTTTCTACTTTGTTCATTCATTTGCTCTCACTAAAAGTAATGAATTATTAGATATGGGGTATGTGGTCTTTGAGAAAAATCATTTGCACATTTGTTCAGTCACAGTTCTTAGGATTGTTGACTGTAAACACTTGGGTATACTCCATCAATTCTAAGAAATTTACTAAACCAATATTGAATAGCTTCCAGAATTGTTGGGAGGTCTCAGGAATAAGTTTCCAGAAAAAAAGTATCAAGACTAAGCTCCAGAACTAGCCTGATGGAAAAACAGCTGCCGCTACATCTGCTGCAATTAATACCAATAATATATGCCAACTTCCAATGCCACCAGGACCAATGCCACTTTCATATCAAAAATTAAATATTATATGCTGACTCCTCAAACCACAGCACTTCACCATCACATTCACTGAGAAAAATGGAAAGTCTGTGAAAAATCTGCCTTCTGACATTAATCAATCCCCAAATGAAGTATGGCAAACATCTGTTAGATTGGACAAGTCTACAAGCCTAGTGACATGCCTAAATCCTAGCTGCAAGAAAGACTAGAAATTTGACTTCTGACTTCTAAGTTGCTAATACACAACTCAGAGTGTTGTAATTTCATAAATTTAGAAAATCTACTCAAATAATATGGATATGGCAATTGTCTAGCATATTGGCATTTTATGTAACATATTATGGATCATAACATATTAAAAAAAATCGAATTCCAGAATTTCAGAAGTGACAGGGACTTTAGAAAACAATTACAATCCAGCCCCTCCGTTGTACAAATGGAGTCCAGGGCCTATCTATTCATTTAAACCAGAGCCATGAATTGGTATTCTAAAGTCTGTGATGGTCTTTTCTATTAGGCCATTCAAAAATCACCTCTTCTTATCTCCTATCACTAGTGCTATTTGTGAGCAGAGAATGGCTCAGCTGAGAATGTAGACTGAGAATGGTGGCTCACACTTGTAATCCTATCACCTTTGGAGGCCAAGGCTGGAGGATCACTTGAGCCCAGGAGTTTGAGACCAGCCTGGGCAATATGGCAAAACCTCGTCTCCTTTTTTTTTTTATTTTTATTTAAAATAAAAAATAAAACGAAGAAAATGTAGGGAATTAGTATGTTGAAGGTAGTACATTGATCATTTTAAACATCATCCAGACAGGCTGCAGTTGACATTTCCAATATTCAACATTCCTCCTTTAACTGTGAGAATCTGCCAGCTAGGGATTTTGTGAGTTGTTTGCCCATTAGATGGAGGTCTTCTGGAACACATCGACTCCTCCCTACACACCAACATACAAAATAGCAAGTCATATGCCTCGGAAGGATGACCCAGACCAAAACCAAAATGTTAACTGGGTAAATATTGTCGTTGGCATCTATTTGCTTTTCATTAGGCTGGAACTTAACTAGAGCTTCAGGGAGATCAATGAGCACAGGGTTCAGTAGTAAAAATGTGGCACCATAAACCTGCTTGCAATTAGCAACAGAGTCTGAAAATTAATTCAGCAAGTAGATACACGTCAACACTAAGTGAAGAAACAAGTGTTCTGGATGATGACCACGCTTTCCTACAATGATGGTGAAACTAAGGTGTCCTTATAGAGTTTATAGATACTTGATAGTTTTAATGTAAGAAAATAGGGACTCCAGTGATGAAGTTGCAGATACAAGCCTAATTTGGTTAGTTGAAACAGTATTATGTAGTACTGGGAAGATAATAGGCATATGTATTTATGATCCTCCCTCAGGAGCTTTGGCTTAAGAAGTTACAGGCTAACAATACTTGCTATCACTTATTATCCAATCAAAGCCTATATGATGTGAATAGAGAGGTTCCTGATCTAAGTGGAAACATTCTTCAAATCCAAAATGATAAATTCTCATAAATTCCCTCTCATTCCATATATGTGTGTGTATTATTATTATATGAAATTTCACTCTTGTCCAGGCTGGAGTGCAATGGCACAATCTCAGCTAACTGCAACCTCCGTCTCCTGGGTTTAAGCGATTTTCCTGCCTCAGCCTTCCAAGTAGCTGGAATTGCAGGTATGCACCACCACTCCCAGCTAATTTTGTATTTTAGTAGAAACAGGGTTTCACTGTGTTGGTCAGGCTGGTCTCAAACTCCTGACCTCAGGTGATCCACCTGCCTCAGCCTCCCAAAGTGCTTGGATTACAGGCGTGAGCCACCATGCCTGGCCCATGTGTGTGTATTATTTGATTGTGCTACTGCACTCCAGCCTGGGTGATACCCCGTATGGAGAAAAAAAACCCAGCCAGGCTGGAGTGCAGCAGCCCAGTTTAAAGAAGAAAAAAAAAAAGCAAAGGAAGCAGAGAGAGGTAATAATATTCATATGACTTGTAAGTCATTGTCCTGTTATACCATTAGCATAATATAGTCAGTAAATGTTACCCTGTTAAATCTTGGTTTCAAAGTCTATAGACACTGACAGGTGCTTTCAGGGAGAAACAACAGAGTCTGAGCAGTTTCAGATCTGATAGTTAGGTCCTCGTCAGCTTGAACTGAATCTCGAAGTACTAAAAAGCATCATAAAATAATGTTCAATGCATATTTCCCTAGGATTGAGAAACAATCTATTCCTAGGCATAAAGTCAGTCTTATGGTTTTCAAAAGGTAGTTTGTTTCCTTAACTATCTGCTTTAAATGAAGGAATAGTTGTTTTCTTATCCATAGGCAAAAGTCAAGATAATCCGGACATAAAGCTATAAAGTAAATTCCACTGAAGAATATATTAGAAAATTTGCAAGCAAGTCAATACAAGGAAACTAAATAAAAAGGCCTATTTGTTAAGAGTCGTCATGGGTTGTGAGATTATCTGTGTATTAAAACACATTAAAAAAGATTATCTACCTATCCATTTATCTATCTCTGTCATTTTTTATGTGCAATAACCACAAGGTAATTCCCACTGCAGGTAATTTTTGGTTATTTCCACTCAAAGGCTACCTCACCATGGAGTTACCACAATTCCTTTGTTTTCTTCAAAAAGGTATTAATATTTTCAAAGGACATGATTCAGACAGCTTAATACAGAAAACAATGTCAATGCAGGGAAGAAAACAAGAGCAACATAGAGTGCAATAGGACACCAAGTCCAATACCAGAAGTCACTGCTCCAAATAATATAATTTGTAAATCAATTAAAAGCTGCATTCATAGAGATCAGGCACTCATTCAGTTTACCAAACGCAATCAAATTACACTTCCAGGGGGAATTAATGTCACAGTATATTTGGTCATTGCTGCAATTGTCATTTCCAATAGGATAAACAAAATAATCCCAGGCTTCCATAGCTGTCACTGAGATAGTACAGAAGTGACTGTTGGCTCCACAGGCAGAATGTCTGGCATGCAATACCAGCTCAGCCACTTACTGGGTAACTGTGGGCAAAGTGCTTAGCATCTCTGCCTTATTTCCCTCAATTTGTAAAAATGTACATAATATAATGTGCTAGCTCAGGAGGTTACTGTGTCTGCTAAACAAGACAATACATCAGAGGGTTGAGCATCATGCCTGGCACAAGATATACATTTGAGAAATCTTTCATAGTTGTTATAATTTGAAGAATTAGATTCAAAAACTTACAACCACATAATAGTTAGAAAGAGTAGCATTATTGTGCATGTTTTATTAAAAATATTTCTGGAGAATGTCTTTACTTGCTTTTAAAAGACTTTTGTCTACTTTTGCTTTTAAAAGACTTTTGTGCTTTTTAGCACAAGTAGATGGTGTGGTCCAATCTGTAATACAGTCCTACAAAACACTGAAAATCATTTCCCAACCTTCCAGACTGTTGTTCACAAAAGAGCAGCCTTCCATGCCCCCTGTTCCTTCTCCCCTATTCTGATCCTCTACAGCTGTCCATATTTTCATTTACAAGTTGTAGGGAATAGACAGTTTTGAATCATTCATAGCCCTGTCCACTGCTAGGTTCTGACATATTTATTCAAGCTTGTCAGGGAAATTGGAAAAGATATCGATTTTATGGAGAGAGAGACCTCTTAGGCAAGAATTCTTTCAAAGCAAAAACAGAATTGGGCAATTAATATTGACCCACCAATAAAATGAAGAGTATGGTATTATATCTATTTCTTTAGTGGGGAGAGAAAAGTAGGTAAGAAAAATCCAGAATTTAATGAGGACAGGGAAAAAGCATTATTGAGCATGAAAGGACACCAAGTCCAATGTTGGCAGTCACAGCTCCAAGGAATGACATTTGTAAATCAATTACAAGATGCTTTCACAGAAACAAGACACTCATTCAGTGTCTTCTTCCCTAGAAATTCCATATGACACTAAGGTACAATTAGCACGACAGCATTTTTGTTTCTACATATTAATTTGACATCTATTTCTTGGGCATCAATTCTGTGCCAGGAGACTTTCTAGGTATTGGGGAATCAAAAGTAACAAACAGTCATGAAACAAAACCTCATGGAACTTACATTATTATCTATCTGTGAATGCAGCCAAGGCATTCTCCCCAGATCTGTCCAGAACACAGAAGTATCAAGGACTTGAATGTATAGGATCTTTGGAAGCCGAGAAGGCCAGACTCTCTTTTCCTACAATACGCATTACCTAGCCTTGTAATTACCCTCACAAAATAGTACACCAGGCCGGGCGCAGTGGCTCACGCCTGTAATCCCAGCACTTTGGGAGACCGAGACGGGCAGATCACGAGGTCAGGAGATCGAGACTGTCCTGGCTAACACTGTGAAACTCCATCTCCACTAAAAATACAAAAAATTAGCCGGACATGGTGTCAGGCGCCTGTAGTCTCAGCTACACGGGAGGCTGAGGCAAGAGAATGGCGTGAACCCGGGGGACGGAGCTTGCAGTGAGTGGAGATCGTGCCACTGCACTCCAGCCTGGGCCACAGAGTGAGACTCCGTCTCAAAAAAAAAAAAAAAAAAAAAAAGAAAGAGTACACCAGTTCAACCCTGAAATATCAGAGCAGGGCAGAAATGTAATTTTTGTCCTATGAGAGGTTATCAACAAAAATGAGGGGTTAGCAAGTCAGTTGGTGTCATAGGCAAATATTTATATAAAGATATAATTGATTGCTAATGCTGTATGCGAAAGCACTTTTTGCTGGGTTTTTACAATCCGATCTATGAGAAAGAACTAATCAAAATCATTCTTTCCTTTGATAACCACTTACAGTTTCTCTTGGTAAATAGGGTGTCCAATTGTGCACACATTTATAACCAAGCATTTCTGAATGTAGCTTAGAGCCTAAATCCAACATAGGTTGCGTGATATTATTATGATAATTTGACCAGTTATTATTAAGAACACAAGCCAAGTTAAGGTCTTTTCAAGCTCTAAAATCCTACACTTTGGCTGGGAAATTTTACTAGAAATAATGGGCACTGTAATAGATTCTTTACATATAGAATTTCTAATCCTTATAACAATGTGAGGTAGTCTTATTTCCAGGTTTACAGATTTTCAGAAAAAGGAAGGAACAGGAGCTTATTTCTGCAAAAACAGATAGTACAATGGAGAATCCAGGACTCAAATACAAGTCCATTATACTTGAAAGCTGGTATTTCAAACTAGTCCTTGGCCTTCATAAATATGTTAGTATGTTAAATACTTGCACTTAACCCTTACAAGAAAATACAGTGGGCATAATGTGAATCAGGGAGTGGAGAAATATACTGGTGGAGAAAATAAATATGCCCGGCTTATGCTTTCTAGTCAGTGCCTTTTTGGTTTTAATGGGTAATCTGCATTTATGGTATATTGATAAAGTTTGTAGTTTATCTGTAAAGGTTGAGAATGGTCAATGTAGAAAGGATATGTTTTAGCAAATGCAAGTGCATGTTGGACTGATAGCCTGCGGTTAGGGAGCTGTACAGCTATGCCTGTGGTTAAAGCAGACATCTGCTTTGATTGGTTGGTTCTCAGGTCATACTGGTTGTCAAGTATTTTAAATAACATTCCTGTTGCACGCTGTCAACTTCTGATTTTATATTCCCAACCCTGAACTCTCTACGAGATTTTAGACTCACATTCAATGACTTCTTTGGCAATGCCAACTCAGAAGTCTAATAGGCATTTTAAAATTAATGTGCCGGTAACAAATCCTTTCATCTTCCCATCACAACATTCTACCCCACTCCTAGCTGTGCCCACCTCCACTGAGACAACTCTATCCTCACAGTTTGTCAGGATTTATCCTTGACCTCTCTTTGTCTATAACAACTCATATCCAGTCCACCAGTACATTCAGCTCTACTTTCAAAGCACATCCTGCAACTGACCACAGTGTTCTATCCGCGTTGCTGCCACCTCAATTCAAGCCACCAATTACTGCAACTGTATCCTAGCAGGTCTTCCAGCCTCTGCTTTGGCACTTGCAGTCCTCTTGCAGCACAGGAGCCAGAGTGATCTTCTTCAACCAGAAGTCAGATCAGCTCACTCCTCTCTTCAGAACTTGCTGAAGCCTTCCTATCCTTAATAATCTACTTGGACTGCCATAACAAAACACCATTAGACTGGTGGCTTACACAACAGACATTTACTTCTCACAGTTCCGGAGGCTGGGAAGTCCAAGATCAAGGTACAGGCAAATTTGGTTTCTGATGGAGATCTGCTTCCTGGCTTGCAGCTGGCCCCCTTGTCACTGTGAACTCAAACAGTGGAGAGAGAGCTCTAGTCACTTCCTCTTCTTATAAAAGCACTCATGCTATCAAGCAGGTCCCATCTTCACAATCTCATCTAAATCTAATTACTTCTCAAAGGCCCTATCTCCAAATACCATCATACCGGGGATTAAAGCTTCAACATACGAACTGGGGAGGTGGGCACAAACATTCAGTCCGTAACAATCTCACTCAGATGGAAAGTAAAGGTCTTCACCATGAGCTAGGGCCCCTGCCCCTTCTCCTCTGTGGTGGTATTCCCTAAGACTTCTAGTCCCCTCACTCCACACCGCACTATGCTGCATGGCTTGCAAGCTGCTCCCATCCATGCCAGATAACCCCCCATCTCACTACCCCTTGCCTGCTACCTCACTTCCTTCCACTTACCATAATCTGACCACAATCTGACCACAATATGACAGGCTTTATTTATTTGTTTATTCACAGCCCCTGTTCCCAGAATAGAAGCCATATAAGGGCAAAGAATTTGGTCAGCTTTGCTTACTGGTGTATCACAGGTATACAGAAAAGTACCTAACATGACAGATACTAAAAAAGATTTGCTAAATGGATGAATAAATGCATGAGGCCAATTTTGTAGGCCAAGTGTAATTTTAAATATACAATGATTTTCCTGTAATTCTCAAAATAATTCTATATCCAAAATGGAACATATCCCCCAGATGTTTCATTTTGTTTTTCAAAATAATATAAAATAAAATATATCAAATGGATTAAGAAAGTTGAGTGAGAGCGAGTCTAAGAGGGAGTTATTTAAAGTCCCATTAGCAAGTTTCATAAACTTGTGAGTCCTTATCTTTCTTCCTGTGGTTTCATTTGTATTTGGTTTCAGAAATTCTCATTGAAGAAGCTAAATGCAATCTTTTGTTTTGGTTTGGGCACATAATCAAAAATTTTTAGCTGCAAGAAACAATAATCCAACTATTCAGGGGGTTTCCTTGAAATCTGTCACTTAGAGATTTACTGTGGTATAAAATCGGATATAAATTTCTATAAAATTTCTACCTAGGAAGAGATAATGTGAATTTTTTTCCTATAAAACTATAAAATTATAAAAGTACACTTTTTTTTTTTTTTTTTTTTTTGAGACAGAGTCTCGCTCTGTGGCCCAGGCTGGAGTGCAGTGGCCGGATCTCAGCTTACTGCAAGCTCCGCCTCCTGGGTTTACGCCATTCTCCTGCCTCAGCCTCCTGAGTAGCTGGGACTACAGGCGCCCGCCACCTCGCCCGGCGAGTGTTTTGTATTTTTTTTTAGTAGAGACGGGGTTTCACCGTGTTAGCCAGGATGGTCTCGATCTCCTGACCTCGTGATCCGCCCGTCTCGGCCTCCCAAAGTGCTGGGATTACAGGCTTGAGCCACTACGCCCGGCCAAAAGTACACTTTTTTTAATCCATAAGTTGGTTCCCAGGCCTTTAGTATGCAGAGATAGGCTGCCTGGACATACCAGAATTGAAATGTTTTTGAAATAATAATAAATACTAAATCTTTATACAAGTACTCAAGGTCTCAGAACCAATTTCCAGGATTCGACACCAGTTTGTGGACCAAAAGCAAGAAAGAATAGCAGCCTTGTCCATGCCCACCCTTAACTGAACATACAGCTCTCTCCATCCTCCTTCTCCCAAATATGGTATATACATCCACTCATCTCTTAGTGCCTTCCAATTTGTAGCTTCAGAACTGGCTCCCCTGATCACTCCTCTAATTTCTGAATCCTTTCTGAAGCTAAGAGCTAACAGCGCACTCAAATAATTCTGTGCATTTATCCATGCATAATACGAAGAAGCTAATTCAGGTGAAGAAAAGGGAAGGCTGACTGGGAAGATGAGGTTAAAAACAATGGAGCTTGAACAAGAACACAGAAACAGCTCTGACTAGAAAGACAGGTGTGTGTGTGTGTGAGTGTCAGAGACAGAAGGACAGAGACAGAGAGAGAGAAAATTTGAGAGTGAGAACCACAGAGCACAAGAAGAAAAATGAGGTAGAAGTTTGGAGAATATGAGCCTGTGAACAATGAGAGAAGTAAGCAGGAAGTGTATTATTTTCTTCTCTGAGGTGTGATTCCTGTAGAGAATATCTCCCTTGGGGGTAGGTTAGATACTTACAAGATGCAAAACACAATGTGCTCTCAGTTCTGCCAGGTACACATTTAAGAGAACAGTTTGGCGTTAGAGGTAGAATGCAGTTGGATCACTTTATAACCTTAGCAAAGCAGGGTTTAAGAAAATAATACAGGAATTTCACTCTCAGCAAACAGGGACCTGTTTCTGTAATGCGAACTCATTAGGGCTATGCTCCTACTAAGTTTTCATGTAAGCAACTGTAGATGAAGTGCTACTCAAATATCCCCCAAATCTCTCCCTAACTTCATTCAGCCACCAGGAAAAAAAAAAAAAAAAAAAAACTTAGAGAAACAGAGGCAGTCCAAAGACATGCTAGGTAGACAATTGTGGTAAGGGTGGAATTTCTCGTGTGAATCTAAAAGTTTATTTAAAAGTGAATTTTAAAAATCTGCTTCCTCCTCTTCCCAGGTGGCTAATAACCTAGCTGTATTGTTAATCAGAAAAAAATAATAAATGTAAAAATGGAGGCTAGGCACGGTGGCTCATGCCTGTAATCCCAGCACTTTGGGAGGCCAAGGTGGGAAGAACACCTGAGGCCTGGAATTCGAGACTAGCCTGAGCAACATAGTGAAACTCTGCCTCTACCGGGAAAAAAAAAAAAAAAAAAAACATTATCCCGGTGTAGTAGTGTGTACCTGTAGCCCCAGCTACTCAGGAGGCTGAGGGAGGACTGCTTGCGCCCATGAATTTGAGGCTACACTGAACTATGACCTCTTCACTGCACTCCAGCCTGGGCAATAGAGAAAAATCCTGTCTCTTTAGGAAAAAAAGAAAAAGAAGGAAAAAGAAAAAAAAAAAAAACATAGTAAATTGTGAAAGCAGTGCATATGAATAGGCATGATTATTATACCATACTCCGTGCTCGATCTAATGACAACTTGTCTGCTAGGCCCTGAAGATAAAATGTGAATGAGGTCCCCAAGGCCAAATGGCTTTTGTTGGCGGGGGGAATAAGGATCTGTAAGTAAGTAATGTAGTACCAGAGCCACTATTAGCCTGCATAGGGCCACTGTGCAAATTAGAAAAAGGAAGCCCTGCATCAGCGCTGACTCATCCCTTCAGCCAGGCACCTTTGTACACTACAACACCCACCCCAGAATACCAATTAGGGGCATCAGGGAAGGCTTGCAGGGGGTGATGCCAAAGATGAGGCCTAAACAGAAAGGAGAAGATCAGCCAGACAAAGTGGGAGGGAGAAGAAGAGCAACTCCCACCGAGAGAATGTAAGTGAAAAGCACCAAGAGAAGATGGAAAAATTAGAAATTACAGTTTTGGGGAGGGAGTCTGTATGGCTGGAGAGTAGCAAACAAATAGGGGAACTCAAAATGTAAAGGACTTTGCAATGTCAGGATTTTAGAATTTAGTCTGAGAAATAAGGGAGCCATGGGAGGATTTTGAGGAGAGCGACAGATCCGAGTTGCATTTTTAAAAAATCCTGTTCTTCATAGCAAAGGGAAGAATTCAGAAGAGGGAAGACTTATTAAAGCATGTGTACTAGGGGCAAAGAGATAGATTTAAAAGCCATTGAGAGAGTTGAAGGGAGAACTGCTAAGTGTTTATATAAGTTGGCAAGGGAAGGAGAGGTAGACAGGATGACATCAGATTTCTAGCTTGGGCAAGGCTTATAGCAGGGAACACAAGCAGAGAAGCAGGTTTGGGTGGGGGCTGGGTGGGGCAAGGATGGAAAACAAGTTCCATTTTATGCACAGTATGATTACCAAGGTACCAGAATAGCATCCAAGTGAATATTCTACTAGCTAGTAGGAAACGTGTCTGCAGAGAAACGTTAAACCCTCTAAAATAGATTTGGGAGTTACTAATATACTAATGAAATGCCCTGGGTAGATTTAAGAGGTAGGCAGAAGGGGAATTCATGAAGGAGATTAGGAATGAATGGTTGGAGATAAAGAAGAAATCTAGAAAATACTTATGTTACAAAAGCCAAAGGAGGTAACTCATACGGTTTCCTGGGCCATATGGTTTCCCTATGTACAAGAGACTCAATTCCCCATCCTCAGAGAGCTTATTACCTATCAGAAAAGTTAGATGATTAAGTAAATAGTCCTAACAAAACCTAATCAGTATTGTAATGGGGAAGGTATGGAGCATTCAACTATAGAGAGACATCAAGTAAGACCAGAACAAGAAGGTTCCACTGGACTTAGTAATAAGCAGGTGGTGATAATCACCATGAGAGCAATTTCTTTGGAACACATAGCAGAAGCCTGAAAGCAGAGGCTTAGAAAATAAATAAGCATTAAGGAAATGACAATAGAGTGCTTCTCTTTCAGAAACTGTTCAACAAGAAAGTTATGAGGGGAAAATTACTTACATAGATAATTGTCTGTTGACAACTTTTAAAAGGTAGAAGGATAATTACCTGGCATTATCCATAGACGGACTCATTTTAACTTTCATAATTTGGAGACAACATTGTTCCTTCCTTCCTGAATCTTATCCTTCCAGACACTTAAATGTGTTCAATGCTCTGTAGAAAACATTTCACAGACAATACGAGCCTCTCTCTTTATATCTCCAATTTGGGCACTTAATTACATGCTTCTCTGAACTGCTGAGTATTTTCACGTGTAAATGTCCTAACTTCTCTTACAAGAAGAAAGCCCCTTACATGTCAACAGTGTTTGGTATCATGTTGTTCACACTCTAGTGTTTTATTTAAATAAAAAGTAATAGAGCTGCACAGAGAATTCTCGCAGCTTTGAGTAGATGAGGAAGTGAAGAACAGAACAGAAGGCTTGTAGAGTAGCAACATGAACTTTGGAATCAAACAAATGTATTTGAATCCTGGTTCCACCCTTCATAAACTAAGCAACCCAGTCAAATTAATAAATCTATTTGAGACTGAACTTTTTCACTGTACAGAGCACATAGTAAAGGCTCAATATTTACTGAACTAAATCAAAAACACTTGACATAATATTTATACTTGCAGAGTAGTTGAGAAAATTAAATAAGATAATTATGTTAAGTGTTTAGATACAATACATTTCAGATTGGCGTTATCTAAGGATCTTTCTTTCTTGCAGATTTCATTCTCTAGACCTGTTATGAAAGTGATAAAGAGGACTGGGAGCCTAGAGATCTGCAGAGTTGAATAGAAAGTTCCGGGCTCAAAGTTTTACTGGGAATTTAGTTTTCTAAAACATTATCCCTAGAACAATGTTTTTTATAAATTGTGGTTTTGAAAACCTGTATCACAATCACCTGGGTGCTTGAGTTAAAAAATAATAAGTCAATAAATAGGCAAACAAAAAATTAAAAAGTGGTAGATTCCAGCTGGGCGCAGTGGCTCACATCTGTAATCCCAGCACTTTGGGAGGCCGAGGCGGGCAGATCACAAGGTCAGGAGATCGAGACCATCCTGGCTAACACGGTGAAACCCCGTCTCTACTAAAAATACAAAAAATTAGCCGGGCATGGTGGCAGCCACCTGTAGTCCCAGCTACTTGGGAGGCTGAGGAAGGAGAATGGCATGAACCTGGGAAGTGGAGCTTACAGTGAGCCGAGATCGCGCCACTGCACTCCAGCCTGGGTGACAGAGTGAGACCCCGTCTCAAAAAAAAAAAAAAGTAGATTCCTAGAGCCCACTCCAGATCAATTTGTAATGCTGAAGCTCAAGAATCTGCCATTTTATCAAGGGAATCTAATATATAAGAATGCTTCAGAACCACCCTCTAAAAGTCAAACTTACCCCAAATACATTTTGCCAGTTACTATGCTCCAAAAACAGGAAACAAGTTTAGTTTTGAGACTTCTCTGGATATATGAATTATTTATTATGATTTCCATTCAGGATGGATTCTGTAGAGTCATTTCTATCTCAAGGAAGCTATAAGCTATAACCTTAGTAAAGTGAAAAATTGAGGGACAGGTAGGAGGATTCCAGAACTACTCCTTTTTAGGATTGGAGAAAATCAAGGCATATCTGAACACTATCAGAATCTCTACTCACCTCCATTCCCTGTCTCCCACATTCCTCACACATACAAGTGTCATCAGAAGTGGACATGCTCAGGCTGAATTAAACTCAAACTGATACCAAATTGGCAGGGGAGTGAAGCTATTTATCGCTCCTCCTTTCTTGGGCAACAATAGCCATCTAGGCTAAAGACTTACTTTCTTTTCCATAAAGAGATGGCAAAAGCACACTTCTCCTTTCATAAAGCTGTCTGTGGAAGCTGGTTAGAACAAGGGGCTTTCTTTTATTCCTTTTTTTTTTCTTTTTTTCCTGAGACAGAGTCTCGCTCTGTCGCCCAGGCTGGTGTGCAGTGGCATGATCTCGGCTCACTGCAACCTCGACCTCCCAGGTTCAAGTGATTCTCCTGTCTCAGCCTCCCGAGTAGCTGGGATTACAGGTGCCTACTACCACCCCTGGCTAGTTTTTATATTTTTTAGTAGGGACGGGGTTTCACTATGTTGGTCAGGCTTGTCTCGAACTCCTGACCTCGTGATCTGCCCGCCTTGGCCTCCCAAAGTGCTGGGATTACAGACGTAAGCCACGGTGCCCAGCCAATAAAGGTATTCTTTATACTTTCCTTCATTCATAGAGCCTTGGAAAATTTCATTACTCCAATTACAAGTGCAGGTCCTTGTTCCTGGTCTCTGATAAAAAGGATCAAGCATTTGGCAGGACTATACCCATGACAACATCAAGAACCTTATAGCATATGGAATAGTTCAAGCTCTTTTTCATTGATTGGCTGACACAGATTGTTAGATTCACATAATAAAATATAATTTGTTGGAATTCATATTTTCCATTGCCTATTTCTTCATTTCTTTACTCTGAGAGCTCCTAGCCTTTCAAGTCCTGAAGTTACCAGGTCACTCATTGACATAACCATTTGAATATCATGTGATGGAAAACTCTATATGAACTATTTCCATACTCTCAAAGTACTTTTCAAAAAAAGAATGTTATGTGTAAAAATGAAACTCTGTCAAGATTCTCTAATAATAGAAAGACACTAAGGCAGTAAATTTATCATTAACAACTTAATAAAATCAAGCTACAATTTGTGTTGAGCTAAATTTGTGATCCACTTACAGTGTGATCATTAAAATCTTTGGTTTGCAAAATGAACACAGGAGTTGTCTTAGTCCCTGTAGTGTTGCTATGACAAAATACCCGAAGCTGCACAATTTATAAAGAAAAGAGATTGACTTCGCTCACAGTTCTGCAGGCTGGGAAGTTAAAGAAGCACAGGACTAGCACTGGCTCGGTTTCTGCTGAGGATCTTTGTGTTGTGTCATAAGATGGCAGAAGGTCAAAGGGGAAGCAGACACAAGTGAAGGGGCCAAACACAAAAGGCAACCCACTCTTGTGGGACTGAATCCATTTCCAAGAGGACTAATCCAGTCTCCTGAGAAGGAGAACTCGCTACTGCTAGAAAGGCCCCAACTGCCCACCAGGGGAAGGGCAAAGCCTTCACGATCCAAAGCCTCCCATTAGGTGCTCTCTCATATAGTTTCCACCCCACACTTTGCTACACTGGAAATTATGGTTCCAATAAGAGTTTGGGCAGGGTCAAGCCGCATCCAAACCATAGCAGGGACCATGTTAAACTATATCTATAAAATAAAAGAAAGATACTATAATTTAAAATGAAGAACTAGAAAAAGTGAACATCTGAAGAGTATTACCAAATCATTTAAAAATAGATATGTAACAAAAGAAAAGCAGAAATTATCTGTGTCTTATAAATCAAGATTAGCAATTAAACAATCAAAATACCAAATTTTTTAATCCACAAAACCAAAAGTCTTTCCCAGAAGACAAGTGACATTATATTTCTTCAATGTATATTCATTCAAATATATACTAAAGTATTATATTTCAGTGGAAAGGGATAATTCTGTCTTCCAGGATATAAGATGCAAACATGATAAAAAAATTTTTAAAGAAGTCCATCAAGGGCAGAAGCACTAGTGTAGAGAGTCAGGAGGATAAAAGGTCAAAGCCAGAGGCAAGTATGATAGGTTCAGATCAGAAACAGGGCTGTCTGTGAAGTCATACCTAGGTGGTCATGCACCCAAACTTAAAGTGTGTAGAACAAATAGTCCAGGGCCCAATAAAAGCAAGTCAAAAAACAAGAGCTAAGCCAGCTGTGTCAATCACCAGTCATAAGAACAGGGTCCAGACTGTGTTCATCATTATTGGAGGCCAGGGGATTCTGATAAGCTGCTGACAGAAAGTAAGAATTGTTCTCTATTTTGGCAGCTTACAGTCTACATCTATCTACAAAAGTAAGTGAATGAGAGTAGGTCAGTATCTCCCACGCTTAGCAGCGGAAACCATCAGACTTTCCTCCCACCAACCATCTTGATAATGTGCTGGATTTGGCTCTTTGCCTTGATGCCATTTGCTTATTTCCCTTTCCAGGGGAAATTTCAATTATACCTGATAAGGGCCAACAAGTTCAGAGTTGTATCACCCTCTCTGAGTACTATCATACTACTCCTCAGTGTCATGTTGCTCCATTCAAATTAAACTGGACAGAGTATCTAAGGGGACCCAGGCCAGCTTTACAAGTGAAAAATCGGTCCAAAGAATAAAGTAACTCTCTTCATGAGATATTTGCAAATCAAGGTGAATACAATATGCTTTTCTGTACTCTCAGAAAAAGAGTCTTATATTACATCAAATTATGTCATTCTAGTTTATACCTATTATTGTCAGAAGAAGTTTGTGTAATTAAGAAAGGCAGGCTCACAACTGAAGTAATTCTAACTTTGACTTCATAAGAGGTGCAGACCCTGGTATACTCAGGGTGTTTTGAGAGAGATGGGAAAAGAGATGGGTTCAAAAAGAGAAAGACCTCAATAAAATCAAAAGAAATAGAAAAAATAATATCCTGTCAGATTCTTGGCTTAGATGGTTGTAAATCTGCCAAATGAAGACAAAGCTGGCCTATATCACACATGGGACAAAAGTTTAAAAGTAAGAGCAAAAGTCAGGAGTCAAAATTATTCTAGAAGCAGCACTTATGGGTAAATTCAAACGTAATCTGAAACAGATCATCAGTTCCCAAGGAAAATGAACAAAGGGAAGCCTTGAGTAGTCCCAGCTTAAGTCCAAAATTCATAAGTTACCTAAGTGTAGTAGTTGGCAGATGAAGACACCAAGAGGTAGGCAGTTATTATCCAGAACTTTACCACAAGGCAAGAAATCTAGTCAATGGGCAACCGAGAAGGTAGATAACAATAAAACCAACATCAAGACTAAAACAAAACCAAGCAACAGGGGTGAGGCTTTTTGTATCACATTAGACCTAGAATTGAGAGCTGAGCTAAACCAGAAATCAGAGTTGAAATGACACTATCTTCCAGAATTAGAGAAATTCAGAAGTGGGAAGCAAAGCAGATTATCACTACACTCAGATATTTTAGCTTCTCCCTTCTAGGATTCAGAATCTACAAAGTGGCCAGGAGACACGAATAAAGCTGTTTGTCAGATCCAAGAAAAAAAAGCATTAGGGAGTTCAGCAGACCTCCAAGGTCCAAGTAACCGACAAAGATAAAGCCATCTCACTGTAGAGCAGGCCTGGGTCAGGGAACTATAGTTCACCGGCCAAATTCAGTTCACTACCTATTTTTGAACAGCCTGTACCGAGAATGTTTTGTTTTTTTGTTTTATTTTTCTGGTTTTTTTTTTGAGACAGAGTCTCGCTCTGTCACCCAGACTGGAGTGAAATGGCACCATTTCGGCTCACTGCAAGCTCCACCTCCCGGGTTCATGCCATTCTCCTGCCTCAGTCTCCCGAGGAGCTGGGACTACAGGTGCCCGCCACCACGCCTGGCTAATTTTTTGCATTTTTAGTAGAGACGGGGTTTCACCGTGTTAGCCAGGTTGGTCTCGATCTCCTGACCTCGTGATCCACCGCATCTGGCCTGAATGTTTTTTACATCTTGAGATGAATTAAATGAAATTCAGATTTTAGTGTCCATAAGTAAAGGTTTATTGGAACATAATCATACCTATTCATTTATGAAGTTTCTGTGGCTGTTTTTGTGCTACAATGACAAAGAGATAGCATTGCCAGCATAGCCCAAAATATTTACTGTTGGGTGCTTTACAGAAAACTTTGTCAATCCTTGTTCCAGGACAGAGCTCCCAAGTGAGAGTGAGAGATAACCAACCTTTCTCTTTCTTTCCTGACTACTGTAGTTTGGTAATTTCATTCGAAAAGCAGCTTTTTGCTTGGAAGGGTAGAGTAGTCAAATAAATGGCTATCCTGGAATAAGGTTTATCCAACCTTATCTGAAAGGCTAGGTAACCTAGCAAGGAGAAAAAAAAATCCATGACATTTATTGATCGTAGTGTTCTGCTTTCTGGAGTATCATCAAAATGCTCCTGAGGAAGGTAAGAAAGCAGCTAGCAGTTTTAGGTGTCTGCCTGATACAAGAGACCATGAGCCCCTCACACTCCTGACAAAGATGATTCAAATGCTGCGGGGTATATGAGAAACACATCAAAGATCACCAAAAGGGTCTGGGCCAAGATTCCAGCCACCAGAATAGGAATTTCCGAATATGATAAGGAGATGTTAAGGAAGGTCAGGCAGTAAAAAGAGGTATGCTGACTCACGTGGTTTGTTGGCTAGCAAGTCAGGGAGCAGTCAATTGTTTGCTCTCCTGCTTTACAGTCTTTGTTTAGGTGTGGGCCAGCCCAGGGCCATTGAGTCATTTTAGCCAGAAGGAAAGCAAAAGCCTGCAGATGAACTTAAACAAAACAGCTGTGCCATAAGTTAAAATTTATGCTTTTCTCTTAATAGAAGTGTTTGTTCGTCTTCAGATAATCTAAACTTGAACTTAATAAAAATATATGTACCCATGTATTGTTGAATTTCTTTAACATTTATTTATTGAGCACAGACTCTATGGCAGGTGCTTTTTTAGGTACAATAATAAACAAGAGAAGTCCATGCCTTCATGAAGTTTTACATACTAGTGGGTAGAAATTAATCAAATCAACAAGTAAATACACAAAATCTTGATAAGTGCAACAGAGATAAAACAAGAAGGATGCTAGGGAGTGCTGGGTGGGGCATGGGGGAGGGAGGCTGCTCTTTCACACAGAGCTGTCAGGGCAGGCCTCCCCTCTTGATGAGCAAAGTCCTGCAGGAAGTGAGCCAGCATGCCTCCTTGCTGTATCCTCAGAAAGAACTCCAGGCAAAGGCCCGCAGCAGGAGGATAACAGGAACAGGTGAAGAAACGTAAGGAGCCCAGAGGGGTTAGAGCAGAGCAACTGAGGGGGAGAGAAGCTAAGATCAGAAGAATAAGACGCTAAGAAGGGAGTGAGGGTGTTCATTCTGGAAGGCCTTGCATGCCACTGTGAGGCCTCCCGTTGTCCTCTGAGTGCAGTGGGAAACCACTAATTAGTTTCTGAGCAGAAGAGAGACATGGTCAGACTTGCAGTAGCTAGAGTCTGTGGCCAGGCGCGGTGGCTCACGCCTGTAATCCCAGCTCTCAGGGAGGCAGAGGCGGGAGGATAGCTTGAGCCCAGGAGTTCGAGACCTGCCTGGGTAATATAGCGAGACCCCGTTCTCCACAAAAAGGAAAAAAAAAAAAAAAAAAAGACAAAAAAAAAAAATTAAATCGGATATTGTCACTTCACTGTTTAAACATTAAAACCTTTCCAAATGAAAAACAACTGCATCATAAACATCTGACCTATTTATTATCTCAAAAAATAATATTTTCTAGTTTACAGAAAAACTTCATGATAGCCTTACATAATTTTTTTTTTTTTTTTAATTTCACTGGAAGGTGGTTTGCAACTGTTACACCATAGTAACACATCACTGATTAAGATTAATTGGGGAGAAGACCTGTCAAAATTAGTTAAAAAACTAAATGATTCTATTTTATTTAAATAGGTTTCATTACCTTTTTGTGTGTGAAGGAATCAGGCTTGCCAAGGTTACAAACATAAAATCTGTTTTGATTAATAGATTCATAAGGATTGTAATTGGCATACGTCAGCATCAGACTATGCTACCTTGGCTCTGCTTACAGTGCAATTTCTATGCTTCAATTTAATTAGATACTTATAAATGGTTTCAAAAGCAGTTTATTTTCTTTACTAGACTTGTCCTTTACTTAAGAAGATGCACTGCCTACTTTTTTTATATAAAAGAAAATTGCATGGCCCCATAAGTACATCAAGTAATGCTGGCTATTTGTCCTTTTGTTGTTACTGTCACTCTTACTTTAAATAATTGAGTTCCTCAATATTAGCACTATGGCATTTTGGAGCAGATAATTCATTATTGTGAAGGGCTCTTCTGTACATTGTAGGATGCTTAGAAACCTCCACCCAAGAGATGCCAGAACGGCAACCACAATTGTGACAGTCAAAAATGTTTCCACACATTGTCAAATGTCTCCAGAAGGAAGAGAGAGTAGAGGGGGCAAAATCATCCCAGGTTGAAAACCGTTACCTTAAGTGAATGATCCTCTGTCTTTCTGTAGGGGAAAAACTGTTCCATCTCTTTTCTCTCGTCCATATTATGAATATATTCTTAGAAAATGACCAGAAGATGTAATTTAATTTTGAAGGGCAGATTTATATAAGAAATATCAAAAGAAAAGGTCACTGGAATAATCAACACATATGAGAATAACATTTGAAAATCATGTTTTATCAGAGTTCTCTTGGAGAGTTCCTAACAAATAAGCTTAAATGAACATTTGGCACTACAACTTTTAAATGAGAAATTATTTGGAAGAAGGCGAATGGCAGAAGGAAAATAATGATCTTCAAAATAGTAACTCATTAAAGCTTTAACAAAATTAAGCCTGTAGGTAAAATTTATAGTCTTCCTACTTTTCTTAGAGTATAAATTGATATAACACAATTTAAAATCAGGATAGTTGGATTATTATTGTAAAAAGAAGCCTATACTGCATTTCTGTGTATCTCAAAATATGTTGTTCCCAAATATAGTTTCCTTTTATTCATCTAGAATAAAAATTTAGCTCTTTTATATATTAAATGTTTTCAAATATATTCAGAATGAAAGTAATCTAAGAAAATGGCTGTTGTTATTGTTCCTTAAAAGAAAAAGTCAAATTTTTACACATAAGTATTTTTCATCATTCTGTCTATGGCCCCCTTGGTAATATACTGCTGGGCATGTTCACATGCTCTCACTATCCCATACATGTAGATGACTCAAAACATATATTCATATTCTCTAGGGTTCTATGTGGTATCCCACATGCAAGTCAGAGGGGATATATACACATTAAAGTAGTTGAACCAATGAAAGATACATGTTTGGGAAAGGCACAAGGGACCAGTAAGAAGTGAGCTTTACTTTAGTGGACAGAATGAGGGGAAAAAAGCATCCTAGAAATAAGTGCTCAATCACAGTTAGGTGGTGATGGAGTTGCTACAGATGTTATGTTGCTTTTTCAAAAGATACTTTGAGCACCCAACTTGACTGCTTGGGACTTAGTGGCATTCAGCCTTAGTCTAAGAAAGATGATCACAGTCACCGCCAAGTATTTCCATCCTGAAGAGGATGCCAACATGGTAAGAAGCTTATATCTTCTGCCAAAAAGTGAAAGATCAGAGGTTTGGGTAGTGGCATTTATGACTTCTAGTCTTCCTTTTTGTCCATGGTCCCCCATAATGGGTATGTTCCAATCCTTAAAAAAATAATGTTTTCAAATCAGTGAAATTTCTAATTTCTCCCAATGTTTTTTCCTCCTTTGTTCCCTATTGTCAGTTAAAGGGATCAACATCTCTCTAGTAACACAAACTGGAAACCTCAGAGAAACCTCCTAACCCATCTGCCACAAGTTAATTACTGCTCAAGATCTGATTCCACAGCAACATCTTTGGTAGCTTTGCCCTCCTTGCAACTCTGTTCCCATTGCTATGGTTGAGGAACTCATCATGCCTTACACCTACATTCACTCCAGAGACTTTCAGATGCTCTTTCAACACCAATTTTTCCTGACACCACATAATTGTGCTTATTACTACTAAATCTGTCCTTAAAAAGTGATATAATTATGAATTGACTAAATAAATCTTAAATTAATTCTTCATTTTCACCAGATTAAAAATCAAATTCCTTCCCAGACTCTCCACTGTTACTCTCAATCAACTTTTATTTCTGACACACACACATAGTATACCAATCATTACAAGTTTTCAGTCATTCAAGTGTGACAAAGACTTTTAACTCTATTTTTTTCTTTTGTGGGCCTGTCTTTCTATAATGCTCTTCAGTCCAATCCCTACAACTTTATGGCAAAATTCTGTTCACCATCCAGTATATTTCAGTTAAGATTCTTAGCTTGTATGTTGGCGCTCCCATGGCACCTTATTAATAGTTTCATTATACTATATAATCACACTATATTTCAGTTGCATACATAATTATTTGTCTTTTAAAATTATGATATCTTTTTGGTCATTTTTTGGTCTCTTTCATCTTCGTAGTCTACTAGTACTTTAACTACAACAGAGTTAGCGTTATTCAACTCAATCAAGCTTAATCATTAGAAATGGAAGACAACTGGCCAGGCATGGTGGCTCACGCCTGTAATCCCAGCACTTTGGGCGGCCGAGGTGGGCAGATAACCTAAGATCAGGAGTTCGAGACTAGCCTGGCCAACATGGCGAAACTCCGTCTCTACTAAAAATACAAAAATTAGCTGGGTGTGGTGGCACGTGACTGTAATCCCAGCTACTCGGGAGGCTGAGGCAGGAGAATAGCTTGATGTACCCACTTGTGCTCAAGTGACTAGGAAACCATTTTACACACAGCAGACACAGCAAAGCAGATTATGATACACTTTTGCTTAAAACCCTACTATTGGTTTCCCATTGCATGTAGAATGAAACCCAAACTCCCAAATCTAGTTAACGAAACCCTACATGGTTAAATATCTACCTACCCTGTTCAGTCACTCCCTTTCCCCCAAGGCAGTCCATCTACTGGTTTCCCCACTTTTCCCCTAACAAAGAGGGCTCTTTGTGCCTGAAACTCTTTCTCTTTTTCATGATGGCTTCCACTTGTCATTTAGATATCAGTTTAAATGTGACTTCCAATGATACATCTTGCCTGACAAGCCACTCTAAAGCAGTGACCAAGACTCTCTCCCTAACCAAACATCAGGCAGGTTCCTCTTTTCAACTAGATCTCATCCTTGGGCAATGTCCCTAACCTTCAGAAGCCAGTCTAAATGAAGAATCCTACTAAGTGATTTCCCACCTTTGATATCTGATCAAGGTCTTCATTCTCTACCCTTAATGTCTAAGTCCTTGGCCTGCCTTTAGCAAGAATCTTGTTAGTCCAGTTCAGCAAGAATCTCCCTATCCTTGATGTCTCCTCTTAAAAATCTTCATCCACTGACCCCCTCACTCTGCTCCTTGAATATAAATCCCCAGCTGTCATTGCTGTGCTTGGAATGAAGTTCAGTTCTTTCCCCGATTGCAATAGTATAAAATAAAATCTGTATCAGCTTTAACTGGTGTCTGGCTCTGTTTGTTTTTGATAGTAGCTATCCGGTCCCCTGGTATCAAATTACCCTATTTCAATTCTCTGCATAGAACTAATCCTTATGACATTATTATGGTGTTTTGTTTGTACGCTAGGATGAAAAGCTTTGGGAAAAGAGGGGCATTGTCTCTCTCAGTCACTGTTTCATCATCAGTGCATATAGCCTAGAACAAAGCTTGCCAATGGTTATATACTCAAGAAATTTTATTGGGTGAGACCATTTTCATAGTATATCTAAAGGGGTATGAAAATGTACACAACAGAATGCTGAAAATTAGCATATATATAAGATTTATTATAAAAAGGAAAAAATGAAATCAAATATTAAAAGTTGAGCCCTCCAGTTTCTCCTTTATACAATGTTGTATTTTCCAAATTTTCCACTAACTGTATTACTTTTAAAATCAGAAAAACATAAAAAATAACACATGAAAAAAAGTAGTTTAATGAATCGCCATTTTTAGTTGGTTTAAAATGTGTTTTTTTGGGAGGAACCTTTTACTTGCTGCAAGTTTTCAAGATTAGTGATTCTGTGCCAAGAGAAAGACACATGCAAATATAAAAATGAAACAAGCACCTTTTCACAGGGGAAAAAACTGTCAAAAATAGTCATTTCCTTCCTTAAAGTTCTAAAGCCTAGCTGATTTTAAAACCAAGCAAATAATAAAATAGAGAAAAGGGAAAAGAGGATAAGAGTCTGATATTACTTACATATCACATTACCTATGTCAGGGAAATCAAGAGCAAATGCTGTTTTCCCTGTGTAATCTGATTCAGTTGTGATTGAGTACTAGTGATTCATGTGGTGCTGTTAACTAGTGAGATGATCTCTTCCTGCAGTACTCCCCTCATAACCTTGGGTTCAACTACTCTTCAATGCATTTGCAGATGTCCACTTATGGCATCTGTCTTTAAAACACTCCTCCTTTGTTGGCTGTTGCTTACTATTTTATGACAGTCACTGTTGTTATGGATGTTGTTTTAAAATCGTTCTTTACATGAATAAACACAACACCGTCAGATTACATGGCATGGAGATTCATCAGTTAAGGTAAGATCAAATGAAAAAGAACTCATCCCTATTTCTCTCATTAGATAAAAAGCTTTGGTAGAATCTACTGACCTTAGGGCCCTTATGCAGGCTGTCTGTTCCCTCTGCCTACAATATTCCTCCCTGCCCCCGC
The DNA here is from genome assembly GCF_047675955.1 of Chlorocebus sabaeus. Lineage (NCBI taxonomy): Eukaryota > Metazoa > Chordata > Mammalia > Primates > Cercopithecidae > Chlorocebus > Chlorocebus sabaeus. The sequence goes on from NC_132910.1 coordinate 65,107,207, forward strand.
CCCGGGGAGCCAAATGACTTCCTTCCTCCCATCTTTTAGGTCTTCATTCAAATGTATTTCACCTTCTCTATGAAATGGTCCTGACCAACTATTTAAAATTGGAATACTCCAACACCCTTTATTTCCCTCTCTGCTTCCTATTTTTCCTCAACAGTTATCACCATCTAATACCCAGTGCTTTGTTTACTGTCTGTCTCCCCCAAAAATGCAAGCTCCATGAGGGCAGGGATATTGGTCTGTTTTGTTCCTACTATACACCTAGAAATGTAACTTGTTGAGTGAGTGAATGATATAGGTGAATTTGCCAGTGTTATAATTTTTGAGATTATGTCTCATAAATTTAATCCATCTATGATTTATACCCTGAGATAAAGGATCACTTGAAATCTCTCTTGTGGTTAGAAATGGGTCCTAGGGTTCAAGGACCTAAAATTGTCACAGTTCCTTTTGTACTCCTGAAACCTTAAAAGATGGAAGAAAACCTCCAGTGAGGTAACCAAGGAATTATGACCTTTGGCTGTTACAGAGCTCCGAAAAAAGATGTACACCGTGTCAGAAGGTGTTGATGATGCTATCTAGGTCACAAAGGTTTAGAACTTTCCCCAGCACACTTTCTCTTTTTATAAGTTTAGTCTGTATGTAGTGTCAGAATGAAAAGAGTTCTTGTTTTACCTTGGCAGTTTTTCGAATGTTTGACTTTGGTATCCTAGAGGAAATGGAAGAAACTAGTTTCATTATCCACAAAAATTGAGTCTCATAGGAGGACCTGATACAAACCAAACCAAACCAAAACAAACAAATAACAACTTTCTGCACCGGAATTGCAAGTTCACTAAACAAAGATTTGATTTTATCTTAAACCTGAGCAAGAGAAGTAATCTTTGAACTATAGTGGTTCATTGGGTAATTTCTCTTTAGCCAATGTTATGGGCAAATGATGTCCTCCCAAAATTCCTGTGTTGGTATACTAACCTTGATACTTCAGAATGTGACTGTATTATTTGCATATAAAGTGTCTAAAGGGATAATTAGGTGAGAATGAGGTTATCAGTGTGGGCCCTAATCCAATATGACTGGTGTCCTTACAAGAAGAAACGAGGACACAGACATCATACAGAGGGAAGACCATGTGAAGACACAGGGAGACGACAGCCACCTACTTGCTTAGGAAGGAGGTCTCAGAATAAACCAAACCTGACAACACCTTCATCTTAGATTTCTGGCTTCCAGAGCTATGAGAAAACAAATTTCTGTTGCTTAAACCACCCAGTTTGTGGTACTCTGTTACTGGCAGTCTTAGCAAACCAATACAGCCAAACAAGAAATGCCATAAATTTTTGTCAGAAAAAAATGCTTGTAAAGAGGTAGATTTATATGTCAGAGTTGTTTTGTTCTCTCCTCAAACCAGGAGGTTCCTTTTAGTCAGCTGGCAGTACGTTTTGTTCCTACTATACACCTAGAAATGTAACTTGTTGAGTGAGTGAATGATAGAGGTGAATTTGCCACTGTTACAATTTTTTTTTTACCCATAGTAGCCATTCACTTAAGACCCTAAGATGCACCCACTAAGTGCAGGATACTAAAAACGTCAAAGCAAGAATAGAAATTGAATGCTCCTACACATAAAATTAAAACATCTGCGGCCGGGCACGGTGGCTCAAGCCTGTAATCCCAGCACTTTGGGAGGCCGAGACGGGTGGATCATGAGGTCAGGAGATCGAGACCATCCTGGCTCACACGGTGAAACCCCGTCTCTACTTAAAAAAATGCAAAAAACTAGCCGGGCGAGGTGGCGGGCGCTTGTAGTCCCAGCTACTCGGGAGGCTGAGGCAGGAGAATGGCGTGAACCCGGGAGGCGGAGCTTGCAGTGAGCTGAGATCGGGCCACTGCACTCCAGCCTGGGCGACAGAGCGAAACTCCGTCTCAAAAAAAAAAAAAAAAAAAAAATTGAAACACCTGTAAACTTTTCAGTGAAAGATTTTGCAAATTCTACATCACTGTTACCCCTTTTCTCACTGCTTCTAGATCAGAAATACTTAGGTTAACAATAAAATTGAGGGAGCTGGGACAGTAACATTTTTCCAAAATAATCAAACCTATTATCACAGAATCTAGTTTACACATATTTCTGGATTTACTTTTTCTTTCCTGTGTTTTTCTTCTTTGTTTCTTATATTCATCACTTTTTAAAAATTTTGAAAACAGTTATGCTATTTTATAATTCATGAGAGATAAATATTCTGAAGTCCTTTACTATTTCTGGAATCAAATCAGTAACTATAAGGTGAACTTTTTTGTTTTTGGAGACAAGGTCTCATTCTGTCACCCAGGCTGTCTGAAGTGCATGGCTCATTGCAGCCTCAACCTCCTGGGCTCAAGCGATCCTCCCATCTCAGCCTCTCTAGTACCTTGGACCATACATGCACACTACCACATCCAGGTAATTTTTTCAGTAGTTTGTAGAGATATGGTCTTGCCATATTGCCCAGGCTGGTCTCGAACTCCTAGGTTCAAGCGATCCTTCTGCCTCAGCCCTCCAAAGTGCTGGGATTATAGGCATAAGCCACTGCACCTGGCCTAAAGTAAACTTTTAACAGAATATATGGAATGTAATTGAGCTGACTAAAGTGATGACATAAATCCTGTCTTTCTATACTTCAGCAGCAGTAGCTGAGCAATTCTTAAAGACACATAAAAGCACTATTCAAATGAGACCTTATATTATTTTTTAAAGTGTTTATACATAATCATAAACTTTTGAAAAAATATATATATAACTTCAAAAAATTGTTATACTTGTTTCATTTTTACCTTCACAACTATTTTCCCAATTAGGTAAAGGATTATTGTTTTCATTTTATACAACTCTACAGAAAGGACATTGAACTCATTAACATAGCAGACTCCAAATTATGTGGTTAAAATAAAGCTAATATAATCAGGGATTACCTAAATTTATTTATTTATTCTTTAAATTACACTCAGGTTTTCCACTGGTTGGTATACAGTCAACTTTCAGCGCAACAGGAAACATACACTATTAATTAATTTAGTATCTTTGTTTCTACAAACTTAGTTTAATTTTTCACATTTCTACTTGAAAGATTGTATCAAAAAACAAACAACAAACACAGAAAAACTTTGAGGAATCAAATGTAACCAAGATTGAAAGTTAGGAACCTATTTTTTAAAAGTTATAAATATTCTAGATTATCAAATTAGCATTTTATTGTGGTATATTAACATAAAAATTTAAATTAACATTTTAAAAACATTAAAAATATGTTCTCACCAATATTAGGGTGCTTCAAAAGACGGCAGATTCTAGCTTCTCTTTCTAGTTTCTGATGATCTGTTTTAAAAAAACAGAATAAGGCAAAAATAAATAAAGCAAAAAATAATAAAACACAATAAACATCATAACAAAATGACATAAGGCCTTTGCATTTACTTATCCTTTGATTTCATTTTGAAACAATGATAATTCAAATTTAGAATTCAGTGAATAGCACATAGTTCAACAATCTAATTTTATTTTTCATTGACTTGATGTTTGACAGAGTGCAGTATAGAACAGTGCTAAATTTAGACTTGGGGAAAATAGTGGAAATTGCACAAAACAATACTATTCTTTCTCATTTTTACATTAAGTATATATTATTGTAACAAGTTAAATAACCCAATATAGACATACCGATTTAGAGCAGAGGATGCATATATGGAAATTGAATTGCCAATAGAATAAGTGCTAAATCAGGTAATTATAGTTTATCCCTAATGGAGAATGTTCTCTGTTCAGTCATACGCTCTGTTAACCACTTTCCTTACAATTGTTGGTTCAACTTCCTAAGTTTATGATGCTCTTCCTAATATCAAAGATTTCCAAAAATCCCTAATTGCTTGCTCATCTTCACCTTTCTATGTTTCCCTAAACATTTCTTTGAAGAAACATGAACCACTATAAACTTGTGTTTTAAGAATTATCTTAATATTCTTCTTTGATTTTTTGGTGGCGGTACATATACACATAAACATAACCAAAATCACTCATCACAACACAAAATAAATGGTAGTGAGAGACAGAAACATGGTAGAAACACATGTTGCTGATAAGGGTAGCAGTGTATAGTGGTCATTAGTTGAAAACTTATACACAAAATATCTGATTTAAATCTTAAAACAACCCTCGTATATTGGCAATATTATCATCCCTATTTTAAAATACAAATACCAGTAGTTTAACACCACTGCCTTGATTAATGCAAAGCCTCCAGCAATCTCATCCTCTGTTTCTTTTGCATTTATGATGCAACACATGTCAACACATATAAAAATGTCAACACTTTTTAAAATAAAAGGCAAATAATGTTTTGGTTTTAGTTTGGAAATAGTTTTGACTTTGAAGATCCCCTAAGAGAGTTTTTGGCACTCCCTGGGTCTGCAGACGCACTTTGAGAACCACTGGTGTATGCTATAATGAACTGTTGTATATAATGTAGATTTTTTTGGCCATTTAGAAAAATATTTTAAACACATACAGTGCTATTAATAACTCAAAGTGTCAAAAGAAAAAAAAAAACAGTGTCTTAATAAATCAGCCCAGCATTAGATAGTCTCTGACAGTGTATTTCCACTATATCTGGATTCCCAAATACAAAGACAGATATTCTCTGGACCTACCATTATCTAAAATTATACCTACTTCAAATAAATGTAAATTCTTCAAACTCCCTATCTTTTTAACAAGTCCTTACTCTTAAGCTACTTCCAACTTATTTAGAAGTATACAAGCAAATACAAAAAAGTAAAGGTAGATTTTGAAAATGCCTCTAACAGCAATACCATAAATACTGCAAAGTGTTACACCTAAAGTATAGCAAAGAGGCCGGGCACAGTAGCTCACCCCTGTAATCCCCACACTTTGGGAGGCCGAGGCAGGTGGATTACTTGAGGCCAGGAGTTCAAGACAAGCCTGGCCAACATGGTGAAATCTTATTTCTACCAAAAAAAAAATACAAAAATTAGCCAGGTGTGGTGGTGGGCACCTGTAATCCCAGCTACTCAGGAGGCAGAGGCAGGAGAATCACTTGAACCGGGGAGATGGAGGTTGTAGTGAGCCGAGAACGTGCGCTGCACTCTAGCCTAGGTGACAGAGGGAGGCTCTGTCTAAAAATAATAATAATAATAATAATAATAATAATAAAGTATACGAAAGACATATGCTTACAGAGATTCGAATTTTGTTATGGAGACAGGGATATGCAAATATATGTGCTAAACTATGTGATTTTTTATATATATATATCATCCGAGAAATACATAATTATATTAAAATAAAGAATATAAAGGAAGCAAAAGATCTTTACAGACAGTAAGTTCTACGGAGTTTTTGCTATAAACATAATTATAAAACTTTATATAGTTTATCGGTGTGGGCTGAACCGTTGTTTCCCCATAAAATTCATATGAAGCCATCCTAATCTCCAGATCCCAGAGAATGTGACTGTATTTGGAGATGGAATGTTTAAAGAGGTGACTGAGTTGAAATGCAGTCATTATTGTGGCCTGTAATCTAATATGACTGGTGTCTATATATGAAAGGGGAACTAGTGCATGACATGCGCAGAAGGAAGATCCTGTGAAGACACAGGGATAAGACAGGCATCTACGAGGCAAGGAGAAAAGTCTCAGAAGAAATCAATGCTTCTGACACCTTCATCTTAGACTTCCGAGCCTCCAGAACTGTGAGAAAATAAATTTCCACAACTGCTTATTTAAGCCACCTAGTCTGTGGTACTTTGTTGTGGTAGCCATATCAAACTAATACATCTAATGTATCAATTTTCTATTGCTATGTGTCCAACACCTCAAACTTAGGAGCTTAAAACAACGCACATGTATAATCTCACAGTTTCTGTGGGTCAGGAACTTGGCCGTAGCTTAACCGAGCCCTTTGCTTTAGGGTCTCTCACCAGGCTGCAATCAAGGTGTCAGCCATGGCTGGGGTGTCATCTAAAGTCTGAGGATCTCCTTTCAAGCTGGTATAATTGTTGGCAGTACTCAGTTCCTACAGGACCTGTTGACGTGAGGGTCTCAGTTCCTAGCTGGCCGTTGGCTGGAGGATGCCCTCAGTTCCTTGTATGTGCCAATATGGCAACATGTTTCATCAAAGTCACCAAAGGGAAGAGTATGGTAAGCAAAAGGGAAGGTCACTATCTTATTTAGCCTAATCACAGAAGTGATATCCCATCATGTTTTCCATATTCAATTGGTTGGGGGAAAAAAACCTAGGGTGGCCTAATTTCAATGTATAAGGGCATGAACAACAGGAGGCAGGATTATTAGGGCATCTTAGAATTTGTCTGCCACAGTTTTTTGTTTGTTTGTTTGTTTGTTTTTTGAGACAGAGTTTAGCTCTTGTCGACCAGGCAGGAATGCAATGGCGCAATCTCGGTTCACTGCAACCTCTGCCTCCCGGGTTCAAGAAATTCTCCTGCTTTAGCTTCCCAAGTAGCTGGGATTGCAGGTGCCTACCACCATGCCCAGCTAACTTTTGTACTTTTGGTAGAGATGTGGTTTCACCATGTTGGCCAGCCTAGTCTCAAACTCCTGACCTCAGGTGATCCACCCGCCTCGGCCTCCCAAAGTGCTGCCCAGCTAATTTATGGGCATGAGCCACCGTGCTCAGCCCACAGTAGACTTTATAACAATAGTACTGATGGGCTTTCTCTGAAAAGCAGCTTCACTTACTTTTTCTTCCATATAATCACATAACTTAGTGACCTTCTATGAATCATAGGCATTCTGCACTCTCCCACTGGAACATGTTTTGACATCCCAAACATGATGATATGACTAAATTCTAGTTTCCATTAAAACCAGAAATTAACAATAATGAAAATGGATATCACCTGGTATGTTTCACATTTAACATGAAGTTCACAACTTGACTTTCAGAGAGAGTAGGTAGGTGAGGAGTGATTAAATACCTATTACAGTATTACCAAAAAGCACATTTCTGTATTTATCCTGCTAAAGAGATAGATTACTTTTAAAGTCTCCTTTACTTTTAATTCCGTCAGCAACAAAAATTATACATCCTACCTCATCATTCCCAGCTCTGACAACTACAGTGGTGAGCGATAAAGACAGATTATAAAAGGCAAGACAGCCATAATACTGTTTGGCACCATTTGAAGATTTTCTTTTATTATCCACAGGCCCTGAAGCTAGTGTGGAACCAGCCTTATTTATCATTTAATATTTATTAAAGTACTTGAACTATAATAGTTTGGCTTTATTTTTCCTTTGAAGCTCAAGTCCACACTCTTGTATGAATCAAATATAACTCTTTGGGCTGTAATCTCATCAGGTCTGATAAGGTACATACTGTTAGTAATATATGGTTGAAGACCTGGCATATAAACAATGCCTTAAGGAAAATACATCATCATTTGGTTTTGACATGAAGTCAGTGGGGGAATAATATTACCAGTAGAAAGACTTCTGGATTTTAAAACATTTCTTGAGAATTTCGGTGAAATGTTATAATATTACTTCCCAGTTAAGATATGTTTTAACTTACAAAATATTTTATTTCGAATGAGGTGGAAAATGTGAATTCAGACCTAATGAAGTAAATTCTTGACTCCTGTTCCAAATCAAATTTTAATCTTTATGTAAAATAATACTCCTGATCACAAATGTAAATTAAAGTGCTACCCTGATTCACTTTCACACAGCAATAGAAATATCACTAAAGCTATACAAAGCAACAATATATCTACTCTGGCAATATCAGGGAATAAGCTCTTACCAACAAGCAAATTTCAAAAGTACTTACTTACTCCTCCAAATACCCAAGTATTAAAATATTAACCTCATTAGGCAGTTGGGGGAAGATCTAACAGTCATTGCTTTCTTACATGAATGACATATATAAAAGAATTTCATCTTTTTTGACACCACTGAGTCCTCATTATTAGCATTAATTATTACTCTGCTGTAATCCAGTGAAGTACTCAGAGGCTACAGAGGTGTGAAAACCCACAGGTACCTGCACTACCTACCAAGTGCCAAGGGAGGGGTTTGGACAAAAGGAGGGGTTGCCTTCTGTCATAACTGGTCAGTTACTGCCCCTTCCAACAAATACACACGCATGCACACACACACATACACGCATGCACACACACACACGCATGCACACACACACATACACGCATACACAGACATGCACATGCAGGCACACACACACACACATATAAGCATAAAACCTAAGGAAGGCCTGAGTTTGCCACAGCCAAGAAGGTTTAACTCTTCTACTCCCCCTCCCCACAAAGAGAATCCCACTCCCAAAATAATCTTATATCAAAATTACAGAGGAGTTGCCCATGGGCGCATGAAAAATGGAATGTTTAAAATCCAGCTCTATCACTAATTTTTACCCTACTGGCCTTTCGGCTTGTCAGGTTAAGCTGCTGAGCTGCTGTGTTCCCTATTCTTATCTCCTTAGTCCTGACATTTCCTGGCCTTATGCTCCAGTTTGAGGTCAATGCCTCAGATCTGTTTTTGAGGGCAAGTTAATCCTCCCTCCCTGGCTTCCTTATGACAACCAGCCCAACTCGATTTTGAAATTTTTCATATGTTTCATTTACAAGAAACTACAGTCTCAAGTAAGAGACATTGTATTTGCCCCTCTGGAAGAAACCTGGCTGGCTACTCATTCTCAGAATGGGGGAAGATAAAACTAAATGTACCTAAACTATTTGAAGTTTTATACTGTTGCATCCGCTTATTACATTTTTTTTTTTTTTTTAAATCTCTTCATGAGTTTTTGCTGTCAGCTGTTAGTGCTGTCAATGTCTCCAGTACATAAAACAGTTTCAGGTACACACAATAGCTATTCAATAAATGTTTGTTGACTGAATAAATGAATGAAGGACGAATGCCCCTTCTTTTTTCACAATTGCTGTGAATGGAGAACCAGAGAAAAGAAAAGCATAAAAATATAATAAATAAATAATATTTATAAATATACATAAATAAATATAATAAATAAATAACCTGGAAGTGAGAACCTAGAGATCCTCTCTTAAAAGAAAGATGTACTTTTTAGTGCATGGATTCTGGAGCGCTATAATGTAGCTACTCAGAGGCCTTTTTCCTGGAGGCTTTGGAATTACATTCTGAATGCATTTTTCTTGTTAGAGAAATTGTGTCTCACTAAATGAGGCATTCCTCTAGAAAGAATATAGAATCTATCCATTTAAGTAGGTCACATTTAAAACCAGACTGCAAGGTAGAAGGAGCTAAGGAAAGAGCCATTTCACTACAAAACCTGAACAGGATGTATATAAATTTAAAGCTGTCATATCCATTTAACAAAAAGTTTTAAAAATTCATAATTAAATATTACAAAACTATGCTATGCCATTGTGTCATAAATTTGAATTTTTAACTATTTGACCTAGACTCTTTCTGACATTAGGGACCAGTCCTTCTGCTGCCCACAATGCCCTGGAAGAATCAGTAAGATCCTACAACTATATAGGATGATGTTCTTTTCATGGCGAAGTAGAATTAGATACAGATGCTGAAAACTCCTACGTCTTAATTTAGAATGAAAGTCTCTGTATCTTAACTTAGAAGTGAAACCTTTTGAAAGTCTATTCTGTGCAGGAAGCTCATACAAATGTAGATTATGAATTATGATATGAGTCCAACCTTGATTCTATATGGACTGGAAACCATGGCTTCCTTGTGGAGAAGCTCCACCCCATCATTTGGAAAAAAAAAAAAATTACATGAAAAAAGAACCAAGCCTCTACTTCATTTTACCTTCTTTCTGCAGTTTCACCTATGGAGGAAAATGGAATTTTCAACTGACTGCAGAGGAATAAAAACCCATAACGAAGGTCCCTAATTTTGTAGAACACTAGACACATTGTAAGAGACAAGCCAGAGAAACGGAAAGACCTCTGGCTTCAGAGTGGACTGGACAAGAATTGCTATCCTGGTTCTACCACTGACTACTAGCTAGGTGTCCTAGTTACTTGACCTTTCCAAAGTTCCTTACATAACACGGGCATAAAATACCTAGCACCAGGCACTGTATCTGGAACAAAAGAGGTCCTCAAAAAATCGTATTATCAACATTATTATCATTATTATTGCCTAAAAATGTGTACAACTTTAAAAAAACTAAATTCCTAAAAGATACATTAAAAATTATATTAACTGCATCAAAAATTATTTATTTTACATGTATCCTAATATATTATAAAAATAACTGTTTTTCATAAAATCATATGATGATGCCCTCGAGGCCACTGATAACAGAAATAGTGGGAGAACCACTGGTATCTATGGTCAGAAAGAGACAAATTCAATACAGTAAAATATGGACAAAAACTCAAAATTATTCAGTTTTACAGTATACGCTAAACATCTCAAAAATAAATAACATAGAAAAAAACTATTATTTGTCTGAGTGTAAAATTTGTAAATAAATAAAACTGTCCAGTTTTATATACAAACTTACTATACTCTTTTATTCATTCATTTTGCATACCTGAAACATATCTCTTCTAATTAATAGTTTATCATAAAACTGTTTAAGAGGGAGCTGCTGTATAATATATTCTCTTTCACAGGACTGTAAAGGAATAAATATTGAAATCTGATGGCACCATTCTTATGTTATCCTACAGAAGAAAGTATTTTCCCTCTTCCACTTCAATAATAGCATCCATTCAGAGATATAACATTATATCTGTTATTTAAAAAATGCTTTACACAAAATTATGAAAATGTAATGCAAAATCTACATCTTATAGGGCTCTTGTTCAGTTGCAATTTAAGTGAAGATACAACTTATTGTAGTCCTTTTAAAATTATAAACTATAGTGAATCCTAACTTATATAAAATGTTTTCATATAAATGTTTATTTAATGTCTGATAATATAAACTATCTACATAGTTATTAAGAAGGAGATGGGCATACTCTGCTAAGATCTAATAGAAGTTTCAAGAGACCCTCTTAGTAAGCCTTATACTACTTCTAGGTGATGGGCTAAGGGGAATTTGAATTGAGCTTTTATCCCTTGGCCGGGGGGAAGTGGGAGCGTAATTGTGCAGAACAGGGTACATTGGAGGAGGTATGGTGTTGAATGGAGACTATTGGTGGACTGTAGATTTCCTTTGGAAGATCAAGGAAGGAGATGGGCAGGAAACCCTGATTATAACCCTCGTAGCTCTACCTGACATTAGCGATCTCCCCTCAGTTATCATACCTTCTGTGATGGTGTTGCTGTCTTCCTCTCATGAGAGTGCCTCTGTCTGCTTGTGTGTCTGTCATTCTATTAACATGGCTACACCACTCATTGCATGTTCCAAGATATGAAACTTGTCTTATGAAGGTCACCAGAGGATTTAGGCAGGAGGAGTGAATCAGGAAGCATAAGAAGAGGAGAGTGGTATGTAGAATGGCCAGATAGCCAAGACATGTCCCTTCAGGAGAAAGAGGATCCAAGCAATATTCAGTAGGTCAGAGTCAAGGCCTTTGCAGAGGAGGAAATCAGAACTTCCAGATGGCATTAGGAAACAAGGTATCAGACCGAGTTCACACAAAACAGATGACCATCTGTCAAAAGTACCATTTAAAACTATTACGGCTGGGCGTGGTGGCTCATGCCTGTAATCCCAGCACTTTGGGAGGCCCAGGCAGGCAGATCACAAAGTCAGGAGTTGGTGACCAGCCTGGCCAACATGGTGATCCCCATCTGTACTAAAAAAAAAAGTACAAAAATTAGCTGGGCATGGTGGTGTGCACCTGTAATCCCAGCTACTCTGGAGGCTGAGGCAGGAGAATTGCTTGAACTTGGGAGGCGAAAGTTGCAGTGAGCCGAGATTGTGCCACTGCACTCCAGCCTGGGTGACAGAGCAAGAAGACTCTGTCTCAAAATAAAACAATAATAAATAAATAAGTAATAAAACTATGATGTCTCAACCAATTGTTAATATTGTAAATAATAAGCCCTTATATAAACCACAAGTTATAAGGATATTAGTTGGTGCATATTAAGAATTAAAGAGGTTTAAATTTGTCTATATCTTTATTTTCATTGTATATCAATAATTTAATTCACATAAATTATTCTAATTATACTATTATAGAGGACTAATGAGATAATTTTTGTATAATACATTAACTCTACCCTCAGTCTACAATCAAATAGTACTCTTCCTTAGATGTAATTTTGCTTGCGAGAAATTTGCAGCACAATTCCATTTTGACTTTTAGGCACAACAGAGCTAAGTCATTTGAGACACTTTGTATTAAAATCCTTCAAGCTTTGGCTATCTAGAGATTAGAAGGACCCAGAATGGAAACAAGGCATACTAAAGATAAACAGAATCCATCCTTAACCATCTTTTTCCAGTGTCCCCAATGATTTTTACAGGCAGTTGTATAGTAACACAAGAGAACACTTACTTCAGGGATTTTGCTTTTGTTTTTCTTATTGTGGTATGATAAACATATTTTGCTATTCTTAAGCATTTTTTCCTAAGAATTAAGTACACAAATTTATTCAAAAACTGAAAACTATACAATATTTATATGGTTTTCCACAGGAAAATTTTCCTTAGGTAGTTTAATACTAACACATTGAAAATAGAGATAAAAGAATAACTTTGGATAACAATTTAGAAGAATAAAGGGAATGAAATGTAAAAGAACACTGATGTTTTATGGTTCCTCTAAAGCATGTGGAACATGCCGTTATTCATTTTTCTGTGACTGAGTTCTCCTAAGAGGTAACTGTGAAGGTAAAGTAGCTTAGGCTTCTGGGCCCTTCATATGCACAGACTCCTGAAAGGACCTCATCAATGTTTACAGGCTCATATGTTTTCATAAAAGTTGCAAAACATGATATCTTAACATTAATCAGCTACGATCACTATTTCTTTCCACTCTTCTTTTTCCTCCATCACACTTTTCTTTGTGTTGGGTGACACTGGAGCAAGCACAAACATTTTTGAGATCTAACAAAAGGGAAGTTGAGCTGCACTGAACATACATTTAGTTTAGGTTTAATAAAACATATTTACTTGGTTTGCAGTCACTTCTATGTTGAGGTATGTTACTGTTAGCCATCCCAATGTAGGATGTTTTGGAAATACACCCACCTCTCAGTCTGCCATGAGATAACGATGTAACACCCCAGAGGTGGTATCAGCATATGAATTTGAACTACATATCACCCTGCAAGTGTGTGAACAAACGAGGAGGAAAAATGTTTTTGCTATTTTTCTGGAATTTGTTATGCTTTGTAGTATTTGTCTGCCTTTTAAAATTTGTAACTTCTTATGACTATTTCATCCTAAATATATATTCACTTTTGAGTTTAATTTTTTATTTGTAATCTTTTCTCTTCCTTAGGAAGAACCTCCCAGATTGCATACATGTGAGGTGCTGCTAAGCCTGGATGCATGCTTCTTGTTAACGCTTATGAAAAAAAGTAGATGAGAATGTATTGTTTAAACTGTAAACATAAAAAGACTTGCATATTAAAATACCTGAGATAATTTATAATATTAACTTTCTTCTTTAAGTGAATAAAAACTCATTTATACTGCTAAAACTAGTCATTAAAATCCCATACGTATCTTATGTTACATTAGTCATGAGTGACCCACCATAGTAAAATGATCACTAAGTTGAAAGACAAGGTAAAGAAATTGACTTCCAGTACAGACTCTGCCAGGAATGGCAAAAAAGTAAATCTTAGACATGTGTAAAGCTATATTTATTCCTCTCTATCCTATTAAAACACTCTAAGTTTGAGATACTATGTATTTATTTGTAAAGGAAAAAGTCCTTATATCAGACATGCTACTTAACATATTTGTAATTAATATTTTATTAAGCAAACACAAGGAAACTGATAGCTGTTTTGGAAGATGAAGTAACATATTATGGTCTAAGTACTTGCAAACTAATAATTAAACTAGCAATTATAAGAATATCCTTTGAATTGAAGAAAGAAAATGAAGTTATCATTTATTGAACTACAATCCCCAAGTTAAAAAGTGTAAGACACTTAAAGTCTTACATCTATATATTTTAATTCTATTAATTAAATTAAATTAAATTAATTAATAATTTAAAAATAAATAAAATTAATTTAATTATTTATTCCTTGTTTACCACAGTTGTGAATGCTTTTATTTCCTATACATACACACACACAAACACACACATAAATGAGGTTTAATGCAGCCACCTAAATGGAAAAAAAAAAATACTACTGAGTCAGGATATTTAAAAAGAAATTGTGTATCCCATGTACCTCAAAAATATGTAAAACTATGACACATCAATTAAAAATATAAAACAAATGAAATCTTCTGTTTTAGTTGAAACCTTGAAGGCTAAAAACAAAATAATTATCAGATACAAGTGCCAAATCAGAACTTGCCACGGGTTCATTTGAAGCCATTCTGTCATCAAAAGCCCACTGCTTGCTTTCAGCTCTACAAGAGAAAGTAACGAGACCCCCAGAGAGGACTACTCTGGATAGAGTGGTCAGAACATTCTGTACTACCTCCTACTTCACACCACAAAAAAGCTTACTCAAGGGTACCAAATTGGAAGGGAATGAGTGTCTCTGAGAGAAATATTTGAAAAAATGCATCTCCTGGAGTTAGAGAAAAATAACTACTACCTATTTTAAATCTGACTTTAAAGGCAGGAAATTGTGGCTGGCTAGCTGTCCTGAAATTGCAAAGCCCGGAGTACCCTGTTGTGATCAGGCTATGCTTCTATCAACGGCAAGAAAAAGATGCACCTTTCCCATGGACAGGATACAGGGCCACAGGAGGAATGATCTCACAAGGGACAATGACCAAAACGACCACCTGGCAAGGCAATGTAATCCCAAAAGAGGGGTGTAATGCCAAAAACCCAGGAGCTGCAAAGACAGCTAAAAACATCTAGCCAGGGGTGGCATGACTCTCATCAGAGGAACTATACCCAGGGGTACCTAAAAGGAGTTATCCAAAGAGACAGTCAGCAATCATACATCTAACAGAGGGTAGCAGTGCAGGTTGGAACTGCACCAGTGACTCAGACTTGCCCAGTTCCTTACAACCCTTCTCTAAAGGGCCCTGAGGGCAGCCAGTGAGTGGGAGAGGAAGTCAGGTGACAAAGAGTGTCAGTACCACACATCCCCTGGTCCAAAGAGGCTGCCAAGCCTCAAACAGGCCCAACCTGAGGGAAGAAGTTTTAAATGATTACTCTGATCAGGACTTTTAAAATCCTGAAATGAGTCTGTTCTTGTGACTAAAAGACACGGCAAAGCTCTGAGATCTAACCAAGACTTCTTAAACGGCTGAAATAAATATATTCAGTGGGAAGAGGAATAAAGTAGTTCCCACTTGCATCCCACTAAAGCTAGATGGCTAGAATTCTGATTACAGTATTTTAATAAAATAGCCATATATTATAAATATGTAACAAATATATAATCATCTAGAGTTTGAATTTACTGAATACCATTGCCTTTACATCACATACCTCTGCTTTCACAGTTCCATGTCCAATTCCCTTTGGAAGCAGAGCTAGGAAGAAAAATCTAGGTAGGTTATACTAAAACGGTTGTTAAATATGCTTGCATATTTTTTTTTACAATCACCTAAAATTTGTCTAGATAACCTACACTTCAGGAGTGTATCATCTTATTGATTCTGATATTGAAATTATGATACATCTGAAATGCAGAATAAAATTCCCCAGACTGAACAGAGTGGTATTCTTAATTAATCATCATTCTAGATGTCATCTTTCGTCATTCACTGGGAAGAAACATTTACCTTTTACCTAGAATGCTCTGTCTCAGGTAAGTACTGCATCATTTAGAACACGTATTTGGCATTTCCATGGCATTACAAGTGGGTCAGGTCTAAAGCAAGAGCTTACTGCAACTCTGCCTGGCTTGAAGCCCACAGTTTACAAGGAAGCATATTAAATGCCACTTAAATTGGCTGTGGTTCCTTCTACATTCTGAAAGAGGAAGATTCCTCTATGTGACCAACTTTAAAGCTGGCAGACAAAAACCTGTCCAGGCTGGACAGTTAATTTCCTCTCCCATGTGAAATTAACAGACCTACTGCCCACCTGCTAAATGTCTGTCTGCAGAGTGATACTGAAAACAATTTCTGACTTGTGTTAATCCACAGATATTCTCAGAGCTTAAAGAAGGCTTCCTAACAGATGGAAAAGGGGTGGCAAGGGAAGCCCTATGTGCTTAGTGGGTTTTTTGTATCACAGTTAACAGAAATCAATGACTACTTCCCCCAAGAGAATAAGCAACAGAGGCACTCAGGAGGAGTTTCTACTATTTGCTCCTTAAAACTTGAGACTCTAGGAATTCTGCCAAGTGACCTGGAAACAAGGGACTGTGACCAGAAGCCTCTGAAGAGAGCATCATGCATTAGATTCTTGCCGTAGAATCAAACATACTGCTAACATCCATGCATGCATATTCCATCTTTGACAACTGACCTATCTTCTACACAATAGAAAAATAAACTCTTTTTCTTTTCATATAGCCTAATTCCTGACTTTTCCCCTACCTTTGTTTTACCCTTTCCTTTCACCTTAACATTGGTTTTAAAAATCTCATTGTAAAACATGATAGATTCTCACTGAAAAACATGTATATTTCAGCTTAAAGAAATAAATATGATGTAAAACTACTCCACTACCTAGATATACCACTATTTCCATTTTGATGAGTGTATTGCCAGTCTTTTCCTAGGCATATATATATAACACATTGCTTTCATCTTTAAAATCATAACTTACACACTTTCATAAGCTGGTTAAATCCCTTAGGCAAGTATTGGTACAGAGAGATTGCTCGCCAGCCAGATAAACAAATGGAGAATGATAAAAGTTTACAAACATGAATGGAGGTGCAGACAGGGGAAGATCCGTTCCAGTCAAGATGTATCCCCATCATATCAGAGAATGCCCCTCTGCAATTTCTGTCAAAAGGATCTAACTCATTGGTTCCACAAAAAGTTGGTATAAATGGTAAAGTTCCCATGGAATCAGGGAAAGTAATTATTCTGATTAAAAAGTTCATCTCTGAAAGAAAATAAAAAAACATGTGACTACTATCTAATTAATGTAGATGCAAAGGTAATTGTAGTCAGAGAGGTAAAATTCCATGTAAAGTTTACAAAATTTGCACATGTGCATAAAATTAAAAACGATAACACCTTCCATCTAAAAGAGCTACATATTTCCTTCATTTGTAATTTATCACTATGCTTTATTCATTCAGAACTACCAGTGGTAGGCCAAGGTAGGCCCTGTCTTTGGGTAGGCCAAGATCTGTATAGCTTCTATACAAGTGATTATGACACAATTCCTATCATCTTGGAATATGCAAGCCAGATGAGGAAACTCCTTTAGTTCAGATTTTGATATATCTGTATAATGCCCAAAATATAATGAACAATTGGGAAAATATAACATCGAAAATCAAGAAACTTTATCTCTATCATACAAACCATTCAAATCTTACGAAATGTTTACTAAGCGCACTAAGTGGTTCTCTTTCCCCACTACCATTCAACCTTTCCCCACTACCATTCAACCTATTCTATGTATTAAAGACTTGGCATCTATCCAGTCTTCTAGTTCACTGAAAAATCTGCCAACATTCTGAGCCATTTCAACAGACACAAGGATAACTGGTCTAACACTGAGCCTCTCAGTTTCTTGACCTCCCTGTCTCCAGTGGTCTTCATTTCCACTCGATTTCAGTCACCACTCTTGCAATCATTCCTTGAAACTTGGCCATCCTCCTCCAGAATCAGGGAGTTAAAAATCACAGTTGCTGATTATAAAATGCCCATTTTCTAGATTATTCAGTGTCTCCCAGAGTGACTTTTTGTTCAAATCATCAGGAATACCAGTCCACTGACTCCTCCACTGTTCCTAATCCATAAGTCTCTTTATTTACTTTGCTCCACACAACTCTATGCACTCTTTGACTCGGTCATGCTAGACTTCTTTGAGTTCCTCAAATGTGCCATTGAAGAAGTTAAAAATATACCATTCTGGCATAATGACTATTATGAATTAAAGGTACTTGAAAAACAGCAGGTAGAAGATCATTCTGGCCTCCTTTCTGTTTCTTAAAAGCAGGAACTCTGAAAGGTCCTCTCCCTAAACCAGAAGGAAACCAACATTCTTATCACCAAGGATGGAAATTTGAGCCAAAGAAAATTCTGTACAGAGCTTGCTAAAATGGCTCTTGTCTCTTAAGCTTCTTTGTATAATTTTGTTGCTTTTTCACAACTTACTATTCTTTGTTCAATTCAGTCTATAACTGATTCATTCTAATTGTTTCTTTGGGTCTTCATTTCTTCATGAGGGCTCCCACTGCTGTGTAAAACTTATATTAAATAAATAAATTCCTGTGCTTTTCTCCTGTTAATCTGTCCTATGTCAATTTAATTCTTAGGCCTCGCCAGAAAAAAACCCTAAAGGAGAAGAGCTAAAATTCAGCCTCACTCCCCTACACTATTAGGTTGCCTTCAGAACCTTTGTGCATGCTATCCTGGCTGCTGGAATACTAATTGCTCCTCTGTCTGATTTATATCTATCTATTCATTCTTTACATCCTAAAGTAAGTATCTTTTCTTCAAGGAAGCCATTCCTAATGTGGCCAAACTCCCTATCATTGGCTCACATACATAGTATAAATTCTACCTCTATATTGTACTTGACCCATTTGTGATTTCTATTTAGCTGAAAGATATTTTTTATTACTCTGTCTCTAACAAAATAAAGCCCAAGACAGCAGGATCTATGTTGATTTTTTTTTGTTTCACCATTTTATACTAGCTCCTAAGACAGTGCATGGCCCATAGCAATACTCATAAATATTTATTAAATGCATTCAGAATAAACAGGAAGAAAGGGTATCAACAGGAAAGTGAAAGTAACAGAATGGAGACTATATCTGATACTTTGGCTTACTTCCTTCTTGAAGGAACTTGCTTGTCTTACTTCCGTCAGACATGAGGATAATCTGTCAATCATCTAGAGCCTGCTCTAAGAATCAAGCGATGCAATACCATCTGAATAAGAAGGCCTATGTCAGTACTGGCCCTTGGATAAGAATTGAGTAGATTCTAGAAAATTCAGTGATTACTGGATTGACAAAAATTGGTTTATTTATTTATTAGGTTATTAGGTTATCAGAAATCTCATATATGTGATATATATGATATGCTCTCAATGACAGGCATTGAATTAAGGAGATAATAAGTCAAGTAAAAATAATCCCATGTATACAGAGGAAAAAAGTTGCTTTTCATGGCAGCAGAATACATATAAATCTAAAGGGGATATCATACTAGTGTTAAGTGGAAAATATGCATGGGATAGTATCTAGCAGCATCTTGATAAAGCTTCAGAGATCAAGTGAAACTGTCTTTTAAAACAGCTATGCAATAACAGCTATGTGATAAAATAAATGTCATGAAAATAAAGATTTTTAAAGCTATCTATGGTAACATCTCAAATAACTAGAATACTTTATAATTTGATATTTTATAATTTGATACTTCTGGTCAACTGAAAATCAGGCTGCCTGCAGGTTAACAAAAAATACCCTTTTCGTAAGAGTTGTCATTAGAAATCCTCATAAGCTAGGTTAACTCAAGCCCCCTTTATAATAAGAATAGTCCTATGAAGAAGCTGCTATTAAGAGACACGCTAAGCTACACACTAGAAATAAGCTGAGCAGTAGAGAAAGGTGGATCTGGGAGCTCTTTAGTAGGCTATGGTGGGACATTGGGTAATGGACCCAACCTTACTGACATCACTTTCCTCAGCTGTAAGACATTAAATCATCATTCCCTAGGATCCTTGCAAGACTTCAAAGCCTTTTAGGCATCTATTCTCTTCGTGACATCAGTGGACTAAACTAAGATCTTTTCCGTTTCTGTGATTTTATAGTTGGTTCTGTGATTCTTTTATTTTTTTCAGTTTTTAAATTTTAGTTGACACATATTATAATAATTGGGGTATCAAGTGATATTTTGATACATGCATACAATGTATAATGATCATATTAGTGTAATTTGCATATCCATCACCTCAAACATTTGTCATCTGTTTATGCTGGGACCATACAAAATCCTCTCTTGTACCTATTTGAAAATATATAATAAATTATTAACTATAGTTACTCTATACCCTACAGTGTTGTAGAAGACTAGAATTTAAATCTAACTAGCTGTGGTTCTGTAATTCTTAAAGGTCTAAATGGAGCAAAGTAAATCCAGTCCACGGGCATTTCCTTCACCCAATTTTCTGAATATTTAAGTATAAAATACAAAGACAGAAGATTGCAGATGTCATGAGTATACTGCACAATGATCTTTCATAAAATGAACACACATGTGATCAGCACGCAGATCAAGAAACAGATGTGGGTGCCATAACCAGCACCCGGAAGCCTCTCCTGCTCCCTGCCCCTACCTCCACACCAGAATAACCACTATTCTGATTTCTAATAGCAGCAATTTAGCTTGTTTTTATATAATACTTTATGTAATAGAAATAACACACTATGTACTGTGCCTTGTTTTTATTTTATCCCTGGAACACATTCCACTCACATAATGCTGCTCTGTGGTTCTAGTGCAACAACATTGTTAAGAGCTGCAAAACTTAAGATGGATGAATGGAAAGATTAAAAAAAAATAAGGAAATATGAAAGGTTGTTAATGCTAAAGAGCACATTAGACTTTCAAAGTCTTGTTCTAACAGATATAATTAACTCTGTGACCACAACGTAAATAAACAGTGTGCAAAGTCAAAAGTAGCTTAGGTTTACTAATACATATATGTCAAATTTTAGCCTCTTACCCTCTTCTCTACTAACACATGTGGTTGTTTTTTAAATACTTGCCTCTTCCCAGCCATTTTATTTTCTTTCTTAATTCTTCCCTAGATGTCCATCATATATTCCAGCCATATATTCTCTAGTCTCTACTTTGCTGTCCTGATTTTAAAAATCAATAATAACATGTAAAAGAAACCCACAGAAATAGTAAGTCATATCCCTTAACCATGGGTAGAGAAAAAGCAAATTTTTAAAAAAACTGAACTGAGTTTTGACGACTCTGATTTCAGAACATAAAATCATTTTAAGCAAAACTTCTAAATGTAAACCGCAAATTAAAGAACAAACAAAGAAATACTAGCCCTCCATTACAACAGGAAATCTAATTTGGAAACACTCAGCATACAACTTACTTTATCAGATAAACTTCATAGTAAGTGTCAGGCTTACTAGTTTTTTAAGACAAAGATAACCAAATCTAAACTATTTAAGAAATAATGAGAAAAAAGGAAAGGAGGAAAGGAATAAAGGGAAGAAAATCCTCTCACAATGATTCATTTGAAGACCAGCTAAAGAAAAGTTACCTAAAGTGACTGAACCTTTCTTCTTGGGTATGCTTTGTTTTAATATGAAAATACAATTTCCAAATTAATAAACTACAGAATATGAAACAAGTCTATTATAAACAAGTCTAGTAATTTGTGGCTTGAGGATTTCCCTCCTACTAGTCCTTTTTCACATTATTATTATTTTTTTCTTTTTTTAAAATCGAGACAGTATCTTGCCATATTGCCCAAGCCAGTCACAAACTTTTTAAACATTATTTAAGTTCTTGTCATTGTTCAGATTCTGTGGAAGCAGATGCTGAGATGGCTTATAGGGTATAAGATATTTATATGGAAAACCTGTAAGATTTTTATCAAATCTGTAAAGGAAAGGAGAAGGAAGAAAGATCAGGAAGCATGAGAAACAACCATGAGGCAAATCCAATGTCTCAAACTAGTGGAGCACTCTAGAACAAACCCTGTCCATCAGAGTTGTCTAGTGCTGGGGTCTTAACTTGATAATCAGATGTGAGATGCCACAAGAGGGAGATGGCTTTGGGAGGGCCAACTCTGTGAAGCTGAAGCTGACCCTGACTGCTGGAGGCTCTGCTGACTGCCTTCTTTGGAGGGGCATCTGAATGGTCTATCTCTATGTCTGTTACAGTTCTTTCATAGGACATGAGCTTAAAAAAAAAGTGTAATAGGTTCAAGAAGCTGAGTGGGACAAACAAACAAAAAGATATAAATTAGAGCAACTCTAGGGTAAGTTCCTCTTAGGAATTATCTGGCTATGGACTGCTGCTTTGATAGATGAGGACACTGAGGCACTCAGAGGAGGAAATCTGCCTAGTCACATAGAACAAACGTTCTTTGTGCTATGGAAAAACCTGTCCTTGGCCTGAATGTGGGTGACTCCCATTAGGATATGGAGTGATGGCACCATCCTGTGCAAGGACTAGACACAAATGAAGGCCTTTTAACCACAGGTCTGATTTATGAAACACCTTTCTCTGGGGCAGCACTGGGAACTTGGCTAGCATGGGCTAACTAATCTTCACCATCTCCCTGTGAGGAAGGTAGGTCTCAAAGACCATTCCCCTAAATTAGGAATCAGAAAGAATGAAGTACAAAAGGATTTCTGTAATTTTCCTATAATCATTCACTAAATTATGAAGTACTGGAAGACCCAGGTATTACTGAGCTCCCTGTTGACTACATTTACTGAAACAAATATTACACAAATATTACATTTTACTGATAGTCATCTTTAACCTATATTTCCTTCCCTTTATTCTTCCTATTATGTGCAATACTTCTGTATAAAAAGTGAAAAATGAGACACACTGTATGATACGATTTGGTTGTGTCCCCACTCAAATCTCATCTTGAATTGTAGTTCCCACAATTCCCACGTCAGGGGAAGGACCTGGTGGGAGGCAACTGAATCATGGGGGTGGTTACTCCCATGATGTCATGATAGTGAGTGAGATCTCATGAGATTTGATGGCTTTATAAAGTGCTTTTCCCTCTTTACTCAGCACTTCTCTCTCCTGCTGCCATGTGATGAAGGATGTGTTTGCTCCCCCTTCCACCATGATTGTAAGTTTCCTGAGGCTTCCCCAGCAATGTGGAACTGTGGGTCAATTAAACCTCTTTATAAATGACCCAGTCTTGGGCAGTTCTTAATAGCACCATGAGAATGGACTAATATACTGTATAGTCTTCATTTTCAGTGCAAAGATAGTGAATGACATGGCCAGTCCCAAGAAAACATTCACCAATCCCAGAAAACTTCAAGACTATTTTGAGTAATAAAATCTTACCTCAAATTTTATGCTGAGTTAATTCCATGCTGTAAAAATAAGTGATCATAAATTCAGGGGCAAAGATCACGGATAAAGACACCCAGATAATCCATTATTTAATCAAACTCTCTACTGAGATTTAAATGACAACTGAAATATGAATATTTTATTTAAATGACTTGTTTTACATATGCCAGGAAACATATTTAATTTCAAAAAAAAAGAACAGCCTTTTCCAGTTCCATTTTATCATTTGAATAGTTTTTAATTCCAGTTTGCTGGTTTCTCCAGCACAAAGGATATCTATACTCAAAACTAATATTCTCTACCAAAATATAGTAGAAAAAGCATGGGATACAGGAACAGTGGATCTGAGTTTATTCTACCCCTTCCTTTCTGGGGAAATTGCTAAGCTTAATTTTCCATGCATATATGATGGAAGATGATAATGCTATACAGGTAACTGCAGGAATTAAGTCAGATTACATATGTTAAACTTTGCATCACAGAATAGGAGCTAAATGTTTTAGTTGCTTTGATATAAAACGAAGAGCAATCTTCAGTTTTAATTTATTCATTTTAAAAAAAAAAAATTCCAAATATAAACTGCTTTAAAAGAAGAGGAAGGTATATGAGAAAGTTATTAAAATGTATTTTTATATGTGAAAAAATTCTCATATAAATTTATAATTTCATATTGTAATTTATTAAAAAGTCACTCAGATTTTTATAAATAAAATTTTAAAATATAGCTTCATTTATTTTTTCAAATTTCAGAATATTATTCACCATTTTTATGCACTTTCAAAATTTATAATGAGTACTCTTTCTTCTTTTGGATTTGAATCTCTCATTTACTTCAGTACCATTCAGACTTCAACTTCTTGCTCAAGACTGAAAAAAATTACAATGCAATTACGAATAGGCCATTTCCTCCTTCTTTCTCCTCTACTCCAACTTAAGTACCTAGAATCCTCACATAATCTCCAATCTTTCTCATATCTATTTTACTAAAATTATGCAAAATATCTATAATTTGAAAATTAGGAATTGTATTATCTTAGCATTTGGTTCAGTAAACACAAGAAAAGTGTTCCTTTACAATGACTATTATTCTAAGCAAATGTTTTAAATAAAATATTCTTCAATTGAAGTCAAAATTAGTCATCGAAGTTTTGCTGGAAGAAATAAGGACTAAAGTACATGGGGCCCTATGACTATAATAAACCCATCTGCATTCACTGCTTTACTTAGAGAAATAAAATACTCTTAGTTTCATCATGTTCAGTCATCTGCTAGCTACCCTAAATACACTTGAGTCACATGATCTATATAATGCAGAAAACAAATAAGAAGGTATTTGGAAATTAGTTAATGCTCATCCAACATCTGAAAACTGCCTTTCTAAATTAAAGTGAAGAGTGAATAGAAATCTGAGGAGTGAAATATTTTAAACACAACTAATATGTGTTATTTTACCCTATTCATGACATTTAATTGGTGATCTCAACTCCAGGTAATAGGCTGTGTGCACTTATTTTTCCCCACCCACTTCCTATCGTACGCAGACAAAAGAAACTATCTCAAGTGGGTGTAATGGTTCAGTTTCAAGCATTTCAAAATCCTCCACCACCTGCACAGGAAACTGTGACTGAAAACCAGACAGCACCGCAGAGCAGCACCGATGATACAGGAGCATGGCTGAGAGGTGAATCTGGTTACTAGACAGTTGAATGAAATCAGCAGAGGGGACATGGTACTCCCAATGAAGAGCACATGACACTTAAGGGCAAATAAACACCACCATACAATGAGAGAAGCGTCAAAACCAGAGTTACTTAGTAAGTGCTACGGGAACACAGATAAGAGAAAATACAACACAACAAGGCATAAAAGAGGAGAAGGCTGATACGGGATTTGAAGAATCAATAAGGGTTTTCTGGTTAGAAAAAGATGAAGTAAATTTCAGATAAAAGGAATAGCATGATTAACATCACAGAATCAGAAAACTATTTGGAAGATTTGGAGAACAGCAATAGTTTGATATACTTGCCTGTGGACAACAACCTCAAATGTGAGCAGGGAGAACCATAAAAAGCTAACAAATTAATTATGTGCTAATATATTAAGACTTTATGCTAAAAGAAATATGGGTTTTGATCAGAGGCATGAGGAACCAGATTCTGTTGCAACACAATATTGTAGTTAAGCGTACAGATTTTAGAATTAGACTGCTTGGGTTCAGACTGACTTTACCACTTAGGATTGTTTGTGACCTCGAGTGAGTTTTTGACCTCTCTGTGCCTCAGTTTCTTCTTCTGTAAAATGGGGATGTTAACAGTACCTACTTCACGGAATTGTTGAGAGACTTATATATAAAAAGTTACAACAGTGCCTGGCATATAGGAAGCAACACAAAAGTGCTGGCTATGAATGCTATTTTTGAAAAACAAGGTTGATGACACTGTGGAGTACACAATAGAACCAGAGAATGAAAGTCTACAGGCAGGGACTTCAATTAGAAAGCTAATGAAAATTGTATCTGTAAAAATTAAACACATCTGTGAGTACATTTCTTTGTAGAGATATCCACATTGGATAGCCATGTATCATATAAACTAACACATCATACAAAATATATTTACATAAAAAGTCAGACACATGTATGTATATGCATGTGTATGTATCTCCAAATCTCTTAGGCAAGCTCATAGATACGCCAGAATATAACACATAAAAACAAAAATACTCCCTACAGACAACCCTGTATGGACTTTATGTATAATGATAATTTCAAATTTAGTAAGTTGGAAGGTAAATGACTGAAGAGAATGACTGCTGTTTTCTTCTTTGTGTAACAGAGGACTTGCTCAGAACAAGGGAAGAAGATGACTACGCAGCTGCTCGGTAACAGCGTCTCTCAGAGACTGAGGTCAGCAGGAATAGAGGATGCACACTGCACGCTATGTCCCATCTTGCCTTTCTGCCCAGAAAGTCTCAGTTACTGGAAAAGCTTCAGAAATCTTTACCAAAAAAATCCATTTAAAATACTGAAATTCTACTTCTCAGAAAAATAGTATTACTCTTGTCTAGAAATAACATTCAGTCCTCAAAGTGCTATACTGTCATTACTTCTAAAAATAAACTGAGCAAATCCAAGTCTTGAGGTCAGGTTCAAATAATGTGCTGCAGCAATGACACAAGCAACAGCCCCACTCTGTCCCATGGGAGGCAGTGCATTCCCTGAGGGCCTGAGAGCACAGGCCTGCTGTTCCTCATCTCTCCCTGGAAATAGCTGGCAGCAGATGACTAGACAGGCTGCTAAGGCAGAAGGGACTGAGCAAAGTCCTTCTCTCTTTGTTGATTCTCTTTAGCAAGGCAACTGGAGAGAGTAAACCAATGATAGGAGGGAGTCGCCAAATTCAGCAGCCTTTCCAAATGGCAGCTCAATTTTTCTCCTAGCATCCTCTAAATGATTTTCTAAGACCACCATCATGTGTAAGAATGCTTGATACCACCTTGTATCATTTGAACAGATACAAGTGACCTACATTTCTGACTTTTTTTGTTTGTTTTTGAGACAAGGTCTCACTCTGTCACCTAGGCTGTAGTGCAGTGGCATGATCTCTGCTCACTGTAGCCTTTGCCTCCCGAGTAGCTGGAACTTTGCTCCCTCACTCAAGCAACCCTCCCACCTCAGCCTCCCGAGTAGCTGGAACTACAGGTGTGTGCCACAACACTTGGTTAATTTTCATATTTTTTGGTAGAAATGGGGTTTTACCATGTTGCCCAGGATGGTCTTGAACTCCTGGCCTCAAGTGATCCTCCCAACTCAGCCTCCCAAAGTGCTGGGATTACAGGCATGAGCCACTGCACCTGGCCACATTTCAGACTTTAAATAGGAAACACATGAGCCCATGAAAGGTAATAAATTAGGTCTATAAATTGTGAAAAATTAGAGAATAACAAAATTAGGTAATATTACAAGAAGTGACAAGTAGAGACATTTTAATTTCATGTCAATGCAATTAATTGATGCTATAATATAAACAATGCTTTTTTTGAGAAATAGGGCTGATGATATTGTGGAGTATGGAACCAGAGAATGAAAGTCTACAAGCAAGGGCCAGGCACAGTGGCTCATGCCTGTAATCCTAGAACTTTGGGAGGCTGAGGTAGGTGGATCACTTGAGGTCAGGACTTTAACACCAGCCTGACCAACATGGTGAAACATCCATCTCTACTAAAAATACAAAATTATCTGGATGTGGTGGCGCACGCCTGTAATCCCAGCTACGTGGGAGGCTGAGGCATGAAAATCGCTTGAACCTGGGAGCTGGAGATTGCAGTGAACTGTGATCATGCCATTGCACTCCAGCCTGGGCAACAAGAGCGAAACTCTGTCTCAAAAA
Source organism: Chlorocebus sabaeus (assembly GCF_047675955.1). Lineage (NCBI taxonomy): Eukaryota > Metazoa > Chordata > Mammalia > Primates > Cercopithecidae > Chlorocebus > Chlorocebus sabaeus. Next base: position 65,134,903 of record NC_132910.1, read on the forward strand.
AAAAAACAGAAAGTCTATAGGCAAGGATTCCAATTAAGAGGCTAATGAAAATTGTATCTGTAAAAATTAAATGAATCTGTGAGTGCATTTCTACATATAATTCCTGAAAATTGTTCATTTACTAGACTCAATAACGGATATCTTTGGTAACCAGGAAAGATAAACATTTAGTTAATATTTCCTCATTTTTTTTCTATGAAAATTGACAATTAAAATGATAAACTAGGGCTGGGCACCGTGGCTCACGCCTGTAATCCCAGCACTTTGGGAGGCCAAGGGGGGCAGATCACTTGATTCAGGAGTTCCAGATCAGCTTGGCCAACATGGTGAAACCTGTCTCTATCAAAAATATTTTAAAAATTAACTGGGTGTGGTAGCACGCACCTGAAATCTCAGCTACTCAGGAGACTGAGGCAGGAGTATCGCCTGAACTCGGGAGGCGGAGATTGCAGTGAGCTGAGATTGTGCCACCGCACTCCAGCCTGGGCAACAGAAAGAGACTCTGTCTCAAAAAATTAAAAAAAAAAAAAAAAAAAAAGGGTGATAAACTAAATGAATAATGAATAAATGCCAAGTCACTAAAATGTATTTGATTCTAAGCAAGATCTTTGCTATTAAAATTTAATTTTTACCTTGAAAGAAATGGGAAGAATTTATCAAAATAATTTCAGATAGTAAATGCCAAATAATTGAAATTTATCTACATATGAAGTTGTCTACTATCTTTTTTTCTTTTTCATTATTTATCATTTATTTATTTTTTATTAATATATTTTAAGTGCTAGGGTAAGTGTGCACAATATGCAGGTTTGTTACATATGTATACATGTGCCATGTTGGTGTACTGCACCCATTAACTCGTCATTTACATTAGGTATATCTCCTAATGCTATCCCTTCCGCCCCCCCGCCCACAATAGGACCTGGTGTGTGATGATCCCCTTCCTGTGTCCAAGTGATCTCATTGTTCAATTCCCACCTATGAGTGAGAACATGCGGTATTTGGTTTTCTGTTCTTGCTACAGTTTGCTGAGAATGATGGTTTCCAGCTGCATCCATGTCCCAACAAAAGAAACGAACTCATCCTTTTTTCTGGATGCATGGTATTCCATGGTGTATATGTGCCACAATTTCTTAATCCAGTCTGTCACTGATGGACATTTGGGTTGATTCCAAGTCTTTGCTATTGTGAATAGTGCCACAATAAACATACATGTGCATGTGCATTTGTCTTTATAGCAGCATGATTTATAATCCTCTGGGTATATCTCCAGTAAAGGGATGGCTGGGTCAAATGGTATTTCTAGTTCTAGATCCTTGAGGAATCGCCACACTGTTTTCCACAGTGGCTGAACTAGTTTACAGTCCCACCAACAGTGTAAAAGTGTTCCTATTTCTCCACATCCTCTCCAGCACCTGTTGTTTCCTGATTTTTTAATGACTGCCATTCTAACTGGTGTGAGATGGTATTTCATTGTGGTTTTGATTTGTATTTCTCTGATGGCGAGTGATGATGAGCATTTTTTCATGTGTCTGTTGGCTGTATGAATGTCTTCTTTTGAGAAGTGTCTGTTCATATCCTTTGCCCACTTTTTGATGGGGTTGTTTGTTTTTTTCTTATAAATTTGATTGAGTTCTTTATAGGTTCTGGATATTAGCCCTTTGTCAGATGAGTAGATTGCAAAAATTTTCTCCCATTCTGTAGGTTGCCTGTGCACTCTGATGGTAGTTTCTTTTGCTGTGCAGAAGCTCTTTAGTTTAATTACATCCCATCTGTCAAATCTGGCTTTTGTTGTCATTGCTTTTGGTGTTTTAGACATGAAGTCCTTGCCCATGCCTATGTCCTGAATGGTATTACCTAGGTTTTCTTCTAGGGTTTTTATGGTTTAGGTCTAACATTTAAGTCTCTAATCTATCTTGAATTAATTTTCATATAAGGAGTAAGGAAAGGATCCAGTTTCAGCTTTTGACTTATGGCTAGCCAATTTTCCCAGCACCATTTATTAAATAGGGAATCCTTTCCCCATTTCTTGTTTTTGTCAGGTTTGTCAAAGATCAGATGGCCATAGATGTGTGGTATTATTTCTGAGGGCTCTGTTCTGTTCCATTGGTCTATATCTCTGTTTTGGTACCAGTACCATGCTGTTTTGGTTACTGTAGCCTTGTAGTATAGTTTGAAGTCAGGTAGTGTGATGCCTCCAGCTTTATTCTTTTGGCTTAGGACTGACTTGGCAATGCAGGCTCTTTTTTGGTTCCATATGAACTTTAAAGTAGTTTTTTCCAATTCTGTGAAGAATGTTATTGGTAGCTTGATGGGGATGGCACTGAATCTATAAATTACCTTGGGCAGTATGGCCATTTTCACAATATTGATTCTTCCTATCTATGAGCATGGTATGTTCTTCCATTTGTTTGTGTCCTCTTTTATTTTACTGAGCAGTGGTTTGTAGTTCTCCTTGAAGAGGTCCTTTACATCCCTTGTAAGTTGGATTCCTAGGTATTTTATTCTCTTAGAAGCTATTGTGAATGGGAGTTCATTCACGCCTACTATCTTTGTAGTAGTGTCCTCCACCACGGTTGTAGTAGTGTCGGTTTCTGTACTTTTTCTCAATTCTTTGTAAAAATACCTAAATATTGCTTACATGTCTGAAAAGGTACAGGGACATACCTATGTTCCCAAGTTTTCTCTTACAAAAGTAATTAACTTTTTACTTCTCCTCTTTGCCAGCAACAAAACTCTCAAAATCTTAAGTAAGGTATCCTTCTAATTTCCCTAATAATTCAAACATTTCTTTAGGATCTCTAATTGTAAGAGATGATTTTTATTATACCTTTGATGCATTAACCTTTAAATTTAAGAAAGAAGCACACAGCTTACCTGTGGAATAAATTTCCTCCTGGAGCAATCAAGAATTTTAGAAATTAATTCTGTAAAAATTGTGAGCCACAACTCAAGTATCTGGCGCCCTAAAATGCTCTCAATATATTTTTAATATGGTTATTGAGGACAAAGCCATCAGCCCTTATTTCTCAATGAGAGTCATTCTCATCCATATTGATTAGTGTGAGATTTTATGCCAAGCTTTCATGAGTTTTAAGACAAACTTATTAAGCACCTTTCTTATTTACAATACAGGTACGTGTATAAACACACGCGCGCACACACACACACACACTTCGAATTACTCAATTTTAAAATAAAGATATCTTTTTAAAATAATAGAGGTAGACGGGACCAAAAAAATATAGCTCCAAAATGTAAAACTCCAGATTAATGGATAGAAATCTCCCAGGAAGGAAAAAAAAATCAAGTATGTACATAATAAAACGTTTGCAAAATTCACCTGGTAACCAGCCAGGAGCCCTAGGAGCACAGGCATTCTCTTCTTTGAATGTGTATGATTGTGACCTTTCTAATCTGGGTATGGAAAATTATTAACTTTCTTCTCCCTTCCACATTTGAAAAAAATAATTTCAACAGTCCTCATGTTAGATTTCCATTCAGGTGTTATTGAAGTGGAGGAAAAACAAATATTGGAGTATGTGGTAACCTTTTTATATGTTCCCAGGTAAAACCCTAGTAATACAATATTCACACAAAATGGGTGATGGGATGTTTTTTGACTTACTAACCATCAATTGGCCTTACATGTCATTTTCTGTGGCTTGTGGTCACAAACCCTCTTCTTAAAGGCAAGCCAGGTCATCAATCAAATCCTATTCAGATGGCTTAACCAACTAGCATGCAAACACTGACAGCCTAAAAATCTGTTAGGCCTTTTATTAGGTGCACTAGTGACTGAAATGAACCAATGGACATTGCCCTCCAACTCAAAATCAATAAGTCAGACAAAGGGTAGTAATATGGTTTGTACAAGTAAGAAGCCAGTTTATCTTATGACTAAACAAGGAAACTTTCAGTCTCTCAGGGTTTTTATCTGGCACATGCTTCATACGAAATAAGAAACTCAAGAATTCCTTGGACACCCAACCACCAGCTGAAAATGGGGAGCTTCTGACTGTTCTTGTCAGTAATATAAAAGCGGCCAAATACAAATGGACTATTTTTATTCTCCTTTGTCTTTAAAATGAAATATTAAATCCCCAGGCACCCTATCTGTTTCCTACATCCCTTCTTGGTTCAATCATCACAGAGAATCTTGTGCAAATATTACAATTTAAGATACTTCTCTGTTACAAAATGATACATGAATTATAACTAATAAAGCAGTACACAGAATAATATTTATATTTGCAAAATGAAACACATAGAGAGAAATAAAACAGTCACTAGGTAGATCAGGCTCAGCAAAATAAAAGCATTTAATTCTCTTAATTACTAAATAATGACTGATTTCCCAGGGTTCCTAAATCTGAAAAGGCCTTCCAGAAAATTCTGCACTCCAATGTAATCTAACAAAACTATATCTATTGCAAAACAGTCCAAAATTCTTGCCATCCAAAAGCAGCATGAAGTAAACTAATGGATCTCTCCTTAACATTATGTATCTGCCAAACGTGTGTCCTTCACAAGGAGGTCTGTGTGTTCCCAGAATTTCATCCGCTACTAACTTCACTCAAAAGGGCTTAGAAGCTTTAGTGGGAGGGAGGGTGCATTCACCTTTCTAACTATGCCCAATCTTTAAATATGTGAGAATAAAATAGCTTTCCACCATTTTTCAGTTAAATGACATGCTCTCTGCTATATATACTTGACATTAAAAATGGCATAGCAACCTTCATCTATTTACAAAATTATCACCTTCATACACATTTCTAAAATTTGTGTCTCTAGACTGACCTCTGTTCTGATTTCTAAACATTTCCAGCTGCCAGAGGTCCATCTCCAGATGGCTGTCCTACGAGGTACCTAAGAAGGACCCTCCACAGAACAGAACTCATCCTCTTCTAGTTCCTATTGCCCCAACTGATTTCCTTACCTTTACTCCTTGGTTTCCTTCAACCCTGCATTCAGTCACAGAATTGTCAACTTCCTGACCCTATAACATCTCTCAAGTCCATCTCATCTTTGCTTTCCAGCTTCCACTAACCTAGGCCACCTCATTATTGCTTCTTGTCTAAAAAGCTAAGAGATATTTAACTGTCTTCAGTCTCTCTCAAAATCAATCATGTACCCCAAAAATGACCATTGAAGAAAAAAGAGCAAAAACAGATTAACATACAAAGAAGATGCAAAAAAGAGGAAAGAGCACGTTTAAAAAAAAAAATGATGGCTGGGTGCAGTGGCTCACACCTGTAACCCCAGCACTTTGGGAGGCCAAGGAGGGCAGATCACGAGGTCAAGAGATCGAGACCATCCCGGCCAACATGGTGAAACCTCGTCTCTAATAAAAAAAATACAAAAAACTAGCCGGGCGTGGTGGCGGGCACCTGTAGTCCCAGCTACTTGGGAGGCTGAGACAGGGGAATCGCTTGAACCTGGGAGGCAGAGGTTGCCGTGAGTTGAGATTGTGCCACTGCACTCCAGCCTGGTGACAGAACGAGACTCTATCTCAGAGGAGAAAAAAAAAAAAAAAAAAAAAAAAAAAAAAAAGGTTAAAAGGATAAATTAGAACAAAAAAGAAAATTATTTTCCAATTAATTTCCTACTCTTGTCAATCTCTCAGGAAGCTGACCTCCTCCAGCCTTACCCTGAGCATGAACAAAGCGGTTTGATGCTGAGAACAAGAGAACTCCCCAGTTACATTTGTTCCTGCAGATCTCCACTCCAGAGTCTGTTTCATGCAGAACCCAATCTAAGATTCAAGATCTGTAAGTTCCTATTAAACTAGCTACTCCCTCTCTCTCCAACCTTATCTTATTCTACTTTCCCTTTTGTTCGTTATACTCCAGATACATTAGTGCCCTTTCTTTGCCTCCATCCTGTCCTTCTTATTCTTTCAGGAACTTTGCACTTCCTTTTTTCTCTGGCTTAAATATTCTCCCCTTGCTGTTTCCATATGTAGCTCCTTCTCAGCATTCAGGCCTCTGCTTAAATGTTACCAATTCACCTTCCCTTACTGTTCTTTCTCAAGCAGCCCCACTATCATTTTATTAATCTGAATCACATTACCTTTGTTATTTCCTTCATAGCACTTACTACAATTTGAAATTATCACATTTTTATTTGACAACTTGTACAAAAGAAATCTGTTCTCATGCCCCACCATTTTTCCATTCCCACAAGAACACTAACTTCTTGAAGGCAGGGAACACGTTGTCTTGTTTACCACTGTTTCTTCAAAGTCTAGAAAAGTGCCAAACATAATGAGCACTCAATAAACATTTTTTGAACATATAACCAAGCCACCACAAAAGAAATAACATTAAGTTTGAATACCACCAATACCTTGGTGGGCGAATAGGTGACATAAGAGAACCTCCATGAAAAATGACAAAATGAAGCCAGATCAGGCATGATAAAAACAAAAAGTAGTTCAAACAAAGAAAAGAACAAAATCTTGCAAACCTCAAAATTTGATGACCAAGGAAAACAAAAGAAAATTCTTGAACAATTTAACATGATTTATAATTCACCTCCAATGCAACCCTACCTCCGTTCCTGAATTCATACTACTGAAGGTGTTGGTAAAATTGTGATGGGAGAACACAAGGTCACAGGTCTATAACTTCCACTACTCGGACCAATAATACATCTCATCTGAATTCCTATATTATCTAAGAAAAAAATCTATGGAAGGAGGTTCCAGGATGTGGAAGGAGGTTTCAGGATGTTTAAGGAGGAAATTTAAATTTTAAAAAATGAGCTTCCAATTGTGGGAACAAAGGTCCCCCTGAGCAGATGTGTTCCTACACTGATCTTTAGTCTTATGCCTCTAAACAAGTATCACCTTGGATAAACTGAGGCAAGAGTATATAATTATACATTTTATTATTATTTAAGAGCCAAAGTTGTATTTTTCAAAATATCTACTAAATGATGTCTATATTATTTCACATTTCCCAACTTCCTTATCTTTTTGCCATGTATGATGATTAGACTTCTCCCCCATTTAAACATATCTTATGCTTTCTTACTAATGTTGAACAATTTCCAGATCAGTCCTAGGCAAGTTTTAATTTGAATTAATGTATTCACATATTCACTGATTTTATTATGCACTGTGTAATTTGCTAGAATTATAAGCTATTGTGAGACTAAAATTCAAGAATGGCTGTTCTGTATTTATTAGTTTCCACACAGTTTGGGGCCAGTTGTCTTCTCTTTCTGAACACTTCTCTTGAAAACAGTAACAGATCACACAGGAAACATGAGAGGTTGTTTATGAAAGCCCTGAGACCCAAAATGCTCAGACATAAACTAAGATTAATTTATTGCACTAAAGAAGTAATTACAAGCACAGAGTAATTAAGATTCATAATTGTCTTGGGATTTACAACACAGAATATTCCTTAATAGAACACTCTGGACCTCTAACAACCAGAATCCATGACAGAAATTCACCATCATCACTGTCACAAAAAAGATACTAAAGGGTAGAGCACCCTCAATTAATATTAAAAAGACACAGGTCACCCATTACAACACTTTGACTGAAAAACTACAAGACTGAAAACTCTACGTAGTTTGCATGGAGTGTTAGATTTAGGTACCACATTTGCTCTACCCAGAGTTTAGAACATGAAGGTATATACTTTAGATTACAGCTATCTGTGCCTCCTGAATTGGACAACTAGCTGGAAAGAAATGCACATGCTAACGGAAGGAATAAAGGTAATGCTATCAGGCTGAGTAGATTTTCCTGAGCTACAATCATTCTGTTGATATATCTAGATCTAAAAGGAGCAAATGGGTCAGGGGCCCGGTGGCTCATGCCTGTAATCCCAGCACTCTGGGAGGCCAAGGTGGGCAGATCACTTGAGGTCACGAGTTTGAGACCAGCCTGGCCAACATGGTGAAACACTGTCTCTACGAAAATTATAAAAATTAGCCAGACATCGTGTCGAATGCCTGTAATCTCAGCTACTCAGGAGGCTAAGGCAAAAAAAATCACTTGAACCTGGGAGGCAGAGGTTGCAGTGAGCCGAGATGACACCACTACACTGCACCCTGGGCGACAGAGCAAGACTCCATCTTAAAAAATAAAACAAAAATAAAAATAAAAGGAGTAAATGTTTCTGAATGGTTGAGGAAATCCCACCAAATATAGTTGCCACACCATTTAAATGGGTGGGGAGGGAAACTGGCCAAATTATGCAATGAATCTTCTGTGAAGTGTGGCCAATGAATATAATTCTGTGTTGTGCTTTAATGAAATTTTCTTTCTATTCCTAAGAAAAGGACAAAGAAAAATAGCAATACATGAGAAGAATAAAGTCAACCATGAAACAATTACATGAGCAAGAATTAAAATGCTGCTGAGGAAACCACTGAATAATTTAAGAGTTCTTGCTAAGTGCCTCAATCTTTAACCTCTTGTTCGCTAAGAAAAGATTACTCTAGCACTCAAGGTTCTTTCATAAATTCCAGGTGCCTTGTGTCTGCAGAAGAGTTCTCGATTGACCATATTTCTTCCATTCCTAAATCAAAACACCAATTCAACCCTATCTAAGGAGAATGCAGTTATCCTTAGACCTCCTGATAAAATATATTTAAAGTAAGTAATATCAATTTTATATCATTCCCTACATTAAAATATGGCCATAATTTTCTAAGTTTGTGAAAATTTTGAGTAATATTAAATTTTGATTATTTACATTTACATGGTACTACTATAATTCCTGTTGCCCTAAATACTCATAGAAAACATACATCCACAAAATATTTGGCAACAGGGAATATACACATATATTCATACATACATATTCATACATACATATATCATACATATACATACATGCATACATATTCAGTGTATATATCTGTGTGTGTGTATCTATCTATCTATCTATCTATCTATCTATCTATCTATCTATATATCTTGATATATTCCCTGGATACAAGTATATACATTTTACATTATTCTTAGAAATATTATCTTCATTGACTATCACTTAAATCTTTTCAAGTTCTATTAATACAATTTGCAGAACTGCTTATAATGGTTTTCATAAAGACAGGGTTCATGAAAGTTCTTACTTTTACTTCCGTATTCAGGCAAAAACCCACAGGAAGTCATTTGTGTTCACTCTGACCTACAGGAGATGTAAAAAATAAACAAAACAAGTCTACAGCAAGTACTAGAAGCTGGTACTAAGCCAACCTTTCTGAGGGATACCATCTAGAGAATGGAAGGCAAGGAAGTATTCTGAGTAAGGGGTCATAAGAAAGCCAGTTCTAAAATAATTTCCTCAAGCAGCAGTCCTGGACTGTGTGGTTTCATTACATTGTCAGAAGCAACACTTGTACAGTTTATGAGCTCCAAAGCTCCCATAAAAAATTCCTAGGAGACCAGTCTGGAAGTCAAGAAAGCCAAAGAGAGTCTTAGCTAGTTCTGCTAAATTCCAAAATGCTAATAGATTTTTTCTGAGACTTTATTAGTGTAAAGCATTTAAAATACTGCCTTTTATTGGTAGCTTCAGTTAAGACCTTGCTAAAGATTAGCTACTCACTTGCAAAGACCCAAATATTCCTCGAGCTCTGATCCTCATAGAGAAAAAGGAAACATCAAGTAAAGGCAGCAAATATCAGAGGAGAAAGAACTAATGCCCTGTTTCTCTTCTCCTTATGTCTAATTGTTTCTCATATTCCCTGCATTCCAACTGGGATGGAAATGTTTGTTTTTTGAAAGGTTAGTAGAGATTTATCGGAAATTTTCACTCAGGACCTAATAACTTAACTTAAAAGATCTGCTGTGAAATCTGAGGACAGATATGGCTATCACCAAACACAGGCATAAAAATAAAACAGTATTTTACTATCAATAAAAATGCTTTCATTTGTCTAGATTAAATTTTTTGGAGATTACTGAAAGGCAATACTTTTTTACTTTTTTACACTATCTAAATAGTATTTTCTAATTTTCATGTCTATCAAAATGAACACAAATAGGAAGAGATATCTGCCACAAACCATTCTATAAGCATTCCAAAGCTAAATGAAAATGAGTTTTAATGTATCTACTCACTTATTCATGCTAGAGTAGCATTACTAAGCAAAAACCAAAACACTCTTCCTCTATATACAATCTTCTCACGTTTGTTAGTCTTAAAAATCTCACATGAAAATTAAAGATGCATTCATTATCCATATCAGCTAACCAGTTTATCTACGGATAGGCGGATTAATACAGGGGTGTAAGAATCAGCCGATTTGCTCAGAGAATGGAAATACCATATGATATCATCTGACCTCAAACTTTAGGAGTTTCCTGACCCCTAGATTAATGGAGCACGAAGATACATTAAAGACTTCAGGAAAAGGAAGATCTAGTTTCTTGGCTACTGCTGATTTATTAATGAAGCATTAACACAAACTCATTAATGCTTTCAGCTCTTGCAATGAAGTTGCCCTTTAAGTGCCACCAATGTGTTTATGTTTTGAGAAGTTAATAATTAAGAAAAAGGGCATCCTGCACATCACTAAAAAATGCTTTATCTATTTCTCAAAAAATAGGTATCTCTATGAATGAAAAAGCCAAGATCGGAGTTTACAAGCGGCTCTTATTTGGGGAATGTGGGTCACATGTTCACTAACTTTAGTGAGAAGTGGGAGGCAGGTTTGAGCGGAACATTGCCCAGGATTGTCACCAAAACCTGTGGGGTATTGGGCAGATAGGAGGGGCAGATTCCCTTTGCTGTGCACTTTATCTTACTCTGTGCTTCATCCCATCCATATATGATAAAAAAGAAAGTAATTTATAAGAACATTGTCAAAAATGTCAAAAGATCAATTTTAATAAGTTTTTTCTTATAAGCCACACCATACAACCTAAGGCACAATTCAGTGCTATCGTACATTATGCTCTAATTGGTTTACTATGTGAGACCAGGCTTTCTACTAATTAGCAAATTTTTTGAGGCCAGAAACTTTTACTAATATTTCTCTTATATCATCCACAGTACAGGCACACAGTGTTCTTTAAGTGTTTATAGATTGATTCATGAATTATTAGCATATGGTTGATGGAAAAAGAAATACTGCTAATAAAAGGAACATGAAAATAAGTTTCCACTTTCTATTTAGAACATGATTTGATCACAACCTAATAGTCACCAAGAAGATGCTGTCACCTCACTACAATAAGCACTTACTCTGATCACATCACAAAGTGAGAAAAGAAAAGTACAATGTTCTTCCACATCTCCCAAGCTGAATGATAACTGACAAGACTAACTTCTGCCTTGGAATTTGTGGGATGGGAAGATGGGTAAGAAGAGTAAGTAAAATAAAGAAAAATAACCTAAGGGGGTAAAAGGTATGACAGTTAGAAGAAACTTTGAAATAATTTCCTATTCAGTCTCAGTGATTCAAATACTATATATTGATAAGCCTGAATTTTTATCTCCAAACCTAACCTCTCTACTTCTCCCCTGAATTCTGGACTACATCCAAGGTCAACTCTCTATCTTCATTTGAATGTCTAAACGGCATATCAAATTTAACATAACCAAACTTAGCTCTTGTTCCTTCCCTCCAAACCTATTGTTCCTGCACTTTTCCCCATCTCAGTAAATGACAACTCCAGCCTGCTAAATTGCTCAGGCCAAAAACCTTATCTTTGAGGCAATTCTTTCCCTCACACCCCATTTCCAATTTGTCAGCAGCTCCTATGGGGTCTGCTTTCAAAACATAACCATAATATAACTACTTCTCACCACCTCCCCTACAATCCCCTGGGTCCAAGCCAGCACTGTCTTAGCTGGATCACTTCAATAGTCTCCTAATTTGTCTCCCTTGCTTTCCTGCAGTTTGCTTTCAACCAACTTTCAACAAAGTAGTCAGACTGACCCCATTGCCTCCTAAGACAGATAACATTATCCCTGCACACAAAACCTTCCAAATGGTACCCATTGCTCACAGTGTAAATGACATAGCTCTTGCCATGATCTTCAATGCGATGTATGAGCTGTGCCCCTGCCCCTTACCTTATCTTCTATTACTCTCCCTCTGATTCACTGTTCCAAACACACTGGTCTCCTTGCTGCTCTTTGAGCATATTACGTATGCTACTAACTCAGGACTTTTGCACCTCCTGACACCTCTGCTTAGGAAGCTCTTGCCACAGAGATATCCACATGACTATTCCTTCACCTCATTCAAAACTTTTCTCAAACGCACCATACTAAGTGAGGTCTTTGCTAAGCCATCATGTTTAAAATTGCAATGCACACCCCTTGACAGACAGATACACACACACACACACACACACACATATACTCCTTAGCCCCCTTTCCTTGAATCATTCTTCTCCACAGCCCTATTACCATCTCACATACTTCTAGTTTACTTAGGACTAAAATGTAAGCTCCATGGAGGCAGGCATTTTCTTCTGTTTTGATCCCTGCTATATCACCAGGACCTAGAATGGTATCTAACACATATAATAATCAATAATTATTTGTTTATTAAGTTAGTGGATCTATTAAGAAGCAAGAGAGACGAATAAAAGTCTCTACATAAAAAGTCACCAAAAATCAATCTTCAGTCATCTCCCCTTTTATCTCAAGGGTTGTTATTACCCACCTTCTAATATTTATTGATAATAGCTATTAGGTAAGTGTATTTGTAGGGGCCAGGAGCAGCCCTTGCCTTCTCATCTTCATCACAGATAAGACAAAATATACACAGAAGCCACACAGTAATAATGGCTAACATTTGAATGCTTACAATATGCCAGGTACTGTTCTAAGCACATTAATAGATTATTCAATCCTCACATGAATTCCATAAGGCAGGCTTCTATTTCATTGTTTTCCAGAGGAGGGAACTGAACCGTAGAGACTTTAAGAAACCTTCACAAAGCTAGGAAGTAGAAGAATTAGAATTCTAACTCAGGTCATCTCTCCAGAGGTCATGTTCATAACCCCTGCATCTAATGGAAAGATGGTCCCATTACAGAGCACAGAGAAGGTAATGCATAAGCACATTCTGAGGTAGTATGAAAAGCAGCATAATAAGAACTAACACTTGGATATACAAAGAAGCACAATGTCCCTTAATGTCCAAGGAGTCTTAATTTGGTACAGGAAGCAGTAGAGACCTGTTGCATCTCAGCCAGGAGATCAGTCGTACTGGAAGAGGGTCTCACTATAGGCACACTAACTCTGGTCTCAAGGTTTTGAAGAAAGAAGGGAAGGCAAAATCTACATATAGAAACATGTATATGCAAGACCATGGAGACAAAAAAGAATGTATTTATTCACTCGTTCATTCACTAGCCATTCTAAGCCTTCCATGCTATAGACACCAGGGGCACTAAGAACCAACAGATAATCCCTGTGCTTAAGGAGCTCAACTACTTACATAGATAGTTACAGAAGAATGATCAAGAAACTAGCCTAAATAGATGCAGTTTGTTGGAAGAGTGGAGGAAGAGCTTGACAGACAAAAAGGGAAGAGATTATAGAGATTTTCAAGAGCCAGGAGTTTGAATTTGAATGTAAAAATATATTAATTATAACTTTCTGAGGTACACAATAAATATCTCTTGAATGAAGGAACTGCTATTCTAAAATACTTTCAAATGCCTGGCCTACTATCTATTTTCTTCTTTCTGTACTTGGATAACTACTGCAACAGAGAAAATCATTTGCTGACATCTCTCAACCCACCAATAATCTTGGAAAATATGAGAAGGAGTCTTTCTTACTATACTAAGCCAGTTCTTATGAGAAATGACTCATATAATACCTCTCTGTTTTAAGATACCTTAAAAAAATTCCAAAGCACAGATGATTTTTTTCCTCTGAAAATGACTCCCTCAAATAGAAGTCCTTAGAATTAATCAAACAGCCCATTTTCTCCTTGAATTAAACTCTGAAGAACAATTGTAGAAGTCATGGTGTTTAAAAGAACCCAGCTTCTTCCTTTCTGTTCACAAAACTAGCCAGCCACAATGTCTACTCTTCTGGATCACACAGGAGAACTCATTTATAAATGGCAGTACAGATGTTCCTCAACTTATTAGAGTTACATCCCAATAAACCCATCAGAAGTTAAAAATATTGTTTAGTCGAGAATGTATTTAATACATCTAACTTACTCAACATCACAGCTTAACCCAGCCTACCTTAAAACATGCTCAGAACACTTACATTAGCCTACATCATCTAGTACGAAGCCTATTTTATAATAAAGTACTAAATATCTCATGTAATTTATTGAAAGCTACACTGAAAGTGAAAAACAAAATGATTGTATGGTTAACAAATTACAGTTTCTACTGAATGTGTATCACTTTTGCACCATAATAAAGCTAAAAAATCGTTAAGTCAAACCATCATGGATACCATCTATATTCCATATCAATGCTCTTATTTGACTCTTTCTTCATACATTGACTTCGACATGTAACCCAAGATCTCTCTGTGCTCAAATTCATCATCCATAAAATAGGGATCTCAATAGATGTACTTTGTACAGTTTCTGTGATAATTTAATGAGGAAAAGCTCATGCCGTATGTACACAGCAGTGTCTGGCCTATCGTAAGAACTCAATAAAATGTTAACTATCATCATTATTATTATCGTACATACTTTAATTTCCTAATAGTATTTTAATTTAAAATATTTTACAAATATATTTACTGCTAGAACAACTCAAACAGTAAAGAAAAGAAAAAGTAACCAAGAAAATCCCTTCTTCTCCACCCTGGCTCCTTTAATCCCATTCTCCAAAAGTATCACCATCTGTATGTCTTTCCAAACATAGTTTGTGATAGGTATATGACATGTTAGATGAAAGAAGCTAATTGCAGAACAGTTTACAGAATGCGATCCAATTTACATATATTAAAAAGTGGGTACATAGCTATATTGTCATAAAACATGTCTGAAAAGACATGCAGATAGCAATTTCACTTTGGAGAGTGAAATTAAGTAAGCCAGCGGTAGAGAAGAGGGGAATTTCATGTTTACTTTTTCTACATTTTTGGGATTATATCTGGATAATAAATTCTAGAAGTATGCCTAATGGAGCAATGGTTATATCTATATTTCCATTGGATAGATATTGCCAAATTGCCTAGAAGAAATGATGTTTCTCAGTGGTATTTCATCAACTGAGAACACATATAATGTGATCCCTGGGCTTATCTACTGGCAAAGGCAGCTAAAAGGGAGCCAACCTGAACAGAGTACAGAAGAGGTTTGCTGGAAAATAGCTGGGGATGGTATATCTCTCCTAGGCCATGGAATTAAAGTAAAAACCATCATGAAAAATGGCTACTTTGGTTTTGTTTATCTGATAGCTTTTTCTTTTGTTTGATATCTAAAATACCACCCACATACCTGAACTACCAAGGCTTTACCTTTCCAGACAATGTATTCTCAGAAAAAAGTGACATAATTAAGTGCTATTGGTTCCTCTTAATATTATGTTGTGGATACTTAAGCATATAATCTAAGGTTTACTAAGAGGTCGACTCTCACAGAACATCAACTAGAAGCTCTAGAAGGCAGATGACACTACCACATTGCTACTCCTTTCCACTCTGCCCCACTTTCCAGTCACCCTCTATGCCTAAGCAGTGATTTACATAACCTATAAACATTTTCTGCCCATCATCAAGAAAAATAATCAGATCAGATGTATGGGGGAAAAAGACAGCCCCACATCAAAATAACAAAACAAAACACATATTGGGAACTCCAATATAGTATATACATAGTATACACATTTTGAATGTTGAGATCAAATTGTTTTAATGCAAACTGAAATAAACTCATTCCTATGTATCTGCATTCATTATGATATAAACATGTCTTAACTTATATTTTGATAAACCAAGGCAACAACTTTTAAAAATAAATTTATGAGCAAGAGACAGTCATTCTTTTAGAAAACAACTAAGTACTTTGATAATACAAATGTTCCTTAGGAATTATGAGTCATGTTAAGAAGCTAGTTCTACTACTTGTTTATTTCATTTCAAATGACTATGTACTTAAGCATCCTACATTCCTGCTTGTCTATAATATCTCCATCTGGTACTTTTTGAATATCAAATTTTACTAATTGTTTCTGTGGAAACGCAAGTATGTAATAACCAACGGTAACTAAATTGAATTTATTTCAGAGGTTATTTTCACTAGAGTATAAGATGCTAGAGGCTAAGGTTCATGAGTTCTACCCTCATAACTTCTTTAGAACAAGGGTAAGCAACTTTTTTATATTAAGGACCAGACAGTAAATATTCTAGGCTTCGCATGTCACATATGGTCTCTGTTGCATGGGCATTTTTTATTTACAATCCTTTAAAAATGTAAAAGTCATTCTTAGCTTACAGGCCATATAAAACCAAAACAGATATGGCCAAAGGGACCATCATTTGCCAACTTTTGCTTAAGAATAGCACTGTTGAATGGAAATGTAATGCAAGCCACAAATGCCAATCACGTATATAACTTTAAATTGTCTGGTAGCCACATTTCAAAAAGCAAAAAAATATATAAATGTAATTTTAATGGTATATTTTATTTAATAAAAAATATTCTTATATCAACATGGAATTAATATAAAAATATTGGTTGGGCACTGTGGCTCATGTCTGTAATCTCAGCACTTTGGAAGGCTGAGGCGAGTGGATTACTTGAGGTCAGGAGTTCAAGACCAGCTTGGCCAACATGGCGAAATCTCATCTCTACTAAACATACAACAATTAACTAGGCATGGTGGTATGCACCCGTAATCCCAGCTACTCAGGAGGCTGAGTCATGAGAACCCAGGAGGCAGAGGCTACAGTGAGCTGCGATTGTGTCACTGAACACCATCCTGGGTGACAGAACAAGACTCTATCTTAAAATATATACATAAATGAGTGATTTTACATTCAACATCTTAGAAACCTAGTGTGCATTTCATATTTACATCAAATCTTAATTCACACTAGACACATTTCATTTTAAGTGCTCACTAGCTACATACAGCCAGTAGCTGCCATACTGGATGGCACAGCTAAAGAAAATAAGGGAGGATGAATGTGAATTTGTTCATTTAAACAGTACTCACTGAGTTCTAGCTGTTGAGAATACAGATTGATTTGTGCTAAATATGAGAATATAGATTTAATAGGATTGAATTTTTATCCTTAAGTAGTCCAGGGTTCAGTGAGTGATATAGATAGATGATATAATAACAATGTGGTATATTAGTGGTGTACAGAAAGTGCTATAGTAAAATTTTAAAAATAGGTTAGGTCTGCTTTGTGTTTTTTGTGGCTTTTGTCTTAAGACAGGGTCTCGCTCTGATGCCCGGGCTGGATGGAGAACAGTGGTGCGATCACAATTCACTGAAGCCTTGACTGGCCCAAACTCAATTTTCCCACCTCAGCCTCCCAAGTAGCTGGGATCACACGCGTGAGACACCATGCCCAGCTAACTTTTTTATTTATAGAGATGCGGTATCGCTATGTTGGCCAGGCTGGTCTTGAACTCCTGGGCTCAAGCGATCCTCCAGCCTTGGCCTCCCAAAGTCTGATGTGAGCCACTGCGCCTGGCCAGGGATTAGGTCTTAACTGGTCCCCAAACCTATAAGAACTTCTTCAATGCACTACTGATTCTTTAAAATCAAAATTTTTTAAGTTAAAATGTTTGGACTTTTAAAGATGTATTTCTTTTTTCAAATACCCTCTGAATGGGGGAAATAAATTTGGGATGCAACAGGAATAACACTGCAACTGGATAAGAAATGCACAATCTTTCATGATGAATTGATGATCTATTTTATAGAAAGCACAAAATGGAAGGTATATTTTCTCAAAATATATTTTGAATTTCTGCCATGGTTGCAGCAATTTCTTATGACTTTTTTTTTTTTTTTTTTTTTAAGAACTAGGTACTTCATGTGGCAAAATGATGGCTTCTTAAATCTCAAATACCTGAAAACCTTTTTGCTTGTTTTTGTGCAATCACATTTTATGATTCTTCAGACAAAGTAATTGATATAAAGTAGTCTTAGAAGCACAGTATTATTCTTAAAAAGAACCACAGGGCCTTCTTTCCCCATAGTGCTTATCGGGAAGTCAGAGGAATACTAAATGCAATTTAAATATTTTCTATAAATATATAAGATTATCATTTCCATCCGTTTCACTATCAATAATCTAACAAGCTTCTCAGACTTTATGTCCTTAACAATTCTAGAATGAAAATAAGATAATATGCAATGTTTTTTTTTTTTCCTTGTGCCTACTGAATTTTCATTATTATAAGCTATTTGACTGTACTGGGATATTCTGGCATATTTTACTAACTGTAAAAAAAATTGACTTTACTGTTTTCTATAAGAACAAGAGAAAATTAATATTCTTGACTAGCAATTTAAGTTTTATTATCCCAAATTCATTTTATTTAAAGCAAGTTCATAATCACATTTTATTCTGACTAGAAACATGTATATTGTAATGTATACCAACAGAGAATAAATACACATTTAAATCCCATTAGTACTGTGGAACGTCATCCTAATTTACTTGACATTTTCTGAGGAGAAAGTTTGCTAATTTGGGAAGGAAGTGAGAAGGCAGACAGTGATTGCATCCACTCTTGAAAAATTTCATAGAACCTATAGATCCTCAGGAAAACGCAAATTCTCATACGTACTATAAAGCCCACCATGAATCCACAAAAGTTTATTTACTCTAGGTTAAGAACCTTCTCACTAAAAACTAGATCAAATTTATCAATGAAAAATAAAGCACTGAAATTAAATGACCAAGAAGGTATTACTAACGAGGATTCTACAGTTCTGGAAGTTATACTACACAAGAACAAGCTGCCTGAATACAGTAAGAATTGTCTAAAAGTTAGAACCAGGGTTAAACAAACTATGGCAGGTTAAAAAAAAAAAAAAAATGAAGAATAGATTTCTTTGGCACACTGTTGCTATTACCATACTATATTTAATCAGATATCAGGATGATTTCCAGAAATACCTCTCTTCCTCCTTAAAAAGTGGTGGATGGAGGCCGGGCGCAGTGGCTCACGCCTGTAATCCCAGCACTTTGGCAGGCCGAGGCAGCGGATCACAAGGTCAGGAGATGGAGACCATCCTGGCTAACACGGTGAAACCCCATCTCTACCAAAAATACACACACACAAAAATTAGCCGGGCGTGGAGGTGGGCGCCTGTAGTTACAGCTACTCGGGAGGCAGACGCATAAGAACGGCGTGAACCCGGGGGACGGAGCTTGCAGTGAGATCGCGCCACTGCACTCCAGCATGGGCAACAGAGCGAGACTCTGTCTCAAAAAAAAAAAAAGGGTAAATGGAGCCTAACACTCCCTACTTCAAAAGCTTGTTTAGGTGCTTCAGATTCTCTCATTTCTGCGTTCAGCAGCTATATATTCCACACTACAACCACCTACACACAAGGGACCACTAAAAGGCCTTTGCATTTGCTTTTAAAAGGTAGCCAGTATCTGGTCTTCAAGTAGGAGACAATGTAAGCTAGTTGGTCCTGAAAAGTTTTTAGTTCTGAACTATGAGATAGGTATATGAAAACATTCTGTACTATCTTTTCAGCTTTCTCATAAATGTAGAATTGTTACAAAATAAAAAGTTTTAACAAATGTGCTCTTCTAAGAGACTATTCAGAGGTAGCTTTTGCTTTCTCCATAGATCTGCTTAGACTGGAGACTGTATTTTCTTAAAAATTGATAGTGAATAAAATTTAATTGTAAGAAATATATTTATCTTGCTAATAAGCCTCCCCAACATTTTAAAAGGAAGTAAGGTATTATGCATCAAGAACACAAATAAGAAAACCATTCTATCAGTCTCAGTGAAGTCTTCTCAAAGCAAAGGAACTCTGGCATAGTTGTGCGGAAGAGCTCCAAAAACCTGTAACACCACATAACTCCCTGCGTGTGGTGGGAGCGGGAGACAGAGACACCGGCGGTGTGTCTCATGTTAAGATCAAGGCTAAAGAGAGAAAATTGTTCTTCATGAGTAAAGGAGATGCTAATTGGCCGGTAAAGAAGTTAAGAAATTTTGAAGTGCTTTTCCAATAGCTGCACTGAGCCACAAATTCTTTTCTATACAAAATGGCTAATTGTAGGACTTATCTTAGGGAGAAAAGCTAACATCTATCAAGGACTGAACTAGTATTATTAAACCAGTGATGAACATCCTCTCAAGTACTATATTGCACTTATTGAATGAACATAAACTTTTAATTAAACTAAAAAAGCGTGTGTGAAATACTCAAATTATAAATCTATAAACGTATAACACTGTAAGAGACAAAAAGAAATTGGTAGGTGCACTAATAGAAAATATTCTGTTGAAGTCACGTGAAAATAGGACATTCCCTAGCTAAATAAAAATGATATTTTGGCCCCTTGTCTATAACTAAAAAGTTAAATTACTGACATTACATGGAGTAACAAAATGAGGAAATTTAAAACTCAAAGAGGTACTATGCTAGTAACTCCTAAGAAACAATGAGATTTTATAAACTATAAAGGTTCTGAAGTGAAAAGGAAAAGTGGCTCGCTATTTTAACAAAATACGTACATTTTGGAGTGAGTTTTAAAGGATGGTATGGCTACAACTTTGCCTACTATTTAGTACTATTTAACATTTCCTTAGTAAAATAAGTAATGTAATAAATGGCAAGCTTATTAAATTCCCATCAGCAAATAAAATAGATACAAAGAAATAACTTTGGTGGATTAGAAGTACATTTAAAATGGGGTTAGTATATTAGAAAACTCATACGTAATTAATGAAATGATTCAGACAGTTGCATTATCAACCATTCAGGCATAAGTTATTTCCCACTGTATAAAAAGAAAGGATTTTTAACAACACAATCACTTTGAACACATTAAAATCTTTTAAAAGGTTTTTTTTTTTTTCACATCAAAACATTCTTCATACTTATGCAAGTCTTTCCTGTCATTTTGCAAAATAATATGTTCTAGAATGTAAGACACAACATACAAGGTAAAGGCTGGCCACGTGCAAGAATTGAAATGTAGCAGAAAAACACACCTTGTACCATAGCAGACCCACAAGTGAAATATGATAGCAAGGCACCATTCTTGTTGTGTTTTAAGCAAGCACATTACTAGGGTTCATAAATAGAAAATTAGTTTAGAAACTCTGAGGTAAGTTTCTTATTTTACTCTTCACTGCTTGACTCATGCTGGCTATCCATGCCAGTTATGATCTCCACATCTGAAAGGGAATACAGAGAAATAAAAAGGAAGGAAGCCCACACAGATGATGAAAGGGTTGGAAAAAGAAGAAAGATCAAAAGGATAGAAGGAGTCAGGCTGTGAAGAAAAACCTGAGGGAATGCTTTATAATGTTCTAGAAATATATGGGTTATTATATTGGGAATGGTAACCAGCTGTTCTCCATCTCTATTTAGGACAAACCAGAAGAAAATGGCTTAAATCAAGGCAACGACATATTTGGGTTACTAAGGAAAATTGTGGAATCTTTTCCAGAATTATTTAAACTATACAGCTATTTAATGTACCTAGGCTGGCTCAGGTACAGGAGTGAGAACTATAATCTGATTTACAAGATCCTTTTTAACTCTAATTTCTGCATATTCTTTATCAAGACAGATATACTAAAATGCATAAAGGAACTATTAGGTATTATTGAACACAGTCAATTACTCCAAATGATAGGGGGCAATGGAATGAAAATTGCTGTAGATCAAACCATAATGTGAGGCTATAGGTAAGATTTTTAACCTCAGAATGCTTCAGCTCTTTAGTGGCATTGTCTGTAGAGGGGGATTATAACAGTATCTACCTGTCTAAGTGCTGTGATAATAAAAATGAGATAATGTGCATATAGGATCTGGTACCAATCCTCTGGAATATTAGAGGCTCAGTTAACATTAGTTCCCTCCCATTCTCTGGTGAATACTTGAGATTTTGAATTTTCCAAAAGGAATGGAGATATAATACCATGAAACTTCCCTGAATTTTTGCTCATATTATTCACACAACTGAAAAGTGGGAAAGTATAAGTATACCAACCACTAAAAAAAAAAAAAGTCCTTTCTCCAGTCTATAATTTCCCATCCCATTCTCTTCCCATTCCCTGGTGTTCACAGGTCTGAGCTTTATTTTGAATAGCACCATGTTTCTGTATTATAGGCAAATTGTGGTCATCCCAAAGGGCCCCACATTTGTGTTACTAGTCATCATGGCTCACTTTTTAAGTGGTTCATGACAAAGTCAATGCCAGTATTATCAGAAGGCTTCTAAGATGTTTAGCATTAATCAAACAAAATTTGGTAACAGATTCCTTCAGAAGCAAACAATTCTATAAACAATTCTCAAGAACTGGGCTGCATGGCTGAAGAGTCTCTGACAATCAAATGAACGAGGAACTGGCAGTTTGCCAGAGTTCATGTCCTTTAGCCTACCTTTTGCCTGGTAACTAACTGGGCTCACCTCTTCATTCAGACCACTTCTCAGATGCTACAGTAAAATTATTCTCACATGCAAATCACCTAGTAATGTTCACATCAAGAGTGGAAGAAAGTTTTTTTTCCTCAGCTGTAGGAATAATCTTTTTTAAAAAGCTAAACATTCCTGACAGTCTACACTCTACCCATAAATGCGCTATCAAACTGAACACGTTTTCTTCCCTTCAAAATAAAAGGTTTTGTTGTTTTTGTTCTTTTTGTTTTTGTTTTTTGAGACAGTCTCGCTCTGTGCACCAAGCTGGAGTGCAGTAACATAATCTCGGCCCACTGCAACCTCTGCCTCCCGGGATCAAGCAGTTCTCCCACCTCAACCTCCCAAGTAGCTGAGACTATAGGCGTGCGCCATGTCTGGCTAATTTTTGTATTTTTAGTAGAAATGGAGTTTCACCATGCTGGCCATGCTGGTCTTGAACTCCTGGCCTCCCAAAGTGCTGGGATTACAGGTGCGAATCACCGCGCCTGGCCCAAAATAAAAGTGTTTGTTTGATTTTTAATGGAACTAAACTATGTGAAATTTTAAGGACAGAAAAATATTGATACAGTAAGTTGATTTGGCTCTAAAGACGAAAATCATTTTTCCATTTAGTTTTTAAGAATAAATCACTCCATCATCTGTGAAATAAATTACATTCTGTCAAAATCATCTCAGTTCTTTGAGTATCCACATTATAATCTAGTTTTTCCTACACAGAAATTTTACTTGTAATCCAAAATAAATGTCTTTCTCAACTCCAAATAAATTAAGATGATCATTTTTTATGACTTAAGAATATTATGCATTTTACCTTCAATACATTAATATTCACTGAATTATATCAGGACCAGAACTGGAAAAAAAAAAAGTGTTTAAAATACTTGTCCCACATCTTCTAATTCAATTACAACACAAGACAAACAGAAAAAAAATAGTAGAAAAGAGAAGATTGTTTTTAACATATGGGTATACGTACTTAGAAGGTGAAAGGTACAGGGTGGAATGATTTAAATATTTTGGGGGCTGATTGGCTGAATGTAAGCAGGCTGTACTAGAGAATCACTGTCTTACAATCTTCCAAATTCCTTATGTCCCTGGTTCCAAAGAGTCAGAAATGCCAAATGCCATAGGGTAACTATATGAATAAACAATATTCCAATCTGCTCTGCTTTCAAGGAGGCTTTCATATGTGGAGTAGAGTGAAAAGCTAAAAGCCGTGAGAGATATAGACATATACATATAAGGGAGATTTCACACTGAATATTAATGCCCCAGAAAATAAACAGGAGTTAACTAGGTAGAACTCCCTTTTCATTTATGAGCAAAAGAATGGCATTTATTTTTAGTTTAATGCCAGGCATGGGAGTGGGGGGACTGGCAGACCTGCACTTTTATCTTTAACTTCATTTATTTTATGGTTTGATTCTGTTATGAGAAACAAAACAGAGAAAGAAATTGGGATATTTGGAAGGAAACTATTTAAGGCTCCAATCACTCTGGCTTCACCAGAATCTCAGAACTACAGATTTTCCGAGATTCTTACATTTCAGGATATTTAAAAACTAGGGTATTTTGACAAGACTTACATATTTGTGAATAAATTCCTGTCAAAAGCTCTCAATGACATATATGTAGATGATAGCAGGTTAAGTTATATTTATTTCCTAGAGTATAGGACCTAAGCTGGAAACTGGAAACTCATCACTAACCAGCCCAGTGAAAAAGGACAATTGTGGAATTTAGAGGATATTCATATCAGGTTTCTGGAGCAAACTCAAGATATGCAAACTGTTTATTATGACTGGAAGAACAAAAGCCAAGGAACTAAAATTATTAATACCGAGACCTTCTGAGCTCCTAGGATTATCTGGAGACCATGTATTTCTAAACTCTGACAAAGACAATAAACTACTTTGCTCTTTGGCACACACCTGGAATTACTGTTCAAAACACACAACATCAATCACTGCTATCAATCAATTATTCCTTTCCTTTTATTCAAGGAAGACTGAAAATAAAGGGATGATAATTAAGGGATAATTATTTAGATTGATATAGCAAAGCAATGTCTATATTAAATTTTAGACAAGTCTTAGATCTTGTGTGTGGCTGCAGCTCCATCCCACAGACTATTTCTATTGCTGCTGTCTCAGCTGTTGCTGCCACTACAACTTCAGCAGCTAGGCAAGGCAATACCAGAATAGGAAGGTGAGTTTGTCCTATTTTCAGAGAAAATATAGAGTCAAAGACTGCTGATTTAGGTATACCAACTTCATACTGAAAAATGGAAACTACTTTAATAAGCTCTCAGGGTATCTATCAAGTACACAACTTCAATAGTAAGAGATTGAATGTTTCTCTAATGCATGTCTTCTTTGGACTAATTCTGGAATGTGTTCTACATAATAAATACTTTCTAGCTCAAACTCTTTGAAATCTGAATCCTGTGGAATTGCTACAAAATTGTGTTATCTTGCTTTAAATTCTAATACCTAGACATATGTAAAAGAGCCTTTAGGTTGAATAAAATTCACTGAAGTTTAGATTTCAATGGATTTACAAAAAAATATAAATTTATTATATTTTATTATATATAAAAATATAATTATTTATATATTAGTAAATATATATACTATGTATATCATCTATTATGTTTCATTATATTATCTATCTTATCATATATACTTAAAGTTGAAAATATATTAGCCTATATCTATGCACAGTTTAGAAGTTCCCAACTTATCCTTCCCAATTCATTCTTAAAATACTAACATGCACATAGATAATGCCACTAAATCTCCCTTTACCCAAACTGTCTCAATGGAAACTGTAATAAGCTTAAAAAGTAAAATAATACCGACGGGTAAATTCAAAATCTATACTAAAAGCTAAAATACCTACTTTTATAGATGTGAACATATTTTTACATAGGAGATTATGCCTATTTGAGCTAAAAGAAACATTTAAATGAGTTGATAAAATTTGTCCTCAAAGCAACTGCAAAAGTAAATCGAAATAACACAATAATATTGGTTTACAATGAAATGGTTACTCTTCAAAGAGTAATATCAACATGGAACTAGCCTTTATGTTGGCCTATGAAAATAAATGATCTAGGAATTTACTTATAATGGCTATCATGGTGAAATGGACCCTACCTTTAACTTATTGAAAACCTATCCCGGGGCCTTCACTAACTCTCCACAGTGACATCTCAGCTTAGACTTCATTCTATGCTTAGAAAGAACATCTGAATACAAACTACTTTTCAGGATGATGAGGTTGTATGATTTCTAATTGGTCTCTAATTTATAATTTTTAAAAATAATGTTATAATTTTCATTAAATATACTTGTTCTCTCACTTTATTTTCCTAGGTAAAAAGAAAAAACACTGGTCTCCTAAGTAGAGCAGACACTCACTAGGGGATGGAACTAGGAGGTCTCACGAAGGCCCTTGTCTAAACACCTACCCCCATCCACCACTCTAATGAACAAGACTTAAACTTCCACTTTTAGAAATTCATTACTTTAGTGTAAGTCATTGAACTTCCTTAAAATCTAAGTATCATTTGGAGATAAAACTCATTATGCATCCTGAGTCACTTATACTTTGAAGTATGTGAATGTATCACCTATTGATGCAGTCACCAATCTCTAAGCGATAGAGGCAAACTTGACAAAAGTCCAGAATAGCCAAGAATTAACTTTGACCTACTCAAAAATGTGTCCAAGAATGACCCAGGAGGACTATGTTTGTTTATTGTTATTTTAAATCTCTCCTTATCTTTAGAGTAAGGTTCAAGTTCATATATTATTTATAGAGTTACGCTTTAAAGCTGATGGGAAATTGTGTTTCCCAAGCTGGATGCTAAGCTGGATATTGTAAATATACTTCTATTTAAAGACTTGAACTGTTCCTGGCCTACTTAAATATTAACAAATCAGCAAAAGCTATATACCATTACTTCATTCACCTCAAATTCCATAATTTGAAAGTTTCAAGGCACATTCATCTTCAATGCACTAGCTACAGTGATCAATTGAAAACAGCTCTCTTCTATGTCTATTTCTGAAATTGTAAAAACAGAAATCTGTGAATACTTTGAAATTTTTAAAATTTAAATTCCAGTGATAGTTTTATCATGTAAAAAATATATAACAAAAACATTTATATACCACCATGTTTAAACCAATATTAACATTTCCCTATTTTTGTTTCCAAAAAGAAAAAAAAGGGAAAAAAAGTCATATATATATATATATATATATATACACACACACACACACATACATACACACACACACACACACACACACACACCCTCAAGCCTCCATCTTTTTCCTTCCTTTCTACCTAGGGATAAAATATTTTTTTAATGGATAGGTATAAGTCCCATGCATGTTTGTAGTCTGTCACTATACATGTATATCCACAAACAATATGCATACACTATTGTTTT
Organism: Chlorocebus sabaeus; assembly: GCF_047675955.1. NCBI lineage: Eukaryota > Metazoa > Chordata > Mammalia > Primates > Cercopithecidae > Chlorocebus > Chlorocebus sabaeus. The sequence goes on from NC_132910.1 coordinate 65,161,918, forward strand.
CTGCATTTAAAATTTCATACAGGCCGGGCGCGGTGGCTCAAGCCTGTAATCCCAGCACTTTGGGAGGCCGAGACGGGCGGATCACGAGGTCAGGAGATCGAGACCATCCTGGCTAACACAGTGAAACCCCATCTCTACTAAAAAATACAAAAAACTAGCCGGGCGAGGTGGTGGGCGCCTGTAGTCCCAGCTACTCGGGAGGCTGAGGCAGGAGAATGGCGTGAACCCAGGAGGCGGAGCTTGCAGTGAGCTGAGATCCGGCCACTGCACTCCAGCCTGGGCAAAAGAGCCATACTCCGCCTAAAAAAATAAAAAAAATAAATAAATAAATAAAACAAAGTAAAATAAAATTTCATACAAATGGTATTATACTGTAAGTGTGCCTTTGAAACTTTAATTACTCACTCTAATTTCCAGATTAACCATATTGATATAAATAAATTTCATCATTTTAACAACTGAATAATGTTTTACTAATTAACTGTATATCACAGTTTGTTCAGCCATTACCCTACTGAGGAGATGGTTAAATTGTGTTCACTTTTTCTCTCAGAAACTGTCCTGAATGACCATCTCTGTACAGGCCTACTTACACACAATTGTGAGAGCTTCCTTACATTGTAACCTAGTAGGAAAATTCCTGAGTATATAAATGATAATTGTCAATTTTTCTAGGTATTATCAAATGGCTTTCTTTGCAAATCTATACTCCCTGAAGAAATGAGTACAGGTTTCTGTTTCTCCATGCTTTCCCCAACAGTAAGTGTTACATGACTTATTAATATTAATATTATTATATTACATATAATTAAATGTAAACTTGTGATAGTTTACATTACATGTAATATAACATTATATAATAATATTATATATAATATTAATATGACTCATTAAGAATAATACTGGCAACCAGTAGCTGCCAATCTAATGGATGTGACCTGGACTCTCTTTTTGTCAAACTGCATTTTTTAATATTACTTATATAGCTGACCATCTTTTCATATAATTATTGACAATCTGAGTCAATTCTTTTGTGATAGTTCTTATTCTTTCCTCATTTTTTTCCATAAGAATTTCTGTCTTTTTCTTATCAATATGTAGAACTTTTGTTTTTTAATAGCCTGGGTACTTATCCTTTACGTGTGATATTTTTTTTTCACCCAGGCTGTGGCTTACATTTTTACATGTAGCATATTTTTTCTTCATGGTAATACAAACTTTTTTTGGGGGGGGTGCATTTATTATTTTTTTGTTTGTTTCTTAATGTGGCAAGTTCTATTAATTTTTTACTGATGGCATCTGTTTTTTGTGACTTTTTAAAACAAATATATCCCTCATTACCACTATATCATACGGATACTCTTCCATAACTTGTTGTAAATTGTTTCTAAAAGCTTTACCATTTTTCTTTTCATACTTAGTCTTTTGATCATCTTGAATTTATTTTGAGGTAAAGTTTCAAATAGTGTCTGTTTTATATTTTTCCCTGTGGATAAACTAATTTATCATGTATTCAGTGGTCCCTATTTCTTCTATTAATTTATGATACTACCTTCAAGAAACATCAAGTTCCCACATATGTGGATTCATTTTCAGTGCTCTCTTCTATTCTAGCATATCAGTATGTTTCCTTTCCCCTGTACCAATACCACATTCTTTTATTTACCACAAGTAAGTTTGGGTATCTGGTAGAACAATTACACTCCAATTCCCCTGCTTCTCACTCCATTCTTCTTCTTTTTAAAAATTATCTTTGCCACTTTTGGGCCCTTTATTATTCCACATAAATCATCTTATCTACTGAATGAGTTCAGGATGGCATCCCAAAATACACCATTTGACATGTTGATCATTTTGAGCTAAAGGCACCTGAAAAACAGCAGGTGCAAGAGATGCACTCTGACTTTCCCTTTTCTTCATAAAGCAGGAGTTGAAACTCCCATATCTTCCCTATACCACGAGGAGAGAAATATTCTCATCACAAGAGGAGGGGAGTTGAGGCTGAAAGAAATCTGTACAAACAAACCTTAAACTAACCCCTCTCTCTTCCTACTCACTTTTCTACAATTGCCACTCTTTGTTCCACACAGTATGTAAGCATTTAGAGCTAGTCATTTCTTTGGGTCTCCATTTTTCTTGTGAGAGCATTTTGTTTACAAGCACATGTAAATAAAATGTGTATGTTTTTCTCCCATTGATCTGTCTTATATCAGTACCAGCTGGAGACCATAGGGGGTTAGAGAAAAATTTTACCTTCCCTACATTATCAAGTTATATGAAAACCCTGATGGTATTTTGTAACTAAAATTTGAATTTATAGATTAATTTGGGGAGACTTGTCATTTTAAACATACTGACTCTTACCCATACATACAGACATAGCTTTCAATGATACTTTAAAATTTTCTTCATAAAAGATCTTCTACAACCTTTATTAGATTTCTTCTCAATTACTTTATATTCTTTTATGTAATTTCTACATGGTCTCTTTTTAAAATTACCCTTCATAACTGTATGGTTAGGTGTATAGGAACACTTAATTTTTTATATTGATCTTGATCTAGCAACTTTTGTTGATACCAAAGGTTGCTCTGTACATTCTCCTGGAACTCTGCAAATATTGAGAATTTGTTTCTTCCTTTCCAGTCTGAAACCTTTTAATAGTGAGCATTCTTCTCTTATTCCTTAGTTTAAAAGGAATGTTTCTAGGTTTCATTTTTATTTTTTTTTTATTTTTTTTTTATTTTTTTATTTTTTTTAATTTATTTATTATTATTAAACTTCAAGTTGTAGGGTACATGTGCACAACGTGCAGGTTTGCTACATATGTATACTTGTGCCATGTTGGTGTGCTGCACCCATCAACTCGTCATTTACATCAGGTATAACTCCCAATGCAATCCCTCCCCCCTCCCCCCTCCCCATGATAGGCCCCGGTGTGTGATGTTCCCCTTCCCGAGTCCAAGTGATCTCATTGTTCAGTTCCCACCTACGAGTGAGAACATGCGGTGTTTGGTTTTCTGTTCTTGTGATAGTCTGCTAAGAATGATGGTTTCCAGCTGCATCCATGTCCCTACAAAGGACACAAACTCATCCTTTTTTATGGCTGCATAGTATTCCATGGTGTATATGTGCCACATTTTCTTAATCCAATCTGTCACTGATGGACATTTGGGTTGATTCCAAGTCTTTGCTATTGTGAATAGTGCTGCAATAAACATACGTGTGCATGTGTCCTTATAGCAGCATAATTTATAATCCTTTGGGTATATACCCAGTAATGGGATGGCTGGGTCATATGGTACATCTAGTTCTAGATCCTTGAGGAATCGCCATACTGTTTTCCATAATGGTTGAACTAGTTTACAATCCCACCAACAGTGTAAAAGTGTTCCTATTTCTCCACATCCTCTCCAGCACCTGTTGTTTCCTGACTTTTTAATGATCGCCATTCTAACTGGTGTGAGATGGTATCTCATTGTGGTTTTGATTTGCATTTCTCTGATGGCCAGTGATGATGAGCATTTTTTCATGTGTCTGTTGGCTGTATGAATGTCTTCTTTTGAGAAATGTCTGTTCATATCCTTTGCCCACTTTTGGATGGGGTTGTTTGTTTTTTTCTTGTAAATTTGTTTGAGTTCTTTGTAGGTTCTGGATATTAGCCCTTTGTCAGATGAGTAGATTGCAAAAATTTTCTCCCATTCTGTAGGTTGCCTGTTCACTCTGATGGTAGTTTCTTTTGCTGTGCAGAAGCTCTTTAGTTTGATGAGATCCCATTTGTCAATTTTGGCTTTTGCTGCCGTTGCTTTTGGTGTTTTAGACATGAAGTCTTTGCCCATGCCTATGTCCTGAATGGTACTACCTAGGTTTTCCTCTAGGATTTTTATGGTATTAGGTCTAACATTTAAGTCTCTAATCCATCTTGAATTAATTTTCGTATAAGGAGTAAGGAAAGGATCCAGTTTCAGCTTTCTACTTATGGCTAGCCAGTTTTCCCAGCACCATTTATTAAATAGGGAATCCTTTCCCCATTTCTTGTTTCTCTCAGGTTTGTCAAAGATCAGATGGCTGTAGATGTGTGGTATTATTTCTGAGGACTCTGTTCTGTTCCATTGGTCTATATCTCTGTTTTGGTACCAGTACCATGCTGTTTTGGTTACTGTAGCCTTGTAGTATAGTTTGAAGTCAGGTAGCGTGATGCCTCCAGCTTTGTTCTTTTGACTTAGGATTGTCTTGGAGATGCGGGCTCTTTTTTGGTTCCATATGAACTTTAAAGCAGTTTTTTCCAATTCTGTGAAGAAGCTCATTGGTAGCTTGATGGGGATGGCATTGAATCTATAAATTACCTTGGGCAGTATGGCCATTTTCACGATATTGATTCTTCCTATCCATGAGCATGGTATGTTCTTCCATTTGTTTGTGTCCTCTTTGATTTCACTGAGCAGTGGTTTGTAGTTCTCCTTGAAGAGGTCCTTTACATCCCTTGTAAGTTGGATTCCTAGGTATTTTATTCTCTTTGAAGCAATTGTGAATGGAAGTTCATTCCTGATTTGGCTCTCTGTTTGACTGTCACTGGTGTATAAGAATGCTTGTGATTTTTGCACATTAATTTTGTATCCTGAGACTTTGCTGAAGTTGCTGATCAGCTTAAGGAGATTTTGGGCTGAGACAATGGGGTTTTCTAAATATACAATCATGTCGTCTGCAAACAGGGACAATTTGACTTCTTCTTTTCCTAACTGAATCCCCTTGATTTCTTTCTCTTGCCTGATTGCCCTAGCCAGAACTTCCAACACTATGTTGAATAGGAGTGGTGAGAGAGGGCATCCCTGTCTTGTGCCAGTTTTCAAAGGGAATTTTTCCAGTTTTTGCCCATTCAGTATGATATTGGCTGTGGGTTTGTCATAAATAGCTCTTATGATTTTGAGGTACGTTCCATCAATACCAAATTTATTGAGCGTTTTTAGCATGAAGGGCTGTTGAATTTGGTCAAAAGCCTTTTCTGCATCTATTGAGATAATGATGTGGTTCTTGTCTTTGGTTCTGTTTATATGCTGGATTATGTTTATTGATTTGCGAATGTTGAACCAGCCTTGCATCCCAGGGATGAAGCCCACTTGATCATGGTGGATAAGCTTTTTGATGTGCTGCTGAATCCGGTTTGCCAGTATTTTATTGAGGATTTTTGCATCGATGTTCATCAGGGATATTGGTCTAAAATTCTCTTTTTTTGTTGTGTCTCTGCCAGGCTTTGGTATCAGGATGATGTTGGCCTCATAAAATGAGTTAGGGAGGATTCCCTCTTTTTCTATTGATTGGAATAGTTTCAGAAGGAATGGTACCAGCTCCTCCTTGTACCTCTGGTAGAATTCAGCTGTGAATCCATCTGGTCCTGGACTTTTTTTGGTTGGTAGGCTATTAATTATTGCCTCAATTTCAGAGCCTACTATTGGTCTATTCAGGGATTCAACTTCTTCCTGGTTTAGTCTTGGAAGAGTGTAAGTGTCCAGGAAATTATCCATTTCTTCTAGATTTTCCAGTTTATTTGCGTAGAGGTGTTTATAGTATTCTCTGATGGTAGTTTGTATTTCTGTGGGGTCGGTGGTGATATCCCCTTTATCATTTTTAATTGCGTCGATTTGATTCTTCTCTCTTTTCTTCTTTATTAGTCTTGCTAGTGGTCTGTCAATTTTGTTGATCTTTTCAAAAAACCAACTCTTGGATTCATTGATTTTTTGGAGGGTTTTTTGTGTCTCTATCTCCTTCAGTTCTGCTCTGATCTTAGTTATTTCTTGCCTTCTGCTAGCTTTCGAATGTGTTTGCTCTTGCTTCTCTAGTTCTTTTAATTGCGATGTTAGAGTGTCAATTTTAGATCTTTCCTGCTTTCTCTTGTGGGCATTTAGTGCTATAAATTTCCCTCTACACACTGCTTTAAATGTGTCCCAGAGATTCTGGTATGTTGTATCTTTGTTCTCATTGGTTTCAAAGAACATCTTTATTTCTGCCTTCATTTCGTTATGTACCCAGTAGTCATTCAGGAGCAGGTTGTTCAGTTTCCATGTAGTTGAGCGGTTTTGATTGAGTTTCTTAGTCCTGAGTTCTAATTTGATTGCACTGTGGTCTGAGAGACAGTTTGTTATAATTTCTGTTCTTGTACATTTGCTGAGGAGTGCTTTACTTCCAATTACGTGGTCAATTTTGGAGTAAGTACGATGTGGTGCTGAGAAGAATGTATATTCTGTTGATTTGGGGTGGAGAGTTCTATAGATGTCTATTAGGTCTGCTTGCTGCAGAGATGAGTTCAATTCCTGGATATCCTTGTTAACTTTCTGTCTCGTTGATCTGTCTAATGTTGACAGTGGAGTGTTGAAGTCTCCCATTATTATTGTATGGGAGTCTAAGTCTCTTTGTAAGTCTCTAAGGACTTGCTTTATGAATCTGGGTGCTCCTGTATTGGGTGCATATATATTTAGGATAGTTAGCTCTTCCTGTTGAATTGATCCCTTTACCATTATGTAATGGCCTTCTTTGTCTCTTTTGATCTTTGATGGTTTAAAGTCTGTTTTATCAGAGACTAGTATTGCAACCCCCGCTTTTTTGTGTTCTCCATTTGCTTGGTAAATCTTCCTCCATCCCTTTATTTTGAGCCTATGTATGTCTCTGCGTGTGAGATGGGTCTCCTGAATACAGCAGACTGATGGGTCTTGACTCTTTATCCAGTTTGCCAGTCTGTGTCTTTTAATTGGAGCATTTAGTCCATTTACATTTAAGGTTAAGATTGTTATGTGTGAATTTGATCCTGACATTATGATATTAACTGGTTATTTTGCTCGTTAGTTGATGCAGTTTCTTCCTAGCCTTGATGGTCTTTACATTTTGGCATGTTTTTGCAATGGCTGGTACCGGTTGTTCCTTTCCATGTTTAGTGCTTCCTTCAGGGTCTCTTGTAAGGCAGGCCTAGTGGTGACAAAATCTCTAAGCATTTGCTTATCTGTAAAGGATTTTATTTCTCCTTCACTTATGAAACTTAGTTTGGCTGGATATAAAATTCTGGGTTTAAAATTATTTTCTTTAAGAATGTTGAATATTGGCCCCCACTCTCTTCTGGCTTGAAGAGTTTCTGCCGAGAGATCTGCTGTTAGTCTGATGGGCTTCCCTTTGTGGGTAACCCGACCTTTCTCTCTGGCTGCCCTTAAGATTTTTTCCTTCATTTCAACTTTGGTGAATCTGGCAATTATGTGTCTTGGAGTTGCTCTTCTCGAGGAGTATCTTTGTGGCGTTCTCTGTATTTCCTGGATTTGAATGTTGGCCTGCCCTACTAGGTTGGGGAAGTTCTCCTGGATGATATCCTGAAGAGTGTTTTCCAACTTGGTTCCATTTTCCCCATCACTTTCAGGCACCCCAATCAGACGTAGATTTGGTCTTTTTACATAATCCCATACTTCTTGCAGGCTTTGTTCATTTCTTTTTCTTCTTTTTTCTTTTGGTTTCTCTTCTCGCTTCATTTCATTCATTTGATCCTCCATCACTGACATTCTTTCTTCCAGTTGATCGAGACGGTTACTGAAGCTTGTGCATTTGTCACGTATTTCTCGTGCCATGGTTTTCGTCTCTTTCATTTCGTTTGTGAGCTTCTCTGCATTAATTACTCTAGCCATCAATTCTTCCACTTTTTTTTCAAGATTTTTAGTTTCTTTGCGCTGGGTACGTAATTCCTCCTTTAGCTCTGAGAAATTTGATGGACTGAAGCCTTCTTCTCTCATCTCGTCGAAGTCATTCTCCGTCCAGCTTTGATCCGTTGCTGGCGATGAGCTGCGCTCCTTTGCCGGGGGAGATGCGCTCTTATTTTTTGAATTTCCAGCTTTTCTGCCCTGCTTTTTCCCCATCTTTGTGGTTTTATCTGCCTCTGGTCTTTGATGATGGTGATGTACTGATGGGGTTTTGGTGTAGGTGTCCTTCCTGTTTGATAGCTTTCCTTCTAACAGTCAGGATCCTCAGCTGTAGGTTGTAGCTGTAGGAGATTGCTTGAGGTCCACTCCAGACCCTGTTTGCCTGGGTATCAGCAGCAGAGGCTCAGTTGAAAATGCAGAAATCGCCGGTCTTCTGTGTCGCTCGCTCTGGAAGTTGGAGACTGGAGCTGTTCCTATTCGGCCATCTTGCTCCGCTAGGTTTCATTTTTAAATATTATTTTTTAGAGTTTTTGGTAGGTACTATTAAGTGGTGTTCCTTTTATTCTCATATGCTATGAGTTTATCTTATCATAAAAGGCCGTTCAATTTTATCATTTCTACCAACATTTTTTACACTTTGAATATAAATTAGATTCATGAGTAACTAGAAAGTATACATTAATATATAGTTAGGTTTTTAGATAACATTCCTCAATTAATTTCTATGGGGCATTCTCATCTTGCTAGATGTTATAGGTGGCTTCCAGGATCAAGTCAGCTTGGGAAATGCTGTGAACTATATACCTCCTTCTTAGCAATTCACAATATATGTCATTAGATATTGACTCTGAGATATCCTACAGTGAAACAGTATACAGCTGATTGTGTAACAAAAAGTTTCTCAGATTCGCTTGATCAAATAATTTCTCTTTTCTCAGAACAACGTATTGGCATTTCCAGGGCACTACTATTCCACAAATCACTGATAGGGAGACCTTGTTTTGGAGTAATTTCAAGAGTCATAAAAATTTATTAAACACCTAGAGAGCCATTACTCCCATTAGTTTCTCTGAAAAGCCTAATGCCAGAAACACAGAAAAAGCCATACTTGTGCCACCATCACAGGAGACTGAAATCACTGAAAAATTTGCTCCTAGTTTACTTCAGGTACAAGGCTTCTAAGTATGTATTTGCATCAACTTTCTCTTCAATTGTTCCATTTCAGTCATTTGCTCACAGTAGTAAAAAAATATTAAGGACAAATTTTCTAAGAATCACAGATATGGATCACAACTCAATTTGCTGTACTAGTTAAATTTAGTCTATGATTTCTATCAAGCCCCCAGCTTTTACTAATCAAAAGACAAGTGTGTTGACTGTCATGACAGTATTATACAAAAAAAAGACAAATGTCAAGAGCCAAGTATCATTCTATTATACACTAAAAGAAAGTAGTCTGTAACTTGATTGACATTTTCTTCTCAATTGATAAATCTTGAACAAATCACAAGCCTGGGCTGGGCATGGTAGCTCACACCTGAAATCCCAGCACTTTGGGAGGCCAAGGCGGGTGGATCACTTCAGGTCAGGAGTTCGAGACTAGCCTCACCAACATGGGAAAACCCTGTCTCTACAAAAAATACAAAAATTAGCCAGGTGTGGTGGTGCACCTCTGTAATCCCACTTACTCTGGAGGCTGAGGCAGGAGAATCGCTTGAACCTGGGAGGCAGAGGTTGTAGTGAATTGAGATTGTGCCACTGCACTCCAGTCTGGGTGACAGAATGAGACTCCGTCTTTTTTTTTTTTTTTATGACTAAGACATACACACAAGCCTGTAGAACTCATCTCTAACCTGAAATATTTCCTTTGATATAATTAATAAAATTACTGCATAAAAGTAGTAACATCCAGCAAAGTGAACTTAGTGATATAAAGGAGGGGAGGTAATGAGCAGATCATTTAGCTTCATGTGTTTCTAAAACTGAATCCCTACAAATTTATGTTTGGTACCATGTAGGAATATTTTGCACACCAAGAGAAAAACACCCCAATGATACAGTTATGAACACAAAATTGAACAAGTGAATAGTGTTCCAAGCTCTTCGTGTTCCAATTATTTTCATTTAATATTGGGAGTTAAACGTTTGAAGGAACCCTATAAAAGATTACATCTTTCTGACCTATTTTACCTTTCTTAAGTTTTAAAAGTGATCAGGTTCAAATAAACATTCTAGTGTTTTGCTAAATAAGCCACTGGGATATGTTCTTTCTGCCCCTCTCGGAACAGCAATTACTGTCACAAATTAAGAAGGAAAGGCAGATGTCTCAAAGAGCAATAAATTTTAATTTGTGAGTAGTTTATGTTTTCCAGAATTGTCTCTTCTTTTCTACTCATTTATAAAATCAATTAGAAACAGTATCAATAGCCAAAGAAAATGCTTATTTAAAAAAATAAGAGAAAAATATTACTTGCAGAAAAACTTTCTTTGCTGGTCTCTACCCAATATGAGTTTTTCAAATGTAGGTGATAAAGTAAGATTTATAGGAACCTTTTGGATAACCTTGTATAATGAACTTTTATAGAATGCTCATGATTGAATTCTTAAAAAAATTCCAGGACTTGGTACTGCCTGAAGCTTGAGTTATAAATATCTAACTCAACTGTACTTTTATTATATGCCTGAGCAAAAGAAAAACAAAATTTTTATCTCCAAAAGTGAGTGTTAAGGTAAAGCCAAATACCCTTTTGTGAATACCACTTGAAATGATTCTACTAAATCTCTATTCTCTAGTTTTTTGGGGTTTTTTTGTTTTTGTTTTTTTTGTTTTTTTTTTGAGACAGAGTCTCGCTCTGTCTCCCAGGCTGGAGTACAGTGGCGCGATCTCGGCTCACTGCAAGCTCTGCCTTCCGGGTTCACGCCATTCTCCTGCCTCAGCCTCCTGAGTAGCTGAGACTACAGGCGCCCACCAGAGTACCCGGAGATTTTTTTTTTTTATTTTTTAGTAGAGACGGGGTTTCGCCGTGTTAGCCAGGATGGTCTTGATCTCCTGACCTTGTGATCCACCCGCCTCGGCCTCCCAAAGTGCTGGGATTACAGGCATGAGCCACTGCGCCTGGCCTATTCTCTAGTTTTAAATAGCAAAGTTGGTGGAGAGAGTTGAATTTTCATTCCTAAAATCTACGATTACTTGAGAGAGAATTGTTCATATGCTTAACTATTTTTCTTTCCTTCGTAATAGTCTTAGTTAAATAATTAAACCTTAAAGCTATACTTACAGAATTATATTAATATAACTATATTAAAGTTATTCTCAGACTGCTGACCTCAATTATAATATAAGCATATAACCTACTATATCACAGTTAGTTATTTATGTTGTTAACCATTAGCTATATCATGCCCTTGCGGGTCCATTAACTTTTTTCACAACAGTCTTCAATAAAATTAATACTGTTAAGTGGCAAAAGGAGAAGACTTAAATTTTTAAAGCAAATCTATGGGAATTATTTTTCAAGCAGAATAAAAACAAAAGATGTACATAAATACTATAACTGCCCAATGGGTTCTCTTTGTCTGCTGCCCAGACACGGCAGATATACCAAGGGAGGGAAATTACAATAGAGAAAAAGTTTAATTCATACAGAGCCAGCTATTTTTATTGTTATTCAAATCAGTCTTATTTGAGTTCTATTATTACTCAATAATAAAGATCAGAGTTTTATTACTACTCAAATCAGTCTTCCCCAAAACTTGGGGATCGGGGTCTTTAAGAATAATTTGGTAGGTAGGGAATCAGAAAGTGGGGAGTGCCGATTGGTTAGGTCAGAGATGAAATCATAGGGCGTTGAAGCTGCCCTCTTGTACTGAATCAATCCTGGGTGGTTGCCACAAGACCAGATGAGCCAGTTTGTCAATCTAAGTGGTGCCAGATGATCCATCAAGTGCAAGGTCTGCAAAATATCTCAAACTATGATCTTAGGTTTTACAATAGTGATGTTATCACCAGGAGCAATTTGGGAAGGTTTAGACTCTTGCAGCCTCCAATCGTGTGACTCCTAAACCATAATTTCTAATCTTGTGGCTAGTTGGTTAGTCCTGCAAAGGCAGTCTAGTCCCCAGGCAGGAAAGGGTTTTGTCTCAGAAAGGGCTGTTTTCATCTTTGTTTCACAGCTAAACTATAAACTAAGTTCCTCCCAAAGTTAGTTCGGCCTATGCCCACGAAGGAACAAGGACAGCTTGGAAGTCAGAAGCAAGATGGAGTTGGTTAGGTCCAATCTTTTTCACTGTAATAATGTTCCCAGTTATACTTTTTGCAAAGGTGGTTTCAAGAAAATTGTGTTACTATATGCTTTTGTCTAAAATGAGACAAAATTTTAAACAAAAGTATATAGTGACAATTTTTTTTGAGAAAGAAACCTAAATACTACTAAATATTAAGAAAAAACAGTGAAAATCTAAATTAAAATGAATAAAATAGACAATTTAACAAACAATATGCTAACGTCTATGCTCAAGCAAAAAATGGAGTGATAAAGTAAATACAAGATAAACTGTTAATTAACAATTTATGTGATTATTTATATATCTTCACATGTTTGTCATCTTGAAATTTCCCTATGTCTTGCATCCTTTATTCCTTTCAAATAAAATGTATGGAAAGCCATTGATCTGGACTGAGATCCTGTACTAGGCCCCAACAGAACAGACCAAACCAAAATGGAGTCCTTCATACTAAAGTTCAGTAATCAGGAGAGAGATGATAGCCAAATTCCCAAATAGGCCAGTTATAGCCAACATGGTAAGTCCCCTCTGCTTTAACCCAGTAACCTGATGTTAATCTGCCTTTCATATTATGCTGTTTCCCTGTTCTTGCTCAAGCTATCTTATAAAAACTGACCATTCTACCATGCCTTTCAGGGCAACTTTTCTAAATTTTTCAGTAAGAAGCTACCCAATTCATGAATTGCTACTAAAAGCCAATTAGACCTTTAAACTAAATTTGTTGAAAATTTGTCTTTTGACAATCCTCAAAGCACTACTTTGAAATAGAACGGAAATGAACACAACTGGTAGTTAACTAGCTAAATACATATGATTCACAAAACACTATCAAGCTAACTCTAAAAATTTAAGGCTCCCTTGGGGAATGGGGAAGGAAGAAACCTCTAAGATCACTGTTCTCACTTTTAACACCTAGTTCAAATCCTAAGTTTAGTCACATTTTATTATACGAGATCCCAAACTAAATAAAAGAATAATGAAGCCAAGTACCTACTCAAAGTGCTGATCTCTATGGGATCTAAATAACATCACCTAAAATGTAACCGAATAGAAAAATACAGAACTCAGAGAGACTACAGAACTGATAAGAAGCTGGAAAGAATACTTAGCTAAGTAGCTTAAAGTTGGAGATTAAAACCCTTCAGGATCCTGTAACCATAGGTGACTGATTACAATAACACTAAATTATATTCTAAGGATCGCTGAGATTTTTAACTGTAAAACTTTGGTTTGGACAACAGAGTTGCAAATGTAAAGGCAAAGCTACATTGCTCATGATAGCAGATGACAAGCTGAGTTGCTATCAACAGTTCTCAGACAATATTAATAGTTCAAATGTATAACATTTGAAGGGGCCACAAATCATTAGTCTATTTGGGGATGGCCACATGTCTTGTTGGCCATGATTTACTTGTGCCACCAGTTCAAGGGTTCTGATTAACAATTCAGTAGTAGTAACCAAATTTAAGTTGCATTTTTAAGAGTACTCAAAAGTATTTCCCATCTCTAATCAAATACCGATTTTTGGTAAAGAAAACCAACAATCACATTCACACACAAACACACACACACACCCCTACACACATTTAAAAAAAAAAAAAAAAAAAACACCTTCTAATAGATTTAGCAATTCAGAATCAACACATCCCACTACTGAGAGCAGTAAACATACTGAGAATATTTAAAAGTAGGAATGCATTAAAATCCTCTTAAGAAGGCTGGTGATTTGAATCTGATATTGACCATGTAGAAATGCTAAAAAGTATCCTCAAATTTCAAAAAAAAGCTAATATCAAATTAACCAGAAATGGGTTATTGTCTGACCAGATTAATTCAGCTGCCTATGAAAGGGCATGTTTAGATGCAAAAGCAAAAAATAATAATTTTAACAACAGAAATCATAATCACAGAAAAAAAAAATATCCCACTATCCTTTCAACCAGAAGCAAGCAATCTCAGCAAATATACTGACTTCAAAATAACTGGCATATTCTCAACATGAAATTCTGTGACATAAAAATGACCACATTTAGCATACTCTTTCATCCAATCAGATATGATGCCCGATTGTATTCTCAGTCAATATTTTATTGAATATGCCTATTATTACAACATATTAAGTACAAGTGAATATTTTGTTTCTGGCCTGCTCTTCAGAAACAAATGTTAAGATGTAATTGGGCTACATATACAAGGATAAACAGGCTGAAATACACATAAAAAACTACATTTCCAAACTTCACTTAGGTAAATATAAAAGAATTACATATGCTTACTCACTTTAATGCTACTTCTATAAATATCACTACTAAGCAGTCAGGAAGGAATAAACCTAGGCTCTGCACCTAAGGAGCTCATTAGAGATAATCATCTGCAGTAGGCTGTGACAAAATAACAGAGGTGAATTTTCAATATAATTACCAGTAATAAGAGAGTGGAAAAGTAACTTGTGATCAAAATTCTACAGATCAAGTTGAGATATTAAGGTGATATTCAAGAAATAGTAAATAAAGCTTTTCATAAAAACATCAGATTTAGTCTTCCTATTCAGCTACCTAAATATAATTCTCACTCATTTTTCCCTATTCCTGCCCTAAAAGGAAGAGAGGGGTTATTGTTAAAAACACTTTACCCAGGAACCTGAGGACTGGGAAATTTTACAACCAATTGTGTCACTAATACAACATGTAACTTTGTCTAAGTCACATCTCTAGACTTTCTTTTCCTAAGCTGGAAAATGAGAGTGTTGCAGTAAATGAATACCAATGTGCATGTGGGGACCCACTTGGGACTCCATGGTTGGTATAAATTTTATTTTAAGCTGAAGACACCTATGATTCAACAGATACATAAGCCTCCTCAGAGTTTCTCTTATTGAATAAAAGTAAAAGCAAAGACTTCTAACAAATGAGGACTGCCATAAATTATCTGTGTGGTGGCTTCTAATCCCAGCAGAGAACCCAGAAGTAAATTTATAATAAATCCTCTCTCTGGGGGCATTTCCTGGCCCTAAGAAGATATAAAGACCACTTTTACCGGTATAGTCAAGCATTGTAACAAATGTTATCTTCTGTTTGTTCACCAAAAATAACCCACTTGTCTTTCTTAAAGAAACCTATTTGTTCTTCCCACAGAAGCCTTTTCTCCCCACTCCTTTTCCCCTACTAAGTTAGGAGTATAAGCCCCAAATTCTAATGACTCCTTTAAGTTACTCATCACTTAACACTCCCATGCATATGTATGTTGCACACATAAATAAATTCATTTTTCTCTTGTTAACCTACTGATTGTCAGTTTAATTCACAGGTTTCCAGAGAGTATACAAAAAGTTTTTTATTTTTTTTCTCCCTACATTAAACCTTCAAACATTCCTCCTAAGGTCTCAATTCTAAACCAAAACAACTAAAAGGTGAAAACAGCCAATCAATTTATTTGTCTTCATGATGCCAAATAACTTAAAATAGTAAGTTGTTTGGAAATTAAATTGTTTAAATTGACCTCTAGTTTGATATCTCATATGGAATGTACAGTATATTAGAAAGTTTACTAAAGCAGTAAAAGACTGAAAATCTAATCCAATCAAAAATTATTCCTGGTCTCAAAAATGCTCCTCTTCCCCACCCAGATTCAGAAATGGAGAAATAAAACAATGGAGTAGCTGACTGAGGCCAATACTTATAAAGACAATATTAAAATACATGGCTCTTTATTTATATGCAAGCAATGTGCTTTCTTAATACCGAACCCTAGAATTATGCAGGATTATTAAGGTGAACACATAGCTTAATATTCCAACTGGGGTACTCAAGGGAGTGAAATACGGTGCTATGAATAACCATATTGGGGACGACATCAAGTGGAAGTGTCCTGGGCAAAACAAGATATACGGTCATCCAGCCAGAAGCCAGCTTTCCCTCCACAGAGTTGAAACCTGTTCCTCTAGACTACAGAGCCCAGTCGGTGCTCCTTGCAGTTAAGCCTGTTCCAAAACCCCTTGCCTAATACATTCTCCCCAAATGTATCAATCATGTTAAGCTATTTCACCTTCACCAAAGCAGAGTTGAAGGTGAAGTGAAGTAGGAGAGAGAGAGAGAGGGTCACTAATTGTACTAATTAAGGTCCCTTTACCTTGAAGGAAATATTAAAAATGAGGAAGAATTTTTTTCTCTAACAACTTTGTAATTTATTATTTCTGAGCTGGTCCCCTCATATACAAAATAAAAATAATACTATAACACTTAAGAAAGAGTTGTTTTGAGGATTAAAGAGAAAACACGTATAAAATTTTTTGAGTTTCAAAAAAAATTAAAACTGCTTTATTACTTTATTAATCATTGAGATTACAGTGTCTAAACACAAGCTTACTGAATATTATTTCATGCATATCTTTACCAAAAATAACCTGTTTTTTTTGAGACAGAGTCTCACTCTGTCACCCAGGCTGGAATGTAGTGGCATGATCTTGGCTCACTACAACCTCCACTTCCCAGTTTCAAGGGATACTCATGCCTTAGCTTCCCAAGTAGCTGGGACTACAGGCACGTGCCACCATGCCCGGCTGATTTTTTTTTACTTTTAGTAGATACAGGGTTTTATCATGTTGGCTAGGCTGGCCTCAAACTCATGGCCTCAAGTGATCTGCCCACTTTGGCCACCCAAAGTGCTGGGATTACAAGCGTGAGTCACTGCATCCAGCCACTTTACCAAAAATAATTGTAACTGCTTTTCCTACAAAGTAAAATAAATCAGTGAGGTTTCATGCTAGCCTCCTTACCTGAACTGGGTTAACTGGCCAGTGTTGAAAATTCTAAGCAATTAACAATTTCAAAACTCTGCAAAAAAATTAGATGTTTATGTATACATATATATAAAATGAGCAAAAATATACCAATTGAAATTATACATTTCCAGTAACTGTTTGACTATGACACTACTCACCATAAAAGACATAGGTAGCATTCAGGCAACATACAAAAAGAATGGGGTAGAAAAACACTGAAGGACACTAAATTTACAGGATTGTTATCAAGGTTAAAGTACTTTTCAAAAACCTTCTGTTTCTGTAATTAATATTTACTTTTTCTCTATGAAGAGAATAAACTTTATTAATTGTCTTTTCGATACCTATCAGGGAAAGACTTTCGTTTGTGATATAACATATTGATGTTATATTACGTATTATGTTAATAAAATTCCTAATGTTAAATTAGATTTGCATTCCTGATATTACTACTACTCAGTATGTTATTTCATTTGCTCTTATTTTAGATTCTGTGTTCATTCATGTGAACTGTTTATATTCTGGAATAAAGAGACTTCCTTCATAAAATGAAACAAATTTTTCTACTTTTCATATGTTTTGGGTTACTTTATATAATATAAAACTGTGGGCTTCAACAACAAAATGAAAATACAAATTTGTTAATTATTTGTTATTAAAGTCAGTCTTAAAATTATACTTTTTTTTATGATTATCGGCATATTGTTTTACTAGTTATTGTATCCTTTTCACTCTGAAATTATGTTTAGAATTGAGATGTATACTTTGCTTAATACATAAATACATACAATATTATCTTATAACAGTTAATATTTTTTCTATTATTACATTGTGCTTTCATTTTCAATCACCATTAATCTATTAAAATATGTAAGAAATATTAATGAATTTAATAAATATTTACCAAGCATTTACTGCCGGCCAAGCACATCTATACTCTAAGCATAAAGCATGAAAAGGTAGAAAAATAAAAGCCTCCCAATCTCTTGGATTTTTAGCCCATGCCTTTGGTTATTTGTTTATTATTTGTTTGAAATAAGCGGCTTTTGGTTCTACTGTAAATACTTTTGAGTTTTTTTCTATTATTTCCCTTTGTATTTTGTTCTTTGTAAGTTTTCTTCTTGCTTTCCTTGTTTAATTTCTGTTATCATACAGCCTTAAGGTAATGTTAGATAAGATCTTTTTCCCTTTTGTTATTAGGTCATTTAGCACACACATTTAACACTACGATAGCTTTTCTTTTTAGAACAGCTTCAAACAATATAAATATTCTCCTATAATTTTTTGTTTTAAAATTTCTTCTTCTTTAACCAATACAGTGGTCAAAATTCTTCGCCTTTTCAATCTTTGACATACTAAATCTGTTTTTTAATTCATTTTACTCTATCTTGCATTTAGCTATAAAGATCATTTTCCCCATTCGGCAATTTAATTGCCAAAAGATCAATTTCTGAGAAAATTTAAAAGTAGACGTGCATTAAAACTCATTTTAATTTAATAGGCTTAAGATGCGCAATTAGAAATGCACTACATCAAATGAAAATAAACTACGTAAGAATTCTGAAAATGGATTGTGGGAGGAAGAGTCTCAGATTGAGTAGCATCAAAACCATGTGGCTCAAGCCTGTAATCCCAGCACTTTGGGAGGCCGAGACGGGCGGATCACAAGGTCAGGAGATCGAGACCATCCTGGCTCACACGGTGAAACCCCGTCTCTACTAAAAAATACAAAAAACTAGCCGGGAGAGGTGGCGGGCGCCTGTAGTCCCAGCTACTCGGGAGGCTGAGGCAGGAGAATGGCGTGAACCCGGGAGGCGGAGCTTGCAGTGAGCTGAGATCCGGCCACTGCACTCCAGCCTGTGCGACAAAGCGAGACTCCGTCTCGGAAAAAAAAAAAAAAAAAAAAAAAAAAAAAACCATGTGTATATATAACTATGTATATATCTTAGGAATTAAGCTAAAAACGATGAATGTCCACGTAATTCTGTAAAGATACACAGTTTACTACTAACAGATGACCAGCAACTATTTTTGCAGAGTGGAAACAGGGTGTGAAGAAGAATCTTTTCAATTTCATTTTGTAGCTCTAGCCTATCGAATTTTATTAATGAAAATAAATTACTCCTAATAATATAAAATATACTTTAAAATGCGAGTGTACTCTCTGTTCTGTCAAATTTACTTTGCCTATAAAGGAACAAGTCCCTTTGGCCTTTCTAAGCCACTAATGTAAGATAAACCTCTCTTGCCCTAAATAGTTCACAAGTAGCTTCTAGTTGCTGCTAATAAGTTTAATCTGCTTATAACAAATCACTTATAAATGTATTATCAACAAACCTAAGTATATTTAAATGTATTATCAACAAACCTAACACTAAAGTATATTTTAGTGTTAATGTAATAACAAATACCATGGTCTGTAAATTAACTACTGTAATCAACTGGATTTAGAAAAAAAAAATTTACTGAGTTTCACTCTCCAAGTTGCAATAGTTTCAAGTCCAGTAAAAGGAAAAATATTCTTTACGCTAAATGGACACTAAATTTGGAGATATATATATATATATATATATATATGCACACACACTAAGGAAGTCAATCATACCATATATATATACATCTGCTTATAAAGTAGAAATCAAAACCAAATTAATATTTGAGAAAAGTGGTGCTTCTGCAAGATGTCTGAATACTATGCTCAACAACAGCATTCTAAAGTCAAAGCAGAGAGATGAAACAAGTTAAAAAACTGCACCTGCACCCAGAACTTGTCATGGATCCAGATAAAGATGAAAAGATTTAAGTTTATTGAGATCCTTCTTTATGCCAAACAATGTGCTCAGCATTTGTCATAGATTTCCTGCTCTAATCCTTGCAGTAATCCTCTGAGGTACATATTATATTACTCCTCCAAAATTAAGTATTGAAAGATGAATGTTCTGAACCCTATTGACTTACTGGGAAATTCGAGTCCCAAAAGCTTTTACTTCCATTAGTTTTATTGTACACATTTCCCCTGGACTTAGAAAATGCAACTGTACTCACGACTTTAAAGCACTTTCTGACTGCTTCCACGTAAGACTGCTTGTTTTGCTTGGGTTTTTTGTTGTTTGTTTGTTTGTTTGTTTTTTGAGTTGGGGTCTCACTCTGTTACTCAGGCTGGGGTGCAGTGGCATAATCATGGCTCACTGCAGCCTCAAACTCCTGGGCTCGAGTGATCCCCCTGCTTCACCCAACCAAGTAGTTGGGGCTGCAGGCACACATTACCATACCTGGCTAATTTTTGTATTTTTTTTTTTTTTTTTGGTCAAGATGGGGTCTCGCTATGTTGCCCAGGATGGTCTTGAACTCCCAAGGTCTCAAGCAATCCTGCCACCTCAGCCTCCTAAAGTGCTGGGATTATAGATGTGAGCCACCAAGCCTGGCCAAGATTGCTTGTTTTTTATGTGGTGTGTTATGAGAATACTAGTGATCACATATCAGCTTATTAGGTAATTGAATTAAACTATGAGAGATCACACTTTCACTAGTACAGAAAATACATTACTAGTCAAAGGGCTGCACATTTTTTTTGAAAGCATTTTTTTTTTTTTTTTTGAAACCCAATACAGTTCTGAAGTTTTAACTGCTCCTCTTTTTTTTTTTTTTTTTTTTTTTTTTTTGTTTGAGACAGAGTCTTGCTCTGTCGCCCAGGCTGCAGTGCAGTGACTGCAATCTCGGCTCACTGCAAGTTCCGCCTCCCGGGTTCACACCATTCTCCTGCCTCAGCCTCCCGAGTGGCTGGGACTACAGGCGCCCGCCACCACACCCGGCTAGTTTTTTGTATTTTTAGTAGAGACGGGGTTTCACCGTGTTAGCCAGGATGGTCTCGATCTCCTGACCTCGTGATCCACCCGCCTCAGCCTCCCAAAGTGCTAGGATTATAGGCGTGAGCAACCGTGCCCGGCTTAACTGCTCCTCTTAATATAAGGAAGAATAGCTCACTCACTTTCACATGAGATACCCTCTCTTAACACCAAATGCATATTTTCTGAGAATTGGTGTTTAAATAGACTTTAAAAGAGAGAGGATACCCTATGTTTGCTAGAGGTAATTGATCAAATACTCTTTGCCCATTAGTTCTTTCTTGTGCATTATTCTGGGCTATGAAATAAATGAGAGATAATGCCATGTACGTAGATGGAAAGACTCCATAATTAATAGGTTCATTCTCACAAAATTAATCTAGAGATTCAATGCCATTCAAACAAACATCAGGACAGGTTATTTTTTAAAGAAACTGACAACTGTCTAAATTTATATAAAAATGAAAGAAGCTAGGATAGATAAAACTAGCTTGAAAAAGCATGAAATGCACTTCCTGATTAAGTGACAGTAAACAAGACAATGTGATATTGGCATGAGAATACACAAGTTTATCAGTATAGTGTCCAGAAACTCACTCACACATACATAGCCAATTAATTTGACAAATGCACTAAAACAATTCAATAGGGAATAATGGATGTTGGAACAACTAGAAAAACATGAAAAAACAAAAAAAAGAACTTTGCCCTTTACCTCATAGTATACACAGAAGTAAATTCTAAATGAATCAAAGACTGAAATCTAAAGCTAAAGTCAATCTTCTAGAAGAAAACACAAGAGGAAAATTTTTGTAACTATGAAGCAGGAAAAGATTACTTAGGAAAGAGAAAGCAGTAACTATGAAAGACAAAACAAATTAGACTTCAATCAATATTAAATATTTCTACTCATCAAAAGACACACTACTAGAGAAACGAATAGGCAAACCACAGTTTGGAAGAAAATATTTGTGATATCTATATCTGACAATAATTTGTATCTGGAATATGCAAAGAATTCTTAGAAATCAGCAATAAAAATCCAAATAATACACATTTTTTAAAGGGCAAAAGTCTTAAATACTTCAAAAGAGAAGGCATACAAATGGCCAATAAACACATTAAAAGCTACCCAACATCATTTGTCTTTAGGGAAATGCAAATTAAAACCAAAATGAGATACCAGTTCACACACAATACAATGGCTAAAACAAAGACTGACAGTACCAAATGCTGGTATGGATATACAGCAATTGCAATGCCCATACATTGCTGGTAGGAAATTGAAATGGTACAACCATTTCAGAGAACTGTTTGGGCAGCTTCTTAAAAAGGCAAACATACATCTTACCTTACAATCCATAAATTCTACTCCTAAGTATTTACCCAATAGAAATGAAAACATATTCTAGTACATAAACGCTCATAGCTGTTTTATTCATAAAATTGCTAAGAACTGGAAACAATCTAAATGTCCCTCAACAACAGGTGAAATGGACCTATACTGATATAATAAAATACTACTACTCTTCAGCCATAAGAAAGAATAAGCAATAAGTAACAACACAGATGAGACTCCAAAAATTATGGATTGTTTTATTCCATTCACATGAAGTCCAAGAAAAGGCAAAACTAGCATATGGTGATAAAACCAGATAGTAGTCTGCAGAGTAGGAGGATGTTGGGGGAAAACTGACCAGAAGGAGCATGAAGGAACATTCTGTAGTGCTACAAACATTCTGTATTTAGTTTGGGGAGGTAGCTACATATGTGTATGCAACTGTGAAAATCCACTGAATACATTTAAGATCTGTGCATTTGATTATATGTAAGTAGTTTCTCAATAAAAGGTATATTAGTTTTTTTTAAGGTTTGAGCTGTGGTATCAGAAAGAACTAGGTTCAAATTCTGATACATACTTTTTTATCTTTGTTACCTTGGGAAGTTCCTTAACTTCTCAGTCCCCTGGTTTTCTTATTTTTATCGTGGAAATAATAACAGCACATATGTCACAGGATTTTTGTGAAGATCAAATGAGATAATAGACAGAAAACACTTACTACAGTGCAAGAGAGTCTACTTACAAAACCTTCACTATTAATTCATTATTAATAAAAAGTCTCCCAAAGAAGAGTCCTAATACAATGACAGTTAAGTACACATGCAATTCTCTACCTAAAACTAATTTCTTGCCACAGTAGCTTACAACAAAAAGCCTCTTATGGCATTGTAATTACTGTTTTAAAAAAGTGATATTTGTAAAATTACTTTTAAATGGACAATGGAAAGACACAGGATTGAATCTGCAGCCACAATAACAGTAGACTATATATTAACAAACAACCTCCCATCTAAGTCATCATCATCGTCCCTTTCCTGCACTATTTCAATAGTCTCCTAACTAGTTCCACAATTCTTAATTTTTCCTTAGTCCAGTTCTTAATCCTCCTTCCCTAGGGAAGCCAGAACAATTTTTAAATTTTGATCATGTTATGCCCCTGCTTAAATTTGGCTGACCATGCTCTTAAGATAAAATCCTAAGATAAAATCTTACCTTAAAATCTTAAGATAAGACTTAAAATCTTAAATCTTAAGATAAGATTTTAACAAGATTTTAACAAGATTTCTCTTAACAAGAGAAACAAATTGCTGCTGTTTATAAGCCACCCAGTCTATGGTATTCTGTTAAAGCAGCTTAAAGAGACCAAGACATACGTATTAACACTCGTACACATCTTAGGTGTATGTTTGTTGTCCATGTCCCACGACTAGATTATAAGGTTTATAAAGACAGAAACTCTTTTGTTCTCCTGGTATATTCAGTTCCTAAAAAACAGCAAGTGTTCAACAAAGTTGTTATATTAATTAATGAATTCACAAGGTTGACTACAACTCTTTAACTTTTCAGATGGCATTAATAGCAAATTCATTTCAACAACATACTTATTGTCAATGTTTTTTTCTTTTTCTTTTTTTTTTTTTTTGAGATGGAGTCTCGCTCTGTCGCCCAGACTGGAGTGCAGTGGCCAGATCTCAGCTCACTGCAAGCTCCGCCTCCCGGGTTTATGCTATTCTCCTGCCTCAGCCTCCTGAGTAGCTGGGACTACAGGCGCCCGCCACCTCGCCCGGCTAGTTTTTTGTATTTTTTAGTAGAGACGAGGTTTCACCAGGTTAGCCAGGATGGTCTCGATCTCCTGACCTTGTGACCCGCCCATCTCGGCCTCCCAAAGTGCTGGGATTACAGGCTTGAGCCACTGCGCCCGGCCTGTCAATGTTTTTTTCTAAGCTCCTCATTTTATGGTTCTGTTCACTTCTTGTTTTCATGTCTTGTGTTTCAATAGTAGTTTCTTCAAAGTAATATGATGAATTAAAATGAGAGTAGTAAGGATAGAAAGTCTCCTGAGATGAAATAATTTTATATCCAGAGCAGAAACATTTTCCTGTATTTTCGAGATATTTTAAGGTACTCAGAGAGAGTATTAACCATATATACTATTAAAACATTTGCTGTAGGTAGAAAGACATCTTCTACCAAACTGCAATGTACACATATTGTTAGAGAAACATTTACACTGAATATCGGTTTATCAAGGACCAAACTACAAAGGAACCAAAATCATATCATTCACATAGCCAAGCCTATGACTGAGACATTTTGCACCATACAAAACTTTTTTTTACCCCAACTCATGGAAATTTAGGGCCTTATAATTCCTTCACCTGGTTATAGAAAAGAATGAAACTGTTACTGTTTAAATCACTTCCCTCACAGCAACTTTCTTCCACTTGCTTATTGGTTCTACCCCCTGACTTGACTCTCCTTCTGTAGAGTGAATGCATGACTTGACTTTTTCTACCTTTGTTTATTTTTATATCACCTGTGCACACAATATACCAGGTACCACATTTTACATCTTTTCTCACCAACTTATACAATGGCCATAGGACTTACCACTGAACCAGTAGAGTGTTGTAACCAGAAACACAAAGTCACTTATTTAGCAGTTACTTTGGCATCACATGTTTCAAATGAAACTCATAAAACCCTCAGATTTTATTTGTCATTCATTTCAATATTCACCAACTGAATATTTTCAAGAAGTGCTAGCGAAAAGCCAAACTGAGTGACTAGCATTTCTACCTCTCTCCCATATATCTGCTCTTTCACTAAAGCAACACCAAAAAGCAAAGATATGCCACAAAGTAAAAACATAGATAATGGACATAAAATAGAACTAAGGGTTAGGAGAACTAAGAAGGTCAATGACCGCAGGCCATTCATTTTATAACTCTGTGTATTAGCATCCCCAGGTCTAAAAAGGCACTCACCAAATCTTCCCTAGTTATTTCTCAGGCTTTATAAAGAAATAAAATCATAATTGAAAAAATGTCAAAAAGTTTGAGCACTATTCAAATGATGCTGCTGCTATTACTGAGTTTCTGAAGAATCACAAATTAATAGTGCAATAGGCGAAACTATCTTCATAAGCACTATATAACATTATCTTCATTAAACAAGATTTCCTATCATTTTATTTCCTGATGATGAAAAAACACGTCAAAGTATAAAAGATAATCTAAGCCAGGGTTATCGCTATTTTTTCTTTTTCTTTCTTTTCTTTTTTTTTTTTTTTTTGAGACAGAGTCCCATTCTGTCCTCCAGGCTGGAGTGCAATGGCATGATCTCGGCTCACTGCAATCTCCACCTCCCAAATTCAAGTGATTCCCCTACCTCAGCCTCATGAGTAGCTGGGACTACAGGCATGCAACAGTATGTGTCAGCCTTCCAAAGTGCTGGGATTACAAGTGTGAGTCACTGCACCCGGCCTATTGCTCTTTTTATATGGTCTTCTCTCATAAACTTCATTCCGTTTTGTTACGTCCACAGCTGTATAGAGAAGTAATGTGATTACAGGGCCACAGGAACCAGATCTAGTTCTATGTTAAACACTTTCTGGGTGATGTGAGGTGGATCATTTCACCGCTTTGGGCCCGGGTTTCTCATCTTTTAAGTTAGGCAACTAGAGTCCAGCAGGTGTCTAGACTCTTGGGACATCAGCACCCTTTTTTTTTTTTTTTTTTTTTTTTTTAAAAGAGACAGGGTCTTGCTCTGTTGCCCAGGCTGGAATTCAGTGGTGTGATCAGAGCTCAATGTTGCCTCAAACTTCTGGGCTGAAGTGATCCTCCCACCTCAGCCTCCCAGGTAGCTGAAACCATAGGTATGTGCCAGTATGCCCAGCTAAGTTTTTATTTTTTGTATAGACAAGGTTTCCTTATGTTGTCCAGGCTGGTCTTGAACTCCTGGCCTCAAGTGATCCTCCTGCAAGAGCCTCCCAAAATGCTGGGATTACAGGTGTAAGCCACCGTGCCCTGCCCTGCACTCCTTTTTAATGTCAAAACATTTGCATTGCCACATGACAGCAGCAGTGTTTCTAATATTATTGGTTGAGCTGTTACGAATTCAGTAAAACTTTTTAACAAATTTGACCTTAATCAAAATGATATTAATTCACTATGATATCAATTACACGATAATTCACATATTTTTACATATTTTAATCAGCATGCATGAATTCAAGACCTCTAGGAGTAAATTCAATGACGAGTCCTGCACTCACAATTTAGGCACTTTATAACTACAGCAGCTTTAAGTCATCTAAGAAGTGTGACTTTTTACATATTATTTAAATAAAAGGAGCTAAATGTGAATTTTCTGTAGCTCCTCTGACTCCCTGAAAAGTTCATGCCTATTCATTTAGAGCTAATGAGTTATCTCATCTTCATCTATGCAGCACATCCTATCAAAATATATATATATTAGGAATATATACATGCTCTACTAGAAACACCGTACGATATAAATGAAAAAGACTTAAGGTCAGTTATTTCATAATTTCCAAATCTTTTCAAATGAACACAGGGTAAAAATTAATTTAAATATGCAATGAATATAAAATAAAAGAGTTTGCATAGGACAGCTTTAACAAAAACTTGGCCCCTGGAGAAGTTTTGAAGGGAAAGATGAGGTAGACTAGTGGAGAGCTTGAGGGGTTAGAGTTGTATGTGCAGAGACAGAGACTGAAATGATAAAGCAATGTGCTTAATGACTAATAGTGATATTCAGCAAACCAGAATCAGGAATGAAAGAACCATTTAATGCAGCTTCTGAAATGATTTCAAAAGAAATCTTTTGAATACTTTCCTATGTTCTGCAATAACAGTTGCCTTGCATTTATTAAAGGAGTCTTGGTCCTCAGTGTCTTTTCTCCTGAGTAAGCATTTTTACTTCAGTTAGTTTTAAAATGTCTAGGCATGAACACCACAAATGAAAGATCATGGAGTAAGTAGATGCTGTCTAATTTAAAAAACTGTTCTCAGAAAGTGCAAATCCTTTTTTAATTGCTAAACTGAACATCTGGGTTTTTTTCTCTACTTCTTTTCAGCCTGTGAGTTAAGTGAGTTAAATATCCTCAAAGGGAAATGTCAAGTTATCAGGTATAAGTATGGCTCCAAATTAAATACCAATAATGTTGAAATTATCAGAAATTGATTTGCCCTTCTACTGATGCTTTGATATCACTGTAAAAGCAGATATAGTTACTTAACATGCTTTCATACAAAGATAAAATCCACTTTATTTTTTAAATACAGAAACATAGACTCTGCTCAAGCATGTAGCTTTTAAACTCCGAAATTATATAAATGGCAGTTTCTTCATGAGTAAACTGTGATACATGTCCCTAATTATAATGAGCCTCTTTATAAGGTGATTACTTGACATCTGACTTTTAAAATACATACACAAACTAATTTTGCTCATGACTCAACCATTGGTAAGCCAAAGGGTAGGCCAAATATGTACAAATGAGAACAAGTTTCCATTCTGCCTTTAAGCTAAACAAGAAAAATGTTATTTTTAAGGAAAACATTACTTCCATTTGTAAATATGAGAACGATTCTCACCTGAGTTCTGTAACAGAATAAAAGATATTTTGTTTAAAATTCTCTTGTTGAAAAATCTGTTTTTAAATAATAGGGGTAGTTGATGTGTTTTAGCTTTGAACTGAGGGCATAAAATAAAATCTGTGCACATGGAATCCCTAAGAAACACAGAAGATGAAGAATAATTTAAAAGCTTTGTTCTGAATATTGGTTATAAGAGATTAGTTCAGTTGTTTCAATTTACTTTTTTTCTCCTTAACTCTTTCTAAAATAAAACATTAAATGGGCATGAAAAACCCTGTGATGATTTTCATTTGAACTGGTTCAGAAGGTACAAATGGAAAGGAAAGTCATAAAAAATACTTCTTGAATCACAATTTACAAATTTACAAAATAATATTCTACTACATTCTAAGGTAGTAGAATGTTTACATTGTTCTTTTTTATTCCTATAGTAACTTTTTGGATTTATCCACTTCAAAAATAATTTTTCCAAATAGATGGTATATACACAGATTACTTAACAAGCATGTAAATCAAATAGTTAAAATTGTTCAGTGTTATCTGTTGTCAATAAGAGATTGGGAGGTCCAAGCACTAATGCCCAAGCAGCTTCCTTATTTCAAGAACTAGCTGACAGCCTAGGTGGACTAGTTATTAAAATGACAACACTTTCATAATCAAGATACAACAAATTCGAAAGGCTGATGGGAAAACATTTTACTGTGTTCATATCTCTCTAAATGCAATATATGCCTTCATATTAATACAAAGTAAAAACCAAAAGAAAAAGTATAATATGACCATTCCACTTAATCTTCTAAAGTGTCTCAAAAAATTTTTTTAAACCAGTTTTACTCCTAACTTGAGGAAAAATGGGGAAAAAAAAAAAAGGCAGAAAAATCAACCCAAATGATCTAAAATATTTTACTATCTTATATGGCAAACTTCTAAATTTATAATCACCAAATGAGTAAAACAGATTCAGGAAATTATCCAAGAGATTAAAAAAAGTAAAACATACACAAACAAGACACAATAAAAATGCTTGCCTGCCCGAGAAACTACAATACCAATAGCATATAAAAGCCCAGTTAGAATAATACATAGGAAATACATATAAAAATTCTGCCTTTAACAAACTTGTACAGGCAAGGCATGGTGGCTCACACCTGTAATCCTAGCACTTTGGGAGGCCAAGGCGGGCTGCTCACTTGAGCTCAGGAGTTTGAGACAAGCCTGGCCAACATGGCAAAACCATCTCTACAGAAAAAAAAAAAAAAAAAAATACAAAAATTAGCTGGGCATGGTGGTGTGCACCTGTGTTCGCAGCTACTCTGTAGGCTGAGGCGGCCTGCGAGGCAGAGGTTGCGGTGAGCTGAGACTGCACCACTGTACTCCAACCTGAGTGACAGAGTAAGACCCTGTCTCAAAAAACAAACAACATAACACAATTTGTACAATACACAACTATGTATAACTTACAGAGATCAATAAAGTATATACGGTGCTTTATAATTTACAGTGTTTTCATAATAAATCACTTGATTCTTACAATAAGTGAGAGATGCACAGGAGAAGAGTTATTATTCTAGCTCTAGTAATAAAATAACGTTCAAAAAATTAAAACATACGCTAGGAATTTAAAGAACAGCAATTTTGTAAGAAACAATAAGGTGGCTCAGAAATTTTTGCATTTAATGTGAACAATTTGGAAGAAAGGAAAAACAAAAAGGAGACTAGAGTAGCCAGATAAAGCCAAATGGCATTAAAGTATATTTATACAAATACATTATCATTGTCATCTTTGCAAATGGCAACAAAAAATAAGAATTTCCATAACTTTCTACAGAAGACAGTACCTAATACTTTGAACATCAGATAAAATAAAAATAAAAATAAAAATATCCTTTTGTTTATCCTCTTTGTTGGAGCATCAGAGAGACTTAAAAAGCCTCCACCATCTTCATATGACTACTCAGCAAGGAAATATAGATGGGAAATCTTTACAAAGAAGTATGTAATCTATAACCCATATTGAATTTGAAATCTAAGACCTACACTTTCAAATAGAAATAGCCACCTGACTCACTAGTAGAATAAAAAAAAAAGGCCGGGCGCGGTGACTCAAACCTGTAATCTCAGCACTTTGGGAGGCCGAGACGGGCGGATCACGAGGTCAGGAGATCGAGACCATCCTGGCTAACACGGTGAAACCCCGTCTCTACTAAAAAATACAAAAAACTAGCCAGGCGAGGTGGCGGGCCCTGTAGTCCCAGCTACTTGGGGGGCTGAGGCAGGAGAATGGTGTAAACCCCGAAGGCGGAGCTTGCAGTGAGCTGAGATCCGGCCACTGCACTCCAGCCTGGGCAACTGAGCGAGACTCCATCTCAAAAAAAAAAAAAAAAAAATTCCACCCAGTAACATCTCCACAATCATATAAAAGTGTATTTGATGTTACTGCCAAAAAAAAAAAAAAAAAAAAAAATTCCACCCAGTAACATCTCCACAATCATATAAAAGTGTATTTGATGTTACTGCCATCATAAAATCGGTTCTTCCAAGACATCCAACTTACTCCAATCCAACTTTTAGATGCTATTCTTCAATGCTGGTATATTTTGAATACAGTTTTACTATATCTAGTGTTAGACACTGAGTGTACAAAGAAACATATTAAACCCTATAACCTTCAACTAGTTAGTCCCAGAAACCAAAACTGTGCATATCATACCTCAATATTTAAAATATACTAATGTAGAAAGGCAACTTACTACAAAAGTTAATCAGCTGGATTTCATCAAAGTTTGTTTTTGTTGTGTTGTATTGTGTTGTTTTAAATCAAGTGAAACACAGGAAGAAGCAGATAATGCAGTGGCATGTATTCCACATTACTATCTTTCTAAATTAGTACTCATAAAAGTTTAATGAAGTTTGTAGATTCCCTGCAAGTCTAGGACATTGACAGCACCCCATATCACTGCAATGCAATGTACAGGGCATTTCATATTTGAAAACATAACAAACACTATGGCCTTTCATTCATATTAAAACTAATATGATAAAATTAGTTAAGTGAAAAATAATTACGAAAAACAAATGAAGGGCTAAAGAAAAAAATGTATACTACAAAGCTAAAAGTTTAAAAAGGCAAAAATATCCCTCTGTTTCCTCATGATTCATTAAATCACATTATCATACACTAAGAAGTCAAAATGTAAATGAGAGTTTAGAACTGGCAATGTCGAGTTCATCAGAATATCCAATATGCACATTATGAAAAATTCCATCTTTCCCTTCAGGTAAATAAATATACATCACGATGTATACTCCAACTTCTCTATTTATATCATAGAATATTCAAAGTCAGCAGTTTACAACATAATAATAGTATTTGGGGGTAAAATGATCTTGCACTTTCCTGTGTACAATAAAGAAATCAAAATTATAAACTCTATCACTGATACCCTTTCTTTTCATTTCATCCAATTAGAATGTTCAATTTAATAATCATATATACCTTTGTGTGTGTGTGTGTATATATATATACACATATATATATAAAATAATCATATATACCTTTTGGACAAATCCAAAAAATCTTGACTGTTAACAAATGTCAAAAGATAGAAGCAACCTACGTGTCCATCAACAGATGAATGAATAAACAAACTGTGGTATATACATAAAATTAACTATTATTCAGCCTTAAAAAGAAATAAAATTCTGATGCACGCTACAATATGGATAAGCCTTGAAGATATGCAAAGTAAAACACATGAGACAGAAAAAGACAAGTAGTGTATGCTTCCACATACATGAGTACCCAGAGTAGTCAAATTCACAGAGACAGAGTGAAAGGGTAGTTGCCAGGGACTGAGGGGACAGAAGAATAGAGAGATATCACTTAATGAATATAGAGTTCTAGTGAGGGAAGATGAAAAACTTCTAGAGATAGATATTGGTGACAGTTGTACAACGATGTGAATGTACTTAATGCCACTGAATTGTACACTTAAAAACAGTTAAAATGGTGGATTTTATGTTACAAATATTTTTCCATAATATAAAAAATCTTTATTAACTGCATCTATCCTTCGCTGTCCTTTATATTTTCGTTAAGGTATAATAGCATTTTTATAATGCTTTAGTAAACATTTCATATCATCTGGTTGTGAATGTTTATCTTTAAAGATAGCATTTCTTTATAATAATAAAATTGGAACTAGATCCAAAACAAAACGTCAAGCTCTCTAGTAAATGAGAATATGCATTGGGAAGGAGTGAAGAGATCTCATTTGGGTCAATGAATTTAGGCAAGGTCTAGAACCACTCATTTTAAATTTTTAACTTGTTCTCTCCATCTGGAAAGCCATAGTCACATGGTAAATATGCGCCTAAGACAATGTATCTTTCAGGTTTCCTCATTATTTCTCACAACTTCAAAATAGGCTTCTTCAAATCACAATAAGTCAACCAAATTGCCTACGGTCATGTTGCTAAGGTTAGAAATCAAAGTTTCCAATTCTCTATAAAAGAAGTGATAAATCACAGTTTTGTATAGCACAACCCCACAAGAATGAGTGAAGAATCTAAATATGTTCTTTGAAAAAAAAAAAATTTTTTTGTGAGAAAAAATAAGTTAGATGAAATAATAATCTCCTATCTATAAAATCACTATACTTAGTTCTCTGATGGTTCTGCCTAAAGAAGACCTAAATATTATACAAGATGATCTGTAAATGTTCCCTTCCAATCCATCCTCCACAAATAATGGTTTCATGCAGCTGTTTAAATATACCCGTATGAAAACCCACAAGGGAGAAAGAATGTGTGGGAAAGTTGAGCAGTCTCATATTTCCAGTAGACTTACCAACCTGATTTTTTTTAAATGAAAATAGGATATTGCACAATGAGTGAATGCAAAAAATATTTTTAATGTGTTATTATCCTCTTTAGTGGATTCTGGCAAAACATAATTCTGGCAAAACATAACTTCTTATGGTTCCTGTATCTCCTTCTTAAGAATCCTGTCTATGTATGTATATATCTCCATATACTAAATATATCACTAAAAATACAATGAAATAATATTAGTATATACTCACCATTCAAAAAATAAGGGAAATTTTCCCAATATGAATTTTCCCATGTCATTGAAAATTTTGGGGGAAGAGTCAACTCTGAAAGGCTTTAAAAGACTATTAATCCAGCCTAGTTTTAAAAGTTAATTGAAGCTTTTTATAAATGATGTAATATGGGGAACAATATTTACTAACTCACTTGGAAATATACATCAAATTTTAAATATATACAAAAATAAATAACACATCCCACAAATGGGTTTTTGATTTGTAAAAATAAATACTAACTGTGAATTCAAATATTCCTTCAAAAAATACTTCCTTTGTTCTTTTCAATTCCTTACTGTTCAGAACACTTAGAACAACAGTGTAAATGGAAATACTTCATAGATGTGTTAATCTTGTTTTGTCAGGCAGATCAAGAAAATACAATGCTGCAAAAGAACTGAAATTCAACATTCAAATTTCACTGGAAAGAAAGGCAGGGTGTTGCATTATTAGGTGTTCAATGAATCCTAAATGTACTCTTCAATTTGAAAGATTAAAATGGAAACTTCACACTGACCATCAAACTAACCCCAGGTTTTAGTGAAAGACAATTTCAATCTACTTCTCCTCAGTCCTCAGATCCCTATCAATCCCAAGCATAGCTTCCTACCCCAAAAGCAAAAGCCTAGCAAATTTTATGCCAGTGTCAATAGGCTGTGGGTATCTGCCACAGCCCAGGAAGTAATATGCAAAAACAGGCACTCGCCAACAAAAGGGGAACAGGAATGGGTGGATCTAGTATGAGACTTATAAAACTTTCCACTCAATTAAAAGAAAAATAGCCATCCACATCAATAGTCTAACAAAAGTCTATGATACAAATAAAGCTCCCATGCCAAATTCTTTCTAGTAATAATTGACATGAGTAAAGAGATCATTCAATAATAGGTTGATGTTTCTTTGACATGAAATAGACGTTTCTTTCAACTCCGGGCATAGTTAATTTAAAATCATGGTTAAATAAAAACTTTCCTACACGATATAATACTTCTTCTCATTCATAAAGTGCAAATGGTCATAATCTACTTTCTTATTCTGAAACTCAACTTCCATGTCCTGTTTTTTCAACTTTTATTTTAGATTCAGGGGATATATGTGCAAGTTTCTTACATAGATACACTATGTGATGCTGAGATTTGGGGTATGATTGAACCCATCACCCAGGTACTAAGCATGGTACCCAATGAGCAGTTTTTTAGCCCTTGACCCCTTCCGTCCTCTTCACTCCATTTCTTTTTCACACTTTAAAATATCTAAACTATTGCAAGTTCCTTGGCTATTAATTATATGCACATGTGTTATAATGCAAATTCATCTGTTTAGTAATAACTGATTCCTATACTATACTATAGAGTACTATCTCATAAACTGTTTCCTTTGTATTTCTTGAATATGTGTATGTACAGTATTTCCTCCATTCCTAGGTATATCTCAAGAGAAATAAAAACTTATGTCTACACAAAAAACTTGGACATAAATGTTCATAGCAGCATTACTCAGAATGGACAAAAAGTAGAAACAACCCAAATACTCTTCAGCTGATGAACTGATAAACAAAATGTGGTATACCCATATAATAAAATATTATTTAACAATAACACGTGCTATACTATGGATGCACCTTGAAAGTATTATGCTAAGTGAAAGAAGCCAGTCAGAAAAAAAAAAAAAAAAGTTCACATTGCATGATGAAAGGTTCAGAATAAAATCTATAGAGACAGAAAGTAGATAAGTGGTTGCCTGGGTTTGAGGGAGAGGAGGAGAGGTAAGAATGATGAATCATTGCTAATAGGTAACGGGTAATAAATCTCACATTTAAGTCAAGACCTGGACTCTTGATTTCCCACTTCAATCGTAGTATACTCTACTTTTCCCCTTCTCAGTTATAGTGCCACCATTAGACAGTTGGTTTGACTGGTAATCATCTACTACTAGATCTAGTAGTAGATCAAGTAGTCATGCCTCCTCACTTTCCCTCACGCCTCACAACCTTTCCATCAGCAAGTCCTAAATTTCTTCCTCGAAAATCCATCCTTCTCACTACTTCTAATGTCACCTTCACATCTCCCATAGACTGCAAGAGTGTCCTAACTATAGGAGTCTCCTTTTAATTCAGTTTTGCTTTCTGAGGTTTCAGCTACCTGCAGTCAACCACAGTCCAAAACTATTAAGTGGAAAAATCCAAAATAAACAATTCATAAGTTTTAAATTACGTGCCATTCTGAGAAGCATGATAAAATCTTGTAACACCCAACTCTGTCCAGCCCAGGATGTGAATCATCCCTTTGTCCAGTGGATGCACATTGTTTATGCTACCCTCCTGGCAGCCATCTTAGTTATCACAGACTGCTGCAGTATCACAGTGCTATGGTAACCCTTATTTTACTTAATATTTTACTTAATAATGGCCCCAAAGTGCAAGAGTAGTGATACTGGCAATTGGAATATGCCAAGGAGAAGCCATTAAGCAAAGAAAGCTTTCACTTCCTTTAAGTGAAAAGATGAAAGTTCTCCACTTAATAAGGAAATTAAAAAATGTGTATGCTAAGATCTATGGTAAGAATAAACCTTCTATCCATAAAATTGTGAAAAAGAAGAAAGAAATTCATGCAGTTTTGCTGTCGCACTTCAAACGGCAACAGTTACATGCACATAATAACTTTTATTATAGTATACTATTATAATTGTTCTATTTTATTAGTACTTGTTCATCTCTTACTGTGACTAATTTATAAATTAAACTTTATCATATTTATGTATGTATAGGAAAAATACAGTATATATAGTTTTGTACAATCTGTAGTTTCAGACATCAACTGGGGGTCTTAGAATGTATCCCCCATAGATAAGGGGAGAGAGAATACTAAAGTCTTGCTTTCACTCACACTTGCTTACAATGTATTCTCCACATGGCAGCTATAGAGATATTTTTTAAAACAAAATCCTATCACATTACTTCCCTGCTCCACATCCTTAAATGGTTTATCAATGCATTTAAAATAAGATCCAAATTCCTTAACTTGGCTAAAAGACTCTACACAATCTATCCCCTGTCTACCTCCCAACATCATCATGTACTTCTCTCCTGCTTGCTAATTACATTCCACCCACATTGACTGTCTTTCTACTCCTGTACAAGCTCACTGTCACCTTGGTCCTTTGGCCTGGAATGTTCTTTCTTCATATTTTCTCATGGTTTGCTTCTTCTCATTAATGCCTCAGCTCAAATGCTTCATCCTCAGCTCTATCTAAAGTAACTCCAACAAGGTCATTATCTAATTTACAGGCCTGCTATATTTTCTTTATAGCACTGCATGGTACTTATCTATCCAAATGCCTTTAGCCATGTCTCTCATCTTAACTCTATTCACCAATCTACCCCCAGAATCAAGAACTGTGCCTACACACAGCAGCTGCGCAATAAATATTTGTTAGAGATGAGCAAATGAATGAACAAATAAATGATGACTGACATAATGAGGACAATATAAGACATGAGAGCCCTTGGGAACCAGAGAAACAAAGTCCAAGGGTTACAAAATTTTCAGCATAAAAAATATCAAATTTTCCTTATTAGATAAAAGCTAATAACCAGGGAAGGTACAAAGTAGATGTCTTCTGGAACTTTGAAGTCTGAACTCAAGAAACTGTTTTGTTTGTGAGAAATAGTGTGGTAGAGAAGGGAAAAATCAGGAATAATTGGATTTTAAACATCAATAGTAATAATAATGAGAGAAGAAATGGGCAAAAGAATAATAAAGTGGAAAAAAAAATTTTATGTAAAAAGAAAAAACAACATCAAACACCTACTAAGCACACTTACCTCAATAACAATTTTTGAGTTCATTTTTTTTTTTCCCTCAAAGAAAAAGTTCTTTGTAGTGAACTTGGAAAAGCAAATTTTAAAAAGAGATAGACTTTTAAAAAAAGCATTAGGAATACCAATGCTTTTGAGAAAACTTACCAAACCAAAAGTCCCAATCATCACAGTCACTAAACCAGAGACATATAGATATGAATGTAAGCAAGGCACAAGAAATAGAATATTCACGATGATGAACCATATTCAACTTTGGTAATATGACACCCAGGATGAACCAACTTATGTTTTCAAAGCATGTACTACCTATTTCTGATCTATGATAATTTTTATCTATAAATAGTACTTTCCTACTGATAAAAACTATGTACAACTCTGAGCCATCAAAAGCTGCCTGTTGAGTCCTTTGTTTATGCAGAAAAATGGAATGAAATTGAAAAGTAATAAGGGAAACTTAGATTGTAAATTAAAGATTTCCCAGGTTTCACTTTCAGGTAGAAAAAGAAATATGCTACTGAACATTCCAAAATGACATCATTCTGGCAGTTATTCCTAGAGAATAAAGTTTGATTTTCAATTTTTTTTTTTGCTTTCTAACTGCCTCCCTCACCTCAACTCTCTGCTAGATGCAACCTGGAAGGAACATAATAGAATGACAATATCAAGGGTTTTACTATTAGCTAGTTTGGGTTTATATACTAGTTGCTCTATTATTACTAGCCATGTGAATTAAGAAAAATCAATGTAAACAAAAGATACCTTTCTCCTTAAATCTTTTAAAAATGCCAGAATCTCTGCAGTCTCACCTTGCTGAGCCATAGGTTCTGGGAGCCATTTTTGGACACCTTGGTGCTAGATTCAAGGCCTGTACCTCCTAATGATTCAGGTTGTTACTACTACTGCACAATGCTCTTGGTTGCCTCCTTTCTACAATCTCCTAAGACCATCCAACTTCTCAACCTCACTTCTATTTCTTTTCTTCTCAGCAGAACTGTAACTGTCCTCTTCGCCCCCTCAAAACCTTTCAGTATGTACTGTTTTCTCACTGTCTTGCTGTCCGCTGAGGAAAAGGAATGCATTTTCCCTAAGCTAATCTCTTCTCACTCATGTCCACAACCTCCTCAACTGTGCACAATAAATACTACCCTCTTTCCTTGCATTGTCAGTCCTTCTCTTCCTTACTTAGTCTTTTTCCTCTTCTTTCAAATAAGCTTTGGTTTTATTTATCCCCAAAGTTAATTCCCTTGACCTGATAAATCCCTGGAATTACTCCCAATTCTCTTTTTCTCTTTTTTCTTCCCCTCCGTTTTTTTGGTTTTTTGTTGTTTTTTTTTTTTTTTTAATTTATTTATTATTATTAAACTTCAAGTTGTAGGGTACATGTGCACAACGTGCAGGTTTGCTACATATGTATACTTGTGCCATGTTGGTGTGCTGCACCCATCAACTCGTCATTTACATCAGGTATAACTCCCAATGCAATCCCTCCCCCCTCCCCCCTCCCCATGATAGGCCCCGGTGTGTGATGTTCCCCTTCCCGAGTCCAAGTGATCTCATTGTTCAGTTCCCACCTACGAGTGAGAACCTGCGGTGTTTGGTTTTCTGTTCTTGTGATAGTTTACTAAGAATGATGGTTTCCAGCTGCATCCATGTCCCTACAAAGGACACAAACTCATCCTTTTTTATGGCTGCATAGTATTCCATGGTGTATATGTGCCACATTTTCTTAATCCAATCTGTCACTGATGGACATTTGGGCTGATTCCAAGTCTTTGCTATTGTGAATAGTGCTGCAATAAACATACGTGTGCATGTGTCCTTATAGCAGCATAATTTATAATCCTTTGGGTATATACCCAGTAATGGGATGGCTGGGTCATATGGTACATCTAGTTCTAGATCCTTGAGGAATCGCCATACTGTTTTCCATAATGGTTGAACTAGTTTACAATCCCACCAACAGTGTAAAAGTGTTCCTATTTCTCCACATCCTCTCCAGCACCTGTTGTTTCCTGACTTTTTAATGATCGCCATTCTAACTGGTGTGAGATGGTATCTCATTGTGGTTTTGATTTGCATTTCTCTGATGGCCAGTGATGATGAGCATTTTTTCATGTGTCTGTTGGCTGTATGAATGTCTTCTTTTGAGAAATGTCTGTTCATATCCTTTGCCCACTTTTGGATGAGGTTGTTTGTTTTTTTCTTGTAAATTTGTTTGAGTTCTTTGTAGGTTCTGGATATTAGCCCTTTGTCAGATGAGTAGATTGCAAAAATTTTCTCCCATTCTGTAGGTTGCCTGCTCACTCTGATGGTAGTTTCTTTTGCTGTGCAGAAGCTCTTTAGTTTGATGAGATCCCATTTGTCAATTTTGGCTTTTGTTGCCGTTGCTTTTGGTGTTTTAGACATGAAGTCTTTGCCCATGCCTATGTCCTGAATGGTACTACCTAGGTTTTCCTCTAGGATTTTTATGGTATTAGGTCTAACATTTAAGTCTCTAATCCATCTTGAATTAATTTTCATATAAGGAGTAAGGAAAGGATCCAGTTTCAGCTTTCTACTTATGGCTAGCCAGTTTTCCCAGCACCATTTATTAAATAGGGAATCCTTTCCCCATTTCTTGTTTCTCTCAGGTTTGTCAAAGATCAGATGGCTGTAGATGTGTGGTATTATTTCTGAGGACTCTGTTCTGTTCCATTGGTCTATATCTCTGTTTTGGTACCAGTACCATGCTGTTTTGGTTACTGTAGCCTTGTAGTATAGTTTGAAGTCAGGTAGCGTGATGCCTCCAGCTTTGTTCTTTTGACTTAGGATTGTCTTGGAGATGCGGGCTCTTTTTTGGTTCCATATGAACTTTAAAGCAGTTTTTTCCAATTCTGTGAAGAAGCTCATTGGTAGCTTGATGGGGATGGCATTGAATCTATAAATTACCTTGGGCAGTATGGCCATTTTCACGATATTGATTCTTCCTATCCATGAGCATGGTATGTTCTTCCATTTGTTTGTGTCCTCTTTGATTTCACTGAGCAGTGGTTTGTAGTTCTCCTTGAAGAGGTCCTTTACATCCCTTGTAAGTTGGATTCCTAGGTATTTTATTCTCTTTGAAGCAATTGTGAATGGAAGTTCATTCCTGATTTGGCTCTCTGTTTGACTGTCACTGGTGTATAAGAATGCTTGTGATTTTTGCACATTAATTTTGTATCCTGAGACTTTGCTGAAGTTGCTGATCAGCTTAAGGAGATTTTGGGCTGAGACAATGGGGTTTTCTAAATATACAATCATGTCGTCTGCAAACAGGGACAATTTGACTTCTTCTTTTCCTAACTGAATCCCCTTGATTTCTTTCTCTTGCCTGATTGCCCTAGCCAGAACTTCCAACACTATGTTGAATAGGAGTGGTGAGAGAGGGCATCCCTGTCTTGTGCCAGTTTTCAAAGGGAATTTTTCCAGACGCAGTCTTGTTCTGTCGCCCAGGCTGGAGGGCAGTGGTGGGATCTCCGCTCACTGCAAGCTCCGCCTCCCGGGTTCACGCCATTCTCCTGCCTCAGCCTCCCGAGTAGCTGGGACTACAGGCACCTGCCACCACACCCGGCTAAATTTTTGTATTTTTAATAGAGACGGTATTTCACCGTGTTAGCCAGGATGGTCTCAATCTCCTGACTTCGTAATCCGCCCACCTCGGCCTCCCAAAGTGCTGGGATTACAGGCGTGAACCACCATGCCCGGCCCCCATTTTCTTAAACAAGCAAATTTTGCATGCTATCTCCATTTGTTCCTTAACCCCAAGAAAGTCATTAATTCTTTATCCTTCAGCAAACATTAAGTACCTGTTATATTTTATGCAGTGTGCTAGGTTCTGAGCATACGAAAACAAGTAATAGTCTAATGACCCAATCCTCATGACCTTGTCCTAAACACTGTTGAAATTCTGCTATATGGGAAATCGAGGGCTTTTCTTGGTCATTTCTCTCTGCTTTTCTACAATTCTGAACATTACTAGCCACCCCTCCTTTGCAAAAATTCCCTCCCTCAGAATTCAAATCACTGCGTTATCCTAATTTCCTTCATACCTTTCTGCCATATCCTTCCATTTATCCTAAACTAGCCCTCTTTTCACCCATTAAAATGCAGTATTTCCCTGCAACACTATCCGAGGCCCTCTTTTCTTTCCTTTCTATACTTTCCTTTGTTGTCTTCTCCACTAGCATAGCTTCTACTATCTTCTCCGTGCAAATGAATCACAAAATCGATTATCATAGCAGCAAAATTGATTATCACAGTTTTATAGATAAGAAAATCAAGGCTTGGGAAGGTCATAAGAACTTGGAAGTGGTAGAGCCACTTGTTGAATCTTGGCAATCTGATTTCATAGCCAATGCTGGTAATCTATACAGTACATTGCATGGTCTCCAGAGGCACTTTCTCAAGGACCACACCCAATTTTCAAAGGTCTTTTTGATAATTCAATGTGAATATATTGCATATACCTCAATATATGTCAATTAATCATTTTCCCTCATCTAAATCAGTTCTTGATTCTCACTTCTCAACTTGTGATGTGAAAACTAATTCTCCCCATGACTCAGCTTTGAAACCTCAGTCCTCCTTGTGTCCTCCTGCCTTATCCCTTATTATCTTAAGGTTTCAGAATCTCAGCGTCTCTCATACTCTAGGCCAATCAATCCTATTCATTCACTGCTACCAAGTAACTTCAGAGGCTCTCTTTAATGTGTCTCCGGTATACTTAAGAGCACATTCGCAATTTGGTAAACTACCTTTATGTGTTTTTAACCTTTTCTTTCCTGATTTCCGAGATTGTCTATCCTTTGCCCAAATAAACATTTTTGGTTCTTCCCTAAACTTTAGATACTTTCCTGCATTCCTGTGTCTTTGTCCTTCTTTCTTCCTTCTATGCACCACAACTTCTGCTTCCTCAATGTTACCTTTCTTGCTTCTACCATTAAATGTCATCACTAGGCTACACTGAATTCTCATAATACGTTCTTCTGATACTGAAGATACATATATATCTTCTTCATAATTATCTATGTGTGTCTCCTGTTCATCAAACCAGTTAGTAAGTTTTTTGTGCGACCTGGTCATATGTTATCATCTTCATGACCGCCACAGCTTACTTTTTTTTTTTTTTGAGATGGAGTCTTGCTCTGTCACCCAGGCTGGAGTATAGTGGCACAATCTTGGCTCACTGCAAGCTCTACCCCCCAGGTTCACACCATTCTGCTGTCTCAGCCACCCCAGAAGCTGGGACTACAGGCGCACGCCACCACACCCAGCTAATTTTTTTTTTTTTTTGTATTTTTAGTACAGACGGGTTTTCACCGTGTTAGCCAGGATGGTCTGGATCTCCTGACCTCGTGATTTGCCTGCCTCAGCCTCCCAAAGTGCTGGGATTTCAGGCATGAGCCACCACGCCTGGCACCTCACAGCTTACTTTTGACAGGCATAACACAAATAGTTTTTCTCTTCTAATATCTTTTAGATAAAATGCTAACCTCATTTTCTTTCCTCATTAATAGTAGACATAGGCTGTCACATTCCTCAATATTAATGTTAAGCTCCCAAAGGTATTGGCAGAAAATAAGTGATGTAGAGTTTATTTTCTTGGGGATAAAGCAGAATATAAAATGTTTTAAAGATAGAACATTTTTATAGGAATAGGGTTTCTGACCCAGAAAGCTGGCCAAATTCCAATCCAGGTAATTCATTCCTGTTCCCCTAATCCTTCTGGGATTTCAGCTTGATAATGCTGTCTCCTCCATTATCTGGCCCAGAAGGGAATATGATGCACCCTATAAAACAGCTGCAACATGCCACTCAGGGATGGCAGGCCTTACAGCACTGAGTACAGCAGTCTCTGAATGTCCCTTACCCACACTCCCGAAGTACTATGGAACTCAATTAGGAAATGTCTTAAGGTCCTTGAATGAAAGATGCTAAATAAGCATTAGTGTGAGTTATAATAATTTTCCAAAGACTCATTTCTCACTCCATTTCCCTCTTTTATCCCCTAAGCTTGATACAGAAGGGCTGAATAAATCATTTGCATTCAGGGTGAAGGAGAAATTATCCTCTCAAAGCTAAGTGCTGTTTTCAAAATTGACCTTGTGTGTGTTCACTGTATGTTTCTAATACTGGTATTTCTAAATTTAGATTTATTTGGTTTGGATTATTTCAAAACAGATACCTTAAAACCTTCTATCTATTTTAAAGTTTGTAGAAGGTCAACAAATATTAACTCCATTTCTATAAATCATTATTATTTTAAAAGTCATCTCAATGATCCTTTAGCCACCCCTGTTCATGCCTCAGAGCCTCTTTATTATTTTGTTATTGGGAGATTATGGGCATTATGATTATCAGCACTAAATGGAGGATACAGTGTTGAAGTTAACCCAATAATTGGCTCTCTGTCAATATAAGACAGTATATATTTTTTTTCTTTCAAACGGACTTTTTAAAAATTAACAATTAAATCTTGTTTTCCCTTTTCCTGATCACACAGATGCATTGGGTGAAGGGGGCAAAGTCAACCCAAAGAAATTGTTCCCAAAAATAACTTTAAAAATTACAGAAAAGTAGGTCTCAATCCTATCTATAGGAGGTAAATAGTTCTCTTTGACAGCTTTTATTTGTCTTCTTCTCTAATTCTATTAGAATTACAAATGGCCTGAAATCAGGAGATCTACATTTAGGGAACAGGAGTGATTCTGATACTAAAATTCTACTTGAGGTCTGGAATTAGGATTTTTCCCAGCCCGCTTTCTAATGATTATACCAACCCTGGGTCACTATTTTTGAAGTCAATAGGCTTTCTGCTCTACTCCCAAAGTTCCTACATCAACTAAAAAAAAAAAAACTACCATTAATTATATATATATATATATATAGAGAGAGAGAGAGAGTAAAACAATGATCCTTTTTCCCCCTTTAAATTACAAGGCAAGCAGTCCTCAAAACTAACAAAAATAGCAAAATCTTACATATTGTTTTTTTTACTGTTGCTAAAATTCTTCTAAAAACAGGGAAAAAAATTCATAGCTGGGCCTTGCCAGGGAGGCTAAATATTTAAATTGAAGTTGTCTTCTAAGTGAGTGGAAGATTGTTTCGTTATTTAAATCATGGGAATAAAGAAGTGACTATTTTCCTATTACTAGCTTATGCTAAATTATAAACTATATCACAGAATTAATCTAACAGTAGAATTTTGAACTTTTCTTTTTTAAAAAAAACAAAAACATGCTATAGTTAGGAAAAGTGTATGCAAATCTTACTGCTAAAAGTTCTAGGTCCTCAAATGTGTATTCATTAATCATAAGATGATATCATTTGGGAATCATTTTATTCCTTCATGTATTCAATAAATACCTGTCGTGGGTGCCAAGCACTATCTTGACAACAGGTATTCAAGCAGTTAATAATGTCAGTACCATTTTTAGACATCTTAGTTTTGGATTTGAGCAGAAACCTATGAAGTTTTTTTAAACAGTCATTAATCCATATTGCAACTACAGGAACTACCTTTTCTTATTTATAAATACAAACTGGATTGTCTAGTGCACTTTAAAGAACTAGCTGATTTTTTTTTTTTTAATTTCTAATTATCCTCCAGTCCTTTATTTTCTACTTAGTCACTCTTAAATTTTTGTATTGCCCCAAGGCTCACTAAAACAAAATATGAGGTAGGAAAGAGGTTAATTATTCATCTCTTATCACCTGTTCATTTCAAATAATTCAGTGTTGTAAAATTCCATAATCTGCCTTATTGAAGAACCTCCAACAGCTCTTGCTATACTTAATGATTCATTGGAAGAAAAAACTCCCATTCTTTTCATTCGTTTTTGCATGCTTTCATAAAACTCTATACCTGATAAGTTGATCACCAAGAGTTAGAAAGTG
The DNA here is from genome assembly GCF_047675955.1 of Chlorocebus sabaeus. Lineage (NCBI taxonomy): Eukaryota > Metazoa > Chordata > Mammalia > Primates > Cercopithecidae > Chlorocebus > Chlorocebus sabaeus. The sequence goes on from NC_132910.1 coordinate 65,206,305, forward strand.
CTTATCTCAAGTTCAGTCTTTATTGGTACTTTCAAATATTCTGGCTTCTCATGAGTATTTTTTCATCATATCCTTTGAAACGTGTTTTTTTCCTACCTATCTCTCAGTTCAAAACTGATTCTTTTGGAAAGCCAATTCAAACATCAGCTCCTCTAGGACGTTTTCCCTGACCTCTCATCAACCCAACAGTTGTTTCCTACACCTCAGAAACCAGTAAACACTCCCATTGTTAGATTTATCAACCTGAATGGTAATTTTACTTGACTTTACATCTGTTCACCTTGAAAAGGAGGGACTTTTGTCCTTTGTACCTTCATTTATCCGGCACCTAGCAGAAGGATCAGAACATGGTGGATAAGCATTTTTTGTTAAATTGGAATTGAAATTTAGAATCACGCTCCTTAAAATTCAATTTCTCACTCGCATACTTTGTCATTGGTGGAAACGTACAAAATTTACAGGAAGTAATTAGGCAAGAAAAATTTCGATGACATTTAATCCTCTAACCCATCAATTCTCCTCTATGAATATTTCCTAAGAAACTAATCAGAACTATAAAAAAAGTTATACAAAAGAATGTTTATAATAGTGCCAGTCATCATAGCAAAAAGCAAAAATTAAAAAAAAATACTAAGAATACCAAAATAATTAATTGGTGTTCTAGTCACTTAGTGAAGTATAATTCACTTATTAAGAATTCAAAAGATTTGTAGTACATAGGGAAATTTTATAATTTTAAGTAAAAAAGCAGGACACAAAATTGTACTATTTTAGTCCAGTATTCTAAAGAAAAAGGAAGTGACAAAATGTTAACAGTGCTTGTTTGGGGGAAATGAACTACAAATGTGTCTTTCCCTCATTCTATTTTTCCATATTTCCCCAAATTCTGTAATTAGAATATATATATTTTATGATATGATTATTTTAAAATGTATTTATACAAAACTGTAATAAATAAATATTTATTTCAGAGGTATGTCTGAAGTTTGTAATTCTATACCTAAAATATTAATATTTAGTATTAAAGCATATAAAATTCATTTTATCAAAGTAATAAAATATTCATCATGGATACAATTTCTACAAAACTGCCAAAATGTACACCTGCACTAATTCCCCAAATCACTATTGCCACTATGACTAAAGTCTTTAAGTCATCATTTAAAAATATGATAGGAATATTTTTATGAAAAGAATATTTTCTTATATGTAAGAGCTATAATGTAATATATAACATTAAATATATTTGAATAGATATTAGAAATATGTCTCTAATTTAGTATATATATTAGCACTGTAAAGCTATAGAATTATGAACCATCCCCCCCCCCCCGCCCAGTGTCTTGCAACATATCATACAAGAAATTTCCTTGAGGAGAGAACACAAGTAACTGCTTTTCAACATATAAGAGCCTTCCAATACAGAAACAAGTACATTCTCCCTCATCAAATGTCTCAACGACAGACACAGCAGTTGAAACAGCTGGCCTCTAACTGCCTTTAGTAAAAAAATCAAATATCCTCTAAGCAAATAACATCCATGATATGTATATCTAAAACTCTATAAAGTGTCACCATACTGCTTAAAGATGAGCTTTGTCAAAAAATAAACAAAAAAGTAAGTAATCAGTTACCTCTGTAGAATGGATCAAAATTTTTTTAAACTCAAACATGTTAAAATAATTTAATCATGAGTCTGGAATTATTGAAGTGGTGCTGATGGACACACAGACCATAAGAACATTAGCCCTCATTAATGAGCCACTTTATAATACATGGTTTAAAAAAAAAGCAGCAATAAGAATTTGCAAGTAGTTGCTCAAAAAGAAAATACTGAATTATACAAAATTCTTTCCAATAAAGCAGAATTTGTCATGACAGAACTTATGAAATAATTTGTGAATTAGAAATTAATTTATAGAATTATTGTATGCCATTTGACATGAAGATGAAGTCTTAGTCAATTTTTATTTACTTTGCCAGTCATCGGTTTCTCTTTGAAGCATGTCTATTTCAATATACAGAATCTTACTTGGTCATGCAATTATTTGTCCATTTATCCAACAAACACTTACAAGTATCTGCAATATTAATTACTGTGCCAGACACAGACTGAAGATAAACTAAGAAACGTCACCAAATGCCTGAAGGCCACAACATGTATGACTGCAATACAAGGGGAGAAATCTGGCAAGCTCCATAAGATATGAAAGATCTATTGAAAGGACAAAGAAGGAGACAACAATCTCTCTGGCTAGAGAAAGTAAGGAGAAGTGAGAGAAGAAGGTAGACCACGGAGGAGGCAGCACCCGAACTGGATCTTAAAGGAGAGAGTACTGCAACAGTACCAGGTGTACTCACTCCCTCAGGAAGATGGAGCAGGTCCCTGTGAACAGGCTGCCTACTCCCTTCTCTAGCAGGCTCACCTAATTTATTCAAAATACAACCTCACACATCAATCTTTTCAGGAAATATGTGAGACCAACCTCCCCGAGCCTGTCTCTGCATGCTCTCAAAGGCCCTGTGCACACATCTATCACAGCCCTTTCACAAACTCTACTAAATGCCAGGCTGTCATCCATACTCATAGGCCAGGAAATACTTGAGGAAGAAACGTCTTCCACCTCTGTATCTCTAAAACGTATCAAGTTGCCCAGCACAGCAAGTGCTAAAAGATCTAATGATGAGCTGAATAAACGAATAAAAAATGTGCAACTATCATCTACCAAACCCATTTAGGAGGCTATCTAAAAGAGTTGAAGCAGCCAGGCACAGCGAGTGGCTCACGCCTATAATCCCAGGTCTTTGAGAGCCCGAGATGGGGGGATTGCTTTACAGCCAGGAGTTCAAGACCAACCAGCCTGGGGAACACAGAGAGACTGTGTCTTTACAAAAAATAAAAACAAACAACTACTTGGGCATGGTGCCACATGACTATAGTTCCAGCTACTCAGGAGGCTGAGGCAGGAGGTTCACTTGAGTCCAGGCATTGGAGGCTGCAGTAAGCTAGGTTCTCACAAACGCGCTAGAGCCTGGGTAACAGAGAAACTGTGTCTCAAAAACCAAACAAAAGAGTTGAAGCAAAAAGAAAAGAGAGTTCAAATTGGGATGGTGAAAAATAAGGAAAAAATGAAAAAGGTGTTGAGATAGGGTAAGAAAAAAAAATCAGGCATGCTTGAAAGTTTAGGAAAACTATTGTGCCATTGACAGAGGGGGAAAGTTGATGAGTCTACTGGGAATATGCCGAGTTTGGGGCTGTATTACTAACAAATACCCCTCAGCAGAAATTCAAATTATCCAGAACATTGCCTCAAAAAAACGCAAAAGTACTTATTTCCTCATCAAAACATCAAATTTTAATGTAAACACTAATAGCATAATGTGGCATATCTCAACTATCCACAATTTCTTTATAAAACAGAAAATTTTGATAAACTTTCACTTACTATATTTACATTTAATAAGTTACTTTTATATAAGTTATTCATGCTTTATTTCAATGTGTATACATAATCATTAATAAAATTTCGGCCAGGTGCGGTGGCTCACACCTGTAATCCCAGCACTCTGGGAGGCCCACCTGGGTAGATCACCAGGTCAGGTGTTCAAGATCAGCCTGACAAACAGTGAAATCCCGCCTCTACTAAAAATGCAAAAATTAGCCGGGCGTGGTGGCATGCACCTGTAATCCCAGCTACTCAGGAGACTGAGGCAGGAGATCACTTGAACCTGGGAGGTGGAGGTTGCAGTAAGCGGAGATCGCACCACAGCACTCCAGTTTGGGTGACGGAGCAAGATTCTGTCTCAAAAAGATATATATAAAAAAATTTTAAAAAATTTATCAGACATAGGAAGAAAATTTCCTGTTACTAAAAAAAATCAAAATAAATTAAGCATTGCCTATATTTAAGAGAGAGGGTAAAATTATATACTAATATATGAGAAGTAATGCATTTTATTCCATGAGTTTACACATATACCACACAAAATAAAATACAATTTACCTAGAAAATGGGTACATAGATTTATTCCATGAATGACTGATTGCTCCACTGAGATCAGCCAGTTAATTAAAAAAAACTCCAGGGTATGAAGAAATAAAAAGAGGTTTCTCTCCTAAAAAAGTTAGGGATAGGGATTAGCTCTCAGGGAGATACAAGGGATAAGGATAAACAAAAAGCACACAGGTAGCTTTGAAAGTAGGGAGAATGTTCTAGTTATTGGGTGGAGGCTTACTGAGTGCTTATTGTTATAAAATTAAATATATATGATATAATTACATATATCAAATTTTATGCAGTAAAAGTTTTAAAATTCCTATGTAATCAACCTAACTAAAGGAAAATAGGAACCTACTGTAAAACAATTAACTATATATAAATATTATATCACAATACTTTCTCTGTGTACCTTTATATTACTTGCTGCACCTAAGTTATTTTTCCAACAAATATAGAACTTGACAATTTTGTATTTTTCTTTAAATTGCCATCTTTTTGTAAGAATTTGCTACATACAACAATGTTGTTCAAAAGGAAACTACAAAACAACAAAAATTTGTCTTCCATTCTTCACTGGTTAAACAAGATGAACCAGAAGAGTAGAACAGCTTTCTGAGTAGATTTCTCTGGGATTTGGTGAAGGGCTGAGTTTTTGTTTGCAGTGACAACTGAATCATTTAGAAGAAGTAATCCTAGAAACTTATTGTATAGTGAGATATTTTTAATCAGTTAATGAATTAAGTTTACCAAAATACTTAACTCCCCTTTAACCATTTTCCTACCATTCTATTATAATAACATTTTTCACTATATTGTTTTCCTTCCAGAAGATAGCATGGAGGGACTGTCTGAAACTTCATTTTGATCTTATGTTACAGTAGCATTTAAAAGACTATCTTCTCTCACAAGTTGGAACTCTAAATGTATTTTCTCAAAGAAATAATTCCCCACACTGCAATGGGAAGATAAAATGTAAGGCATAGTGCTTCATATGAAGGACTCTGAAGTTTGTAAGAGCAGTTAAGCACACACAGGTGAATACAGAGAGGTTAAGATAAGTTCTCTCTAATAGCAATCAACAGGAGGTGACAATGGAAAGAGTCAGACTTTACAGCCAGAGAAAACTGGATTGAAATCCTGACTCTTAATCAGTTACTAATTTTGAGGCCTTATACAAGAGCCTCAGTATCCTTTTTTAAAATGGATATAATATTGTTCTAGGAGGCTGCAGTGTGGGTTAAATAAAATAAAACAAAGTATCTTGTAAATATATACCTATTGTTTCATAGAAGGGACTCTTCAAATAATGGCTATTAATATTTATATTTTTCTAAATTATTATTAATGATGAAGATGGCATTATTGATTTTGGTAGTAATAAACATAGTTCTAAGGAGTTAAAATGAGACTGTAACACCAGAAAAGGGGGTCAGGTAACTAAAAAAATCAATAATGTCACTGTGTCATTGTGTGTAATTACAATGATAGTTAAGAGATTTAAAAACAAAACCAAACAAACTTAACAAAAAAAGCTGCCCTCTCTCCTCTTCAAATCTGCCAATTTCCCTATGCTAGAGTAAGAGAAGTTATGGCAGATGAAAGGTCTATGATTTCTCCTAAGTATTGTTATATCTCTCTCAACTGGAATTAGAGAAATTTTGTCACTTAAGATATAGCCTACTTCATTTAAAATAATTTTATTCTAAAAATAACTGTATACTGATAATTACAACAAATTTACCATATGAATAACATAACATTTTGTTATAATCAGATATTTAAACTACTTTGAGCAACTTCCCCAAATCGTTTATTTAGACTCTTTTGTTTTCGGGTGGGGGGGTGGTACTTAAGCCCCATCTACATTATAGCTTTCAAAATTTCTTTAAATCAATACTATATGAAAGCCTTTCTTTATATCCCTGGGCAGAAATAATCTTTTCCTCCTTTAAAAGCCCATAGTACTTTATTCATGCTTGAACTGTAATGCCATTTATGTCTTCTATTATGTCTATTTATGTAGATAGCCTTTATTTTTCCTAACACTGTCCACTGAAATCATTTAATATTTATTAAACACATAAAATAAAGTCATATGAATATACTTAATGATCTATAAAGTGATTTGAAATATAAAGATATGTTTCAGGGTTAAAATGTTGTTAATACTCCATTTAACGCATTGCAGTGTAGTTTACTAAAAATATTATTGTAACAAAATCTTTAATACAGCCTCTATGTAAATAATCATTAATTAATTGCCAATGATTAAAACACTGCATACATTACACCCCAATAAATAGTGAAGACTGATGTTAAAAAATATACCAACCCAGCCCTAGAGATACTACGAGTTAATCTCAGTATAAGCCCAAGGAAAAGACTTTAAAAATAAATTAAAATTCTAGTTAACAAAAAAGTTAGATGCCCAAGAAAAGCCCAGTACATATAAGATTTCTAGTAATTTGTGATTATTACCATTAAAAAGATCCATAAAAGGTGATGTACTGCTAAATTTTAATTGTTATATTCAGTTTATTCAACATTTCAATGGAAATGAGAAGTATTAATCTAATTGTCTAAACAAAGTTCTCACACAATCAGGTAGAGGTTTATACTAGTTATTAATATCACAGTACGGCACCTGACAACAACTTTCTTTATTAAGTTTTCTTTATTTAATGAAATACAGAAAAAGATTCTATTATTTCCTGGAAGTGTGTATATACTTTTTTTTATTATTTGTATCTCCTAACTAGTTTTAAATAGCAGTAATGTTTTCATTCAACAAAAGAGGAAAACAAATGTTTAATATCAAGACCTATGAAAGAATGTAAATACAACTAAATGTAAGTAAAGGATACAAAATAATAAGGATGACACATGCAACTTCTGGGTCCATAACTGAAGAGTTTGGGAGATTCCATGTACAAATATAAAAATGATTTACTAATTCTTTTCTTAAAACATTGTTCTTACCAAGAAACCTTCAAATTTTAATTTGTCCAAATTCTTCCAATTTGCCAAATCAATAATGTATAATCAGAACTTAATCCATCTATATAGTTTCGGTTCTACTTCCAATTCAAGACAAGTAACCCTGAAGTTGAGAAATTACAGTACTTTCTTGACTACCTGGATGCCAAAAATAAAAGTAGCAAGAATTAGTTTTTAACATCCCTTTTATAACATCAAAAAGGGTTACTTAGGGATATATATATATATATATATATATATGCATATATATACACACACACACACACACACACATATTTAGATTTTATAGATGAGGCCTAACTTTGTATACATGGGCAAGTAGTTTTATAAAGTCCTGATTCAGGTACTACTAATATCACCAATGTAGGAATTAATAAAACTAGTAAAATCAAAGAATATCAAAGTACCTTAACTGATTAAGTCTGAAGTTTTACAGAAATATAAAATGAAATCCCTTTTAACTTTAGCAATAGAGTAGAGGTAACATATACTTGTAATAACTTATTTTTTTAACCCTATACTGTAATGTATTATATTTTACAAAAACAGCGACTGTGGCACATCAGACTCTATATGAACAGTCAAGTGGTTTCTAACGATCAAGAAATACACTGGAAGATGAATGTCAAGAAGCCATTACTTCCACATAAAATATTTTACCACCACGAGGCTTTGAAATGCAAAATAAACCATAGGTACTATTTCTAAAGATATCTGCCATCAGAACCATCAGTCCACTGGATTCTGAACTGCAATCACAGCTGTTCTTGGACTTTATATAATTTGACAACAGTGCACAGTTCTAAACATGTATAAATAAACAGAATATCAAAGCAGCAGAAAAAGTTGGCTTTTGTTAAGTACTACCCTAACTGTGTTTGGGATTAAAATGGTGTAATTTCTAATTCTCATGGTGAAAATATAAGGCAAAAATTCTTTTATCACTATTCAACATTTACTAAGCATGCCCTCAATGCCCATCTAACAAAAACTTTATAGAAGATAGAAGTTACATATAAAATATAAGATGCTTGAGATGCTTCCATACTACTTTTTATTTTCAAAATAAGCGAAATTATATATGAGTGTATTCATTTATATGCTCAGTATAGTATAATGAATGTTCTTTGCATGCACATGCTAAAACAAAAGGTAAGAAATTCTTCAATTGACTCAGAGTTCCCCAAATATGGTATGTATGACTAACAGCTGAGAGGAAATACAACTGAAACTGTCTGCTGGAAATCCATTAAAATCTAGGCACAGAAAAACGCCTGGTTGACAGTATAGTTGGATGTGCAAATTTATGCAGGAATGTAGCCAAATTTTTGGCAATTCCCTCGTGGTCTTAAATTTATTAACAATAGCCCTTTCTTTTTCAGTTGTAATGTTATATTTCAAGAACATTAGTGGAGTTGGAGAAGCTGCCTGGTCTTTAAAACAAATAGACTAAAGGCTTGGGTATACAGAGTCATGGAATTTCAAATACAAACAAAAATTTGTACAAAAAAAGTATGTTCCACAAAAGTTGCCGTATGCAACTCTCAAAAATCAGTACCTTAGAAAAAACAAGCATACTAGTTTGCAATTCATTCTACATTTGCCTTTGAATATATTCATTATTTTTAAATTTTTTCTGCAAAAATGGTTTATTTGGATCGTTATTTTCTCTGAAATGAGTGTTATTAAAGAATTAACATGTTAAGACATATCCTCTTAATATACTACTTCACAGATTTATTTTCAGTATTTGCTTGTTGTTAGGAGTAAATTAAGTACTTAACACTTACAAGTCATTCAACAACCATATTTGATTCTCATTACTCTGTACTGAGCCCTTTCTATGCCCTCAATTCTGGGGAATGTTATATCAAAAAATGAAAACATAGTATTTTTTTCTTCAAGAGTTTATAATTCAATATGAGTACAGGTTAAACAAATGAATTCATTCAAAGACACAAATATTCTACAACCAGCTCCAATTAGTGTTACAATATAAAATAAAATTGTTGACCATTTTGAAGGAAAAGTTCTGTAATTTTTCAGAAGAACAATAATAAGAGGTAAAATTGACACAATACTTCACAGTTTAAGAAGTGATTCTTATTAAATTCCCTGAATCCTCAGAAGCCCCCATGAAGACTCCATAAGTATGATTTCCCATTTTACTGGTGAAGAACCTGATATCGAGAGAAGGAAAGAGACTTTATACCTAATTAGTAGAGCAAAGATTCAAACGTAGTTCTCATAGCTAAATCAAGGCTGCCACTGGATTTATAAGTTCTTTCACAAAAGTAATCTAATTTGATCATTATGACAACTTTATTAGATAATAATAGTAGATAATATTCATTGACTGCATATTGTGGGGTAGGCGCTGTTCTATGCTATGTTAATTCATTCACTCCACACAAAACCCTGTGAGGAAGAACTCTGTTATTACTCCCATTTTACAGATGAAGAAACTGAGGCTCAAAGAATACAGGTAATGTGCCCAAGATCACACAACCAGTAGGTATAGGCATCAGAAGTTAAACTCAGAGCCTTTGGTTGCAGCATTAATAATGTTCTTCACCACCAACTCACTCTTAGGTAGGTTAACATCAACAGGTTAAGAAACTTGCCCAAAGTCACAAGGAAAAAAAAATTGCAGAGAACAGGCAAGAAGAATGTCTCCTAACTCTTCACCCTAGTACCTTTTCCTAAGTAGAATAATTAAAATCATTAAATCCAGAAGGGGTAAAAAGCTTTGGGACACGTAGGTAGTTCTTTGAAGCAGAATATGAGCAGGTAAGGAACACTGATGGAGTAGCAAGAAGAAGAGATTCCATCAGGCCAAAGAAGACTTCTTCTCCACAGATTGAAGGGAAAAGAGAGTAAAATGTATGTGATAAGGCACAAGTATATTTGTTATTCTGATTTAGGGAGCACAAATTCAGATGAGTGAAGAGGGATGACTCTAATTAAGAAAATTAGTAAAAGTGAAGCACTACACTGATTTGTTTTGAAAGAAACACCACCAAAAATCTTGGAACAGGTATTGTAATGCTTTCAAAAGAAACGATAACTCCACCACAGCCAAAATTATCTAGCACACAGAAGGAAATAAGAGAAGCACTGAAAGATTCTAACTATACATTTTCATTTTTTTAAATTAAAATGACACTTAGAGTTTAGCGATTCCTTTTCACTGTTAAAACCTTCCTGTGGAGTAGAGACTAAGAGAACATAATTAACATAATATCCTTCTCATTAGTTTTCATATCATGATTCTATGGTGCTGGTTACTTTATAGATCTTCCTCAGAATCATGTCAAAATCAGATGAAAGAAATTAAAACAACATCCCATGCAAATGGATAAACTAAAATACCAACCTAAACCGCATGTAAAAAGTAGAATTTGCAATAAATATGGAAAAACTAATCATAGCAGAGACCAAAAGCAATGATGCCAGGACTTTGGTAAGAAGCACTTTTGAAAAGACATATTAAATGAAGAAAACTAAACCTAATGGAATTTCTTCTCTCATTACTTGAAATAAACCAGGTCACTGAGATGAGCTTACACTATGGTATTTTGTTCATTTTCATTTCATTTTTATTTCATCAAATCATAAATTCCCATGGAAATACCTCAGACACGTGCCCACAATAATTGGAATGCCTAACATTTCAGCATAAGTACTTTTGCATGAGTTCAACTAAATAAAAAGAATGCAGTGAGAGTCCTCCAAGTTTTTTGCTTATGTCAACAGCTATTTTACGAGTATGAATTACCTCTGTAGCTATAACCTACATGTGTAAAATACATTACATGAGTCTGTGTGAAGCCTTAACACGAAGATCAAGTAAAGGTCTGAGCTGCACACAGAAACATCAAAATAAAACTAAACTTCCTAGAATATAGCAATCATAAATTTTTTTCTTATCAAAGCTATTACTGTTAAATATACCTTGATGAATTAAGTTCAAGTGTAACTACAATTAAAATATATGATTCAACTGAGCTATGACCTATTTTCCTCCCAAAAGCAAAAGGGAATTATGACAGTTGTGAGACTTATATTTTTCCATTCCATGGTCTTTCTAAAAGTTATTTTATACTTAAAACTATAAGCAAAATGCACCTGACATTTATTTGCTTTAAAATATAGTTATTCATGCTATTGCCCGTAGGACAGATAGAATTTTAATAGCAATGTATCGAATAATAATTATATCTTTCCATTTATTTTTAAACTGTACAGACCAAGAAGCATTCAGGAAAAAAATAATCTCAATATGTAATATGATACCTAAGTCTAAAATTCAATTATAACTACATGATATATTTACATACAACAGAACCTATAATCAACATGACACATACAAAATTAACCAATATATGTGGTTGAAAATACCCACCCCTAGCAGAAAGCTTTTTGGTGTTGATAATTTTGGCAGCATATTCTTGTCCAGTAGGAATTTTCATACATCTTCTCACCACTGAGAATGCCCCCCTGGAAACCAATAATTAGCAGGTCATTAATATAACAGATATAACATTCCATTAAAAAATTTATAAAATCTGAGCATTTTTATTGATTTTAGCGCATTGCCAGTGAAGTACAGTAATATCCAGTAAATGAACAATTCTTCCTGGAAACCTAGACTTTCTTTAATGTTGAAGAATAAAAGTAAATTTTATTTAACTGGGAGCACACATTATTAATCAACAAAATGAAAAGAACTGCCAATTATGACCGCTCTTGTTTGCACAAGAATTTGAAAACATTTTACAGTTCACACTCACAGCACCAAATGCTCTGAGAAAAACCCTGCACAGAAGAGAGCAGAGGAAGAGCAGCAAAAAAATCTGCTGCCTACTTACTTTGGTAGGAAACAAAAAATTAATGTGGTTCCAAGTAAGTAAACATGGCGATTATTTTCATTAAAATATCAATCTTGAGCACATTAGTGTGGTTTAACAAATCCTGGTATGGTGATTTCTCTCTGTCTTGTTTTGGGCTGGGGGAGGGGAGAGATTTGAATTAAGCTGCTCTTCCGACATATTCTCCATGTTTTAACACCAGACAATATATACATATATAATTTTTATTACCTTCAAAAATATTTACCTTTCCTTTAATTACAGTATAAACCAACAACATACATATAAACGCACCCCTGTCATAAAAGTAACAGTCGAAACTAGTGAAAGAGGAATTGGGTTTGGGTTCAATGCTACTAAAATCAGCATTCACGGCTCGGCCCCTAGGTCCCTTTACACAAGTCCTCAGTAGATCTCCTGCCTCCTTCCCTAGCATCTCCAAGTAGTTCTGCCAGTTAGGTAAAGGAGGTGGTTTTACACAATGCTAGGCTACTCTTAAGAGCGCTCTCAGTCTCCAGAGGGCTTTTCCGCTGCCTGTATAAATAAATCCTCCCAGAGAACGCAAAGATGCACACGTAAATCCTAGGAAGAATGATGGTGAGCGGTAATCTGGTGCAAAGAATAACAGTGGATATAGGGCAAGGGGTTGGGTTCTGTTGGGTGGCCCTTTTCCTGGACAGAACAACTACTGGATGCGAAACAGTCTCCATGCCAAGTTGAACTTTCGGCATCAATAAATATGGCACCGTCTGAGGCTGTGAGTTCTCCTCAGTACATGGGTCATACGGCTGACACGCCGGCTAACCAGGAGGCATCTCTATTTACAGAAAACATGATCTATGTTGCATTTTACATGGGTTCTAATTTCCTCTCCAAACACACATTGCACACAGGCGCGCGCGCACACTTCTCAGGATGACAGCTACAACTGCAGAGATCGTAAATTCACGAAGTCTCTCAGTGCAGAAGGGTGGGGGACCGGGAGAAGGTGGGCTAGGGACTATCGAAATGAGCCACAGCCGGGGCAAGGGTCCTACGCCTTCTGTGTTCCCTTCCCTTACTATGACAGCACCTTCCCCAGAGCTGACAAACCAGGGGCCCTCCTCCCACTCCTCTCGTCTCCCAAACTCCCTCGCCCCAAGACGGAGGCCGGGGGGTCTGGGGCAACGCGACCCGCCCTCAGCTGGAAAGGGGACATGCGGATGCCGGGCAAAGGCGCTTACTTTCCAAGCTCCTCGAAAAGCTGATACTCGTCCGTGAACCTGGTGCAGGTTGTGGTCGAAGCCATCCTTGGTCCGGGCTGTGCCCTGGCTGGGAGCGCGACGGACGAGAAGCGAGCAGACGCGCGGCTAACCCCGGGATTGGCCCCGCGGCGCTGTCACCCAGGGCCGCCCTTACTTTCCTGGTCCGAAAGTAGCTCGCCCGCGAGGGAGTGTGCGCAGGGGCGGGGCGGGAGGGGAGATGACCAGAAACGGTGGCGTGGGGTCTCCTCCCCACGGTCCGCCGATCCTCCTCCTCCTGCGGGCCTCGCTTCCTTCTTCTCCACTGGACGCTCCACCCGCCCCTTTTCCAGTCCCTGTCCCCAAATACAGGGGGTAAAGTATTCAAGAAGAGGGGGCCGGGAAATGGAAAAACAGCCGGGCACGGGGCGAGTGGCAAGCAGTTGCGAAACGATCCGCACTGGAGGCAGGAGGGGTAGAAGCAGAGGGGAGGGAGTCCGAGGGGGCGGAGGTGGAGTGCAGCGGGGCCGAGGCCGCGGAGCCCGGAGCGGACAGCTAGAGCCCAGCGGCAGCTGTCAGCAGGCTCAGGCGCGGAGCGCGCCGGGGCTCGGGCGAGCGTGCGCGCCCGGGACCGGCTTCCCTCCAGCGGGCAGCAGCGGATCCGGCGAAGCGAGGCACCTTGACTGCCTCGCGCTGCTCACGAGCCCGCGCGGCTTCAAGACGGCGCAGCGAGAGAAAGAGCGCTGGGCTCGGACGAAGCCTCGTCTGCCGTCCCCAGGCCTCCGTCTCCTCCTCTGGCGCCTCCTCCCGCCGCTCCCTCCGCCAGCCAGCACCCCCTCCCTGGCGAAGCCCCCTCCTCGCTGGTCCCACACCTCCCTCTAGCGACTCCAAGCGTGTCCCTTCGTGGATCTCTCGCAATCCCTCCTTCGGTCGCACACACGAGCACACCCGTCTAGGAGAAACCAGGTGGGTGGAGGAGGATTTGCGGGGGAGAAGCCTGGAGGTTTGGGTGAATGAGGCGAGACGTCAGTTACCCATTTAAACCCGCAGAGAAGCCTGCCTCAATCTGGGGCTGACTGAGCGGGAAGATGCAGGGCAACTCGAGGATGGCCCGGGGCTGCCGCCCTTGGTCGCGGTAGCCCACGCCCCTGTTTTGGGCGCTGAGCAGCAGTGACTTCTCCAGGCCGGCTGCCGGGCCACGACACCCGGTGTGGCCGAGCAAGGGAGAGCAACCACTTCATCTCCACGCCACTCAAAGTTGACACAGCAGGGGCCGGATGTGGGCTGTTCGTTGCTCTCAGAGAAGGTCCCAACCCTTCCCACAGCCACCAGCGACTGTTGGGGCAAAACCCAACCTCAGCGGGGTTCACTGCGTCGCCAGCTCCCCAGAACCGGGCGCAGGTTGTCTCCTTCCCCCGCAGCCCCTTCTGCAAGGGGCAATGACGACCCCTGAGCCACATTTCACTTGCCACCTCCAGGCCCACCTCCCCCGCTGTTTTCCAGGATGGTGGCTGAGACTCTGGCAATTCCCAAAGGCCTTTGCTTTGGCTGTGAACGTTAAAAGAATGAAAGCAAAAACTCCACCACTCAACCACACCTTCCCTTCCCTTCTGAGTAACTCGCCTGTAACCTCAGTAAGTTCTGATAGTAAGGCGAGTTCTCGCGATATTTCCCACTCTGGCGGCCGGGGCGAGGTAGTAGGAAGGTTGGGTGTCGGTCACGCGACCCGGTGGGGGCTGACGTCATTCACATCACGTAAACGCGTCTAGCCCGTTTCGCTTTGCAAAGGGGAAAAGGAAAAGGGGAGGTCGTGTGTACTTTGCTTTCAGCCAGATAGTGGGACTTGAGTGCACTCCGTAAATGGCTATCTGAAAAACCACTTAGTGGTTCAAGAATGTGTCCTTCCCTTTAGCATATCTGCCATTGTTTTCAGTAGGAGGAAAAAAAAGTATGCATTACAATTTAAAGTAGATAAATTGCTGCCGATTGCTAGAACAACTTCTGGGCCCTCTTTCCCGTTCTCTTTAATAAAACTATGCAATTGCAAATTTAGACGCAGACCGAAAACAGCGTTATGGACGATTTTTTTCAAATTACTGCCTTTTGTTCTACAGCACGGGACTATAAAAACCTTGCAATCCTATTGCTAATTTGCTCGTAGTATTACTTCAGAGACTTAAAATTTCACAGCTGAAAGATATAACTTGCAAACACATGAGAATCTAAGATTTAAAGGCGCTGCTGCTTGCTCCCAGAGACTATTAATTGTTACTTTGTGGTCATAGATTATCCTAATTCCTTTTTTCCTGATCTGGGAAACACTTCTGCCAATGACTGAGTTTTTACTGAAGTACTAAAGATGTTCACAAATTTTAACGTTTAATACAACAAAATTGAAGTTCGCATGTTGTTTTGGTTCCCAGCGTAAAAGGCAAGGGATAACTGTGTAAAATGTAGTGCTATAGAAAAAGATGATACCAAAAATTGCATAAAAGTAATATGGTCTCTAAATATTAATAAATGGGCTATAAATTGAAAAAAACACACAATTTGGTCTTGGCTAAAGATTTTTAATATCTGAATTATTTAGCAACGTGGCTCCAAGGTGTTAATGAAATAATTTAATATTTTTCCCTGAATCTAAGAATGAAACAAAGTAAAATTAAAACAATAAATAAAGGTAATATAAAAGTTTACATCTGGGAAGAAAATTGTTTCTTAAATATTCAAGTAATGAAGTCTACATAATTACAGTATTTATCTCAGTTATTTAAACTACCAATAATTGTAAGTGGTTATAATTGTACAGTACAATAAAGGAAATATAACTGAGTTTTAATACTGATGTATTATTAGACAATAAATGTTTACATTCTTTACAGCAAACACTGTAAGCTGTACGTGCTCTTTCTTTGATTTATATTTTATACTAAATATTTTGCTTATTTGAACAAATATTTACAGTTATTTCTGAAGTTTGAACCTCGTTAAGAAGTAGTCAGATTAGCCAGACGGGGTGGCTCACCTCTCAGCACTTTGGGAGGCCGAGGCGGGTGGATCATCTGAAGTCAGAGGTTCGAAACCATCCTGGCCAACATGGCAAAACCCTGTCTCTAATAAAAATACAAAGTTAGCCGGGCATGGTGGAGTATGCCTGTAATCCCAGCCACTTTGGAGAGTGAGGCAGGAGAATCACTTGAACCTGGGAGGAGGAGAGAGGTTGCAGTGAGCCGAAATCGCACCATTGCACTCCAGCCTGGGCAACAAGAGCAAAACTCCGTCTGGGAAAAAAAAAAAAAAAAAGTAGTCAGATCAAAGATTTTGTTGTTGTTGTTCTACTTCAACATCATTTCAGGAATAGCTGCAAAATAGAGTTAAATTCTAAAAAGTGTAGAAAGTGTATACCTATAAACAGAATAACACTGGATGTTAGTGCCAAATGCATTTACATTTCATTATACATGCCTTATTAACTGCATGTCTGATGAACATGGTGGGGGAAGTTGAGAGGGAGAGTTAGTGAATAAAAAGTTAGTCATTAAAGTTGTTCACGATAATAAGGCAGGTTTTATTCAACGGGGTCCAGGTGATCAGAACCACTGCAACCAGGTCTTGCAGGAGGAGAGAGAGATTGGACTCTATTCCAACTCTTTTTTTTTTTTTTAATACTTAAAGTTCTAGAGTACATGTGCACAATGTGCAGGTTTGTTACATATGTATACATGTGCCATGTTGGTGTGCTGCACCCATTAACTCGTCATTTACATTAGGTATATCTCTTAATGCTATCCCTCCCACCACCTCACAATAGGACCTGGTGTGTGATGATCCCCTTCCTGTGTCCAAGTGATCTCATTGTTCAGTTCCCACCTATGAGTGAGAACATGCGGTATTTGGTTTTCTGTTCTTGCTACAGTTTGCTGAGAATGATGGTTTCCAGCTGCATCCATGTCCCTACAAAGGAAATGAACTCATCTTTTTCATGGCTGCATAGTATTCCTTGGTATATATGTGCCACATTTTCTTAATCCAGTCTGTCACTGATGG
Organism: Chlorocebus sabaeus; assembly: GCF_047675955.1. Lineage (NCBI taxonomy): Eukaryota > Metazoa > Chordata > Mammalia > Primates > Cercopithecidae > Chlorocebus > Chlorocebus sabaeus. The sequence goes on from NC_132910.1 coordinate 65,223,441, forward strand.
ACATTTGGGTTGATTCCAAGTCTTTGCTATTGTGAATAGTGCCACAATAAGCATATGTGTGCATGTGTCTTTATAGCAGTATGACTTATAATCCTTTGGATATATCCCCAGTAATGGTATGGCTGGGTCAAATGGTATTTCTAGTTCTAGATTCTTGAGGAATCGCCACACTGTTTTCCACAATGGTTGAACTAGTTTACAGTCCCACCAGCAGTGTAAAAGTGTTGCTGTTTCTGCACATCTTCTCCAGCACCTGCTGTTTCCTGATTTTTTTAATGATTGCCATTCTAACTGGTGTGAGATGGTATCTCATTGTGGTTTTGATTTGCATTTCTCTGATGGTGAGTGATGATGAGCATTTTTTCATGTGTCTGTTGGCTGTATGAACGTCTTCTTTTGACAAGTGTCTGTTCATATACTTTGCCCACTTTTTGATGGGGTTGTTTGTTTTGTTCTTATAAATTTGATTGAGTTCCATATAGGTTGTGGATATTAGCCCTTTGTCAGATGAGTAGATTGCAAAAATTTTCTCCCATTCTGTAGGTTGCCTGTTCACTCTGATGGTAGTTTCTTTTACTAATGGTAGTTTCTTTTAGTTTAATTAGATCCCATTTGTCAATTTTGGCTTTTGTTGCCATTGCTTTTGGTGTTTTAGATATGAAGTCCTTGCCCATGCCTATGACCTGAATGGTATTACCTAGGTTTTCTTCTAGGGTTTTTATGGTTTTAGGTCTAACATTTAAGTCTCTAATCCATCTTGAATTAATTTTTGTATAAGGCGTAAAGAAAGGATCCAGTTTCAGCTTTCTACTTATGGCTAGTCAGTTTTCTCAGCAGCATTTATTAAATAGGGAATCCTTTCCCCATCTCTTGTTTTTGTGAGGTGTGTCAAAGATCAGATGGCTGTAGATGTGTGCTATTATTTCTGAGGGCTCTCTTCTGTTCCATTGATCTAGATCTCTGTTTTGATACCAGTACCATGCTGTTTTGGTTACTGTAGCCTTGTAGTATAGTTTGAAGTCAGGTACCGTGATGCCTCCAGCTTTGTTCTTTTGACTTAGGATTGTCTTGGCAATGCAGGGACTTTTTTGGTTCCATATGAACTTTAAAGCAGTTTTTTCCAATTCTGTGAAGAAAGTCATTGGTAGCTTAATGGGGATGGCATTGAATCTATAAATTGCCTTGGGCAGCATGGCCATTTTCACAATATTGATTCTTCCTATCCATGAGCATGGTATGTTCTTCCATTTGTTTGTGTCCTCTTTTATTTCACTGAGCAGTGGTTTGTAGTTCTCCTTGAAGAGGTCCTTTACATCCCTCGTAAGTTAGATTCCTAGGTATTTTATTCTCTTTGAAGCTATTGTGAATGGGAGTTCATTCATGATTTGGCTCTCTGTTTGTCTGTTACTGGTGTATAAGAATGCTTGTGATTTTTGCACATTGATTTTGTATCCTGAGACTTTGCTGAAGTTGCTTATCAGCTTAAGGCGATTTTGGGCTGAGACAATGGGGTTTTCTAAATATACAATCATGTCATCTGCAAACAGGGACAATTTGACTTCTTCTTTTCCTAACTGAATCCCCTTGATTTCTTTCTCTTGCCTGATAGCCCTAGACAGAACTTCGAACACTACGTTGAATAGGAGTGGTGAGAGAGGGCATCCCTGTCTTGTGCCAGTTTTCAAAGGGAATGCTTCCAGTTTTTGCCCATTCAGTATGATATTGGCTGTGGGTTTGTCATAAATAGCTCTTATTTTTTTGAGATACGTTCCATCAATACCGAATTTATTGGGCGTGTTTAGCATGAAGGGCTGTTGAATTTTGTCAAAGGCATTTTCTGCATCTGTTGAGATAATCATGTGGTTTTTGTCTTTGGTTCTGTTTATATGCTGGATTACGTTTATTGATTTACGTATGTTGAACTAGCCTTGCAACCCAGGGATGAAACCCACTTGATTGTGGTGGATAAGCTTTCTGATGTGCTGCTGGATTTGTTTGCCAGTATTTTATTGAGGATTTTTGCATCGATGTTCATTAGGCATATTGGTCTAAAATTCCCTTTTCTTGTTGTATCTCTGTCAGGCTTTGGTATCAGGATGATGTTGGCCTTTTAAAATGAGTTTGGGAGGATTCCCTCTTTTTCTATTGATTGGAATAGTTTCAGAAGGAATGGTACCAACTCCTCCTTGTACCTCTGATAGAATTTGGTTGTGAATCTGTCTGGTCCTGAACTTTTTTTGATTGGTAGGCTATTAATTATTGCCTCAGTTTCAGAGCCTGCTATTGGTCTATTCAGGGATTCAACTTCTTCCTGGTTTAGTCTTGGGAGGGTATAAGTGTCCAGGAAATTATCCATGTCTTCTAGGTTTTCTAGTTTATTTGCATAGAGGTGTTTATAGTATTCTCTGATGGTAGTTTGTATTTCTGTGGGGTCGGTGATGATATCCCGTTTATCATTTTTTATTGTGTCTATTTGATTCTTCTCTCTTTTTTCTTTATTAGTCTTGCTAGCAGTCTATCAATTTTGTTGATCTTTTCAAAAAACCAGCTCCTGGATTCATTGATTTTTTGGAGGGTTTTTTGTGTCTCTATCTCCTTCAGTTCTGTTCTGATCTTAGTTATTTCTTGCCTTCTGCTAGCTTTTGAATGTGTTTGCTCTTGCTTCTCTGGTTCTTTTAATTGTGATGTTAGGGTGTCAATTTTAGATCTTTCCAGCTTTATCTTGTGGGCATTTAGTGCTATAAATTTCCCACTACACACTGCTTTAAATGTGTCCCAGAGATTCTGGTATGTTGTATCTTTGTTCTCATTGGTTTCAAAGAACATCTTTATTTCTGCCTTCATTTCCTTATGTACGCAGTAGTCATTCAGGAGCAGGTTGTTCAGTTTCCATGTAGTTGAGAAGTTTTGATTGAGTTTCTTAGTCCTGAGTTCTAGTTTGATTGCACTGTGGTCTGAGAGACAGTTTGTTATAATTTCTGTTCTTTTACGTTTGCTGAGGAGTGCTTTACTTCCAACTATGTGGTCAATTTTGGAATAAGTGCGATGTGGTGCTGAGAAGAATATAAATTCTGTTGATTTGGGGTGGAGAGTTCTGTAGATGTCTGTTAGGTCCGCTTGGTGCAGAGCTGAGTTCAATTCCTGGATATCCTTGTTAACTCTCTGTCTCGTTGATCTGTCTAATGTTGACAGTGGGGTGTTAAAGTCTCCCATGATTATTGTGTGGGAGTCTAAGTCTCTTTATAAGTCTCTAAGGACTCGCTTTATGAATCTGGGTGCTCCTGTATTGAATGCATATATATTTAGGATATATAGCTCTTCCTGATGAATTGATCCCTTTACCATTCTGTAATGGTCTTCTTTGTCTCTTTTGATCTTTGATGGTTTAAAGTCTGCTTTATCAGAGACTAGGATTGAAACCTCTGCTGTTTTTTGTTTTCCATTTGCTTGGTAGATCTTCTTCCATCCTTTTATTTTGAGCCTATGTGTGTCTCTGCATGTGAGATGGGTCTCCTGAATACAACAAACTGATGGGTCTTGAATCTTTATCCAATTTGCCAGTCTGTGTCTTTTAATTGGACCATTTAGTCCATTTACATTTATGTTAATATTGTTATGTGTGAACTTGATCCTGTCATTATGATATTAGCTGTTTATGTTGCTTGCTAGTTGATGCAGTTTCTTCCTAGCATCAATGGACTTTACATTTTGACATGTTTTTGCAATGGCTGGTACCTGTTGTTCCTTTCCATGTTTAGTGCTTCCTTCAGGATCTCTTCTAGGGCAAGCCTGGTGGTGACAAAATCTCTAAGCATTTGCTTATCTGTAAAGGATTTTATTTCTCCTTCACTTATGAAGCTTGGTTTGGCTGGATATGAAATTCTGGGTTTAAAATTCTTTTCTTTAAGAATGTTGAATATTGGCCCCCACTCTCTTCTGGCTTGTAGAGTTTCTGCTGAGAGATCTGCTGTTAGTCTAATGGGCTTCTCTTTGTGGGTAACCCGATCTTTCTCTCTGGCTCCCCTTAACATTTTTTCTTTCATTTCAACTTTGGTGAATCTGACAATTATGTGTCTTGGAGTTGCTCTTCTGGAGGGGTATCTTTGTGGCGTTCTCTGTATTTCCTGAATTTGAATGTTGGCCTCCCTTACTAGGTCGGGGAGGTTCTCCTGGATGATATCCTGCAGAGTATTTTCCAATTTGGTTCCATTTTGCCCGTCACTTTCAGGCACACCAATCAGACGTAGATTTGGTCTTTTCTCATAATCCCATATTTCTTGGAGGCTTTGTTCATTTCTTTCTTTTTTTTTTTTTTCTGTCTCTAATCTTTTTTTATTTTTATTTTTTTATTTTTATTTTTATTATACTTTAAGTTCTAGGGTACATGTGCATAACGTGCAGGTTTGTTACATATGTATACTTGTGCCATGTTGGTGTGCTGCACCCATCAACTCGTCAGCACCCATCAACTTGTCATTTATATCAGGTATAACTCCCAATGCAATCCCTCCCCCATTCCCCCCCCCCGTGATAGGCCCCGGTGCCTTCCCGAGTCCAAGTGATCTCATTTTTCAGTTCCCACCTATGAGTGAGAACATGCGGTGTTTGGTTTTCTGTTCTTGTGATAGTTTGCTGAGAATGATGGTTTCCAGCTGCATCCATGTCCCTACAAAGGACACAAACTCATCCTTTCTTTTTACTCTTTTTTCTCTACACTTCTCTTCTCACTTCATTTCATTCATTTGCTCTTCAATCACTGATACTCTTTCTTCCAGTTGATCGAGTCAGTTACTGAAGCTTATGCATTTGTCACATAGTTCTCATGTTATGGTTTTCATTTCTATCAGTTCTTTTAAGGTTTTCTCTGCATTGATTATTCTAGTTATCCATTCATCCAGTCTTTTTTCAAGGTTTTTAATTTCTTTGCGCTGGTTATGTAGTTCCTCCTTTAGCTCTGAGAAGTTTGATTAACTGAAGCCTTATTCTCTCAACTCGTCAAAGTCATTCTCCGTCCAGCTTTATTCTGTTGCTGGCGATGAGCTGCATTCCTCAGTTGGAAATGCAGAAATCACCCGTCTTCTATGTCGCTCAGACTGGGAGCTGGAGGCTGGAGCTGTTCCTATTCAGCCATCTTGGGCACACTCTATTCCAACTCTTAAAAGGCCAGGTGGGGATTTACAAGCAAGGAGCAGGGTAGAGGGTTGCGGATATAAAATGACTGAGTATTCTCCCTCTTTCCTCTTTGGCAACTTGGAATTTTAAAAAATCCAAGACTTCAGTAGTTTCACTGAGAAAGTACAAGTTTTTAATGCTTACATTAACAAAGGCAGATATTAACAGATAATTCATTGATTTCCCTTGCTACAAAGTTATAAGATAACAAACAACAAAGAGATAATGTTATCTCTATAGCTCCCCAAAGTGCAGAGTCCATCAGTAAAAAGCAGATTCCTGTGAAAATTTTAGCAGGTGCTGTGTTGAAGCCACTCTTCACTGCAGATTTGGAGGCTAGGGGAAAAAAGCAACAGCAAGTTGCTGCCTTTCCAAACTATGATAACTAAACCATATAGAGCCAGACAGATAGTCTACTGATGAGCAGATAATCTGTTTACCAGACGATCCATTAGTGCAAGATGAATTTGCGGGTAAGAAATAAATTATTCATAAATGCAAAGCTAACAACAGAAGAGATTTTCTTTGTTTCATCATGTGCTGAAAGAATTTTCTTCCTAAAAATAAAAATAAATGTGCAAATAAATAAGAAAATAAGTGATATCCATACAATGAAGAAATGTCTCTTTTGCATTACTTCCAAGTACATTGGTCAGCATGCTTGATCCTCCATGAACATACATGTATCCTTGACGCTCTGCTAAAATAATTGCCGTAGGAAGGTACATTAAATAAGATGTAGAATTCACAATAATTGTATAAAAGGTTATAGAGTCGTTAATAAAGAAAATAAATTAACAGATTTTGACTCTTCTGTGTACCTGTAATGATTTTCACTGACTTTCAACTGTTGCAAACCCTTATTACACTGGACTGTAATTAGACTCTCAGACCCTTCCTGGCAGGGACTATCATTCAGTCCCCCTACTGCATCACTAGCACAGGGTTTCTGCCACAACAGGTGCTCAAAAATACCTTTTTTTAAAAAAATGAATATTATGGTATTAACAGTCTTGTCTTTCCAAATATTAAAAATGCCCAATCTTTAATAGGGTATAACGAGGCCCCTTTGTTGCAATATTTAGTAGATTCTTTGTAATCCTGAAGTAACTTGACTTCTCTCTATAATTTCATAGTCTTGACCTGAAATTCTCTGTGTTGGTTTTCATGTCTGATACCACACTTTCTATTCACAACACCTCACCCATTCCACAACATTTCTGCCTCTTTTCTTCAGTATCATTCCTGGTCTCCTTTTTCTCTGCCTCTGTGGTAAGTGGTAGTGCTTTCAACCTAGGATTCCATCTTAGGTTGCCTTTTTTTCTCATTTTACACAGCTTTCCTAGGCTGCCTTCATAACTATCACTGTGTTAATTATCATATGTCTTAAATTTGACTCTCCAGATGTAGACCCTAAGACAAGAACGTATGGAAAAGGGATTTACTGAAGTAGTGTTTCCAGGGACAAGGATAATGTTAAAGAAAAAAAATCTCATTCAATGACACTTTCTGAAGTATAGTAAGGCAGATTTTATTCAAACTATCACAGTAGGTATAGTGACCACTACAAGGGGGTTTTGCGGTAGGGGACAGAGATTGGGCTCAACTTCAAATGCAGAAAAAAAGAAAAAAAAAAGAAAAAGTGGGAATTTATATCTAAGGAGTGGGGGTGGAGGAAGGTAGATGAATGGAAAATTACTAAAAGGAAACTACTGAGGTAAGGGGATAGTCTGGCTAAACCTACCTAACAAGATTCTTACTGGAGGCAGGCTGGAGGAGTCTGGATAAACACACTTAGCAAAATTCTTAATAAAATTGGGCTGATGCAAACATTTGACATGGAAATTCAAACGTCGAGGGTAGGAAAGAGGATTGCGAGAAGCCTAACTAAAAGTTGCTCAAGGAGAGACTCTTTGTCAGTAGAGAAGTGGAGAACACGGGAAAAAGACAACGCAAAAACAAAAAGCAGCATGTGCCTTCAAGCAAAGTCCCAGCATCAGCCTTATTTTCAGGGAGCTCTGGAGTATGTGTTGTACCCAGTTTTGTTACCCTGAAAGCAAAGGCTTTCCTATTCCTTCACCAGTCATTTATTGATCACTAGCAATGGAAGAGGGAAACAAACAGACATAAACTCCCTTGGGGTCAGGGTCTGGCCACCCTTTCTGGCAGGCTGAACACCTCCAGTGGCTCCAGAGTATGCCACTGAGGAAAAAAGTCACAGGAAGATTACGGCTACTACAGGAAAAGTCAGCAGAAGTCACAGAATTAGGGCATGGGCACAGAACTGGGATTCCAGAGAATGGAGAGGGGAAGCACCAACAGAATCAGCTGGATACTAAATTGCTAATGACCCTGCAATCTGTCTGTAGCAAAGATCTTTTTCTGAACTTCAGACTTGTATTGCCCACTCCCTACAGGAAACTTCCTCTTGGACATTGCACCTCTGACTCAACATGTCTAACATTAATATGTCTTCCTTCTACATCTGCACCTCCTCTATATCTCAGTGAAATTTCAGGGTCATCCCACAAGCAATCACAAGTCTATATACATCATAACATTCCTACTGTAAATGCCTTAGTTTAGGCCACCATCGTTTCTCACTTGGATTCAGAGGAATTCATACTAAAGAAATCTATCATGTCTCTTCTCAGTATAGATATCATTGTTAGCTCCCCATATATCTTTAGGAAAAAAGTTCAAAAAGTCTTTAGTACACCCTACCAGGCATTTCAAAGTCTGCTACCTGCTTGGTTTCATACTCATTCCTTGTACCCACACATACCCTAACTCCTAAACATTTCTAGAATTATCTGGCCATTTCTCATTACCAGCATTCTAGATCAAACTATTGTATTCTCTCAACCAGTTTGTGGAAACAACCTCCTAACTGCATTAATAGTTGTGCTTTCTTCCCTCTCCTACACACAGCTGAGAGAAATATCTTTTGAAAATAAATTTGATCCCATCATTCCTTTGCTAAAATGTTTCAGTTATGTCTCTAGTGATCTTGAAATAAAGACCCAAATCTATCATGGTTTTAAAAACTTTACATGATCCTCCAATATTGTTATATTTGCTATGATTATTTTAACCTGTCTGAAAATTTTGGAATGGTGTGAGGCAGGCAGGTACCTACTTTCATTTTTTTTTCCCCTCAAATGGATAGCTAGTTTTGCCAGTGCATTAACTGAATAGTCCATCTGTCCATCTTTATCTTTTCCCACTTGTTTGAAAGACCTTTTCTTTCTTTTTTTTTTTTTTTTTTTTTTTTTCCGGAGACAGAGTCTCACTCTGCTTCCTAGGCAGTGGCGTGCAGTGGTGCGATCTCAGCTCACTGCAACCTCCACCTCCCAGGGTCAAGCAATACTTGTGCCTTAGCCTTCCGAGGAGCTGGAACTACAGGTATGTGCCACCATGTCCAACTTTTTGTATTTTCAGTAGAGACAGGTTTTCACTATGTTGCCCAGGCTGGTCTCAAACTCCTGAGCTCAGACAATCTTTGGCCTCCCAAAGTGCACAGGTTACAGGCATGAGCCACTGTGCCTGGCCTGAAAGACCTTAAAAAAAAAAAAAAATCATATATTCATTTACATTGGATTGCTTCACTACTCTTTATTATGTTCAATTTATCACTTTGCCACTTCCTTTAACAATACTATTCTCTTGATTCATGTAGCTTTAGAGGAGGGCAGCATTTCTCTTAGCATTCTTGATTTTTAAAACTTAACTTTTTCTAAAAGCCAATGGCTTAGCCTTTAAATTACCTTGGTCAAAAGTCAAAAATTATTTTTTCATCATGTAGGGGCCAATACCAAGGATTCACTATATGCTATATATCAGGTAGTTAATACAAACTATACTCAAAATAGACTTTAGAATATATTTTTAATCTATTATCACCAAACCTACAGAATTATAGTACTCTGTCTCATTTATATAATGAGAGGTCCAGCCAATTTATTATTATTATTATTATTATTATTATTATTATTATTATTAAGATAGAGTCTCCCTCTCTCCTGGAGTGCAATGGCATGATCTTGGTTCACTACAACCTCCACATCCCAGGTTCAAGCGATTCTCCTGCCTCAGCCTCCCAAGTAGCTGGGATTTCAGGCACCCACCACTACACTCAGCTACTTTTTGTATTTTTAGTAGAGATGGAGTTTCACCACGTTGGCCAGGTTGGTCTCGAACTCCTGACATCAGGTGATCCGCCGGTCTCGAGCCTGCCAAAGTGTTGGGGTGATAGGAGTGAGCCACCTTGACTGGTGCTAATTTATTATTATTCAGGTGCTATTTATTCATTTCCTACATCGTCAAGGGCCCTGTTATTTCTTATTCCTCTGCTTTTTTGTTTCCTAGAGTTGGCTTATACTTGTTGATTCATTCCTTCAAAAAGCAGAAAGAAGATTTAAAAATCTCTTTATCTAATGACTTAACGCATGAGGCTAAACCTAACCACTAAGGTCTGTTCTATCCTGCTACACAAGTAAGGTTTGGGCTGAATACATAGCTAGAATACCAGATTTCCCTGTTTTGAGATTAACTTTTTGGCAAAGAAATGGAGCAGAAGTGATATATGCCACTTCCAGACCTGGCTCATGAAAACCTGCCATGCATGTTCTGTAATGTTCTTCAGTCTCTGAATAACTGGGATGGCAATTCCTAGGGCAATCTTTTAAGTATCATATTGAAGACTGCAGAACCAGTGTCATCCTGGGTCCCTGAAAGATTTCATACAACAGAGCTGCTGCTAATATGGAACCCTTTCTCTGACCAAATAAATAAACTTCCTGTTCTTTAAGGAACCAAATTTTGAGGATTCTATTTGTTTCTGTGATTTAGACTCCCCTATCTAAAATAAAGTACAGAAACAAATTTTTAACATCAAGAGTGCTATATAAATATTTATTATAACTTAAACCTTAAGAATAAAATTATGATTAAACAACAACGTGTGATTTGCATTAAGGCCATATTTTATTTTTGTCTATTGTACCTGTGTCCATTAGTGTGGTAATTGAGAGTTAGCTATATTGTAGAATGGCCCAACTCCAGCCAGAACAACTCTCTTTATAGTTAAATAAAATTTTTTTTAAAAAAACACTACATTCTCGTTCCTATTTTCCCCGCCTTCTTCCCCTGCTGCCCCCACACATGATTTCTATTCAATGAGGAAAACAGATTTTTAAGGGTTCTGAAAGTTATGACAATACCATTGAAAAAGGTGATGCATCTTTATCTTTAAAGCTCTCCCATTTTTAATGCTTTTCTATTTCATTTACCAGTGGTAAAAAAAAAAAAAAAAAAAAAAAAAAAAGAGCCTCAATTAGTAACTTGTATGTGAACAACACCTCTTTTTCACAACTGCTTGGTTTGTTTAACAAGGAAAGAGTGCTGTCAACTTAAGAGTGAAAAGGTGTTTTTGAAGGTGGAGGTAATTATGGTGGGTTGTCAAACAGCATAGTAATAGAAAACAAAATGAAGGACTCTTACAGCTTAAATATGAAGACTGGTGTAATTAATTTTGCAACGTTTATTCTATAAATTGGGGTGTGTGTGTTAGGCCAGGTGCTCTGAGAATATAATGTGGAAAAAATAGTGTCTCCACTTTTATAGTGTTTATTTTTGAGTGGGACAAATAGGCATTAAACCAATTACTTATTTAAAAATTAAGTAATACAAAGGAAGAATATGGGGAACTATGAGAATGTATATTATTTGTCTTGGTGGAATAGGCACAGAAGGTTTTTCTGAGAATGTATGAGCAAAACGAGATCCAAAGGACCCTATTATTTAGTTAATAATAGTTAATAGTTAATAATAATATTAATAATAACTAAATGAAAGAGAAAGTACAGGGAAAAGCATTCTAGTAGATGAAGCAGGACAAATTCACGGAACCAAGTGGGTCTGATGTGGTAAGAGTGTAGTAAGTAAAATGATTCTATAGAATTGGCAGAATAGGATCGCATGGGGCACTTAAAATTATATGAAGAACTGTGCAAACACTGAAAGGATTTAAGAATGGGTGTGACATGTCTGTATTATAGCGTTCATTATCACTGTCTGGTGGAAAATGAATTTTCCCTATCAACAGTGACTTCAAAAGACAAGGTAAGAAAAAGTGATAGCTAGACTTTAGGTGGTGGTAGTAAAAATACAGATCAATGAATATTTAAAATATATTTGGAAAATTAATAGTAAATTTTTTTTTAAAAATTGACAACTGATAACTTCTGTGTTAATAAAAATCAGATAAAACTGTAGAGCACTTATGTTGGCATGACTGGGTTTTTTTTTTTGTTTTTAAATTCTGCTCAGGAAATATAAAACTACAAATCAAAGAATTACTGTTTGTTTCAGACAATTCCATCACATCAAGTGATTAGAGAGGAACTTGCCACCTGGGAGTATCTTGCTTATCAGTTTAGTTATCAAGACTTCACAGTTTTCACCAATTTTAAACTAGTAGATCATGAACTTTGCCCAATTCTCAATCAATTCCCCTTCAAGAAAGACTTCATTAAACCACTGGAGGCCAGACTTTAAATGCTATAAATATCTCACCTCTAGTTTCCTTCTGAAGCACTAGGATTCTGTCAAGATGGTATTCTGTTCATAGCGCTTTATTAACAGATTGTTTAAAGATATTTTGAGGAGTTAATGTAAACACAGGAAGTTCACAAACACTGGGATAGCCATACAATAAAATATATAAAGCTATTATTGCATCGAATTATGCTGTAGGGAAGTATTGTGATAGAAAAGTGTCACAATATATTAATAAAATTAAAGTTATTCAAAAGTTTACATATTTTAACCTCAGTTTTGTCTTTGGTTGTTTACATGGATAGATGATGGATGGATATTAAGTTCTGTAAGTAAAGCTAACTAATTTTAATTATGATTACCTCCTATGAAGGTAGAAATATGAATAATTTTTTTTAGAATTTTTTTTTTGAGACTGAGTCTGTCTTTGTTGCCCAGGTCTGAATGCAGAGTGGTACAATCATGGCTTACTGCAGCCTCGATCACCTGTACTCAAGCAATCCACCTACCTCAGTCTCCCGAGTAGCTGAGACCACAAGTGTGCACTGCAACAGACCTGGCTACGTTTTGTGTTTTCTGTATTTTTCTCCCTGTGTTGCCTAGGCTGGTCTCAAACTCCTGGACTCAAGCAATCCTCTTACCTCAGCCTCCCAAAGTGCTGGGATTGCAGGACTGAACTACTGCACTGGGCCCAGAATTTTAAAATTTTTCTTTATTGAACATATTTTACTTGTACGATAAAAGCAAAGAGTGCTACAAAGAAATTTAACTTTTGAATTTACATATATTTGTGTATTAGAATGTAGATTCCAGAATCAGAAGTGCGGAATTTGTAAGCTCTGTGATTGAGATTTGGTGATGAGGAAATAGGATAGGGACCAGGAGTAACTTCTTTGCATGGCCTAGTTTCACAGTAATCTTGTAAGATATACAATATTTTTTATTTTATGAATGAGAAAACTTGGGTACTAAATGTTTAAATAACTTTATTTCTCACTGAAAACATGGGTCAATTCAAGTTTAATACTCAAGAATATCTAAGATAATAGTAACGGGTAACATTTGTTGAGTGTTTGCTATATGACTCAGAACTTTCTGAGATAGTTGTCTATTACCCTCATTTTATAGATGAGGAAATGGGCACAGTCATGTGTGTTCAAAGGAAGTGACTGAGTAAGAAAGCAAACCCAGGTAGGCTGAGCCCAAAGCTTGTATTTTTAATCACTGTATATTACCTTCCATATTTTTATTCATTTCCTATGCCACAGCTAGATATTCATAGATTTACTATACTTTTTCAGATGAGCAATGCTGGAAAATATTTAGCTACTTAAGTTTGGCTGATTTTTAAGGGGAAGAGCAGTGTGAAGTGAGCAAATGGACTATAGAAGTAATTTGTCTTCTGAGGAAAATCAGCTGAATTTCCTTCTTTGCTAATTAGCAACCCTAGTCCCTAAGTGTCAAATAATATCAGTCAGTCAGCACTGCTTTTCCAGAGAGATTGGTGACTTGTTTTCTAAACACACTACTTCTGTAGTTACTATAATATGTGCTGCTATAGAAGTTTGGCTAAGCCCATCTTTCCTCTCATCCTTTTAGGGATCACCTTCCGTTGTTACTTCTCCCTGATTCTGGTACCTCTATGCCCCAACTTAGTATTCTATTTTGTATTAGGATAATCCAAGTAAGGGTCTGCAAATATGCACTAAGTTGTAAGGGGGGGAAAGGAACGATAAACTCCTAAATCCTCACTACATATCCCAGCAACTAGAGACAAACTCATTTTCTTTTTTCTTTTTCTTTCTTTTTTTTTTTTTCATACAGAGTCTTACTCTGTCACCCAGGCTGGAGTGCAGTGGCACAGTCTTGGCTCACTGCAACCTCCGCCTCCTGGGTTCAAGCAATTCTCCTGCCTCAGCCTCCTGAGTAGCTGGGACTACAGACATACATCACCACCCCCAGCTAATAAAACTCGTTTTCTTAATGCTGTTCTCCTGGCCCCACCCTCAAGCCCCATCTCAAATCCTTATCCCATTTCCAAGATCTGCTTCTTGATCTTTAATCAGATCTTCCAACAGGCTGGCAAGGTCAGAATGTGAATATTCTCAGAAATGTAAAGGAAGGATTAACATTCATGTGGGTTATCTCAATAGCTATCACCGCCCTCTGTTTAAGTCTGTGTGGTCTGGCTTCCATCCCTCTACTACTCTGAGGATCCTGCTTATGACCAAGGACTCCCAATGCCCAAATCCAGCCAATTGAGTTAAGCTTCAACTTCATGTGAATCTGCAGAAATCTGCATAGCCAGTTACCACCTCTGAACTGTTTTGACTCAATTCATTTCCAACATGAAATCACCAAATGTTAGCACAGACTCTGCAGGTTAAGGGCTCAGTTCCACAAAACTGTCCCCACTTCAGACTTCTGTCCCAAGTCCCAGGTTGGCACATGTATTTATAACCAGCTGGCTATAAATTATGGGGAGGGGTTCCCATATTCCCCTCCACAGGTTTGATAATTTGTTAGAACCACTCACGAAACTCAGGAAAACAGTTTGCCATTTTATTATCGGAGATGGGAGTTTTCAATCCTTGGAGTAATGTGTGACTGTTGTTTCCTTGTGTCTCATTTCTAGCAATTTCCAAATCCTATAATTCTGTACTAAAAGTATCTCTTTCAACTCCTATTAGGATTTATTCCTTCCCACTTATATGCCATCATCACGGAGCGTGTCTTTATCAAAGAATGCAATGAACAGCCAGGTGAAGAGGCCCAGAAGGGTTCCCAATGCAGGAGCTTCTGTTCCGTGGAACTGGGGGCCTGCTACCTCCCAGCATGTGGATCAAATGTAAGTGTTAATCAACCTGGCTGTTCCCCAAAACTTATCATTTAGAGTTTTTTATAGAGGTTTTCAATTATGGAGGAACGATTTATTAAATCAGGCCATTATTGATTAACTCAATCTTTAGCTCCTTCTCCCCTCCCTGGAGTCTATTCATGCTTTAGTTTTTCCAGTGACCAGAACCCATCCTATCTAGGGAACCACAGCCACCAGTCATCTCATTAGCATACAAAAGACACAACTCCTGAGATTCCAAGGATTTTAGAAGCTGAATGCCAGAATCTGGTGATAAAGACCAAACACATGTGTATCACACCATCTTTTCTTGAAACTGTCTTCCTTGGACTTTCTCAATTCCAGTTCTCCTGGTTTTTCTACTGCTATGAATTGTTCCTTCATTTTCATTTTGTTACCTTGTTCTTCTTCCTTTCCTTTTTTCTTAAACTTGGGTCTTTCCCACAGCTTTGGCATGTATAACACTGCCAAAGCCCTTAGCCATTATCTCCATATAGATAAGTCACACATCATGATAATTAGCCTCAGTAGTTCTGAGTAGCTCATTCTTATTTCCCGCTTCCTGTTTGTTGCCAATGTGTATCCTTTCAAAAGTTTCAGTATCTGTTTGCGGTACAATTTTCCTATTTATTCAAATTCAATCCTTGGAGTAGTAATGCTGGACTGCTCTTCCCTTGTATTCTTCATTTCCAACAAGTATCTATAGATTTAATACCTACAAATTCTGTATTAAAAAATATCTCTTTCATCTGTATATTAGGATTCATTCCTTCTCTCTAATATGCCGTCATCATGAAGGGAACTTTTATTATCTTGGTACTCAGTGGCTGCCATGTCTCCCGACTGTTTTACCTATTGAGCCACCCCTTCCTAACTACCAGCTCACTGCTTCAGTCTTCTAGGATTCCCATTAGTCATCTTCTATATTAAAAATGAGAACAACTTAAGAAATTAGGTCCTAAAATAAATTTCCCAACTTATGCATTCCTTCCATAATAACTATTACTTATTTAGCATATACTGTGCCAAACACATCATTAGCTATGTTACTGATAGATACAGGAGACAGCCAAGGGTCCCTGGAGAAACCCCACCTTCAAGCCTAGAGCAGCCTGAAGGCTGAAAAGCCGGACTGCTGGTCGTGGATGAAGCTGGGCCTTTCCCGACTGGTTGTTTCTGAATAATGCCCACCTCCGCACTGGGATGACCGGGTGGAGCCTTGGGAAGTTCCCGCCATTTGCAAGGGGGAGGAGCCTGGCGTCTCCTGTTCCTGTGTGGTGACCTGGGATTCAATCTGTTAGGCGGGAAACTTGCTAGCAGGACTCTCACTTCGCTGAGTGTTATTTTTCCTTTTTTCTTTTCACCCGATAAATCCTGCCCTTTTCACCCGATAAATCCTGCCCTACTCACCCTCCAATGCATCCACGTGCCAAAATTTTCCTGGTCGTGTGACAAGAACCTGTTTTTTTCCAACAACATTTTATATATAGCTTTTAACCTCTTCAACAACTCAGAAAACTAAAGCTTATTATATCTATTGTAGGTTTTAGCAAACAAGATTCAATTAGTGGTATATTTGCTTCCATAATGTCACACTTACTAGAAGGCAGATAGCTCTGTCATTTGATCCAGGTCTCTTGGATTCCCAAAGCTCATTCTGAGAATGTAATATGTAAGATGCTACCAAGATGCATATATTAGAGAATCACTAAACGAAAATAAAAATATTTGTTTTATATGTGACTATATATTAAAATAATTGAAAATTAATAAAATGAAGTTAGGAAGTTTACTCTTTAGGGATTTTTGTTGATATAGAATAAAATTAAGTATAAAGCAAGAAAATATTGATACTTTTACCTGCTCTAAATTTCTTATCTCAGATTCATGAAATGGTAATTTCTATGTCAGCGAAGTATTTATTTAGATCCAAACTGTGATTGTAACTATAAGAAGGAAAATATCTTACTATGCTGCAAACAATGGCAGGAACATCCTCTGGAAAGTATTATGTGAAATTGATGCTTGTAAACACATGATTACAAAAGATGTTTATAATGAACTACATGCTCAAGTGAGTTTACCTCTCATACACAATAATAAAGAAAGTGAGTGCCGACTCCCTATTCCTCCAGCTAGAAGGAAACTAATATATAAAAATGGTTCTGTGAATGCCCAAGATGTCACAGTGTGTAAGAAAACAAGACTTTCCCCCACAACCATCATAGTAAAATAAAACAGAACAAAACAAAAAATTTTGGTAAACTATAAGCTACTGCTCAGAGAGGTTTTATTGTAATAACATATTCAGTAGTTCCACTTTGGTTCTTGTTTATCTCTCTGTTTCCATCTTTGTTTTTTTATGTCATTAATATGTGTTTGTATATAAGTTTCTGATTCCTTCTTTTTGTACCACCTCTCCAATTTTATGTTTACGAATTGTTCCAAAGGGGAAAAAAAGGCATTTTATGACAATATGGCTTATTGTCCAGCCTGAGGAAGCCATTATACACGGGAAGTGAATGAAAATTAAACTCATTCTGGATGCATTTGAAGACAATCCTTTTTGTTCACTATATTCAAGAAGGATTTATCAATCTGAAACCTTATTCAAGAAGGATTTATCAAATCTGAAACCTTAAGAGACCCAGAATCTGAAAGGATTTCAAGAGATCAATCTAGAAGTAAAAGGAAGGCACTATGATGTATTCAAACATCAATTCAATATAAGTTATTGTCAGGATCTTATCAGAATCTGCCAGTGATTCCTAAACATTACTTTAAAGTTGGTATTTATGTAACTAATTGCAATTCTTTGATTTCAAGTGGCAGAAAGAAGAGAAAGAATTTATTATAACGATTCAAGTATATTTTACAGAATGCAATGACAGGAATAATCCTTGTCTCAGAGATTTAGAATTTAGAAACGTAAAAATATCAAAAAGCTAGCAGTATTCTGACTCCATCTCTCATTTGTACTTCTTTCTATGCTCTACTGTTTATTTTACATGGCATAAAAGGGCAAGGATACCCCGTAAGGGTATAGGGGTTGCTCACTACACAGGGATATTCAGCTGAGGGAGTTAAAATACAGTTCTAGTTCTGCTAGCCATGTAGTGAACCCCGAGGACTGAGTTGTCCTAGAAAGGATATCTCTTCTAGTTTCCAAAAGGCAGCATATGGTCAAGTGGAGGCCCCATCAAATGGTCATGGGTTTGCATGTTTCAGATCCAGTCCCCCAAAGAAAATGAATATGAATAAAATGAACAAATTGCAAATCGCCAGAAAAGAGATTTTGATTGAATGTGCTACCCATTCCTAGCTCAATTAGCTGTGATTCAGAAGGTAAGGATATGTTTTTAAAAAATAAGTTGTCAATTAGATAGAATGTGGTAGGCGTCACAGTTCTTCCCAAAACGTCTTTTCTTTTTTCTCTTTTTTTTTTTTTTTTTTTTTTTTTTTGAGACAGAGACTCACTGTTGCCCAGTCTGGAGTGCAGTGACATAATCATGGCTCACTATAGACTTGACCTCCTGGACTCAAGTGGTCCTCTTGCTTCAGCCTCCCAAACTGCTGGGACTATAGGCACATACCACCACACTTGGCTAATTTTTGCACTTTTTTGTAGAGAGAATTTCATCATGTTGTCCAGGCTGGTCTCGAACCCTTGGCCTCAAGCAATTCTCCCACCTTGCCCTCCCAAAGTGCTGGGATTACATGCCTGAGCCATCGCACCCAGTTCTAATTTTTATATTTCAGACTGCTCACTAACCACATAAATTTCCTAAGAGTTGAGTTGATTATTTATGTTTGTATTAGAATGAGAAATATAACAAGTAGAAATGATAAAAATGATTTAGATTTGAAGCAAGAGCTAGTGTTTTTTTTGTTTTTTTTTTATCCATGTGTTTAAAATTCTTTATAGGTTGACTTTGCATTTCTAGGGGACTGGAGATCCATTTATTTTTCAGTTAAAATATAAGGTATGATTGTTGAAATATTTGTTTTGTGTGTTTTCCCAAAAATAATTTTAATCTTTCTTTTGAAGTTACCAAATTTAGCAAATAAAAATACAGGTCACCTAGTTAAATCTGAACTTCAGATAAACAATAAATTATTTAGTATATGCCCATGTAATATTTGAGACACAGTATACATAAAATTATTGCATGGGACATATTGATGTTAAATAATTATTCACTGTTTGTCTGAAATTCAAATTTAACTGGGCATTCTTTATTTTATCTGGTATGCTTACTTCCTTTTTAGTATATATTGAACCCTATAGAATTACTGTAGGAGACCAGAATATGCAGTCCCAAAATGTGGATTGTTCACATTTTGCTGAAGACAATTATGAAGAAGCAAATGCAGGAAAGCTTCCTGCCCTCCTTTTTTTTATTTGTAGTTTTTATTTGCCTAAAAGCGGTATATCGATTTATAAAGACAAAAGGTTTGGACCCTTATCATCTGAAATACCCAAGGAATCTACATTAATAAGCTTTACTGACTAGCCTTTATCCATCATTTATTTGCCTTTCCCCAAGTTGCTACCCATTGAAATTCAAAGTCTTTTTCCTTTGTCTTATTTCTGTAAAAAATTTACTGTTCTTTGTTGAAGATGCTATGTAAGCTGGGATTCAAAGCCACTCCTTTGAGAATTACTCATTCCCTGGGTGTCTGCTATGTATACATGAAATATACATGTACATTTTTTTGTTGTTTTCTTTTATCTGTCTTTTGGTACAGGGGTGCTTTCCAACTAAGAATCTATGTGGCTTGAAGAAACAAAACGCTACACTATATTTACATATTTCTAGATCTAAATTTGGCAGAGAAATTAGGTCAAGGAAATAGACATATGTCCCTACATATAAAATTCATTAAAGCTTCACTTGGTGACTTTATAGTAAAATATGATAAATTGTTACCTGGTCTATATGAGTGAAAAAGTCTATATATTTTCTTTAACTGAAAAAAAGAGAGAAGAATAATATGTCTTTTTATTTTTAAGCATTATATGTATACTCAATCACACAATGCAGCAAGGATATTTTACAAATAAAACATAATTATCACATAATTTCATCAAAAACTCATTTACTTTTTTAGAGATCAAAAAGTCAGATGTCATTTCCATGCATTACTATTTTTATGTCTCTGTTTTTTCTTTTTAATTTTAAATATTTGTAATAGCCTTACATTAACTACACAGAATCACTGCAGTTATTTATAGTTAGCAATTTTTTTTGAATAAAATTAATTTTGTTTTTAGTTCCTGAAATGGCAGAAAAAGACATGTTTCTGCAGTTTAAAAAATAGCAAACTGTGACTTAAATTAAAAACTTAAATCATAGAGTTTGGCAAAAAGGTAACTATCTTATTAAGTCATATACAACTTGGAATAATTGTTATTTAAATGCACAAAAATGCACTTGATTTTAGATTTAATCAGGTAATTCCAGTAAGAATATGAATTTTGTAAGACATTAGAGAAATATCTTAGTTTTCCTTTATTACTCAATAGTGATGACACCATGATTATTTTATGGATTTGATGAGCACCTATTCTGCTCCATGTAGTCAATTAGTCAAAATCTGTATTTTAATCTTGTTTGCTTCCTATCATTTCTTTCAGGTAAATATTATAGTCTAGAGTTTTAAAAAAGCTGATAGAAACTATGCTTAGAAATATCTATTACCTCCTCTAAGTAACATATATAAATAATAAGTGGCCACCTCTGGTCCTGAAGCCAAAAAACTCAATTTATTGTATTTCTAAAATATTTTCCTCACTTTCAAGTCAGGAAGGACTGATAATTTATCTTGTGTTTTGTGATTTTTTTCTTATTCCTAATAAAAATAAATATATTATTAAAATTTAATTAACATTGATATGTAACAACTTTTTTGGTGTAATGAATAATTTGGCTTGAGCTGTAGTATGCTGAGAAGGGGACATGGATAATATCTAATCCACTCTTGGTGGAAATATTTTTTGTAAGTCATACTAATTTTTCAATTTATTTGAAGAATGCTGTCAGTCTTAGAGAATGAGCAAGATATTATTGACCACTAGAGGGCTTGAAATTTTTGATCACCGTTAGTAATCTAGAAATACTGATGAACATTTCATTAAGGGCTTCTGGTAAATTTTGAAAAGAAATTTACACCATGGATCTTATATAAAGAACAAATGTTGTAGTTAAAATTAATTTTAATGTTTATCTTTATTGGAATGTTTACTTCTAAACAACTGTAGCATTAGGGTGGTTATTTTACAATCATTACTTGATAAATTTCCCAAAGCACCTTAATGAAAGTGGAAGACAATATAATTAGAGTGAAGTACTAGAATGAACAAGAGGGAGAGGCTCTTATTATACCTACTCAGACGAGAGGCCAATAGATGACTAGAAAAGACTCTAGAGATAAGAGAAGAGATGACAAGAAGGCAAAGAAAACCAACCAAAAATAAAAGCGTTTTTTCCTTGAGTTAATTGGTAAATATTAGTAATGTGAAGCCAAGGGTAGAGAGACTGGGCTAAGTATTAATAATTATTATAAAAGTGACATTTATTAGATGCTTACTACATGCCAGGACTCTGCTGACATTTACATACATTAACTCATTGAAACATCAGAAAAACCTCATGATATGTATTATATTCTTATTATTTTACAAATAAGGAAACATCTTTCCTTCATAGACCCTCATTCCTCCCCCTAAAAAAATAAAAACCAAAAAACATTCAATGAGGGCTGTGGCAGACACAATGCAGTTTTTCTAAAGCAGATGCAGTCTGTAGAGACTAAAGATTTGGAGCTTATTGAGTTTGAGCTGTAGGACAAAGCAAAGGTACCTGGTGAGGATGCATTCTTTACAGGCTTTGGAAGAACTGAGTCAGTACATTTAACAACATCTGAGTGTAGGAAGTTAAATGCCATTGAACAATATCTGATAGTTGGAAGATGGAAATTACATATGATCCAAAATCTTGTATGGGGGACAAGGGAAAGATAAAATGGTTATGGATTATAGTGTTAAATGACTAGGTATTTAAAGGCTTATCTAGGCCATAGATTCTTAAAGGCTATACATGGTGAAATAAGGCAAAACACAACAGAAAGCAAACGCATGATGCACTAAATATGTGTTCTGTAGCAATTTCTTGCTATAGCTAGTCGTGAGGAAATCCTGCATTTTTGTTACTCCCTGAAGAGCTGAAAAGGAGATAGAGGTCAAGTCACTGGCTTATGGAATGTTGTCTTGAGAGAATTCTATATAAAAATGCACTTATGGTGGTGTTAAATGCAAGTACACTCAAGCTGAAACACACAATAATAGATAACATATCTACAGAAAAAAAATCTTGCAATGAGCAGGAAGTGACAAATGAAAGCATAGAATTAGGCATTGTCTTCAGCAAGATGTTGTTCATACTAATTCCAATAAGCATAGTTATGTAATATTTTCCAGTAGTGTTCAACCACTTAAATGTAGGAATAGATTAACAGTTAGTTGGATTTGACCAGTGTTTAGGTTTTGCCAGGGAAGAATAATTGAGGGAGAAAGAAAAAGGGGCATTAAAGACATTTGTTAGAAAGTAAAGCTGGGCACAGTGGCTCATGATTGTAACCCCAACACTTTGGGAGGCCTAGGCAGGAGTATTGCTTCAGCCCAGGAGTTCAAAACCTGCCTAGGCAACACAATGAGACCTCCATCTCCACAAAAATAAGAAAGTTAGCTGGGTGTGGTGGTGAACGCCTGTAGTCTAAACTATTCAGGAGACTGAGCGAGGAGGAATACTTGAGCCCAGAAAGGTGAGG
Source organism: Chlorocebus sabaeus (assembly GCF_047675955.1). Taxonomy (NCBI): domain Eukaryota; kingdom Metazoa; phylum Chordata; class Mammalia; order Primates; family Cercopithecidae; genus Chlorocebus; species Chlorocebus sabaeus. The sequence goes on from NC_132910.1 coordinate 65,245,858, forward strand.
ATATAGTGAGCTATGATTATGCCTCTGCATTCCAACCTGGGTGATAGAGTGTGACTCAGTCTCTCTCTCTCTCTCTCTCTTTCTCAAAAAAAAAGGTAGTTATGTGATGGAAAACATGAAAAACAAGCTGTACAGGTGACATCTGAGGACACAGGGTAAGATGAACAAAGGAAAGTTATAGGGTTAATGAATTAGTGCTAGTAATGAAATGATGAATTGCATGAGTGGAGTACTAGAGTAAGTAGGCTAGAAGAATAGAAGATGACAGTTACAATGAGATGTTTAAAAGAGAAATTCAGAGATGGTACAGGGAGATGACAATGTCTAGATATGACATGTGAGTGGATCATGGAAGAGTGATAGAGGACAAGATTATCAGAGGTAAGGAAACAAAGGGATTGAGGTCAAGGTGTTAGTTGGGTCATCTAATTGGATTTTGAAGTAGATAGCCATGAAGACAGAAAATATATAAATGGGAGAAAAGCAGTGACTCAGAGGTCCCTAAGTTGCTTAACAAGAAGGGAATCTATAGTGGCAAAGTATGAGAACATGTGTTTCAAAAGACATGAGAGTTTTGAAGGGTGAAGTAGGAGTGACAGTTTGGAAGTAGCAACAGGGAGCAGAGAGGACGCTACCTCAAGCTCTAAGCACACGTAGTATGTAGCATATAAGAGAAAAATAATAGGCTGGGTGTGGTGGCTAATGCCTGTAATCCCCACACTTTAAGGGTGGATCACGAGATCAGGAGTTCAAGACCAGCCTGGCCAACAAGGTGAAACCCCGTCTCTACTAAAAATACAAAAAATTAGCCGGGCGTGGTGACATGCGCCTATAATCCCAGCTACTTGGGAGGCTGAGGCAGGACAATTGCTTTCACCTGGGAGGCGGAGGTTACAGTGAGCTGATATGGCTCCACTGCCCTCCAACCTGGGCAACAGAGTGAGACTGCATCTCAGGGGGGAGAAAAAGGAAAAAAATCAAGACATTTTCCTCTTGAAGAGCTCTAGGGAAAGCAGGGTTTGCTGGAGTCAGGTTAATTTCAACAAGAATCTGAAGGAAATGTTCAATAAAGAGGTTAAGGAAGTAGAGGAATTTTCTGACAACTGGAAACAAGCTTTGGTGGAAGGACTTGGATGATCAAGAATGTGGGAGATGTGATCAGATTGGTGACACTGAAAGCAGGGTGGTGATAAATACCTGTGAAATTAAGTGAGCTGGGAAGCTTGGATTTCTGAATGTGATACAAGGGAACTGGTATTGGAAACATGATGAAATTCATTTCAGAAGCCACAGACCACTGAGTTTGGAGGTCATGGGGTGGCTGTTCTTGCCTTCAGCTGAAGATGGGGTGATAGCAAGGAGGTGGGTCCCATTCCTGGGATATCAGAAAATCTTGGGCCCGATGTTGCTGGAAAAAGAGCTATAATTCAGTTATCTTTAATTCCCCCAAAGGCCCTCTCTACTAAGTAATGCTATTTATTGGAAAAACTCCCACAGAATCTCTAAAGCCCAAAAGTCCCTTGCTTTGTGAACCATTTTCTGGCTTCAACATCCCATAGTTAGTCATTTCCTCTATTACCCAACACACTTTGCACAAATAGCACTTTGCACAAACCTTCTGTCTCTGTCACTGTACACTAAGCTTCTTGACCCAAGAACTGTGGTTTACTTTGTATCAGTGCCAGAAGGTGGATCATATCCACAAACCGGCTGACAAACTCAGGGCCTACTCTTCAATAGTCTTTGAGAAGTAAGCGAATTAGAAGTCTGCTTAAGTTGTGCTACTATTATTACTAGCTGTTGAACATTTACTAAGGATAAGCATTGTACTAGGAGCTGCATATACATAATCCTGATTTTGTAAGTTTTCTCTTGATTCTGCTTATGTTCTTCTGAGAGATAGAATTTAGATTAATCAAACTAAAGATTAAACACTGCAATGACAAAAATAGAGAAAATGAAGGTGTTAATTTTACTGTGATGTTTATTATTTATTACTATAACTTTTAAGACAAGAAACATTCTGTAAAGTAAAATGTTTCAAAGGGGGAAAATAGCTTACATGATTCAAATATGATCAAAACTTATTTTGAGTTTGTAAGACAAAAATATGCAAATTTTACTCTGTTTGACAGTAAACTCAGCTAGGAATATGCAAAGAATCCTCAAACACCAATTTCACTGAGACAGAAAGAAATATGCAAATGCTAGAGTGACAGTGTCATGAAATGTCATGGGAATTTTGGCATAGGTGATGAAATTAGAAATTCTATTTTGCATTTAAATTACTTAAAATTATAGTACATTTTTTAAAAATAGGAGATACCAAATAGCTTTATGTGCTTTCAGTTTCATAACACTCTCCTTCCCTAAGGAAAATGCTATTGAATATCCAGGGCTTATATGGAGCTTGCACAAGCCAGGGTCCCAGAAGCTCTGTGATATGAATCCTATGATCTGAGTGGCACAGGAGAATCATACCAACCTCCACCATTGGCAAAAGTTTAGGCGTGCAAGTCTGGAATAGGGACTCTCTGACATTTTGAGGAGAGGAAGATTTGAGCACTTCCTCATATCTCAGAAACAATAAAAAATTCTTTTTTCAAAAAATTTTTATCTTCCGGGACATTCACAGAAGCATCACATTAAACCTGGATGAGTGAATGTATCCCAATTACTTAGTAGTTGCTGGCATTGCATTGAATTTGTTCTACTACTTAGTCAATTGCTGACATTGCACATGTGATGGTTGCCATGACTATACCTAGGATACAAGTAGAAGTAACATCAGCAGCAGCAAGTATTTTTTGAAACAGGGAATGGTTGTAAATTTTGGTGTCCACAAGTAGGTTCTTAATACTTTAAGCATTTATTTAATTATTTGATCTAAGTGGCCAGCTAAATCAAATGATTCAGTAAAATGACTAAAACTAGTAAAACAGAGGCCTTGAATTATATAGTTGGTATTCCTATTCAAATAAGTAGATAATTGGCCAATCTTCATTTGATGCTTCATAGCCATATCTTCAAGTTCATGGGCAAGTAGAGCAGTAGTAGTTTCACTATATAACCAACAGGATATGGAAGAGGCCAGACTGGTAAAATTAGAATGTTTTAATTGTGTGGGTCACAATCTCTGAAAGAATGGTACTTATGTTTTATTCTCTAATCTGCCAAAATTGCTGAACTGTGAGCAAACCTTCAGATGCTTACTCAGATTGAACTATTTTAATACCCAACGATTACTATTTAGACTAAGTCAAATGAGACAGATTTGCTAAAATAACCGCTGGACACATCTCAATAAAATTTATCTGTTGAGTATTTAAAAATTTGGACAGAAAACAGGAACAAGTGTTACTAACTATTCTCAGGTGTTACTAAACTTATCGACTATAGTCTCAGAAGTTCTATGTTTACTTTTGAATTTTATTTGCTGACTTTATTCACCAGAGCTGTTACGACTTTCCTAAAGTTAACTATCCTGCTAAGTCTTGGATGTTAAGTGTGCAGGATAAGTTAGCAGAAGTCAGAATCTGGGGTTGGCCATGTAGAAGTAATATTAACTAATATGGTAAATAGGAAGGTAAGAGATTGTGTTCAGAAAGGTCAGCTAGGAATCAGAGGGATAGCACAAAATATTCAGTTTAAAACTGTCAGGTTGTAGGGATCAGGATACCAGCCTGAGAGATTAAGGGCAAAATAGTCAGACACCTATGGGAGATGGAAAATTAAGATGGTTCAAGTACTTAAACTCTTGAGTATGTGTAGCAGGAGGCTAGAATCTGAAGCATAGAGTCTGAATAGTTATAGATAATTATTATTACTGGTAGCTACTCTTAACTATTTTTATGAGCTTTAAACTAAAACTACCAAGACAGAGGTTCTAACAGAGCTCTTACATAAGGCCAGAAATATTACTGAAATATTGGACTTGAATGAATGGGTACTCAGTGGCAGGTGAGACCTGATGGAATAGGGGACTGATGAGTAGAGAGCTAGACAATTTTCCTACCTACATGATTCTGAAAAGGAAGTGCTTAGATTTGCATCCCAGCTCCATCACATACTACCTGTATGGATTAAATTCATGTCATTTAATCTCTCTCACAATATTTAATATAGAAGATAATAAATGAAATAAGTGCCTGACATCATGTCAGATTCAGAGTAGCCACCCAATAAATGTTAATTTCTTTCCTTCTTCATCTACCACCTAAGCACACTTTGTTTTACAGCATTATGTGTATTCTTGTATATCTCAATAAACTCTCTATTTTTGATGATAGGAAAAGTGTGTTGGCATTTTATCAGTAGTATCTACCTGGTACATGGTAGGTGAACAAAAATGTATTCTATTATAGATAGAGTATGTTTGGAAAGTATTCCCCTCCTAAAAGAAATGTTCTCTTCCTAATAGGAAGATAATATGGAAAACGTAAGACATTCTAAATTTTACCAAGGACTTAAACACAACAACAACAACAACAAGATATGTACATCATTTATATTTTCTAGGATAGATGTCAATGAGATTTACAAAAATTAGACTGATGGAGCTCTGTGGTGATAGGAATCAGAAACTTGGTCAATTAAAGCACTTAGAAGTAGGACTGCCTCCCAGTAAAGTAGTTGAAAATACTAGACACTTACTTTCTTGGTGTCCTTTGCTGATGATGTGAACTTCACTAGAAAGATATGTAAACCTCAGTCATGATCATGTTAAGAATTTCCTTCCCCAAGTACTTGGGGAAGATAGCATTGCTGGAAGTAGCAGTGGCCCTGGGGCATAGTCCAACAGAAGTGCTAGGTGGATTGGTTGCAGAGTGGTATCTTCCACAAATTGGTTATACAACGTGATTTTGGGCATTCTTTCTCAATTTTCTTTCCTAGGGATTCTGTGAGCAATCAATACCTTTTAAAATATTCAATTCTACATGCAACAAAATAGAAAGAATAGATTTTAAATATGCTGTCACCTAAGGTGCTCAGAACATATTTTTCTTTTCTTTACATTTTATCATGTTGGTGACATCATAAAGGAAAAGATGCTGGGGTGGAGGGCATCTTTCAAGGAGAAAAGAAAGATTTATGTTGGTACTTAAAATAAGTTAAAATTTATTTCTAACAATATTAACAGGGACAACAACAGTTGTAGCAAGGAGAGAAAGTGTAGTGAGCTGAGATCCGGCCACTGCACTCCAGCCTGGGCAACAGAGCCAGACTCCGTCTCAAAAAAAAAAAAAAAAAGAGAAAGTGTATATAATAGATTAAAAATCAAAGACAAAATACTAGAATGGTGTCAGAAATTTTGAGTTTAATACTCTAGGAATAAAGTGGTTCTGATTAATATGAGGGTGAATTCAGAGACAGAGAAGAGTCCGATGTAACTGATTACATTAGCTCTCTTCCTCAACAACGTTGCTGGCTACTGCCAAAACATTCCTACATCTAATTAGTCCAGCACTGCTGCCCTTCCATATCATCAAATTTTCATTCTCTACTGGATAATTTAAATCAACATGCACATATACTGTAATATCTCTCACCTACAAAACCCTGTCCTGTTCCTATATCATCTTCTGTTTATATTCTACTCTATTTGTAGCAAAACTCAAGGAACAATTATCTAGACTCATCTTTACTTCCTCTCTTCTCATTCTCTCTTGAACCCACTTCATAAATCTTTCTTCCCCATTTAACCAAAACTGCTTTTGTCAAGACCATTTGTGATCTCTTTGTTCCTCATTTCAACAGTTTACTTTCAGTCCTCAAATTTATTGACCCCTTCCAATAGAATTAGGTACAGTTAATTAGTCTCTTGCTTTTGAACTACTTTCTGTGCTTGGACTTTAGGACAACACTCTCTCTCCTATCCCACTAGTCATTCTTTCCCCATCTTTTGTGGGTTCTTTCTCATTTTTCTAATCTCTAAGCTTTGGAGTCTCTCAAAGCTCAATTCTTAGAATACCACTCTTTTCTATGTAAACTCACTCCATAAGTGATCTCAATTCAATTTGCTTTAAATGCTATAGATTTCAAGATTCATAACTCTAGCCTAGATTTCACTCTTGTATGTCCAATTATCTACCTGATGTCTCCACTTGAATGTCTAATAGACATTTCAAACATCACATGTCTCAAACCAGACACCTTATTCCCCTATCATAAACACTAGAGTCAGCTCTTTCTGTAATCTTGTCCGTGTGTAATTTCTGTCATACATCATTTGACATTGGGGATATGTTCTGAGAATCGTGTCCTTAGGTGATTTCCTAATTGTGCAAACAAAAAGTGTACTTACACAGACCTAGATGTTATAGCCTATAAATCTAGGCTATCTGGTATGACCTATTGCTCCTAAGTTACCAACCTGAACAGCATGTTACTGTACTGAGTACTGCAGGCAATTGTAACACAGTGGTAAGTATTTCTGCATCTACACATGTGTAAATATAATCTTATGAGACCACCATTGTATATGTGGTCAATCATTGACCAAAACATTGTTGTATGGCACATAACTGTATACAGTTAATTAAAATTCCATCTTTGCAGTTGTTTAAGCAAAACTCCAAAGTCATATTTGCCTCCTTTCTTTATCTCACATTCATTCTATCAGCAAATATTGTTGGTTATACCTCAAAATGTATCTTAAATTTGACCATTTTTCAGTATCTCCATTACTACTACTTTGGTTCAAGATACAATGCCTCTTGCCTGAATTACCGTAAAAATCTTCAACTGGTTTCCCCACTTGTGCTCTAGACTCCTAGCGTCTCTTTTCTACCCAGCAATCAGTGTGAATTTTTAAAATTATGTCAGATTATGTCATTTTTGTCTACACTCAGTAAAATCCAAAGCCTATTCTCTGACCTTCAGTGACTTACATAATCTTCCTCTGTTACCTCACTGAATTTAACTACTCCTATTCTCACTTTGTTCACTGTCTTCCAGCCTTACTGGCCTCCTTGCTATTTCCCTCTCACCAAGTACCCACCTGATTTTGCACTTGTCATTTTGTCAGCATAGGACATAGATAGCCAAGACATAATTTTCTTTCCCCATTTCTTTCTTGTCCCTCTTTAATTGTCACTTTGTTGTGAGACATAACATCCTCCCTGGAATGTGTCTATGAAGCTGTCTATGGTACTGGATTATAGTCATCTCTCACTTATTTCCTTAGAGCCTAGGCCTCAAAAGCTGACCTAATACTTGCCTTAAAACTTACTTTTCCTGACTCCAATTAACCTCCATAACTAGTTGCCAGCCCTACCTTTGGTCTTCCTTAACTTAGATCACAGTTAAAACCAGCTGCGCACTGGAGAAGTTCCTCAAACAGGCAGCTCAGTTCTCTGACCTGTTTCCTCATATTACTGTGCTTGTTGCTTTCCTTTTGAACTTTGATAATGAAAGAGGGAAGTCTTTAAAACTTCCAGTTCCAAAATGATGGTGTAGAAGCAAGCTGGCTTTACTAGCCCAAAAGAAAACCAAAATCAAATATACAGTACCCAGATTATCACCAGCAATATACAAAAACACAAATATGAAAAGGAGACAGTTCTCAGGGACCACAGAGAACTGAAAAAAGTCTGATCAGAAACTAAAAGAATTAGTCTTTCATATCTGAGACACTCCTCTTCCCAATCTGCCCAGAACCAAGTACATGGAAAATTTCCCCCATCTCACAGTTTCTAAACTGAAAAAAGTAAGATTGAATTGAATAACCAAATTCTCCACCATCTGGGGATCCCTGGAAGTAGACCTGTCCCTGTCTCAACCATGAGAAGCATTGAGGGTTCCTAAAAAGAGAAATGTCCTGAGGACAGTCAGAGACAAAGGGGAGAGGCAGGAGCACCATTCCCAGCCCTGGAAACTCTGCTTTGTAATTCAGCCAAAGGAAATGGCAAATTAGAGTGGCTGTTCAGCAGCACTATGCTGTAGGAGGTTTGTTCCACAGGTACCCTGAGCATGAACCCCTAGAAAGTCATCCCACACTATCAGGATATCCCCTTTGGGGTCTCTTCCATATGGGATGGGTGGTGATTGCTTACTAGAATTGAGTCAAACCTAGGCAGAAGGTGCCATTTAGTGTTGAAAAGGAGGTAGCAACCTGGGGGACAAAAAGAAAATAATCGAATCAATTTCAAAGACTGTCTAAGGAAACATATCCAATAAAAACCAAAGCAAGCCAGACAAAGAAGACTGGAATAAATAATCAACTCTTCAATGCAAATACATAGATGTACATACACAAGAAACAACAGCAAGCAGGGAACTATGACTTTCCCTTGAAAAAAGCAATTCAGTAATTAATCAAAGAAATTTAACAAAGATATTGAAGTAATAGGACGAAAATCAAACAGAAATCTTGAAACCGAGAAATACATTTGCTGAGTTGAAAAATTCACTGGAGGCTCTCAACAGTGCAATGAATCAATCAGAGGGAAGAATCAGTGAGCTAGAAGATAAACCGTTTGAAAATATATGATGAATAGAGAAAAAAGAAAAAATAATGAAAAGAAACAAAGATTGTTGTAAGACATAGAAAATGACCTCAACTCACTTGAGCCTAGGAAATCAAGGCTGCAGTGACTGATAATTGAGCCACTGCACTCCAGTCTAGGTGACAGAGCAACACCCTGTGAAAAAGAAAAGAAAAGAAAAGAAAAAGATGACAAAAAAAGGAAATTACCTCAAAATACTAAATCTAAGAACAATCAGTGTTCAAGATGGACTTGAGCAAGAGCAAGGAGTAGAAAGCTTATTCAAAGAAAGAATAACAGAAAACTTTTCAAATCTTGAGAAAGACATAAACATCTACGTGTAGGAAGATCAGAGAACATTAAACAGATGCAACCCAAATAAAACTACCTCAAGGCATATAATAATCAAACTCTTTGTCAAGAACAAAGTGAGGATCCAGAAAGCAACAAGAGAAAAGAAGCAAATAACATATAAAGGAAGCTCTAACTGGTCTGGCAATCAACTTCTCAGTGGAAACCATACAGGCCAGTGGGGAGGGAAATGACATTTTCAAAGAGTTGAAAGAAAAAAACAAAACAAAACAAAACAAAACAACTCTGCCATTCAAGAATACTGTATTCAGCTAAGTTATCCTTTAAATATTAAGGAGAGAGAAAGTTTTTACCAGACAAACAAAAGGCAGGTGAATTCACCACCACCAGACTCATCTTACAAGAAATGCTAAAGGGTCTTCTTCAATCTGAAAGAAAAAGAAAACTAACATACAAAAATAAAAACTGAAGGTATAAAACTTACTGATAAAACTAAGTACAGAAAAACCCAGAATACTCTACTATTGTAATTGTCAGGTGCAATTCATTCATAACTCTAATATGAAGCCCAGAAGACAAAACTATCAAAAACAATGATAGCTACAACAACCTGTCAAGATATATGACATATAAAATATATACATTGAGACAACATAAAGCCAAAATTGGGGTAGAGGGGATGGAGTTAAAGTTTAGAGATTTTTCCACTTTTTCTTTTTTTCTATATTTTTCATTGTGCTCTAAGACAAGTTGTCAACTGTTTAAAATAGTCCTATCTATATCATGTTTTTCCTCATGGTAACTACAATGTAAACCTATATTTATTCACTCAAAGTAAAAAGCAGTAAATTAAAACATACTACCAGAGAAAAGCACTTAACAAAAAAGCAGGGAAGAAAGGAGTTGCAAATTACCCAGAAAACAAGCAACAAAATGGCAGTACTAAGTCCTCACCTATCAGTAAGAACACAATGTAAATGCACTCAGTTCTTCAGTTAAGAGAAACACAGTGGCCAATGAATAAATAAATATGACCCAATTATATACTGCCTATAGGAAACCCACTTCACCTATAAAGACACACACAGACTTAAAGTGAAGGAGTGGAAAAAGATATTCCAGGCAACTGAAAACCAAAAAAGAGCAGGAGTATCTATACATACATCAGATAAAATAAACTACAAATCAGAAACTGTCAAAACAGACTAAGTAGGTCAGTAGATAATGATAAAGGGGTTAATTTGGCAAAAGAATGTAAGACTTATAAATATCCATGTGCCAAACACTGGTGCTACCAAATATATAAAGTAGACATTAATAGACTTAAAGGCAGGGATAGACTGCAATACAATCATAGTATGGGACTTCAACACATAATTCTTAGTAATGGACAGATCATCTAGACAGAAAATCAACAAAGAAACATCAGAGTTAAACCATATACACTAGACCAAATAGGCCTAACTAACATTTAGAGGACATTGCACCCAACTGCTGCAGAATACATATTTTTTTCATAAGCACATTAAACATTCTCCAAAATAGACCAAATCTTAGTCCACAAAAAAGTCTTAACATATTCAGAAAAGTAGAAATCACAATAAATATCTTTTCCTGATCACAATAGAATAAAACTTGAAATCAACAAGAGGAACCTCAGAAACTACACAAACACTTGAAAATTAAACAATATGTTCCTGAATCAACAATGGGTCAATGACAAAATTAGGAAAATTAAAAATTTTCTTGAAACAAATGAAAATGGAAACACAACATACTAAAATATCTGGGATACAATAAATGCAGTGCAGAGAGACAAGCTTATAGCAATAAATGCCTGTATAAAAAGTAAAAAGACTTCAAAGAAACAATCTGATGATGCACCTCAAAGACCTAGAAAGGCAAGAAGTCAAATCCAACATTAGTAGAAGGAAGGAAATAATAAAGATCAGAGCAGAAATAAATGAAATTGAGACTACAAACCCCCCAAATCAACAAAACAAAAGATGTTTTTTTCAAAAGAAAAAATTGAAAAAACTTTTGCTAGATCAACTAAGAAAAAAAAGAGAAGACTCAAAAAAAAATTCAAAAACTAAAAAGGAGACAGAACAACGTAGACCTGGATATATAAAGAATTTTTAGAGAATATTATGAATGAATTTATACCAACAAATATGAAGACCCAGAAGAAATGGATAAATATCTGGACATTTACAACCTACCAAGATTAAATCATGAAGAGATAGAAAACTTCAACAAACCAACAGTGAGCAATGAGATTAAAGCCATTAAAAAGAAAGCCTCCCATGAAAGAAAAGTCTGGGACCTAATGACTTTACTCATAAATTCTACCAAATATTTAAAGAAGAACTGATACAAATTCTACTCAAATGCTTCAAGGTAACTTAGGAGGGATACTTCCAAACATGTGCTATGAAGCCATCATTACCCTAATACTAAAGCAAGACAAGGACACAACAACAAAAGAAAACTACAGGCCAGTATCACTGAAGAACACAGATGCAAACATTCTTCACAAAGCAAAACAAATTCCACAACACATTAAAAAGCTCTTTTACCATGATCAAGTCAGAGTCATTCCAGAGTTGCAAGGATAGTTCAAAACATAAAAATCAAGAATATGATACATCACATAAGCAGAATCAAGAACAAATAATCAGGCTGGGCACGGTGGCTCACGCCTGTAATCCCAGCAGTTTGGGAGGCTGAGGTGGGTGGATCACAAGGTCAGGAGTTCGAGATCAGCCTGGCCAATATGGTGAAACCCCATCTCTACTAAAAATACAAAAATCAGCTGTGCGTGGTGGCAGGTGCCTGTCGTCCCAGCAACTCAGGGGACTGAGGCAGGAGAATCGCTTAAACCCGAGAGGTGGAGGTTGCGGTGAGTCGAGATTGCGCCACTGCACTCCAGCCTGGGTGACAAAAGGAGACTCCATCTCAGAAAAAAAAAAAAAAAAAAAAAAAAAGAACAAAGAATCATATAATGATTTTAATAGATGCTGCAAAAGCATTTTGTAAAATTGGACATTCCTTTATGAAAAAAAAAAAAGATACAATCTGGATAGAAAGGAAACATACCTCAAATTAACAAAGGCCAAACATGGCAAATCCACAGCTAACATCATACTGAATCAGGAACAATTGAAAGCCTTTCCTCTAAGATGTAGAACAAAACAAGTATGCCCACTTTCATCACCTTTATTCAACATAATACCAAAAATTCTGGCCAGAGCAATTAAGCAAATGAAATGAAGGGCATCCAAAATGGGAAAAAAAGTCCAGTTAGCCTTGTTTATAGATAACATAATATTGTACTTTAAAAAGCCTAAAGACTCCACCAAGAAACAGTGAAAACTGATAAATAATTCAATTTACAATAGCTACAAAGTATATAAAATAATTAGGAATTAATTTAACCAAAGAAGTGACCTACACAGGAAATATATAAAATACTGATGAGCTAAGTTGAAGAGGATACAAAAAAAAACGAAAGATATTCCATGCTCATGGATTAGGAGAGTTAATATTGTTAAATTGGCAATATAATTCAAAGCAATTTGCAGATTCAGTGCAATTGCTGTTAAAATACCACACATTTTTCACAGAAATAGGAAAACAATGTTAAATTTTTATGGAATCACAAAAGATGCCAAGCAGCCAAAGCATTCCTTAGCAATAAAAGACAAAGCTAGAAGCACCACACTACCTGACTTAAAAATATACTACAAAGCTATAGTAACCAAAACAACATGTATTTTACAGTCATAAAAACAGAAACGTAGACCAATGGGACATAATGGGGAACCCACATATACATTCATGTATTTACAGCCTACTTATTTTTTACAAAGATGCCAAGAACATACAATAGGGAAAGGACAGTCTCTTTAATAAATGATGCAGGGAAAACTGGATAATCATATGCAGAAGAATGAAACTAGACCCCTATGTCTCACCATATACAAAAATCAAATCAATATGCATTGAAGACTTAAAGCTAAGACCTCAAACTATGAAACTACTAGAAGAAATCATGGAAATGCTCCAGGATATTGTACTGGGCAAATTTTTTTGTATAAGACCTCAAAAGAACAGGCAACCAAAGCAAAAAATAGGCAGATGGGATTACATCAAACTAAAAATCTTATGACACACACACACACACACTCACACTTTCACACACACACACATCAACACAGTAAAAAGACAACTCACCGAACAGAAGAAAATATTTGCAAACCACCCATCTCAAAAAAGATTAATAACCAAAATAGATAAGGAGCTCAAACAATTCAATAGTGGGAAAAAAACCTAACAATCCAATTAAACAATAGGCAAAAGGTCTGAATAGACATTTTTCAAGAGAAGACATGTAAATGACCAACAGGTGTATGAAAAATTGCTCAACATCTCTGATCATCAGAGAAACGCAACTCAAAACCAAAAATAAGATATCATCTCACCACAGTTAAAATGCCTTTTATCAAAAAGATAGGGAATAATGAATGCTGGCTAGACAGAGAAAAAGGAACACGTGTACACTGTTTTTGGGAATGTAAATTAGTACAACCACTATGAAAAACACTGTAAAGTTTCCTCAAAGAAACAAAAAATTGAACTACCATTTGATTCAGCAATTTCACTACTAGGTATATATCCAAAGATAGGATATCAATATATTGAAGAGATATCTACAGTCCCACATTTATTGAAGCACTATTTACAATAGCCAAAATATGAAATAAATCAATCTAAGTGTCCATCATTCAAGTGTCCATCAATGGATGAATGATAAATGTGGTATATATACATAGTAGAATATTATTCAGCTATTAAAAAGGAAAGAAATCCTGTCATTTGCAGCAACATGAATGAAACTGGAGATCATTATGTTAAGTAAGTGAAGCACAGAAAGACAAATATTGCATGTTCTCATTTATATGTGGGAGCTAAAAAAGTGGATCTCATGAAGATAGAGAGGAAATTGGTGATTACCAGAAGCCAGAAAGGGGAGGGGAGAAGGGAATGAGGAGAGGTTGACTAATGAGTACAAATATATAGTTTGATAGAAGACATAAATCTCATAAATCTAGCTTTTGATAGATTAGTAGAGTGACTATGGTCTACAATAATCTATTGTATGTTTCAAAGTAGCAGGAAGAGAATAATTTAAATGTTTCTAGCGTCAAGAAAAGACAAGTATTTAAGGTGACTTAAGGTGATGAATTACACTGATCTAATCTTCACAAACTGTATGAATATACTAAATTATCACATGGACCCTCAAAGTATTTACATCTATTCTTTATGAATAAAATAAAGAAAACAGAGTTTTTTAAAAGAAGGAAGACTGTAGAAGTTGAAGGGAAGACAGGAACAGATGTGCCAGCTCTCAAGGTTTGACTTCTTAATAGGCTTTAGCTAGAGTCTCATCTTTCCCTAGGATTTCTTTTGCAAATTAAATAAACTATACTGTGTCCAAGAAATAAACTCTACTTTGGCAAAATTCACATAATATGACCATATTTCTTGTAAATACAAGTGTATAGCATCAGGAATTGGGTATAAATAGAATATTACTTTATCATTCAGGAAAATAAAAGTTTAATCAGCTGTCAATAGGTCCTAAATTAAAGCTTAATGATTTATATTAGTATTTCCAGATTATATAAACTTAGAAATAGCATAGGCAGGTATAAAAAAGTCCATGGAGATGAAAAGTCTATTTGTGGTCTTAATTATTTTAAATTTGAAAATAATGAGCTACATGGAAATTCAGAATAAAAACAAGCTTAAAAGAAAAGGAAAATGCTGGTTAGGAGGGAGATTTTCAGAGAATTAGATGAAACAAGTTCAGAAATGTTTTGGACCAAAATACCATTACCACTGTTGTTTGAATAACCATTTAAGTGGCCTTTTCTATTGCCATTATTTTTTTAACTCTCTTTTCTCTCTATCAGGAAGCAGTGATTTGTCTGAAACATCCTACTACCGAAAAATCTACTGTTCTTCAAATTCTAACGAATTAAGTTTAAATTCCATTGCATGACACACAAAGTCTTACTTTTTAAGATTTATCTCTGATTTATCTCTATGTGCATACATTTAGCTATAAAAAAGATCTTCCTGACAATGCAAGGCACTTTTGCTCTCCCAGGCCTTTGGTTAGGTTATCTTTGCATGCAACAGTGCCTTTATATTCCTTCCATGGCTGGGGGAATCTTATGTATTCTTTAAGGTAAACTCAAAAGTCATTCCCTGTGAAAGACACTAATTCAAACAGGATTTTAAAAAGCTCTCCTCATTAACCAAGGTAAAGACTTTAAAACATGTAAGTTAGTATTTGTAACATACATATAACATTTGCAAATGAAAACATGGCATACTTGTATAGAGTTTCTCAATACAAGAATTTAAATCATTTAATAAATATAAAGAAAGAATTGTCTGTGCCTCCAGAGTAGCTACTATGGTGACACAAACCTAGCATCTTACAGAAAAAAAGCAAAAAACAAAAAACAGAGAAGGTACTATGGTTTGAATGTTTGTCCCCTTCAAAACTCATGATAAAATTTAATTGCCATTGTAACAGTATTAACAGGTGTGATTATTATCATATTAAGATTATTAAGATATTAAGAGGTGATTAGACCATAGGGCTCTGCCCTCATGGGTGAGATTAATACCATTATGAAAAGACAAGTTTGGCCCTTTCTTGCCCTCTCTTTGCCCTTTAACTTTATACCATTTGATGATACAGCAAGAAGGCCCTCACCAGATGCCAGTACCTTAATATTGGACTTCCCAGCCTCCAGAACTGTTAGCCAATACACTTTTATTCATTATAAATCTCCCATTCTGTTTTATTCTGTTACAGCAGCAGAAAATAGACTTAGGCAGTAGGAAAATAAAATAAAATTAAGTGTGATGATATAATCAAAGTACACATTATATTATATACATGTAACAAAATACCCACAGACACCATAAAAATGTACAAATATTATATATCAACAAAAATACACAAAAAACCCTGCTTAAATTCCATTGGATGCTTAACATAGCAATAGCTCCTAAGAGTACATTATGCTTATCCAAATGTTTACAATGGCCAGAAATAAGCTAAGGGCAACTGAAGCAATTCCTTGCTTTTGGAACTGTTCAAAAAACATTTGCAAGGTGTATTTAATTTCTGACAATTTTTTTTTTTTTTTAATGAACTCAGACAGATACAGTTTTTCAGCTAAAGGGCTCATTGATAGAACTGTTAAGTTATGCTTCACTCTGCTTTTAAAGATGGCTGTTAATGTGACTGATGTTTCTTGCTAACATGGTGAAATATAGTGAATCCTGACAGTTTCTTTAGCAACTTGGTAGTAAATCTAGCAGCCATCCCAAGTTCTTATTTGTCTTGACGTTTCTTGTTTTATAGCTAGGATAATGAAAAGCCAAGAATTCAAATAATAGGCCTGCTTCCTGAGTCCACTGGCAGGTTCTGATTGGCTGGCAGAAAGGCCTCTCTATTCTAGGAAAGACAGGCAAAATCCAGACTGCTTAAGTTCTAGGAAAGAAAAATGTTGTTGATAACTGGCCCACAGGCCCAAATTAAGAAAACGTCTGAATCATGATGGATAGATTTTTAAAAATTTATGCTAGCATTGGAGCCATCTAATTCAAAACTATGAAAATAAAGGTACAAAAGTAAGAGATATATTTCATATTTGTTACTCTGGACATACCAGGCATTACATATCTGTTGCTTTCTGTGAATGATTAGCCAAAAGCATGACAAAGGAAACAATGACATGATTTATGAACTTATTGTTAGTTTTCATTTTAGATGATATTTTTTCCATCAATTATGAAAATGTAAGAAGATATACAGAGCTTTATGCAGGATTATTTACATACAGTTTAATGGCTATGTTTTATGATTCAGAATATAAGCATCTTAATCATTGCAATAAATATTTGTAGTAGTATGCAGTTTGACTCATTTGCTTATTTATTTTTCCTTCCCAGTTTTTTTCATCACCTTTATGTTATACTCTTGGGACCTGTATGCCTGCCTGCTACCATCCAAAGAATTCTTGAATGAATTATATACTTTAAATACTATCTTTTGTCAGTGTTATTCTAGAAATTTAATTAGAAACATAAAATATCTTCAAACAGTCTAGAAAAGTGGGTACTTATAAATAATGTTAAAAAGCCATTCTATCTTAGAAATATTGCTTAAGGAAGGAAAAAATCTGTGTAATGACATGATGAGACCACAATGCTTTGGGAGAAGATATGATGGAAAGAAACTGCAAACTGTATGTCATATCAATTGAATTAAATTGAAATTTAATAGTCAATGGTTTGATGGGAAAATAACTATGACATTAAGTTGTATAAAAAGAATGACAGCATGAGGAAACTATGAGTTTCTATCTTTATAGTTACTACTAATCAAGTTTTATACTGAAGTCATGATTGATTTGGGTTCCACAGTTGATTTGTGACATGAAAAATTTGCAATGAAATTTTAAAAACAGTCCATTTACTGCTAATTTGGGGGGAAATTTTCTTGTGTTATACACCAGAACAAAATGAATCCAGTAGTGGGATTGGAGTGGTCACCAAAAGCTGATAGAGCAGTTCATTCTTTTAAAATTTAAAAGATTCCTTCTATCTCAGGTATTTCTAGTTCGTCTAGTATATAAAAGTATAGATGTTAGGAGGGTCACTCCAACACTTCTGGAGGTCAGAGATATTACTTATCCAATTATCTGAAGCATTAAAAAAATATATAGAGAGATAGAAGATCTTGCTATTGCTTAGGCTAGTCTTTAACCCTTCGATTTTAGCAATCCTCCTGCCTTGATCTTGCAAAGTGCTGGGGTTACAGGTGTGAGCTACCGTGCCTGGTCACTTGAAGCACTTTGAATTGAATTGTATGTATTGTACAAGATCAATAAAAATTTTTCATTTTTAAACTAACTGGAAATATTGAATGCTGAATGCCTGTTGAGGGTCATATAGTCTGTGGTGGATATACTCTGTATAGTATTAGTAACTTATTACTGTGGCATAAATTGCCCTGACATTTAGTGTCTTAAAACAACAAAAGATTTATTATTTCCTAGTTTCTGTGTGTTAGGCATCTATCGGTGGCTTAGCTGGGTGCCTCTGCCATAAAGTCTTTAACAAGACTGTAATCAAAATGGCAGACAGGGATTAGTTCTCATCAGAAGGCTTGATTGGAGGAGATTCAATTTCAAGTGCATTTGTGTGATTGTTGGCACGACTCAGTCCTTCATAGGCTTTTGGACTAAGATCTCAGTTCCTCATCCTTCAGTTCATAGCCACATGAATTTCTCAATAGATCAGTTCATAAGAGTGGCTGCTTTCCTCAGAATGAGTGAATGGGAGAGCAACAGAGGGCATCAGGATGAAAGCCATGGTCTGTTTTTAACATAACCTTGAAAGTAACAGTCATTTTTGCATATGCTGTTAGTCAGAAGTGAGTTACTAATGCCAGCCTACACTCAAGAGAAGGGTATTGCACAAACACATGAAAAGCAGAAGGTGGGGATCACTGGGGGTTATCTTAGAGGTTGCTCACCATGTGCCCAATTATACATGAAGAAATACTCAGAGTTTTGGTAACATTTTTTAAGCAAAACAAGTAATACATTTAGGAACTGGAGTCAAAATTGTTATCATATTGATTTCGAAGTCCGGAGTGTTTACATTGCAATACATTGTACTCCTATGATGATAAAAGAGTAAGTTTAAATGATCTGAGGAAGCACTGGAACAAGTCAAAGAATCAATATTAATAAGATTTTTTTTTCAAAATGAGCTAGATTGTACTTGAAGAGGTCATCCCAAAGAGAAATGTACTATTTGTATTTGTAGATTAGAAAAAAGCAAATGTAGAAGGATGGCAGGATTGTATGGATAAATATTCCAAATAAATCCTATACATAAATATTAGACATTAACATATAAATTTTGTTTGTTTGAAAATTTTAAAAAGTTAAATGAATTTTAATTTCCAGCAACAAATATTTAGAAAATAAGAGTATAAGATTATTTAGAGTGGCATAAGAAATCAAACACCTATCATGAAATATGAAATGCCTATGATCAGGAAGCTACCTACTTCAAGAGTTGGTATAATAAGAGGAGTGATATACCATGCTCATAGTTTCAATGACTGTATTGTGAAAAAGCCAATTCTTCTTAAATTGTTTAATAGTAAAACAATTAAATTGATTCCAAATCAATTAAATTGGTCAAATTGATAAAATTCATTCCAAATCTTAATTTCAGTGCTTTCTGAGTGTATGTGTATGTTTGTGCAAATTGATCATCAATTGTCATAAAATTTACATGGAAATGAAAAGGTCCCAGAGTGGCCAAGATTACCTGGAAGAGGGAGAATAATTTGGAGTCTTAATATGTAAATATTTAATATGAAGATCATAAACCTACAATGTGATACTGGTGCAAGATTAGACAAGTAAATCAAAGGTACAAGTCCAAAAAACAGACCAACACACACATAGTCACTTGATTTTTAATGATGGTAGTGCTTCAGGGCAATGAAGAAAATGGTAGTGGGTTATGGTACCATTTTCAGTAAATGGTACTGGGTTAATTGGATATTCATATGAAAAAAAGTGAATCACAGCATACACAAATATTAGTTGGTAATCTAAATGTGAATTGTAATGCAGTAATATTTTAGGAAAGCTTAGGAAGAAATTTCATGAATTTGAATTTGAGATCGGCAAAGATTTCTTTAAAGCAACACCATGGAAAAATGGTTAAATTGGACCACAAAAAATTTAAAGCTTCTATTAATCAAAAGACACCATTAGGAAGTGAAAAGACAAAGTGGAGACAATATTTACAACATTTACAACTGACAGGAAACAGGTATCCAGAATCTGTAATGAATTTCTTACAAATGAATGAGAACAAAACAGGCCAATAAAAAAAATAGGCTGGGGAAATGAACGGGTACTTCATAACACGATATCCTACTGGCAAACAGATACATAAAAAAGGAAGATTAACTTCATTGGTAATCAGAAAAAGCAAATTAGAACAATACACCTAAAGAATGATTAAAATTAAACAAAATTAGACTGATTATCTTAAGCATTGGCTTATTAGTCCCTTCTCACACTGCTATAAAGAAATGCCTGAAACTGGGTAATTTATAAAGAAAATAGGTTTAATTGACTCATGGTTCCACAGGCTGTACCAAAAACATGGCTAGGGAGGCCTCAGGAAACTTACAATCACGGCAGAAGGTGAAGCCGGCACATTTTACATGGCCCCAGGAAGGAGAAAGAGAGTGAAGGGAGAGGTGCTACACACTTTTAAACAACCAGATCTCATAATAGCTCACTATCATGAGAACAGTGAGGGAAAAAAATCTGTCCCCATAATCTAATCATCTTCCACCAGTTACCTCCTCCAACATTAAGGATCACAATTCAACATGAGATTTGGGTGGGGACCCAAATCCAAACCATATTAATTGGCAATAACGTAAACTCATAGTATTGTACTTTAGTGAAATCACTTTTGAAAACTCTTTGGACATTATTTACTAATGGTGAACACATGTTTACCAATGACCCAGAAATCCTAGATTTATAACAAGTAGAAATGGAACATATGTGCACCAAAATAAATATATTAAGATATCCATATCAGTATAATCTTAATATCCCAAAACTGGAAACAATTCAAATGTCTACCAATAGTAAAATGGGAAAATAAATATGATACAGCAATGAAAAAAGATTAAACTACTGCTAATCAAAACAGCACATTACTCTGCAAACATAATCCTGAGTGGCAGAAGCCATAAGTAAAATAATATATTCTGTATGATTTTATTTATACAGCTCAAAAAGAGGTAAAAATAAGTCTCTGGTGTTGGAAATCAGGATAGCAATAAACCTTGAGGAGGAGGAAAGGGGGCTTCTGGGATTTTGGAGCTGGTCTATTTCTTCATCCTGATGGTGGTTACTTGGCTATTTATACTTTGTGATAATTCATTGATCTGTATATTTATTTGAAAATATTAGCACTTATTTAAAAATATTTAAAAGTCTGATTAATGGAATTGGATATATATATTTTTTAAAATCTAAAACGTTAAAGGGCCAAACATTAAATGGAGTGAATATTATAAAATGAATTTTAGGTTACACTAGCTTTTATTGACAATTTATAAAGACGTGAGCTCTGAGAACAAACTTCTTAATAAAATTACCAATGCAAATATATGGACAGGGCATAGAAATAATTAGAATGACTAGAATACTATAACATCTTTTGTGCAGAAGTAAGGGGTGGTTATGGGACGATGTTATTATAAAAAAAATTTATAGGCAAAAAACCTAGGTGCTGGTGATGTTTCATTATATTTTAAATATCTCAGAAAATAAAAATTTTAAATTAGAATACCAGATAATTATAATTCAGTAACCTAATTTTATAGCACCTCTACAACTCTGTCTTCCTATATGAAAATTTATAATCTGGTTTAACTGAAGAATAAAACTATATAATGGCTAGCAATTTAAGTCTCCTAGGATAGGGGATATAAAACACATAGGGTGTTTTATCCGAACAAGGATGACAAGACTGTCTATGTAATTATTACTTAGGATCTGGAGAGCATCCTAAGAGTAAGGACAGACCTAACTCTGTTCCTAATATAGGGTCTGAGATGGCAGCAATGAAAACCTTCTCTGTTGCAGCTATCTTAAGTCTAGTTAAACACAGAAAAAAGGAGCCAGTCAATTCATCTGCATTTTATTGTCAAATGTCAATATTTCCTTTATGTGTGACATAATTAAGAAGGTAGTGTGTATCTTCTATATGTTTTATTTACTATAATTCTACCTAATGCATTAGAGTAAGTGATCAATCAGATGTATGACACCTATATCCACATTGTCTTTAAAGAATTAAAAGTCCATGTCAATATCAATAACCAGTATTGTGTTAATTAGATGAATGAGAGGTAGTGGACTACAAGTCTGACACTTGGCCTATAATCTTGACCATTGTCTAACTGGGTCCTCATGGACAAATCAATTGACACCTGTAAACCTTATTTTTCTCAGTATAAAACAAGGGTATTAGACTCATTTAAACAAATGTTTTCATCTGCTCTATAAAGCTATGTGACAGCTACATGATAATTGGTTTTTACTATTAAAAAGGAAAAAATTATATAGAATCTCTCACTGCCTCACAGCTTTCTAGATCACTGTAAGAAAAATAGAAAGAACATGGAAATATTGGACCTGAAGTCAGGAAATAGAAAATGAATCTCAGTTCTATTGTTACTAGCTTTGGGATGACGAGAAAGTCATCACACTTCTTTAAGCTTTAATTTTGTTCTCTTTGAAACTTTTACCTCTAAAAGCACTCACTTCAGAGCGGGATCCCCAAAATTGTTAACTCAACCTCAAAACAACATGTTTACATGTGAAAAAATGTATTCTTTTGTATTTTTCCCCCAGAAGGTTTTTGAGGAAATTTACATCATCCTTACCAGCTTTTCTACTCTTTACTAGCTTAATTTATC
Organism: Chlorocebus sabaeus; assembly: GCF_047675955.1. Classification (NCBI taxonomy): domain Eukaryota; kingdom Metazoa; phylum Chordata; class Mammalia; order Primates; family Cercopithecidae; genus Chlorocebus; species Chlorocebus sabaeus. The sequence goes on from NC_132910.1 coordinate 65,268,289, forward strand.
ATCATGGATAAGAATTAGATTCTACCTCTCTTTGATTTAAGTCTCTGAATCTTCACATTTTTTCAAATTTGGTGACTATTTCTGTTATCTAAGTTTTCCCCTCATGGTAGAGTATATTCAGTGAGATGCATCATTTTAGTTCCCCATTGTTCCCCTGTACCAAACTCAGGACTGCTATTGCATGCAATTTGTATAATATAAGCTTTGATATATGCAATGTTCATTTTTAAAAAGAATCTCTAACTAAAAGCATATTAGATAAAAGTAAATTAACTGCAGAAACTTACTGCAAATGTACTAGAACCCAGGATTGCAGCAAGGAAGTTGATGGAATTGTTCCTTTGGTTTAGGATATTGGCTGCTCTACAGACAAATCACAATTTCTGTCTCTCATTTAAATTCTTGTTAGATAATCTGATTGGTGTCACTCAACCAATAGACTGGATGCCCTTCAGTCAGAGTCCAACACCGGAATAAAAGCTGAGATTAAAAAAAAAAAAAAAAAAAAAAAAAGCTGAGATCTGGGTGGTGTAGTAAGTGACAGAAATAAGGCTGTATGAGATGCCCAAGGAGTTCAGCAAGTTATCATGTCTTTATGCGCCCTCTGTCATGGAGTGCAACACGAAGATGAAATGTATTTATAATTTACCCAAAGCTAAAAATACAAGGATGATAAAAATAACTGTAGACTATTTGTTATGTATGGATTGCAAATTTCAACTCTGACTGTATATGTTTTAGAGTTTAGATAGCAAATTATTTCTTACAGTAATGATTCTATGCTATGCCATACATGTGCCATTAATGATTATATCTTCCCCATTTATTCATTTCATCATGTAAGAAATTGGACACATGCATAAATTTCTAAGTTAAAATTTATCTGAGACTTTAAAGTCTTCTGTCTTTTTTCATAGAATTTATTAATTTTGAAGAAAACATAAAGTACTTCAAATTTAAAAGGACATGGCTAAAAAACCAAATGAATTACATATATCTGAATTATTTCTTAAACCAAAGGCCAATTTAAAGTGATAGTCTTTTTAAGTTGAATATATTACTTGCATTTATAATTTTACCAGTATTCATATATATGTGCATCTATTATCTGTTTGATTTTGAAATATAGGGAAACAAAATGAAAGAGACTTTTTAAGTGTGTAATAATATGCCACTCCAAAATAAGCCACTTTGGCATGAGGATTATTTCGAGCTAAAGGCACCTAAAAAACAGCAAGTACAGGAAGGTCACTCTGACCTCCCCCCTTTTTTTCCTGAAAGCAGGAGACAGAACTCCCATATAGAAGATGTCCTCCTCATTCTAGAAAGAAAATAACATTCTCATCACTAGAGATGGGAGTAAGAGTTGAGAAAAATCTGTACAAACAAACATTATTAAACTGACCCTTATCTTCCTAGTTCCCTTTTCACCATTAACTACCGTAGCCCAAGTCCTTCATCTTGTCACGTTTTCATAATTTATTACTCAGTGTCCAATTCAACATAGAAGCATTGAAGGCTAACTCTTTCTTTGGGTCTTTATTTCCTCATGATGACTTCCATGTCATGTAAAACTAAAATGTATACTCAGTAAATATGTATGCTTTTCTCCTGTTATCTATCTTATGTCAATTAATTCTAAGGCCCAGCTGAAAACTGTAAGAAGATAGAGATACAATTTTGCCTTCACTAAAGAGTTTTTCTAAGGATAGTTGTGTAAAAAAATTTTTTTAAAATTGTATGTGTGTATATATATGTATCCACAGTTTATTACCAAAATGTTGACTTCCATTATCCAATTTAGACGTCACCTAAATAACTCCAATCCAAAGAGGAACAAAACCAAAAACAAAACAAAAAAAACCCTTTCTCAAAGAAAAAAAAAACTTAAAAAACAGAAAACAAAAACAACTTTTCTCATAGCTATCAGTTAACAATGATGGCAACATTTTGCCCACTGAGTCGCCCTTTAAAAGGGCAATAGAAAAAAGCCTTAGAGTGAAGGAAGAAAGCTTGCTGCTGAAAGACAGGAATGCTGCCTACTGTAAGCCTGGGCAGTCCTAGTTTTCTCCATTCTGGGTCATGCTCTGAAGTGGGGCTGATGGCAAAATGTCACATCACCAGAGTCCCCGCCTAGGGGAAGTACACGATGCTCATCACCCCATTAGAAACTTGGCCAGTCCCCAAACTAGCATAATTTAGTGAGGCATTTCCTGGGCACAAAAGTGTCTCATCTGCCACACTACATTAGCAGATGCAATTTTTCCCCCTAGTGTTGCCCTTTAAAAGGAAACAGTAGTTCTGAAAGCCACCAAGAAGCATAACATTCCAGGGAATATACATTTTTTTCACTCAAGTGCTTTCAAAAAAGGTCTTAAGGTGGGTGAATTTAGCAAAAACTATTATATGTTAGAATAAATTGTTATATGAATCAGAACTCAGAGCATAGTGTCTGAATTACTACTATTAGGTATCATTGTTACAGATTCCAAGTTTTAAAATAAATTCTAATTTATTCCTTTAAAATTTTTTTCACATAATTCTTTAAGACTCTTTTTTAGAGAAAAAAGAAAAGATCTTTTCTGCCTTTAGAGTAATACATAACTGAAAACCTTTTGATAGTTTTGAGAGATAAGCATAAAATCCAAATTACAGCAGTTCTCATTATAATGGCACTGAATAATCACCTCATTAGTAGTATTATCTGAATATTAATAGCAGTTCCTGACCTCCAGATTTTTTTTGCAAATGTTTAGTATGATTTGCAACAATGTGCAAACCATTTTTTACTATATATTTTTTACTTCTCCTCAGTATTGAAGGAATTAGTCAAATGAAGATTTATGAGATACTGAATAATGTGAAATGTATTGGCTGTCAGGAATCTTGTTTCAAGGAACTGCACTGCTTAGGACTGTGTGTGTGTGAGTGTGTGTGTGTGTGTGTGTGTGTGTATCTTTCTTCATCATTTATTTTCTTGCATTATTATATTCAGAATCAAATTGCATTCCGGAAATGAATACTAGCCTTAGGAGAAGCATTGCATTTTGATGGTGAACGATTTTGCAGAAATTATACACGGTTGATGGTAACTTTGTCAGTATCGTTGAAGTGTTTTCCTATATTTAAAATTTTAAGTTAGCAAATATTGAGAGTCAGAAATTTCTTATCCTCTCATTTTCCACTGTGTGTTTGTTTAAAACCCTCACTTCAGTAATCCAAATTTCCCTTTGTTCATTGCCATGATAGGAATAATTTGGTGAACAAAATGAGCCAACATTTTGTCTACTAAAGACATTTTCCTTTTTTATGTGCAATCATTTTTCTTAATTTAAATAACAAAGCCACTTAACTGGATACTTTTTTAAATTGAGAGATAAAAAGCACTATTTATTAGCTTTAAAAAGTATTGCTTAATTCTTTATCCTCTTCTCACAAAAGATGTCTCTTTTGCCTTGGTCAATATTTTAACACATTTCTTTATTATGTTATTATTTGTAGACTGAATTAAGTAAGAAATTTGAATGAAGAAAAAACCTGAGAGGTTAAAATATTTGATTATTGCATTTTGAACACATTTTAAACCTGATAGTTGTTAGAAGCAAAAATCAAGAATCAAACCTTTATTCTTTGAAGTCTACTTAAAATAAAATGTTTTTATGAGTCAAATTAGTACTTTGGAAAGGACCCTGGAATCCTTACATCATACATAAACCACAGAGTCATCCTCACATTGGTTAAAATGAATACTCATTGTGTGGAAAGTGTTTTGGAACAAATGTGTTAGAAAAATGCATTTCAGGGAGAATAGCTGGCAAAGCAACTCAGTGTTATATAATCAGGACTTCTCCTTAAATGCGTTTTTATTCTACCTATTCCATCATATAAAATCTAAAAATGTCTCTTTGAAGAACCAATTCATTATATTTCCTTTTATACTTCTTTTGGATATAATATGGCAAGAATATCAAAGTTCTTGAAAATAGGGAACATCTCAAACACAGCTCTTTAGGTGGTTTCACTAAAGATTAGGTAACATTCTGCCAACGTCAGAAACCCATCTGATTTAGAAAATCATCCCATGGCAGAGTAGTCTGTATTCATGATGATAGAATTCTCTGAGCTTCCCTTTCACACCTTCTGCTTCCTAGTTTCTTGTGACATTTTTTGGAGAAAACCTAGCAAGAATAAAGTTCAACATAGGAAATCTAAATGATGAATCATCATGAGGCCTTTTAGAAAAGAACCAATAGTTCCTTCTAGAGGAAGAACATGTCCAGGCTATTTGCAAACAGGATGTCATAGACTGTTTGCTTTCTTTCATCTCAATGATACAAGAAATATGAATAAATGCTGGTGATATTTCAGGAGCAATTAGCAAACACTAAACTGTTTAAGTGTTGCATATAAGCAAGGAAGAGATTACAATGCCAGAGGAGATCCCATAAGAATAAGGCTTTCTAGATGCTTTGATATTTAACAAACTGTGTGGAAAGCAGCATTAGAACATTGAGGTCTATCTGTTACATATATTTATAAATTAAGTTGAATCATAGTTCTATTGATGCAGGCAATTTGTCAGCATTTAAAAATTAAGACTCTTGGCACACTAGTAATAAAAACACAACTTGTGCTCTGAAGTGGAAAGTTACAACATCCAATCATTGATTTTCTGCCTCTTGTTGGAATGAGACTGACTGAAGTCTGAACAATGCACCAATTGAAACATCAGTACTCACAAAATACATCCCGTTTCTCCCAGGGATGAGCATGTCGCTCCAGGTCTGGGTTTTCTTACTTTTTTTTCAATGCTTAAATATTCCTCTGTCAATTAAAGAATGGATATGTGCTCAAGTATGCAAGTAGGCATGGCAAAATTGCATAGAAATCAGACAGAACATTAATATTCCCACAAAGAAGCAACAGAGCAGCACAGGGAGCTTTTCCTGCATTGATTAGTTACAAAAGTGGTGGCAAGATTTGCTTTAAATTATTGGTTTCTCTTCATGTTTTCTGGTTCTCTATCATTTTCTTCCTATTCTTCCTGGGGACACTTTTATACAAACACAAAGAACTATAAGAAAATAACTACCCTACCCCAAACCCTGATTAGCCTGACAATGTCCTTTAACTCAGTATTTTGATTTCTAATAAGTGTAATATTAAAAATTTTCCTTTGTACAGCAAATTTACATTAAGGATTGGGCGTAGGCAGCATTATTATCTTCATTTTGATTTTTGGAAAGTTTCAGAAGATTCTCATACTCATTGGATAAGAATAATAATAAATTCAGAGAAAATTTGTGCTTTTGATCCATATGATTCTCAATATGCTATTGCAATTTAATATCCATTAAATTAAAAAATTAAAACATTTGAAAAGAGAAGCAAAATTTACATATGATTTTTCACTTCTTTTATTTTGTGTATGAAGAAATATAGGGCCCCTCCAGACATTCATTCTTGTTGAGAAAGGGATTGTTGAAGTATCATTCAAAATATACATAGTTCTAACATTTAAATTACTTGCTGAAGAAAAACAATCATCCACCCGAGCAACCAACCAACCAGCCAGCCAAAAGACCCTTTGTGAAAATATCAGAATGATTATTTACTGGTGTGTAAACTCTATACAAGGAACTCCAACTCCTGAACCTATTTCTTTATCTCTGAAAGAGAAATACAAATTATAATAGCATCTACCCTATTGAATCATTGTGAATAGTCAATGAGAGAAGACATGCAAAGTAAGTGATACACGGTTCGTGTTATGGACTGAATGTTTGTGTTCCCCACAAATCATAAGTTGATGCCATAACCCCAAAGTTACAGCATTTGGAGACGAGGCCTTTGGGAGGTAATTAGGGTTAGACAAGGTCACAGGAGTAGGGCCTCATGATGGGATTAGTTCCCTTATAAGAGGAGACACCAGAAAGTTTTGTTCCTTCTCTGTTTCTGTGTGTATGCAGACAGGTCATGTGAGCATACGGGGAGATGGCTGTGACCCACAAGCCAAGGGAAGAGGACTTAGAATAAAACCTACCTTGCTGGCACCTTGATCTTTGTCTTTCCAGCCTCTAGAACTGTGAGAAATAAATTCTCATTGTTTAAGCTATTCAGTATATGGTATTTTGGTATGGCCGCCTTAGAAGTCTAGTTAGCTAGGATGATGATCATAATCATGATCATGGAATAAAGTTATCTAGACTACATGAAGGCCCTAGTCTCCATTGCTCCTTGATTTGTTACTTTATTATTCTAATTAATGATATATTATAAGATTCTCTGAGAGGAGGTATTTTATTTACTCTTCTATCTTCCACAATGTATAATATAAGTTCTGCTTACAGTAGATGCTAAAATTATAAATAAAAATTTGACTTTATGATCACTTGAAGATTTGATTAGATAGGATTTCTTCATGATCTGCCCCACAGCCGTTCTCTGTTTCTATTTTGTTATTACCTTAGTCATGCTTTCATACATATTAAAATTAACATCAACTTTTATAGAAAAAAGATGTGTGCTATATTTTCTGTGTGTGAGTTTGTGTATTGCATTTTAACTGGAAAAAAAAAAAAGATGCATGCTCCTTTATCAGGGTCAAGTGAAAACAGCTGCAGTTGTCTAGCTGTGACTGCATGGCAATGGCAGACACAGGCCTTGGCTTATAAAATGTTTTTTCTTTGGGTGATTACAGTCTACCTGCAAATTTGATTGAATTTAAATAATGGAGGAATAAATTTTCTAAATATTTCATTAGCTTCTCACTGTGTAAATGATAGAAATGAAAAGCTATGTCCTATCTAATATATGGGTGTGGTAGCAGTAAAAAATAAACAATTAGATGAAAGTGCCCTATTTATAGAAGAACTAATGTGCCTCATTTGTATAAAATGTGACAGTAGATAATGAAAATAATATTTTTATTCCAAATCTCAATTATGGCTAAAATCAAATGCTCAATTTCTTTTGACCTTTCTTTCCTACTTTTTAATACCTGCTAAGTCCAAGATTATTGTGGGCTAAGAAAGAACTCATCAGGAGTCCTGTGTTCTTACCAAAGAATATTCAACTAACCATCACTAGTTCACTATCAGCAACAACACCTGCAAGCATAATATTTATTGGAGGTTTTTTTGTGAAAAAGCACAATGAAGGACTATGGAGATAGAAATTTAATTCTCATAATAGTTCAATGTTATTATTTTCATTTACACATAAGAAACCTAAAGTGTAGAGAGATTAAATAACTTGTCCAAGCACAAACTATAAATTGATTTCAAATGGGACTGTGTGTTTATAAAGGCTATACACAAAGAGCAGGCTGTCTAGTATAGAAGGCAGCATGTACATACAAAAAGATCCCAGAAAGAGGCCAGGCGCGGTGGCTCACTCCTGTAATCCCAGCACTTTGGGAGGCCGAGGCAGGTGGATCACGTAAGGTTGGGAGTTCAAGACCAGCCTGGTTAATATGGTGAAACCCTGTCTCTACTAAAAATACAAAAATTAGCCAGGCATGGTGGTGGGTGCCTGTAGTCCCAGCTACTTGGGAGGTTATGGCACGAGAATTGCTTGAACTGAGAGGCAGAGGTTGCAGTGAACCCAGATTGTACCACTGGACTCCAGCCTGGGTGACAGAGCGAGACTCCATCTCAAAATAAATAAATAAATAAATAAATAAATAAATAAATAAATAAATAAATAAAATCCATCAAAGGCAGGGATTTTGCACATTAGTTTTCCCATTACTGGAAATCATTCCATCTAGGCCGCTTAGAACCAGGAATACTGTATTGGGCAGCAATATCTTTTTCTTCTTTTCTCTTTGCAAATATGCATAGAATACAGCCACAGAAAATAATTAAAAGGGAAATATATGTTTAGTAAAATTTGCGAATTAAATGTGTAAATTATAATGCCTTCTAAACAAATCTCAATGTAGACAGGCATTACAGCATAGTGATTAAGACTGCAATCATAGATGTCAATCTGCTACTTACTAGCTGTGAAGCCTTGAGCAAGTTACTTACCCTCTGTGGGCATCAGTTTTCTAACCTATAAAATGGGTATAATAATGGTACTTACTTATACGGTTGCTATGATAGGATTAAATGAGGTAATAATATTTGTAGAACACTCAGCATAATGATTGGCATATAGTACTCAATAAAAGTTAGTTGTATTATCATCATTACATCTGTGTAAGACATGGAAAACATAGAATCTTGGTTTTGTTTGTTTGTTTTTTAGTTTCAGTGTTTCTCCCCAAGTTATCAGAAACCAATCTAAAGAAAATCTGGATCCTTTAGATTCCCAGAACAAGTATCATTGACTTTCTCTTTCGTTTCTGTGGCTCATTGCTTTTTCTAGTTAATATCACTTTCCTTTCTTTTCCTTTCCAACTGACCTATTAACCTCTTCCTCTCTCAGGGAAAAAAACAATCCAACAGCTATGACAATAAGATCAACCTCTCTCTGCAACTTATTCTTTCTCAGAAAACTGCAGCACAAACTTGGCCACCTCTCTTAATGGCGGCCTTTGAATTCTCTCTCTCCTACTCCTCAGATTCTCTGTGGTAAGGGATGAAGCTCCATGGGAAGCCTCCATGGGAAGGCCACTAAGGTGCTGAAGTAAGTCAAAGTTATTTCCAGCGACACTTGTAAGAAAGGGAGGAAGTGATCTGAGCAAAAAGGGAAGAGAAGAGCATTATGGAAAGTGGAAACATGAAAAGCAATTGTGCTGCAATACATTTCGCTCTTGATAGTTCCTTTGGAAAGAGTCTTCTCTGGTAATTGTTGGGCAATGTCATAGCTTTTGAGTGCTATGACTCTTCTAAAGATTATTGTAAAAATGGTTGTTATTCTTATGGATATTGTACAGTTTATAGTCCTATCAACTTGGGATAGGTTTAGGGCTAACTCTAGGCAAACAGTTAAATATGAATAATTGCCATTAATATTTTTGAAGTTTCATTTTAATTTTTGATTGACATGTAATAATTGTACATATTTATGGGGTGATCGTTTGATATACACCTACAACATGTGATGATTGAATCATGGTAACCAGTGTATGTATCACCTTAAATAGTAAAATTTTTTTGTGGTATGAATGTTCAAAAATTCTCTTCCAGCTATTCTGTAACATATAGTACATTATTGTTCACTATAGTAATTTTACTGTCCCGTAGGACACCAGAACATATTCTTCATATCTAACTGTAACATTGTACTTACTGACCAATCTTTCCCCTCTCATATCTTCAGACTCTGGTAACCACTACTCTATTCTCAATTTCTACAAGATAAACTTATTTTTAGATTTCACATATAAATATGATCATGTGGTATATATTTTTTTTGTGCCTGGCTTATTTCACTTAATATAATGTCTTTCAGGTTCATCCATGTTACTGCAAATGACAGAATTTCCTATTTTTTATGGCTGAATGGTATTCCATTATATATATTTTATATATGTGTGTGGGGTGTGTGTGTGTGTGTGTGGTGTGTGTGCGTATAACACTTTCTTTATCTTTTCATCTGTTGATTCCATATTTTGGCTATTGTGAATAGTGCTGCAATAAACGGGAGAGTGCAAATGTCTCTTTGACATGCTGATTTCATTTTAATTGGAGATAAACCCAGTAGTGGGATTACTGGATCATATGATAGTTCTATTTTTGAGGACCATCTATTCTGTTTTTCATAGTAGTTGCACTAATTTACCTTTTCACCAAAAGTATGGAAGAGTTTCCTTTTCTCTACATTCCTGCAAGCGTCTTACCTGTTGTGGTTTTGGTAATTCCAACAGCTGTGTAGTCATCTCTTATCGTGGATTTGGTTTGAAATTTCCTGATGATCAGCAATGCTGGAAATTTTTTAAACCTATTTGCCATTTGTGTATCTTCTTATGAGAAATGTCTATTTATTTTTTTTTCCATTTTAAAAATCTAGTTATTTGTTTTCTTGCTATTGAGTTGTTTGAGTTTCTTATGTATTTTAGATATTAATCTTTTCTCAGATTTATAGTTTTCAAATATATTCTCCCATTCTGTAGATTGCCTCTTCACTCTGTTGATTGTTTCCCTTGCTGTGAAGAAGCCTTTTAGTTTGATGTAACCCCATTTGTCTACTTTTGTTTTTGTTGCCTGGGCTTTTGAGGTCTTATCCAAAAAACTCTTTGTCCAGCCCAAGATGATGAAACATTTCTGCCATGTTTTCTTCTAGTATCCTCATAGTTTCAGGTCTTACATTTAAGAGTTTAGTCCATTTTGAATCGATTTGCATATATGGTGAGAGATAAGGGTCCAATTTCCTTTTGCATGTGGATATGCAGTTCTCCCAACATCATTTATTGAAAAGACTGTTCTCTCTCCCATTTGTGTTCTTGGCACTTTTGTCAAAAGTCAATTGATTATTAGTATATGGGTTTATTTCTGGGCTTTCTATCCTGTTCCATTGGTCTATGTCTGTTTTTATGCCAGTACCATGCTGTTTTGATTACTATATCTTAGTGGCATATTTTGAAGTCAAGTAGTGTGATGCCTCCAGTTTTGTTATTTTTACTCAAGATTACTTTGGCTATTCAGGGTCTTTATATTCCATACGAATTTTAGGACAGTTTTTTTCTATTTTTGTAAGAGTGTCTTTGACATTTTGATGACAATTGCATTGAATCTATATATACTTCAGGTAGTATGGACATTTTAACAATATTAATTCTTCCAATCCATGAATGTGAGATATCTTTTCATGTATTTGTATCTTCTTCAATTTCTTTCATCAATGTTTTACAGTTTTCATTGTAAAGATTTTTCATCTCAGTTAAATTTATTCCTAAGTATTCTATTTATTTGTGGCTATAGTGAATGGGATTATATTTTGATTTCTATTTCAGATAGTTATTAGCATATAGAAATATTACTGTTTTTGTGTGTTGATTTTATATCCTGCAACTTTGGTAACTTTATTAGTTCCAGCAGTTTTCTAGTGAAGTTTTAGGGTTTTCTGTGTATACAAGCTTATGTCATCTGCACATAGGAACAATTTAACTCCTTTGTTTCCAATTTGAATGCTGTTTTTGTTTGTTTGTTTGTTTGTTTTTTCCTGAGACAGCATCTCATTCTATTGCTCAGGCTGGAGTGCAGTGGTGCCATCATGGCTTACTGAAGCCTTGACCTCCCAGGCTCAAGTGATCCTCCCACCTCAACCTCTTGAGTAGATGGGACTACAGGCATGTGCCATCATGCCCAGCTAATTTTAAAAAATTTTCATAGAGACAAGGTCTCCCTATGTTGCCCAGGCTGGTCTTGAACTCCTGGGTGCAAACAATTGAGTGCCTTTTATTCTTTTCTCTTGCTTAATTGTTTTACTTAGGACTTCTAGTACTATGTTGAATAGAAGTGGTGAAAGGATACATTCTTATCTTGTTTCAGATTTTAGAGGGAAAGCTTTCAACTTATTCTCATTCAGTACAATGCTAGTGTGTGTTTGTCATATTTGACCTTCATTGTGTTGATGTACACAATGTACCTAATTTATTGAAAGTTTTTACCATTTTCATCACCTTTTTTACCTAATTTGTTGAGAGTTTTTATCATGAAGGAATGTTGGATTTTATCAAATGCTTCTTAACCTCTATTGCAATGATATGTTTTTTGTTCTTCATTCTGTTTATGTGATATGCCATATTTATTGATTTGCATATGTTGAATCATCTTTGCACCTCTGGGATGAATCCCACTTGGTCGTGGTGAGTGATCTTTTGAATGTACTGTTGAATTCAGTTTGCTAGTATTTTGTGGAGGATTTTTACATCTATGTTCATCAGGGATATTGGCATATAGTTTTCTTTTTCTTTTTTTGTGTCCTAATCTTGTTTTGATATCAGGATAATGCTGGCCTCATAACCTAAGTTTGGAAGATTTCTCTATTCAATTATTGAAATAGTTTGAGAATTGGTATTAGTTCTTCATAAAATGTTTGGTTGAATTCAGCAATGAATCCATGAGGTCCTGAGTTTTTCTTTGATAAGATAATTTTTATTACTGATTAAATATCCTAAACCATTATTGGTCTGTTCAACTGTTCTATCTCTTCAAAGTTCAATCTTAAGATATTAATGTTACAATACTATTAATAGCTATACTATAATATTTTCGTTCCATTTTCCAATCATGAAATGATTTTATGTAATATATTATTTGATCCTTAAATAATCCCATGGAAAAGTTAGGTAGCGTTGGTATCATTTTGCCATTTTATAATGTGGAATCAGAAGGTTACTGATTTTAAATAAAGCAGCTTGACTATTGAATGGTAGATCTAGGATATAAATTCAAGTATTCAGATTTTATTCTCATGCTTAACTACTATCCCTCCAGTGATAACTCAAGAGTGAGCAGACATGGGTAGAGCCTAGTGTCTTGCCAGATTAATGACGAGTGACTGTGGAGCCCTCCAGTTTTACAGACACTGTGCTAGACACTGGGGTGAGAACTGTGATGAAGAGAGAGGAAATGTTTACCATCCTTAAGTTTATGAAATAGGAGAGACAGTAAATACAAAGAACAAATTAATATATAAGATATTTATAGATTATGGTAATGCTATCTATGAAGAAAATTAACAGCATGGTAAGACAGAGAGTAACTGGGGGAAGCCATTTATGGTAGGATGATTAGCTGAGATAGTGACATTGCAAGATGTGAGTAAAGGTGAGAATACAGTTAAAAGATGAGAATACGCAGCTACAGAAAATGCCAGTGGAAGTGCATTCCAGCCTAAACTGAAACTAGAAAGACTTGGAGGTAGGAAAATAAATGTTGTCGTACGGGACAGAGAGTGGACTACTGTAGCTGGATTGTGAGGAGTGAGGAACAGAGTGATTGAAAGTTGAAGGGGAAAGATAAGCCAAATTATGGAGTAAGTATAAAGGGAGAATTTTGGAGGGTCAGTCCAGTTCACTAAGGCATTCTTAACTGCATTCCAGACTCAATACGCGGTAGACTCCTGGCAACCATGTTTGTACATAATCCCACTTCCTTGGCCAGAGTTCTCATGCAATAAAAATATATTGAACATCTGCTATGTGTACTGTGTAATAGGTGATCAAAGCACATGCAGTTGCTGCTCTTGTGAAGTTGTGAAGTTCAATACGAGTGTGCCCAGATCCAAAAATGGCCAGTTAGAACTTTTTTCTAGGAATTTGAAGCAGGGAATTAGAGAGGGATTTGGTTTTTGCATAATTGGAGTTGTAACATGAAAACTAGGAGCTGCTGGAAACCAAATTCTGCCACATCATCCGGGAAGTCCAGAAGTCCAGTATGCAGAGACAGAAGAATGAAGGATACAGAAAGAGATAATACTCTCTTGATCCCTGTTGGCTTTACATTCATGGATTTTAGTCCTTCTAGAACCTGTGTTGCATTCAGCAGGCTGGTTCTTTGAGATGACTTATAATCCTGTAATATAGTCCTCATATTCCTAATATGTTCTGAGCTATTTTGTTGTTTTCAGTAAAGTAAATTTAATGTATATTTGAGACCTAACTAGGGCAGAACAGGCTCAGGAAAAATGAGCTCTAGGGCTTAAGCATGACAAGATTTGAGAGTTAGGTGAATAATTTGTAATCCTAGAAGATACAACAAGCAAACATAAAAAAACTCACACACCTCTTCACATGGTTATTAGAAATTTGGAGCACTGGGTGCGGGGAAACACCATTTAAAAAAATGGAAAAAGCACTCCATTGATAATGATTATGGTAGTGATGCTAAAAATGATGAGAAGATGCCATGTATTAAGAACTAAGTATTTGCCAGATAGGGAATAAATGTAGCGTGCCTCACTGAAGCATCTGTCAGTCTCTAAATTACACCCTTCACAAACTCACAAACCCAAGTAACAAGCTGGACAGATTCCAGGGAGCCATGTTTAAACACGACCTCTCCCCTAGATCCATATCTGATGGGAGTATTTATTTATTAAACATATATTTATTGAATATGTATCATAGATGGAGTGGTGAACCAAACAGATAACATTTCTGCTCTTTTGGGGCTTTTGGCAAAGATAGGATGGTAAAAATAGAATGAGCTAAGTACTATGCTTGATGCTTCCAGGTAGACTCACCCTAGTCCTCCAAAGTAAGTAGTGGTATTCTTATTTTACAGATAAGAAAGCTAAACTCTTTCCCTAACCAGGGGAATTAAGTTGCTAATAACTAGAAAGTGAATAAAGGGCAAAGTCAGCTCTATCCTAACTCTGAGCCTTTCTCGAGTCTGTGATTATCCTAATTGCACCATTTATGTCCCATAAGCAGGACACAGAAACATTTAGCTGTGATCTATGGGCTGAAAGTGACAACTACTGCTGCTGCTAGGACAAGAAGCTTTGCACTGGACACCTCAATGTACAGTTGGACTGGAAAAGCCAGCTCAACTACCCCTCTACATCTGGGATGCTAAATTTAGCTGCGCAACGGTAAAGATGTCCATCACCATGTTTGCTAGGAACAGCAAACTATGAAACGTAGAGAGTTTCTCTTCCTCACTTCTGTCTTCCAAATTTTGCGTAAGTACACCTTATTGTCAGCACCTAGTTTGCACTTAGAACACTAACTGCAAAGGAGTCTGGGGAAATGTAGCTTTCAGGTTTCCAGCCTCCGAATGAATGATGGCACACCAGGAGGAGGGGGTAAATTCTTAGCAACCCAGTGCTTAGTGTTTGGCATCCCATTACATTAAGATGCCTTGAATATTTGCTTGGAAATATGATACTTCACATTGGCAGATTTGGACCTGCAGAGGTTTGTCTGGTGTTATTTGGGATTTTTCCCGGTTTTGAGTTACTCCACATTTTTGCCACACAATTAAATTAATTAAGTGAGACTTAATAAAGAGATACCTATGTGCAGAGTCATGAGAGGACTGAAATACCCGGGAGTCAGAAGCCTAAAGTTTGTGTGTATATTTTTTTCCCTGCAGGTTCCCAATAACTGTGTGTCACCTTCAACAAGATCACTAGCCTCTTTGGGTTTTTCAGCGTTTTCTCCCCTGTAACAAGAATAATGGCTCTCGCTGCTTCTCTGCCTCTAGGGGTGTCATTAGAATTAATGAGACATCAGGGTGAAAAGCTTTCTACATTTTTTTTCCCCTCAGAGAATGCTGGAATGTAAGTAAAAGTAAATCTGTATTTTGTGAAGAACTTTTCTTTTTGCATGTCTTCATAACATTTAGAAAATAGTTTACATTTTTTTTTTGCAACAGCAATTACCGTAGGTGTTACATATAATAAGGGAACTTTATCTGTCAGGAGAAACAAAGGAGGAACCAAAAACTTGAGTCAGAGAAAGTCTGCTCCTGGCTTACTCTTTAATGGAACGAGTAGGAGGCCTGAGAAAATCAAAAGTAAAATATTACTGTACAGAAAGCATCTGAAAGTAGGAGGAGGAACTACTTAATTAAAGTTGCCATCCTGAAAGTGGAAAAAGAAAAGTGATACTGACTGCTGACAAGTTGCTGAAATATCTTAGATATACTGGGGAGAGAAGATGAAAGTTGGAGGTCAAAATCTTTGTGCTTTAGGGTTAAACTGCTCACATCCATGATAATAATATCACTGATCATTATGTTCCATTGGAAGCTAAACTCTAACAAGTTAAAAATGTTCTCAGCAATTTCTTTAATTAATTAACCAATGAATTGTTTGTTAACGTAGGCGACAAGTACTATATCAATTCTGCTACGTCGACGGCATGCCACACTCTGGATTCTGATGGGTGTTAATGCTGTCAAACATGCACATCTTAAGTTTATTCTTGGCCATCTGTAGATAATGACTTTCTAAATAAAACTGTTCTTGGAGATAGAAAATATTCAAATCTGGTATTTATAGTACTGTTCATATTTATAATCAAACTGCTTTTTTTGTTTAGAATCCTTTGTTTTAGAATGTTAAGCATTTTGGAAAATGATGTGGGGGCACATATAATTATTATTTCTTGTGGGTAAAGTACAGCTAAGCAAGGATGGGCCAAATGTCAAAGAGTGGTCCAGAAGTCAGACTGAGAGTTCAATTTCCTCACCCACTGACCGCACTCACTGAATGCCTCTGAAAAACCATGACTAATCACTTCTTCTTTTCAAGTATCTTATGAGGATATCTTTCTTAAAAGTATTTAATTCAGTTTCAAAAGATTTTTTGTTATCTAATGTCTTTTCCCTAACTCAAAACAAATAGTACTTTTTAGTAATCATTGCCCTTTTCACATCAGTCCTTCTCCACATTGGTTTAACAATACTCTTTGGGAAAAAATAAGCTGAATACTACAATATATAGTAAGTTGAGTGTATAACATCTTCTTCTAATAGGTCTTCATGTTTTTGCATCAAACTCGTTGCCTTAAATTCAGTATCTTCTTTTGAGTAATAATAACTTACGAATAACTTATGGAGAACATTGTTAAAGGTGAAAGTATCACAGAAACAGGAACTCCAGGACATTTAAATATATCGAGAATGAGGCTTTATAAAGACTATGAAGGCTAATTTGTATATCAAATATAAACAGGGTTACTAGTGAAAACAAGGTCCAAATAGGGTAATTCAAAAAAGAATATTTATATCTTTTTAAAGATCCCTCAGAAAACAATATTTGAAGCAATCACGATAATCTACATATTTCTTACAAAAATATGTTTGTTTTACAAAGAGCAAGATGAGCAATTAAAATAAAACTAATAAGGATGTTGTAAGTGTCTGGAGCTAAGATTTCAGAATTAGAGTTTGAGATGAAGAAGCAATTTCTTGGATACTAAAGTTGTAGAGGTGTCAATATGAATATGTGGCTTCCTTGAATAGTGCTCATGTATGCAGGGATTGGTGTTGATAATGCAACTATTATCATTTTTGTGATTTGGTTTGGAAAGGACAGAAAAGGAGAGTTGCATAAGAGAAGTAATTGTATAAATCAAATGAAAATTCAGATGATCAGCCAGGTCCAAGATACGTGGAGAATGAAGACAGAAACTTGTGAAAGTTTTTTGTTTTTTTGTTTTTTTGTTTTTAAAAAAGAGGGATTGATATCTGAGAAAGACCAAGTTACTGGAAGTCTTCAACTTGGAAGTCAAAGAATAGATAGGAAATATGTTTATAGAGAATGTTAGCTAAAATTTTCAGACATTTTAGTTTGCAGGGCACAACAAGATGGAGGGTAAAGCTATGAGAGTGGGTAGTTGTGAAAGAAATGCAAAGGGAAATTATTGCATTAGTGACCTATTGCTGTGTTACAAATCACAAACTTAGTGGGTTAAGACAATACTCATTATCTCTCAGTTTCTGCGAGTCATGAGTCCAGTTACTGCCTAGCTGGATTCTCTTCTTAGGGTCTTACAGTGCTGCAATTAATGTGTTGGCTGGACTATGTTCTCATTTGAGATTTGACTGTTGAGGAATCTATTTTCAAGCTCACTCAGATTACTGGAAGAATTTCCTTGAAGTTGTAGGATTGAGGGCTCTGGCCTCTTGTTGGTTGTGAGTTGAAGCTGCCTTGAGCTCCTACAGTCAATTCTTATCATTTAGAAGCGATTCCCAGTTGCCACAGGTCACCTGAAGATCTTTGCCATATAAGCTTTCCCAACATGGTTTCTTACTTCATCAAACCAGCAAGGAGACATATGCTAGAGTGCCATCCCATCATCTTTGCCATAATCTGTTGGTTAGAAGTAAGTTACAGGCTTGCCCTGTAATTAAAGTCGGGGTGGGGGGTGGATTACACAAAGATGAGAATGCCAGGAAATGGGGATCATGAGTTCACCTCAGAAGCTGTCCACCTCAACTGGTAAGGGAAAAACTCTCAATATAGTATGACTCTGAAGTTTCCCAACTTGATAGAATGAACCGGGTTCCAACATGTAATAAATGCAGGGCAATCGCTAAAAAATAACAGAGAACAAAAGTTGACATAGTTGTCTTGTCTGAATTTAAGAGGAGCAGATTTTTGTATTTGGCTGGTGGAATAAGGCAGGAAACAGCATTCACCACAGAAAACGAGAACCTAAACCAGGGCTCTTGAAGCTTGAGAGAATCAGCAGCCTCCACTGCAGAGGCTTCAGGGAAACTGTGGTTAGAACTAAAGAGTGGAGAGATTATTTTGTGAATAGGTTGATACGTGATACATGTTGTTTACCATGGCATGAGTTAGAAATCCAGTGGGAAAATGAGATGAAGGACAATAGAGGGGACTGTAACTTGTAAATGTAAATGTATCTTGTGTTACATTTCCACCTATTTCCAGTTCATAAGCATTTGCCTCTATCCTTTCTGTTACTTGTTATATATGTGTCTCTTAAAAATAGCAGGCCTGATGTTTCTGAATCTTATGGACCTTTAATTATTTGAAGACAACTTTCACATCTTCTCTCTTTCAGTAAAAGTATTGTGAGAAAGAGGCTTACTTTTAGTCCAGCATTAAAGGACTTTATATTTTTTATAAAGGATAAATTATTTCAAAAGTCCTAGGCAAGTTCTGTCCCCTCCCTGCTGGAGATCCCAGGGATCTCCTGCGATCTCAGGAGATCCCAGTCACTCTCTCTCCCAATAAGACTTTCTGTCTTCTCTTTCCTTGTTCTTTCTTTCTCCTTCTCAAATTACAATGTTGCTTTAGGAGGATTGAATATAGAAAGGGTTTGAGGCAAAGGTGGTAAGAAGGATTGTGATGGAGGAGGGAAAGCACAATATTCTCCTTTATTTTTTCCTCCATCTCAACCACGAGCAGAAAAAACAAAACAAATAAACAAAGCAAGGCCAAAACAAACACCTTTTATTAAAGAGGAGATTATGGAAAGATACTTGTTCTGCATGGTTGGTACTGACAGCTACATCATGAGGAAAAATAATTGCTTTTACATCCTTTTCTCTCCCTTCCAAAAAAAAGTTTACTGATTCTCAAAAATCCTTGTTAAACAGAGAAGAAAAAAATCGTCTGGTTAGTCAGACTTCACGGTCAAAGGAAGTATGCCTGGCTGCAACATAAGGAGTTCATATACTGAATGACTCCTTTTTAAATTAGTCTCATTCAAAGTAACGATTTTCACATAATCACTTGATTAAGTGCTTCAAATAACAAAAATTGGAATGGAATCAACTTCTTAGAAATTTTTTGTTGTTGTTCTATTACTTTGAAAATTCAAATGGGCTGTAAAAAAAAAATCACTGAGATGTTCCAAAAATGAGCTGTGGAGCAGTATCTAAAGATTATGGTCAAGAACAGCTCACATTGGATGACCCTAACCTATTATGTAACACTTGGCTCATCCAAACTTGGAATAGTCCTTGTTTGGATACCATGTGTGCAGTTATTCTTGCCAAGATGCCAACGGTGTAGCTGTCTTTTAACAAACCCTACACTGGTGGTCTCCAGGTGGTTGAATGCTTCTAACCACTTCAAATGTGTTTGTTTTACAATGCCTAAGTAAATTATTTAATGAAGAAATATGGAATACAACAAAATAACTACTTGAGAAAAACCAAAACAACATTATGATAAAGTATATACCAATGTCCCTAATAGTTACTTAAGCATACACATGTAGTTGATTATCTATTCTTAACTAATTTGTAATCTCTCTACCCTAGCATCATTAACTTTTACATTTCATTCATTTAGTAAGCATTTATGGAATGCTTACCATATGCCAGTCACTGTTCTAGGTGCCTGTGTACAATAAGTGCAACCAAGCACGGTCCAGTCATCATGGAACTGTTGACTTAGGTGAAGACTGGCATACACTAATCACATAAGCATGCACAAAAGTAAAAATCACAATGCTTCAATTATTACAAAGGAAAGATACATGGGTGCTCTTTTCAGAGCACTGTATATGGATGGCTGCTGGTGACTGCGGGTCCTCTTATGACCCTTACAGCTAGGTAGCAAGTTTAAGTCCTCCTGATTGAAGAGTTTTCTCATGCCTGTTCCTGATCCAATCCATCCCGCAATGCCTTTCACAGACCTCACCCAAATTTTGAATGCTCACGTTTCTCTATCACTTTCTCCCTAGTCTGAGTTGCTTCTCCATCAAGCCCCTCTCCTTTTATGTTCTCTGAATCATCTTGTTTCTGGGAGTTGAAAAATTCAGCCTTCAAACTGACTTCCAGATCTTTCTGTCTTAAACAGTGGCTGATGACTTCACTCTTTGTAAAGGTCTTTGGTTGACGGAAGCCATGTGTTAGGAAAAGTGTCTCAGAGTACTATTGAGAAAGCAGAGGGAGAGATAATACTCAGTAAATACACGAATCAATACTTTGAGGTATAATCCTGCCATATTAGTAAAGCACGTAGGTAGGTATCTGGTACAGAACGAGGGATAGTGAATAGTGGTCAGGCATAAGAGGATGAAGTTCAAAGCAGCAAATCACCGATGAACCAGTCTATAGGAGTGAAAAGATCAGAATCATAGCAAGATGGAATCCACAATTACATTAATGAAGTTTGACAAATATATGAAACTCTAACAGTGGGCGTTCTCGTGGTTTTCTGTGTCAGGAACAAATCGTAGTAGATTTGCCAATATAGAGTGGGCAAAATCAGGTGATTAGTGTTCATGACTGAGGTGGGAGGGTGAAGAGATTCAGACGAAACTCTTAGCAAAGTCTTATCAAAATCATATAGTCCCAGATCTTGTCTAGGGCTTTTGATATAATTGTATCTTATAATGCCGAACTAAAAGAAAGTCCCTGTCTCACAACACTTTGGAAGAGAGAAGATGTGACCATTTTCTGTAAATAATTAAAGGGCTGTAATATTTCAAAACATCAGTCCTATTGTTGAGGATCCAGAGAGCAGAGATATAATTTTGATAAATAAAGAATTTTCTAACAGTGGACGCTGTTTGAAAGTGAAAGAGAATACTTTGTGAGGCACCTTGCGTGGACATATTCAGCGGCTGCACGGCCTCTTGTCAGTGATGAGCAGAAATTCATGCATCAACCGCAGGCTTGAAATGAACTCTAAGCTTCCCTCCTACTTCACAATTTCTAGGGTAAACATTCTCAACAAAAAAATCTCCTTCAAAGGACAGTGGTTTTACAATATGTTTTTATGAAATAACTGTTTTATAAGCACAATGACAAGTCATTTAAGAAATAATAATACAACTGAAAATAAAATGTGATACTTTGATTTTGATTTTCAAGTTGCTATGATAGATTTTGCTGGCTTTACATTGAATACACCGCTATGTCTTAGGAGAGGAGTTAGGGGACTAAATGAAAAAGTGAAGAATCGTTTATAGTATTTTTAATATCTGATGCTCCAAATGCTGTTTTGTTTTGTTGAAATTTGCAGAAGTTTAGTTCTCAATTCCATCATAAGCCAAATAATTTAATTTATCATTGCACACAAAATAGATATCGTGTATTTTTTGGCATAAAACATGGTTACATTAGATAATGTAGAAAAATTTGGAAATGATTACTTCTCTTTCTCTCCAATGTTGACTGCTAGAGATCCAGCAAATACTCTTTAATTAAGGCAGGCTCTCCAAAACAAAATCTCCTTCTGCCTGAGTTTGCTTCTAGAACGTAAATACTTGAACACAGTCATTGATGACTAATATGTATACACACACACACACACACACACACACACACACACATATCACTATACAAGGCATATGAAACTCTCAATTTAAGCTTTATAAATTGTTCATTTCTGTGATTTATATCTTTCTGAAGATATGTTCCATGTCTAAGTTCCTGTTTTTTATTCATTTACACAGTATTTGTTGATCTCCTACTATGTGCAAAGAGCTGTGTTATATCCTCTAAGGAATACAAAGGGGTATAAAATAAGGCCTTTTCTTCCTGGTGATTTTAATATTGGAGTATAAAGTAAGATAACTACACAGAACTAGAGCTTAAGGTATAACAGTATCAGATAAGCACATTAATAGTGGTATAAACCAAGTATTTGTGAGATCAGAGGAGAGACAGACCTCTTCTTACTGAGGAGACCCAATTGGCTCCTCGAGGAAGCAGCATTTGATTGGAGCTCTAAAGGATGAGTAGGATTTTCTAAGTAAATATGGGGTGTTAGATTTTTATGGAATGACATTCAAAAAGGCAGAGGAAAGAGAGGAATGTTCAAGAAATAGTGATCAGATCTGCTTGGTTGGATTCTTACAAATGAGTCTGGGGTCAGATCAAGCATATGCTTTCAGCATCAGGCTAAGGGGTTCAGACTTGAGTTTGTAGAGAATGAGATGTTTGAAACAGTGCTTTAGAAGAATCAGCCTGAGAACAGTTTTCAGGGGAGTGATGTCAGGCAGAGAGAACTGTTAAAATATAAGCCTGAAGATAATGGTAGCAGAAGTGGAATGGTATGAAAAATATTGGGAAGACTTAATCTACAGAATTAAGTGTATTGGTACAGGGAGGAAAATGGAAGGAATATGGAGAGGTTTGCAATAATTTCAAGGTTTAAAGTTTAGGTGACTAATAAGACATTGACAACATTGACAGGAATAGCAAAGGAGAGGATGAAATTTTGAATTTGAATTTTTGAATTTAGATGTTTTGATTCTGAGATGCTAATAGTGTATCCACAAGAAAAATCTTCAAGCATGAGAATAAAAATATCAGACTCTGAATTAAGACACACCTAGGTTTGAATGCTTCTCTACCGTATATTGGGCAATTACTTCTTTTTGAGCCTTGGTTTCTGATTTGTAAAATAGAGCTAACTTTAGTACCTGAATATAGGTTTGTGTGTCAAGTAAAAGAGGTAATTTATGTACAATTCTTCTCATGAGGAGGGATAAAATGTGGCTTAATATCAGTTAACTAGTTTTGCTGATAATATTGTTGTTAGTAGGTAGGAGGAAGCATGAGTTTAGAGAGTGTGAGAGAAGCCAGGACTAAAAGTACAGTTTTGCTTGTCATCCTTGATTCATAGCTGGTTGAAGCCACTTTAATGGAGGAAAATAATGATCCAACCTTGGGGAAACAGCCACATTTAGGAGATAAGAAAGAACAGGATTCATTAAAGGTATCAGAGAAAGAGTTACAGGAGATGCCAGAGGAAAAATTCTTAAAGTTGTGGTTTTCTAACCAGGTACATTTCAAAAAGAACTAGTGAGCAGGGTCAGTTACATTTTGCTAAAATCTCAAGGAGGATGTGGGTGAATAGAAGTCTACAGAATATTATTTAGGAAACTAGTACCATTCAAAGGCTTTTAGCAGAGGAGCATGTTTTTGGATTTTAGCCTTTGGCAAGACTTCCCCCAAACTGTTTAATTTGTGGTATCACATTTCATGTATCAATGATGTTTGTCATCACCACCTTGTACCTAGAAGTCTTAAAATCTGAGTTGAGCCATATTATAGGTTGAGAATTTCTAAAGTCGTCTACAAACCTTCTAGAGCTATCAGAGACTCCAAATGTGTAGCCATCATTCTTATGCTTGTTTAAAAGGAAGGTAATACTGGCCAGGCACGGTGACTCACACCTGTAATCCCAGCACTTTGGGAGGCCAAGGTAGGCAGATCACCTGAGGTTGGGAGTTTGAGACCAGCCTGACCAACTTGGAGAAACCCTGTCTTTACTAACAATACAAAAATTAGCCAGGAGTGATGGCATATGCCTGTAATCCCAGCTACTCAGGAGGCTGAGGCACAAGAATTGCTTGAGCCCAGGAGGTGGAGGTTGCAGTGAGCTGAGATTGCACCATGGCACTCAAGCCTGGGCAAAAAGAGCGAAACTCTGTCTCAAAAAAAAAAAAAAAAAAAAAAAGGGTAATACTAATACTTTGAAATTGAATGGCTCTTTCTATTTTAATGCATTTTTACTTGGACTAATTTTATCCTGTATTAGTTACTGTATTAGTTAAGTAGAAGAATTCTAGTTCCCCATTTTATATACAAGAGACTTTAACTTTCAAAATGTTAAAAAGTCAGTAAGTGAAAAGAGTTGGAGTTTGAATTTAGTAGCTAATAGCTATTATTAATAGCTAGTCAAAAATTTGCACCAAAACATCCCCTTCTTTAGTGATCCTCTCTTTCCTTCTTTGAAATCTATCTCTATCTTCTCATTTGAAAAATCCCCTTCTTCCATCTCAATTACTCCTTGTATGTTTTTAAATAAATATCTTTAACTGTTCCCTGTATGAGTAATCATTTTAGGTTAGAGATGTGAGTCCAGGCTATACTTTTTATTGAGGTGAAAGAGGAATGATGAACTCGCTATATAATCTTGATTTTTGGCTTTGCTAAAGAAAAGACAGAAAGAGAGAGAGAGAGAAAAAAAACACCCTATGATTAGGGTTTAGCAAAAGCACTAGATAGTCTTTGTTGCCATGGAGACCACCACAGTCACTACTTTATATGCAGATAATGTTCAGGAAGGGTAGGCAGGAAAGATTGTATATCCATGTAGTTCACCAGTGGTGAAATGGTAGCAGTAAAAAAGCCACTGGTCTTGCGAGATAGGAATAGCCAACACAGGTGATGGCAGGTACAAATTTGAAGCCAGAGGTTGAGGGAGAGGTTTTGGCTGGGAAGTTCAGGCAGGCAATGTCTTCGAAAGTCCTTATATGGTAGTCATTAGTGCTGCTTACCAAATATTTCTGGCTCCCTTCCTCCTGAGTACATGATAGGACTAATACTTCTGGCACCTTTTTGGGTAGGGGGAGCCATGCCATTAGTTCCAGCCAAAGAGCTATCAGCAGAAGTGGCATGTGTCATTTCCAGGCCTAGCATTTAGCTCCTTGGATAAGACACTCCAGAGCTTGATTTGCTTCTGACTCAGTGATTGGCAATATCCATGAGCTCAGGTTCCTCCATAACTATGAAGAGGTGAACCTCTCAGTTGATCCATGGTGGACATGCAGGGCAGGAAATGAGCCTTTGTTATTTAAAACCACCGAGATTGTTGGCTTATGTTTTATCTCAATGTTGCCTAGCCTGTTTTGAGTAATATAGCTAATAAATGATAAGTGTAAAATTGGCAGGCTATATATAAGAAGTTTTTCCAGTTATCTGTTATATGTAACAAACCACTCCAAGACTTAGTGGCATAAAAATAACAAAAGTTCTATTATGCTCATGGGTTCTGTGGGCTCAGAATTCACAAAAGCCAAAATGGGGCTGTCTCTTCTCTATTCCACAGTGACTGGGGCCTTGGTTGGGAGGACTGGAATGACCAGGGTTAGAATCATCTAACCCTAGTGGCTTCTTCATATACATGTCTAGCACTTGGGCTGGATGGCTGAAGGACAGGGTCAGCTAGGTCTGTCCAACAAGAACCTCCATGTGGCCTCTCCATGTGGCTTGAGCTTTTCACCACATGATCACCAGAATTTGAGAGGAAGCATCCAGAGAACAATTATTCCAGAAGGTCTAATGGAAACTTTTTGGTCTTTTATTACACATGGCATCAGCTCTGTGCATTGTGTTCATTATGAGAAAGTCATTAGGGCCAAGACAAGATTCCAGGGGTGATGGCGGTAGAAGGGGATTAGTGTTAGACTTCACTTCTCCATGGGAGAACATCAAAGAATTTGCATTTTTTAAAAAACCATAATGGAAGGGTAAAGAAAAGATTGCATAGTCACTACAGGAAACTCTTGTAAAATGTGGTCAAATCACAGTTTATTCCACAAAAACAAGATGCTATTTTTGTATAGTGTTC
Source organism: Chlorocebus sabaeus (assembly GCF_047675955.1). Classification (NCBI taxonomy): domain Eukaryota; kingdom Metazoa; phylum Chordata; class Mammalia; order Primates; family Cercopithecidae; genus Chlorocebus; species Chlorocebus sabaeus. The sequence goes on from NC_132910.1 coordinate 65,293,984, forward strand.
TGCAGCTTATAATAAACGTTCACATGCCTTATCTCATGTGATCTTCCCAACAGTTCCATGATGTAATGCAGGACAGTTACTTTTATCTCTAGAAAGCAAAAGAAGAAGAAAAATTCTGAGAGGAGTCTGAACTAACTAAACACTATACCACTGAAATGGATATGTAGACATTAAAATTGATCTTCCAATATTTCAAACTATAAATAATCACTCTGGATTAAACAAATAAAATTGTATGCTTACTAGTTATTAGGCACTTTCTTCGGTGCTATGAATATACAAAGATAAGTTAAATATTTTTTCAAGATTTGGAAAAGGCAAAGTTGTAAACAGAAAACAAAGCCAAAGGCAGAACAGCACAAGAGCTAATGATAACGATTCAGTGACAAGAATATGTAGAGGATGAGTCACTTACTTTAGATGATGAGAAAGTGGTGTTTAAGCAGAGTCTTCAAGAATTAGAAATATTTAGATTGGTGGAAAAGGGAGACGAAACTTCTTCAGCATACGCAAAGGCACAAACTATACATGTTCAGAATTTATTCCAGAAGAATAAACTGTGACTGGAGTATAAGGAAAAAGAAGAGTAGAGGAGAAACTGAAGGTGTACCTTAGTCAATTCATTTCAAATTGTCTCAAGCCTACCTTTGGTGCCTGTATTTTGAGCATTATGCAACAGAATATATTAAGTATTTTTCATGTACAAATCATTTTCCGTCTTTGGAGACTACTCATTGTCATTAAGCTCTTTATCATCGCATATGTTTCTTCAAAATCATCTCAGTTAATGGTCTCACTCTCATTGAAAGCTACTCTCTTTGGTTACAAACTGCTTATCTTTCTGATAGAGTCTTTACTAGTTTTTTGCATGCACATATTGACTACGCCAGAAATTAATAATGCTGTAGATGGTCTTGAAATTTTCAAAAATCTTCTTGAAGGAAGAGAGAATTATTAAAGGAATAAGCAGGGAATTATTAATGAATTTTATAGAACCCCTCTCACAATGATCTACCTCTAAAATAACATTGAAAAAATAAAGCATCTTTCTTCTTGGCTGATTTTCAAAATGATCTTTCTCCAGTTTTTAACACCTTTCTTTAAGCTACTCCGTCTTGTTCTACCCCTACACATCCTATCCTCTCCTCCCTCAAATTGCTAAAAATCCATAACCTATTTTTTTCTGTTACCCACCATTAAATGTCCTCCTGGTATACCAACAGAGATGAAAAGCTTTGCACTTTCAATAAAATATTATCTCACCAGGATTTTTTGATGTAACTTTTTATGTCCATTAGGAGACAGTGAGCATGAAATGATTAAATAGAAATGACTTTAAAGTACTGTTGCTAGGAGTATTTAATGTATTACCTTGAAAGTATAATGACACTGAGCATATGGATCTTATTTCATTTTATGCTCCAAACAGGAAATTACATTTTTGCCTAAAGGAGTTTAAACTGTCGTAAAGTTCCCACAGCATAGAGAAGAATATTGTTCCTGCAGAGAGAATGCAATGATTAAAGCAGAAGACGTCAATCCTGACCTAAAGAACAAGAACACCACGCTACCAGCAGGCTGGGGCATATTAGGTGAGTGAAATCTTCTGCAGAAATCACTTGAGTATACCAGCACAATTAAAACCCATTAATAAGAAACCTGGAAGAAGAAAACAGATACCCCAGACCCAATTAGTTGAACAGTGAACTGCAAGAGCTGTATGGAAATAGAATCCATCATAGCAACCAGAGTTAAAATATACCATCAAATCCTTTAGGAAAACGTACAAGTACCCTGCATGCACAGTATATGTAAGGTTGCACAGTAAACTGGGTGTATTTTTTATTATAAAATGTGGGGTAGGCTAATTTAAATAACCACTTTTAAGATTTTTATAAAGTTCAAAGTCTTATACATATTGTTAAATATAGAATCCTAAGTGGAAAGACCCATATCCAGCTCTTACAGTTAGGATCCTGGTGCTTTGATTGGCAAAAACCTGGAGAGAGGTAAGTATCAGAATTAGGACTTTATGAAATAGGTTTCATATGTATTCCTGTTATATGGAGAATAATTTGAGACAGAGTGCACAAGTAATTTGACCAATGTTACCCACACAGGTAACAGCACACGGTTCAGTTCAGAATCTGAGCTCTGAGCTGAGGCTGTTTCCTTTATTCACTGCTGCTTCAAGGCTCAGAAAATACCTTCTCCTGCCTTACCCTTGAGTGGATTCGGGGTGTAAGGCGTTACTCACAATTGTCCTGGTGGTAGAAGCAGAATTCCTGTATTTACTAACTGATTACTTTTGCTCTGAACGTTGGGCCTCTCTGATGTTTAGTTGTAATATAAATATCACACTATTTTTTTAAAATTAATACTCTCATGGTGACAGCCACAGCTTACAAATGATGTTGCTGAAAGTAACAATTCTTCACTTTAATATCTAAGGAAAAATATGCGATCGGTATTAGCATATTAGCATACTTTTTGTCTAAGTGTGAAGTCTTTTACTGAATGTCTGACAGAATTATGCTGAGTCAAAGCAATAAAGATGGTGATGAATTTTATACATTCTACCTCTTAAAAGTCATTTTGGTTCAGAGAAGAGAATTTTGGATTACGATTACATAATTATGCCAAAATGCATTTACAAGAATAAGTAGGCAACTATTGCTCCTTCTTAACAACTGCAACTTTAGCAAAATGCATAACTTTCAGAGACTCTCAGGATCTAAGAGAAAAAGCTTCGTTAGAACTGTAGACATTAACGATGTCTAGTTGAAAAAATATTTTCAACGGTTTGCACTTTTAGAATTGGCATCAGCTTAAATGTTTTTCATCTGTTCACATAAAAGGAAATTATATATTAAATGTTCAAAGCAATTATTTTTCGCGTTTAACAAAATCTTGCATTAGGAATGTGGCATAGATGAAAATGAAGTACACAAAAATAAACAACTTGCCTCTCTCACTTTTGGCAGTACCTAATTTTATGCAGGTATCTTTAACATGATATCAACTACTCATTTTTCCACAAATATGCATGAAAATCATGTTAAATATTTTTTAAAGGCATTTGCTATCTCTTGAGCCAAATTCTTGATATTCTGCTCTTATAATATTCCCAAGGACAACAAAAAGGTATGTGCTGTTTTCAAAGGCTATTGCTCATTAGCGGTGGAGCTGACATGGCCAATTCACAGCATTAGTGAGTCAGCCGGAGTAAAATGGACACAGCTGGATTACTTTACCTAGTTTCACATGGCTAATTCAAAGTACAGCTTATTGACTTAAGGATTAAACATCATACCTTGTTAAACAATGTAGCTTGGCACCCATTTGACTTAGGAATAATTTCATTCAACACAGCCAAATGTTTATAAATACAAAGGAAAGTATTAAGGCACTATGATGAAGATTAACAAGTAGTTTTTAAGACTATGTTGCAGACATGTTTACATCACTAAGTATGTTTTGCTTAAAGTGTTCTAGATTTCCTCAGTTATTAAAATATATAAACAAAAATATAACTCATATACTTAAACATATACACACATATGTACCTGAAAATAAAAATTGATAAATAGCATCACCTCAAACCATTTTAAGGCAAGAATATACACAGACTGTAGTGTGAAAATTTCAATAATTTGGACCAGAAGGAATAATGGTCCTCTGTGTGAAGAGGACAGAAAACTGAGGCCAGAGCTGAGGGAATTAACCTGGCTTTTTTGCTGAGTTCCCATCAGAAGGGTGGCCAGCATCCAACATATAGTGTTCAAAAGGTGGTGAACTCTTTGGATAGAGGGCAAGGCAGAAAAGGTCTGCAAGAAGTAGCCACAATCAGTATTGGGTAGATGGCCACATGGCTCCAGATGATCTCTCAGTACACCAGGATTATAGGGAGCAAGATGAAGTCCCCAAAAGCTGAGCTAGTGCCCCTGTGTTCTAGTCTCAGGGGATAATGCTGCTGAAGGCCTGAAAAGCACAGCTGTTTAAATGGTGTGCAGGTTTTAGAATCAGTTAGACCTGGATTATAATCCTAGCTCTCCCATACACTTGTCATGTTATGTAACCTTTTCAAGTTTAACCTCTCTAAATCTCAGTTTAACCACTGATAAAGTAGAGCTAAAAATACTTAGTTCAAAATATTTTTTGAGGATCATGTGATGTAGAATCTAGTGGTTAAGGATTCAGGGACTGAGAATGTAAAGATTAAGTTATAGGTTCTGGAACCAGACTCCTTGAGTTAGGATGCCAATTTATGTATTTGGGCAATTTTACTTAATTCTCTCTGCTTCAGTTTTCTCATCTCTATGAATGGGGAGCTAAGTGCTCCTATCTTTTAGGATTTGTTTGTTGTTAATGCCTGGTGTATAATAGTAATCAATGAGGTTAATTATCATTTTCTATGCCATTATATGAACATACAAAAGACTTTTGTTGTTGCTACTATTTTTGTTATTAAGACAAGAATATTTACATGAGCCAAACATGGCAGTGATGAGAAAGCTGTGGTTAGTGAAGACCTGTGAAACCAGGGCTCCTCTAAAATTTAAAACCACAAGCTTAATTCCAGATATGTTGAAATAGGTTCTGTGCTGACCATGTGTGATTTGCCATTACCAAGAATGACTCAGCACCTGAGTAAGTAAGGGTCACTCTAAATGAAAAGGGTGTAAGGCTGAACAAGACAAGGGAAGTGACCACGCGGCCAGCATTGTAAGTTTTAAGAAGAAAACTAGATACGTGTCTACTAAGAATTTTGTTTAGTCTTCCTCAGAGTTACTATAACATCTCTGGTTTGTTCTGCTCTGACAAGAAGCTGCTGAAGATGTGTCACAATAAGTCATTTCTCACTGGGATCATCCCTTTAATTGTATTTTTAAAAGCTTTACACTAAAGAACATTATTAGACACTTAGATTCCCAAGATCTTAATTTCCTTAGCTGAAAAATTGAGGATTTGTATAAGTTCTGTGATAACCTTTCAATTGATAAGTTATATGATTCTATGATCACACACCATATTTGGCTTTCTCTAGCATGCCACCTTCAGAGAGAGGAATGTGTGATAGTTGTAGCCACAATTTAAGAAAGTCCTTATGGAACTTCATGTAATTAAATACCTTTGGTTAAAGTCCACTGCCATAAATTCAGTGCTATAGTGGGCTCTATTCAGTAGAGATTTCAGTTTATAACATGTGTGCATTAAATAAAGTAATTTATAATGAACCAAAGCCTGAGGGAGATCTGACTATATTTCAATACATTGTATTTTACCATTTTCTATTACAGGGTAGAACTGCCTATAAAGGGAATTGCTTCAAAATTTATGTTACAATTCATATTGGAAGCTTCTCAGTTCACTTGATTCATTAAATCTTATAGCTATTCTAAATTCAGAAGTACTCTTGGCTTTGTAGATATTTGTCTCAATGGTCATCATTACTTCTTCAAAAGCATTTTGCTTTTTCCTCCAATGACATATGATGAAGCAACAATTATAACTGACATCTTCGAAGAGTAGCATGTGGCACTCTGTGCTCAGTGGGTGAGCTGCATTATCTCATTTAATCTTCATAGGAACCCTGCAAGGCAGGTGCTATCAGTACTGCCATTATATAGAAGAATAAACTGAGGTTTTGAAAGGGTCGGTATCTTGCTCCAGGTTACACAAGTGGCAAAGTTGGGACACCCTGGCTACCAATTTCACACTTCTAATTACTCAGCTTTCTAGATGAGCATGAGGGAGGGGTTGACAACAGAGATGGCAAACCTTCTGCATTTAAATGTGCAACCTTCACTAGTAAAAAAAAACCTCAAAATGTTCAAGTGTACTTTGAGCACTTACCATTATTTTGTAGAATTTGGGAATTCTTTCTAATGGCAAGTATTTTATTTTCTAAAAGTCTGTCCACTGTACTTTTCTCAGATGGACAAATCTATTAAAATCTATTTTTAGCAAAACTAACAATTCATCCATGCTTTCAGTAAGTTCGGTAATTATTTCTTTTAGGAAGTGGCTTATACAACTTCCCTGGAGCATCTTTGCCTTTTATGCTCTTGAAAAAATAAATTATTCTGAGTTCCCTCTGTCTTTAGAAAGCTGTTATTACTAACTGAATCCTCAGCATCACAAATAGGCCAAGGGGTAAGAGGCTTTTATTGATACTGTTCATTAAAATATTCGTAACTAGGAATTTAAGATGCATTCCCTGTTGAGTGCAATCAAGCTATTATTGCGTTCGTGTATCTTTCACCTACTTTTTTTGAAGCAATTTTCCAAACTATAAAAAGTGTTAGATCTTATAAGTGGAGCACATACTTTTGGTGTATCGTGGGAGACTGAGAATGTGATAGAGGCTTTTTCTGTCCCCAAGATGTCTTGTCAATTAATTCTTTAACCACGAATTGACGGATGGTACAAAACACTGGGCTAGGTATTTTGGCAGACATGGAAAATACAAGTACATAGTCCCTGGGACAAAAAGATACATATTTAAAGAAATCAAGAACAACTTATAAAGCCTCACGAAAATACTGACAGCACTAAATTCTTTACAGAGAGAAGAATTTGTGTGGTGTTGTTTTGGAAGATTTAACAGAAGTGGTGAGAGTTGAGCTTGTTTCTGAAGGATGAACAGGAGGTAGAGGCAGGGAGGGATACAATAAACTAAATCTAGGGGCAGGACCATAACCTCAAGACATGCTCAGGACAGCAAATATGTCCTTCCAGCGAAAGGGAATATGTGTGTAAGGGCAAAAAGAAAAAAAAAAAATGAGGATAGCTTATATCTAGGTGGTAAAGAAGCTTGAAGGCTAATTTAAGAAGTTGGATCTTCCTGTAATCCCAGCACTTTGGGAGGGCAAGACGGGCGGATCACGAGGTCAGGAGATCGAGACCATCCTGGCTAATACAGTGAAACCCCGTCTCTACTAAAAAATACAAAAAACTAGCCGGGCGAGGTGGCGGGCCCCTGCAGTCCCAGCTACTCGGGAGGCTGAGGCAGGAGAATGGCGTGAACCCGGGAGGCGGAGCTTGCAGTGAGCTGAGATCCAGCCACTGCACTCCAGCCTGGGCGACAGAGCCAGACTCTGTCTCAAAAAAAAAAAAAAAAGAAGTTGGATCTTAATCATCAAAAGAGACAATGAGGCCGGGCGCGGTGGCTCAAGCCTGTAATCCCAGCACTTTGGGAGGCCGAGACGGGCGGATCACGAGGTCAGGAGATCGAGACCATCCTGGCTAACACGGTGAAACCCCGTCTCTACTAAAAAATACAAAAAACTAGCCGGGCGTGGTGGCGGCGCCTGTGGTCCCAGCTACTCGGGAGGCTGAGGCAGGAGAATGGCGTAAACCCGGGAGGCGGAGCTTGCAGTGAGCTGAGATCCGGCCACTGCACTCCAGCCTGGGCGACAGAGCCAGACTCCGTCTCAAAAAAAAAAAAAAGACAATGAAAGTTTGTAAAGTGGATAATCGACATGGTAGTAAAAACAATTTTTAAAGAAAGATAAAAATCATGACTCTCCTACAAGGAAGAAAATAAACATTCATTAAAGATGATATTGTGACGGTGGCCTGCAGTCACCTCGCGGCCGTCCAGAATTAAAGGCTGTCTGCAGAGATTAGAACAATGGCAACAAATGAAAGTGTCAGCATTTTTAGTTCAGTATACTTGGCTGTGCAGTACGTAGATTCAGTTTTACCTGAGAATCCTCTGCGAGAACCATTTTAAAATGCATGGAACTATATGTTGAATAATTATACAAAGTTCCAAATCGCAAGTAATTTGAAAAATCTTTTAGATATATACTGGTCATTTCAGAAAATCCTTAATAGTGGTGTTGACCTTATATTTAACTTTAAACATCATTTAGAATTTGCCTAAAGATCAAAATGTCATGCATTGAACCTTATCAATTGATAGTAGTGAATGACCGAAGCTTCCCAATCAGAAAAAAACAACACCAAGAACTTCCATTGTTATCTGGAGCTGACAGTTTGGGTTGATTCTGTCTTTGAAGAGTCCTTTTTGATTGTAGTGCAGTACTGGCATCAAGTATTTCTTGATGTAAGGGGAGTATTTTAGTCTAAAGATTTTTCAAGTTACTTGCATTTTTTTAACTGAGAAGCTTTATTTCTGCTGTTTACCCTTTCATTTTTATATATCAAATTTCCATTGTCGTTAAAACTGTATCTTGAAACTTTGTGAACTGACTTGCTGTATTTGCACTTTGAACTATTGAAATAAATGTCACTTTTGTCTAACAAAAAAGATGATGTAACTCACAATAAGTGGAAAAGGCAGATGTTAAAAAAACCTAAAAGAACAGACACATTTATTGTTTAGGAATATTGAAATGAATGTGCAAATGGAGGCAAAACAGTTATTTTAGAATAAGGAGGGGTGTCTCTCCACTGGATGGAAATTATTTGCCTGTCTATAGGTAAGAGTTATTTTGCATTTTTATTAGCTATCTACAAAGTATAAAGTTGTAATAATCAGAAAACTCAGTGTATAGTGTTGTGCAGGCTGAATTGAAATGGAGGCTAAAAGTCTATTTAGTGGTGGATAGGATGTCTATAGTGTGAATGGTATAGGAGAAAGGAATGTAAAAGCAGATGAGTGGTCTGGACATAATTTCATGATTAGTCATGAAATTACAAGGGAGAGTGAAGAATGTGTGATATATGTGAGTTTCTAACTTCCATCCCTGTGCAAATTAGAGTGGTATAGACAAATATAAAAACCAAATGAGCTTAATTTTTTACAATCGGGTCTAAAGTGCCATTTAAATGGAATTGTCCAATTTTGTTCCTTTTATTTACTTTCCACAGTGGGAATTGCATGTTCTACTCTACTGTTATACTTTCCCTAGGAATTTATACTCTGCTAGAATAGTGGGCGCTTCTCTGAGGTGGGCTTTTTGGAGTGGTAAGCAAGATACAGGCAAAAGAAGGCCTATTATATATCAGCGTACAGAGCCTTATCATTTTGTTTCTAGAAAGTGCCTGAAATGAAAATATGTTTCCTTGCAGGTAAGATCTTCCTTTCTGAGGCTAAAGCTATCAGATTGATGTGTTAAAGGAATAACAGAGCCCAGAGGAAATGTGGCTCAGGGCTCGTAAATTTTGGGCTGGAAGATGATGAATATTTATTGTGTGCTGTTTGTGTGCATGGTACTCTTCTAGGTATTCTCCTAGCATTGCCTTCTATTACCCTCACAAGAATCCAGTGGAGTAGGTGATATTAGTATCTCCATTTATGAACAAAGAGACTAAGAGAATTTAAGTTACTTGCCGTAGCTCACAGACCTATTAATATCAGAGCCAGGACTGAGCTTGGGCTTGTGATTCCATACATGCAGCTACTTACCCCTCTCCACTGCCACTTATGAAGAGTAAAAGGTCCACGATGATAGCTCTTCAAGGGAAGGCAGAACTAGGATGAGGGTTATAGCAAAAGTCCTGCCCAGAAATGTGAAAGTTCTGAATGTCTGGGGACATTCATATCTATCTATCAATCATTTATATATCTCTGTGTGTGTGTCTGTGTGTGTATGTGTATCTTTACTTTAAAAAGTTAATTCACATGATTTTGACGTCTTGGCAAGTCCAAAATTGGATGAGGGAGGCTGGCAGGCTAGAGACTCAGGAAAGAGTTACAGTTCCAGTCCAAAAGTGGTCAGGCTGGAGACCCAGGAAGAGCCGATGTTCAAGTACAAGGCAGTCTGCTGGAGAATTCCTTCTTACTTCTGGTGGGTCACTCTTGTTCTATTCAGGCCTCAACTTGATTGGATGAGGCCCACCCACATTATGTAGGGCAATCTTCTTCATGCAAAGTTCACTGATTTAAATGTTAATCCCACCCAAAAGCATCCTCAGAGAAACATCCACAATAATGTTTGATAAGATATCTGGACATTGTGGACCAGCAAAGTTGACATACAAAATTAGCCATCAAAGTGGTAAATCATCTTAGCTTTCGCATCACAGGCTTTGACTACTTGGACCACTTATTTTATGCCATAGAAAAATATAGTTATAATTGGATGACAGATGTCAACTATTTCTTTAGAGAGTATATCTTTTGGAGTATATTTCCTTCATTCTTTTGTCTCTTATGATTTTGAAGGATTTTTTTTTCCTCACCTCATGCATATTTATCTAGTGGAAACAGATGAGGTCCAGTCTTTTGGGGAGGTATTCAAAAACATTTCCCTTAAAACACATCCATACAGTCAATGCCCTTTCCTTTAAAGTAATTCATAATGAATGCACAAAGGAATAAAAAACAAAGAGACAAATGGAAATTTATTCAGATTAGATTTTAACTTTTTATAAAATCTTGTATGGAATCTTACCCTCTGCTTTTTGTTCAAAGTTTGAAGAGGTTTATACTGAAGATGATGCTAGCCTTGCTGCAGTTTTAAAACTTCTTCTGCGAAATCCTTCATTTTTTAAAATCAGGCTCTTTGTTGAGAATCAGTGGTCTTATTCTGCAACAGATCCCCTTCTGTATACACCTTTGGAAACACTGCAGGAACAGACTTCCATTTGCTTATCTGTTAATCATTCTGAGTCCTTATCTTGTAGCTCGTTCTTCATTCAGGGGTCTCTGGAGTGTACCTCAGTCACAAGCAGAATGCTAGTTTTGTGAGTGTAGTTTGGGTATTTGTTTTACACATGTAGACTCAAGCAAGAAATTATTTTCTTATCCAAGGTTTAAAAAAAGGAGTATCATAGAGTTCTTACTTTAGCTCAAGTCCAGCATTACAGCTATTTTCCTTATCACCTGGTTGGAAGTTGTTTTTCCTGGGATGTTGATTTGATGTTAATTTTAAACACCATTTTTCCTTTCCAAGTATTTTCAGCTGTGAAATTAATATGTGCTCACTGCAGCTAGAGAAACAAGGAAAAAATTATTAAGAGAAAGCTAATGATTTCTTTCTACCTCTTTGAGGAGACCAATGCCAACAATTCCAAGGTTATGGAAACACACACAGACACATGCTAGTGTTGTCTGATTTTATAAATGACATAACACACATGAATTTGCAACTTGTTTTCCTCCTTTAGCAATTCACTATGGACAGCTTTATAGGTCAACAGATAGATGTATTTCTCATTTTAAAAATAGCTCCTTTTTCAGCCTGGGTTCTAACAAAAGATATCAGATAAGGGCTTGTCTACAGGCAATTTATTCTACATAGTGATCCCAAGCACCAGGAGTGGAGGACTGGAAAGAATGAAGCACGGGAAGAGGGAAAGTTAACCAGTGGCTCAATATGAAGCTGGTCAGAACTGTGGGAAGCTGGGGATTTTGCAGAGCAGTGTAGAATGCATCTTGGAGTGATCTCCCCAAGGGACAGAAGAAAGAGAAACCCCTTACCTATGGGCTCCCACTCTTTGGTGGCCAGGGTATGTCCCATGCCCTTTGCAATTTCAGGTTTGCACGTGTGTTGGAATGGCTGAGTTAATACTAAACAAATGTCCCAAAGTGTTGACAGAGGAACTCTGGAAACAAAGCAGAAAGTGTGCCATGCAGCCAAAGCAAAGTACTGTCAATCATACCTGCAAGCAGCTGGTTGCTACAGCAACAGCCGGAGTAAAATGTGGCCTGAGAGTATGTGAGACAATACCCAAGAGATGTCTAAAACAACCACATAATGTTTCATAATGTATATGTACCACATCTGTTTAATAATACACAGTTGGATAGATATTTGGGTTTTTTTCCCATTTTATTTTTTGCCACCACAATGTTGCACTGAAAATCCTTTATACATACATTCTTATTTGCTAGTGCTTTTAAGTCTATATAATGTATTCCTCAAAGTGTAGTTGCTAGTTCAAAGTACCTTTCATCTACTAACTCATTCATTCCTCTCACAGCTGAGTCATTATTCCTGCCCTTGTGTTTCACATGAGGAATCAGGGGCACACTGGAGTCCAGGAAATAAAGGCAGTTTGAATTTTTAAATGGCTCCTGAAAAACAAGATTCCAAAATATTCTTGGAATGTAAAAAAAGAAAAATTTGACATTAAATCAATGCATTTTTTATTTCATTAACCTATAAATCATGTTATTCTGCAGCATTGTATCTTCAGTGAAAGGAGGCAAGTAGATGCTGCTCCCAGAAAAAGGAGGCTATGAACTGGCAGAACTCTTTCACACAAGAAAATGAAGTGGAAAGCTTAATGCTTGCTGACAAATGTACCTGGAAGGTCACCACTGGGGTGGGCTGGGGAAATTATCCTTAGTTAAGGACTACATGGTTGGCTGCTTGAGTATAGGACCTCAGTGGGGATTATAGCTTTTTGCAGGGAAAACTGGTGGGCCCTGACCAAACTCAGATAACCCAGGTCCACTAATCACCTTATGTTTTAGGAGACCACAGGGCAACCAGCTGTCAGGCAGACAAGGAAATGAGCAAGCTATAGAGCTTGTGATTGGGACTAGGTTATAGAGGCCTTTGACAACAAAATAACTCAGTTTGTTGGAGTAGCCTTTGAGTCATGATGTCTGAGATTATTGAGGGAAGAACAGTATCATATTCATTTTGCAACCCTGGTAATAAAGAGATGCTGTTTCAAGCACAGAGAAAGACATGCTTATATCCAGATGGAGCTAAACAAAAAACAAGCCACAATATGAAGCTCCCTTAAGAGGCAGAGATGGGCAGTCTAAAGATCTTCCAGTGAATTCCTTTTCACTTTGACTGCACTTGCTCCCTAGGTCAGTCATAATCTTAAGGACAAAAGCCTCATGGATAAGAAGAGATTCCTATACTCAATGAACCAAACTGCTAGTAAGTATTTAAAAATCTGTAAATAATGAATTTGAACATGATATGGTATGTTGTATTACTTTTCTATTACTGCCATAACAAATTACCACAGATTTAATGTCAACACAAATTTATTATCTAACAGTTTCTGTAGGTCAGAAGTCCATAGAAGCCCTGCTGGGTCCTTTGCTTAGGGTCTCACAAGACTAAAATCAAGGTTCTGGCTAGGCTGATTTCCTTACTAGAAGCTCTGGGGAAGAATATTCTTCCAAGATTGTTCATGTTGTTGGCTGAACTAACTCTCTTGTGGTTGGAAGATTGAGGTCTCTGCTTCCTTGCTGGCTGTCAACCAAGGGCCAATCTTTGCTCCCTGAACTGTCTGCATTCTTTCTCATGCTTTCCATGTGGTCCCCTCTAGCAATGATGGGTTGAGTCCCCATCACACTTTCAGTCTCTCGGAATTCTTTTCCAACATCTCTCTGACTCCAGCTAGAGAAGGTTCTCTGTTTTTCAGGGTTTGTGTGATTATATTGGGCTCATCTGTGGATAATAAAATCCACAATAATCTCTTTATTTAAAGGCCCAGTGACCTTAATTATGTCTGCCATATAATGTTCATGTAATATTCCATGTAACATATTCACAGGTTTCAGGGATAAGGGCATGGACCTCTTTGTGGGGGTTCGTTCTGCATACCACATACATCATTGATACAAAGGAAGGAGGTGGTAATACTATCCAGAGAAAAGGCAGGGCACAGAAAGGTATCATCAAAGAAGTAACATTTGAGTTGTGTTTCTAACAAGGAATGGGATTCTATCAAACAGGGTGGGTAGACATTTGCTAACAAATGTACCTGGAAGGTCACCACTGAGTTGGGCTGGGGGAATTATCCATAGTTGAGGACTACATGGTTGACTGCTTGAGCATAGAACCTCAGTGGGGATTGTAACTTTTTGCAGGGAAAACTGAAAAAAAAAATGAACATTAATTTAGACAAGTACAAAGTTAGGAAGACATGAAAACTTTTGAACATATTTGGGATTGGCACGTGGTTTAGTGTGGTAAAAATATGCCTAGGTTTAAATCCTAGCTGTGCTGCATTATTGGCTATGTAATCTTGTAAGCCTTTAATATCTTAGCCTTGGTTTCTTCTTCTGTTAAATGAGGGTAAACATAGTGCTGACAAAATGTGAGAATTAAATGAACTAAAATACCAAAGCACCATCACATAGCATCTTTCACATTGCAAATGCAAAATCAAAGATAGCTGCATCATTAGAAATCTTATTATTATTACTAATGGAGCTGGAGAGGATTGGGAAAGAATGGAGAAGTGGCAGGAGCTGAGTGAGACTAAACACGTAGGCTGGGGTCAGAGTGTGACGCTAGAGTGAGATAGTATTAATCACAGTTTTTTTAAAAAAAATAGTTTTCCTTTCTTGTCTTCTCTGACATCATACTACTGTTTTTATCTTACTTTAGAAGGTTGCATCTCAATTTTATTTAGTGAGTTATAGCCTGAGTCTTCCAGACTTCTTGTGAGACCATGTCTTTTCCCTAAAAGATTTAGTCTATTTCATGGACTTAATAAGCATATCTTAATTTATTTTTTTCCCAAATTCTACTCTGAACTGGGACTTTACTTGGATATTTCAACCTAAGTATTATCCCTCACCACACCCCTTTGTTCTTGTGCCTTCACTACTCCACGCTCTCCCACCTTACCCCCATTACCACTCCCAACACCACACCCAAGAACTACTCATTTCCAGTGCTTTTTATCTCCATTCTTGATTCCCAGCAATAAAAAATAGTTGCAACTAATAGTTCCTGGAATGCAGTTTTATTCTTATGCACTTTCCATATGCCATTTCTTTTAATTGGCATACCCATCCCAAACTCAGATATCTTTCCATTCTGAAGCCTCTAAAATAGATGATCACTCCATATTCTATGCCATCTCTGTACCTTGAACATGCTCTTGTGGCTGCACATATTGCAGTGTGTTGTAAAGGGCTGTTAAAATAGCTGACTCTCCTAGAATTACTCCGTGGGCAACTTGCAAGTCCAAGCCTTTTCATCTTTGTATTTGCCGTACCTAATGAACTTCATCACTCATACTAGCAATACAGACTCATAAAATAGTTGTTGAAACAACTGGTTTTATCCCACAGGCAACAGAAAGCCACCAAAGTTTTTAAGTCAGTGAATACATTATCGAATAAGTGTTTCAGCAAGATAATTCTGGCAGCTATGCTAGATAGGTTGGAGGGAAATGAGAGACAAATGGCAGAAAATCTAAGAAGTTTCTTTATACTCCAAATGAGAGATGGTGAAGGTTTGACAGTGACCATAGAAATTTAAAAGAATGAATAAATGTGAGATATTCTTCAAGGCAAAATATCTGATTTATTGAGCAATGGGACAAAGGAGGTGGAGGAGAGAGGAATAGGGGACAATTCTGCAGTTTTTAGCTTGGTTGGCCAGGTGAGATAAATGTTGAGATAGGGAGCTTAGAAGGAAGACTTGCTTAATGAGAAAAAAAAAATGCTAGGTATGGTTTTGATGGATGTGCTGAGGGACACGCTGCTAGATATGTCTAATAGGAAACTGGAGACTGAGGCAATGTATATATTTTCTATGTTTTAAAGCATTTATTCAAATATGTATGTTGATTTTAAGAGTATTTGTACAACTTTAGGAGACATTTCCTATTCTTTGTTCTCTACGCCTTTATCTCCTCCTTTACTGTCTAACCATAGTGTACTCAGTGCTGTATAGTAAGAATAAGGAGTAGAAAAATTAAGTCCACAGAGGGTCTGGCACCTCCTCACCCCTTCATTATTCTGACCTCCTCATTAAGGAGCACAAACACACGGAGCTCATCACCACAGAGGCAATGAATAGAAAGAGTGGATGGAGTCAAGAATGGAAAATTGCTCAAGGTCCTACGGGAATTAATAGTGAAACTTACCTGCATATTTTAACTCCCCAAAGTTTTAACTCAAGAGAGCATTAGACAAATATAGTTTAACTCTCTCTAAAGATGTTGAAGAATCCATCGCTTCTCTCCCATTCAAGATATAACAATAATGTCTTAATGACATTGTCTCCAGAGAGTATTAGGCTTATTAGGCTGTCTTGAAAACTCGTGACATTAGCCTTTGAGTTTAACTAGATTCTTGTGATTCTAGATGAGACATTTAAGAGCATATGTCCCTTATGACCTCTAATGCAATTGAAGAAGCAACGTGGTACACGTTTCCCTGAATAGGAAGGAAAAGAGTATTATGACGTATGTAGCATGAGGTGGAATAATTTCCCTGAAGACTGTGATTGCATAGTGCAGATTTTGTGCCTAATTAGCGTTTCCAAATATGGATTTGATTGTCCTATGGTATTGCATGTTCATACTTACCAAGGATACAAGAACAAGTAACAGCTTTCTTACCAATAAGACATCTTATTTTCCTTGAACTTACTGGTTGCATAGAAACTATAGACAATACATCTCTCTTGAACATTTGTGAGATTTCCTCTTAAAATGCAGGAAATGTATCCCTCCTACAGATTGCAAGCAATTCTAAACTCTTTCCTAGGAGATTTCTCCTTAAACTCTTTGTGGTAAAATGCAATTTATTTTGAGTAGTCTTGAGTTCCTTAGGACTTTAATAAGTTTAATGAATGTTTAGCTGTCATTTTCCACATCAATGCTGTCTACTATGAGCAGCCATGAGCTTTAGATGTTAGTTCTTTATTTGATCTACCAGACTAACTCCTTTCAGGGCTGGCAGGTGAGCATTAGGCATTTAAAAAACTTGTTTGATTCTGAATGCCTTAAGAAACGATAGTGAAAAAGTACTTTGATGTAAGGTAGATATTAGAAATGGAAATAATAAGTTCGTCAGTGTTGGCAACTACTGTTCCTCTGTCATTCTGATCTCCTCAAGGAGGAGGAATGCAAATGCCTGTCAAGGACCACTGTGGACACAATAGACACAGAAGCACCAAAAATGGTTATATTATATGTACATGCAGATGGTGGGTGGGGTGCATTATAAGACAATGTGTCACCCAGACCATGGGAGTTGGAGACTAAAGGTTTTATGTGAGACAGAGGGGATCATAAAGGTAGGAGTTTTGGAGACTATCTTTATTAATTTGTCATCCAAGTGGGGAGGGCTTTGAGGTGGGCGTACTTTAAGCAGGTAGGAGATCTTGGTTTTGGTCAGATGAGTACCAGATTGAGCCATATGAGAAAGAAAGAGAAGATCAGACTGCCAAGACTAGGGTAGCTCTTTCTTTTTCTTTTTTTTCCTTTTTTTTTTTTTCTTTTTTTTTTTTATTTGAGACAGAGTCTCGCTCTGTCACCAGGCTGGAGTGCAGTGGCATGAACTCGGCTCACTGCAAGCTCCGCCTCCCGGGTTCAAGCGTTTCTCCTGCCTCAGCCTCCTGAGTAGTTGGGATTACAGGTGCATGCCACCACGCCCGGCTAATTTTTGTATTTTAGTAGAGATGCGGTTTCACCATGTTGGTCAGGCAGGTCTCAAACTCCTGACTTTGTGATCTGCCTGCCTTGGCCTCCCAAAGTGCTGGGATTACAGACATGAGCCACCGCCCCCAGCCTAGTGTGGCTCTTAGTTTGAAGGAAGAGTGACAAAAGTGAGGCCAGGTGGTCTTAGAGGCTCCAGTATTTTCTGACCTCGTTTTCTAAGCTAGGAGAGAAGATAAAGATTTGTGGCAAAACCCTGGCTATGAATGAGGATTATATGCTGGCCTGTGCCACTGCAGAAACTGCAAGGCAGGCACTCACTCAGTGGAGGAGAGAGATGCCCTAGTATCTGACAGAGTAAGCCTGGGGGAGAGGCAACCTCTGTGAAATCCTCAGTACAAAATGCAAAATGGGAAAACAGAGCTGTTTCCAGAAGAGATAATTATCTGCCAGATCAGAGCCTTCTGATTTAGATAGTCTTGTAAAAAATTTAAAAAGACAATTATGAAGTTTGTCATATGGCATTAGAGAAAAAAAATCTCTCTATTAAGTTCTAGGATTCTTCAAGATGATTTGGTTTCCACCTGGCTACCCAAAGAGAATTGCTTGGCTGCTATAGCAACTGTGTCCCTGGATCTATAGCAGTTGACAAAAACACTCTTTATATGCTGATTTTTATGCGTAGAAATGTAGGCTGGGCTGGTGAGATGGATAAAATAACAAGCTGGATGATAAAATTGCTATAAGACAGTGCTGTAACTATCCTTTATCACACACTTTACATTCCATTCATCAACAAATCCTGTCAACTCCACCACTCTTACCTGGGTTTTTGCAGCAGGCTCCAAACTGGTTTCCTGTATGTTCTCTTGTCTTTCACCCGTCTACTCTCTAAACGGCTGTCAGAGTAGTCATTTACAAATATAATTCAGATTACTTTATTCTTTCAATTTAAACCCTCCAATGGTGTATCCGTCAGCTCTTACTTCAACAATTCTGCTTAAAAAACCACCATAACTTTTAGTGGTTTACAATAGTATTCATTTTTCTCTCCCACAGGCAGCTGAGGTAGGTCTGCTTCAGGTTCCATGATGGGTTCTGGTGTGTTCCGTGAATCTTATTCTGGAGCCCTTGCTGAAGAGGCAGTGACCTAGAGCCTTTCTTTGAATGGTGTATTAGTCTGTTCTCACGCTGCTAATAAAGACATACCTGAGACTGGGTAATTTGTAAAGGAAAGGGGCTTAATTGATAGTTCCACATGACTGGGGAGACCTCACAATCACGGCAGAGGACGAATGGGGAGCAAAGTCACATCTTATATGGTGGCAGCCAAGAGAGCATGTGCAGGGGAACTCCCCTTTGTAAAGCCATCAGATCTCATGGGACTTATACACTGTCATGAGAACAGCATGGGAAAGATCTGTCCCCATGATTCAGTTACCTTCCACCAGGTCCCTCTCACAACACATGGGAATCATGGAAGCCACAATTCAAGATGAGATTTGGGCGGGGACACAGCCAAACCATATCAGATGGTAATCAAGGTAATGTCTCCAGAAGCCAAGACAGCCAATGTGAGCATATTTAAGGCCTCTGAGTCACATTTGTTAACATTCCACTGGCCAAAGCAAGTCACATGCATCAAGGGTATGAGGAAATATACTCTAATTCCATAGGAGGATACTGCAACAAAATATGACAAAGGATATGATTGTGTAATTCTATTACAGACAAGTGAAACATAGTGAAGAATAACTGAGTTTCCCCAAAGTGGCTTCCAGTGGCACCTGGGAAAAACCCCAAAACTGCAGCCTTTATTGCAGCTGGTAGGGATCTATATTATCTGGCCTCTGGCTACCTTTCTGAAATAATTTTCTTCCACTTGTTACCTTTCTTTCTCTGTTGCAGGTGCTCTGTTCCTTCTTCTATTTCTTGTACTCTCCCAGCATATTGTTCCTGGACTTTCACATTCTTCATTACTTCTGCCTGAAATTCCCTGCACACCTCTGCACAGCTTCCCTCTCTTTTGCCTCATTCTGACCCCTGATCAAATGACAGTTCCTAGGAAAGTTCTTCCCCAGCTGCACTGTTTAACATAGCAGCACTTGCAACACTCCTTCTTTTTAACCTGCTTTATTATTTTTCTCCTCAGCACTTAGCACTGCTTGTCGTGTGTTCTAAACTTATTTATTTGATTCTTGTCTGTCTCCTACAGGAGAATGTAAGCTCTGTGAACTCAAGGGCATTGATGATCCCGCACATTGTGGAAGTACAAATGATAATCGTTGAATGAATGGATAAGCTGAATTGCATTAACTGCCAGATTCCATTCATCTCCTGCAGCTTCTTTGGGATATACCAGTGTGTGGCCATGTGAAGAGATGAAACACTCACAGGTCAAGGGCAAAGTTGTTGTTGTACTCCCTCTATAGATTCTTGCATACAAGCTCCTTTCACACAGGGAAAATATTGATCTCAGAGTAATTTTTCTTACATATTCCTTTCCAAGTAGTTCTTGTCAGGTTTTAGAAATTGAAGGCCTAGGCCGGGCGCGGTGGCTCAAGCCTGTAATCCCAGCACTTTGGGAGGCCGAGACGGGCGGATCACGAGGTCAGGAGATCGAGACCATCCTGGCTAACACAGTGAAACCCTGTCTCTACTAAAAAATACAAAAAACTAGCCGGGCGAGGTGGCAGGCACCTGCAGTCCCAGCTACTCGGGAGGCTGAGGCAGGAGAATGGCATAAACCCAGGAGGCGGAGCTTGCAGTGAGCTGAGATCCGGCCACTGCACTCCAGCCTGGGCGACAGAGCGAGACTCCATCTCAAAAAAAAAAAAAAAAGGAATTGAAGGTCTAAAGATTTTGTTATGAGCTTTGATCACTCATTTGCTTGAGTCAATGCACTCTGGATTGTTTGTGTGTTTATGTATATCAGGAATTGGCAAATTTTAATGTTGGGTGCTAAGTTACCAACTTGTGTTTTTTGTTTTTGTTTTAACTTTTCTTTTCAGGGGCAGAAGGTCACTTTTTAAAATTAGGTGTGGATATATTTGAATATATGATTGTTCTTACTCTTCGGACCTAAGGACTTGACTGAGAGTAAATGATCCGGCACTTGAGAGAGAGATTGCAACAGGCACTTTCAGAAACAGGATCTCCTTAGAGATTGGTATATAGGGAGAATTGGAGATGGCGAGAGGCTCAGTTTCTACTGGGCGGGTCCACCAACAGCACACACAGCATGGGTGGATAATCTCTCACATATGCAAGTATGCCAAACCTACAATATCTCATACCTACTCTGCAGGCCAGGCCTAGCCAAATGTCAGCCACCAGGAGGACGGTGTGTATTGCAGCAGGGCGGGAGTCATTTCCAAAAAAGAACTCATTATCAGTTAATAATTTGGGATGAAGTTAGGAAAAAGAGCTGTGATTTCGAGTTCTGGGAATCAAGCCAAAATCTGGAACTGGGATGGCAGCCAATCAGTGTGTCAAGCTGAGCAGCAAGGAAACCAGGGAACAAGGCAAAGGCCCACCATGGGATAACAAGAAAAAAGAGCAAGATATGGAAGGGCAATTCTGAAAGTCATTCTGTGAATGCTGCTTGTGTGCCATGGAATTCTTCTTAGGTATGGCATATGATTGAGCTGAACCAGGTATATGAAAGATGTGTGCTCAGAATCTTTACATAGATTATAGTTCCATTTATTTGTTTATCTTTAATTGCCATTATTGTTTGGGCAAAAGGTATAATTCAAAGGTATGTAGGTTTGGAATTAGAAGGAACATGAGTTTCATAATAACAAAATTCAAAAGTATGCTAAAATGTTCTAAACTAGTCATTTGTTTAATCTGTTATTTTTAACTTAGGCTTGAGGTCTCTTTCTGTTGCCCAAGTTAGAGTACAGTGGCACTATCATGGTTCACTGCAGCCCTGACCTCCTGGCCTCAAGTGATCCTCCCACTTCAGCCTCCTGGGTTGGGATTACAGGTGTGAGCCATCCAACCTGGTTCAAGTCATTTGATAGATGAATATTTAGTCCTCATAGGTAGCAAGATTGATGCTTGTTACTTCAGTTGAAGGTAGAAGAGAAAGGATGTGAAAATAAATAATTGGCTATTTCTAAGCCCAAATTTCTTCTTTCAGAACTCAAACAATATATGTAGATCCTAATGGTCATGACATTTAATGGAATACACATTTTTAAATTATTAAAGTACACAGTTTAAATAAAATATTTTTGCATATAACCAATACATATTTTAACATCTTTAAATTTTAATATATCATCATTTTATTTTATCTTTAAGTTTACTTCAGGTCAGTATGCTGACATAAAGAACAAATTTTAAAATAAAATCTCTTACATTGGCAACAGTAAAGATAATGGTAAGCAAGCAGGTCTCATTCATGCAATTGTTTTGGGCATCAGGTAGTTTTAAATGAACACTGGTGAAAACTGCATTCCAATAATTAAACTGGCTTACTAAGTTTTTTCTCTTTGTAAAAAAAAAAATCACATAGTCTAGGAAAACATCTTTCATCTGAGATATTGAAAAGGCACACTTTCTAGGATTCTTTGGTTCATATAATTAATTCTTCTGTTCTGCCTGATACATACATATTTTTTATTTCCAGCAGATTCCTTTTCTCTATTTACCCTGTTCCCAAATGCGTTTTTTAGACAACGGATAGTTTCAAATCAATTGTCTTGAATAATAAAAGGACTATCTTGTTTATTCATGGGAAGTCTTCATCACAGTGTCTGGCACAAAGTAGGCAGTCTCTAACATGGGTGTCTGTACTCTCCCCAGACCAACATGTTTCCTCATCTTTCCCATTGTTCCCTCATTCAACAAATACTTACTGAGTGCCAGACACGCTTATCCAAAGCTATATAATAATGAACTGCCCAAGTGGGATGCATTATGGCACTAGACAGGGTCAAGGCCAAGACTATAATCAAGTTATATGGCCCATTTATATTTCCCAATATTTCTAACAGAATTGTATCTTTTCAGTTTGAGTCTTCAATGATTCCGTAAGCAAAAGCTCCCAGTAATTTGCCACTCTCTATGCCAAAATATAAAGATAATATAAAATTCTTCATTTATAGTATTTTTTCATAATAGAACATTATTTTACATCATAGTATCATTGTATTATTATCTATTTCTGAGTAACAAATGACCTCAACATCTAGCAGCTTAAAACAATGAATGTTTATTATCTCAAAAGATTTCTCAAAGTCAGGAATGCAGAAGCGGCTTCTGTCGGTGGGTCTGAGTCAGGGTTTCTCCTGAGATTATAGTCAGATGTTATCCAGGGCTGCAGTCATCTGAAGGCTTGACTGGGCCTAAAGCATTCAGGGGTTACATGGATATATTGTGGAGTGGTGAAGCCTGGGATTTTAGTGTGCTCATCGCCCATATAGTGAACATTGTACCCAATAGGTAATTTTGCAAACTTCCCTCTTCCTACCCTCCCACTTTTGTAGCCCCTGGTGTCTTTTATTTCTTTTTTTGTATCCACATATACCTATTGTTTAGCTTCCACTTATAAGTAAGAACATGCAGTATTTAATTTTTCTCTTTCTGAGTTATTTCACCTAGGATAATGGGCGCCAGCTCCATCATCATGGCTGCAAAAGACATGATTTCATTCTTTTTTATGGCTGCATAGTATTCCATGGCACAAATATACACACACACACACACACACACACACACACATATATATATATATATATATACACATATACACACACCACATTTTCTTTATTCAATCATCCATTGATGGATACTTAGGTTAATTTCATGACTTCAGTTTTGTGAATAGTGATGCAATAAACAGAGGTGTGCAGGGTCTTTTTGATATAATGATTTCTTTTCTTTTGGGTAGATAGTAGTGGGATTGCTGGATTAAATGGTAGTTCAAGTTTTAGTTTCTTAAGAAAGCCTCTTACTGTTTTCCATGGTGGTTGTTTGTACTAATTTACATTTCTACTAACAGTGTGCAAGTGTTCCCATTTCTCCATATTCTCTCCAACATTTATCTTTTTTTTTTTTTATGATAGCCATTCTAACAGATGTGAGGTGATATCTCATTGTGGTTTTAATTTGCATTTCCCTGATTGGTGATGGTGAGCATTTTTTCATATACTTGTTGATCATCTGTATGTCTTCATTTGAGAAATGTCTGTTCAGATCCTTTGCCCATTTTTAAAGTGTGTTATTTATTTTCTTATTATTCATTGTTTGAGTTCCTTTTATATTTTGGATTTTCACCCCTTATCAGATGTATGGTTTGCAAATACATTATCCCATTTCATAGATTATCTCTTAACTGTTGATTGTTTCTTCGGCTGCGCACAAACTTTTTAATATGACATAATCCCATTTGTGTATTTTTGCTTTTTGCTCTTGTAGTTCCACAGTTTCAAGTCAAGTGTTTAATCCTTTTTGAGTTTGTTTCTGTGTATAGTGTGAGATAGGTGTCTGATTTTATTCCTTTGTGTCTGGATATAAAGTTTTGCCAACACCATTCATTGAGGAGACTGTCTTTTTCCCTATCTGTGTTCTTGGCAGCTTGATCAAAGTCAATTGATCATAAATGTGTGAGTTTACTTATGGGCTCTCTATTCTGTTCCATTGGTCTATGTGTCTGTTTTTATGCCAATAGAGTGCTGTTTTGAGCACTTAACGTTGTAGTGGGTTTTGAAATCAGATAGTAATGCCTCTGGATTTTTTTTCCCTCAAAATTGCCTTGGCTATTTGGAATCTTTTGTAGTTCCATATAAGTTTTAGGAATATTTTTTCTATTTCTGTGAAAAATGTCATTGGAATTTTGATAGGAATTGCATTGAATCTGTAGATCACTTTGGGTAATGTGAACATTTCAACATTAATTCTTCCAATCCATGAACATGTGACATGATTCTAATTTTATTATTTGTTAAGTACTGTCTCCATTTGATAAGCATTGTACTAAGGACCTTAAGAGATGAAAAACAATAGATAAGACACAATCTCTGATACTAGGAATATGATGATAACATCCACTTGTTTAGTGCTTTTCCTATAGACAAGATACATTATACATCTGACCTTCATCTACTGAGGTTAGCAGAGTAGATACTCTCCCCACTTTAGAGATGAGGAAAGTAAGGCTTAGGGCATTTAAAGGATTTATTGTGCACTACAGGCCAAGAAGTGTCAAAGGTATTCTAACTGCATGTAGAGCACGTTTTCTGTACACAAGGTACAAACTTAGAACATAGCTAATGCTTTCAAAAATGTGCACTGATTTGAAAACAAGAACACAAATGACTAAAATTTTAAAAGGCTGTTTCGAAGGATGCACGAGTGTTGCGAAGTAAGCGTTGCTCTGGATCTCAAGTATGGAATATGAGATCCTTTATATCTCAGGATAATCTCCTACTCAGGCCCCAGAAAGGGAGTAAGGGGAAAGTGTCTGTGGACCAACATTATCTCTTAGGACTCATTCTTTGTTTTTAATATTAAAAAATACTTTCTCTGTTAGAGAAGTTTTAGGATCATAGCAAAATGGAGAAGAAATTACTGAGAGTTCTCATCGCCCCTGCCCTCACACATGCACATTCTCCTCTCTGTCAGTATCCAGCACCAGAGTAGTACATATGTTACAACTGATGAACCTGCATTGACACATCACTTTCTCGAGAAGTCCCGCAGTTTACATTAGTGTTCACTCTTGGTTTTGTACATTCTGTGGATGTGGACAAATGTAGATGATATATATCCACTACTATAGTAGTATACAGAATAGTTTCACTCTCCTAAAAATCCACTATGCTTCAACCATTCATCCCTCTTTTCTTTGTAACCCTGCAACCACTGATCTTTCTACTATCTGCATATTAAACACTTAAAAAAATCATGCCTTTCATATAGCTTAAAATGTATTAATTCCTTCATTCCTTTATTGCTACTATCTCTTCATTTTATGCATCATCTTGTTTTACCTACTTTCTCTTGTTTAAAAAAATGTTGGCTCCAAAAGAAAAGAGAAATTAAATATTAAAAAGTAAGAGTGTAATTACGAGATTTCTTCAGATACTCTCTACATTGATGGTTATCCATATCTTGGTTATATGGGGGAATTAGGTCATGTTCTTAGGTATTTTTGATTAGGATTTTTGATTAGGTATTTTTGTTTAAATTATGGATGTGTAAGAAAGTAATAGTTTCAAATACAAAATATATATTTGCATTACATAGGTTTAAAATGATAATTTCTCAAGTTTGGTATTAATTTTAATTTTTAAAAATATCATTTTCCCTGGAGAGGTAGAAATGGCACCTAGGTCCAAGGGGAAATTACTTTACAGAAGCTATGTAATTTAATTGGATTTGCTTTTAATAATGTGTGACATGAAAAGGTTAATTTGAAACGTTAAGAAGCAGTGAATTCCTTGAAGAATTCACTAAAAGTTAGTTTCACTTTACAAATTACTTTGCTGTACTGTCTTTCTTGCCTGAGGGTCATTTGGTACTGAAGCTTAGGTTGTTGGATATAAACTAAGAATGAGAAGAAATAATATAATATCAAATAGAACAAAATTTTACATTCAAATGCTCTGATATAAAGGAAACCACCATTTTACACATTTTTAGGTACCTTTTATTTTTAGTATATTTTCAATTTAGTATATTTTAGTATATTTTCAATTTAATGTCCTAAACCTAATGTCCTTTATTTTTAGTATATCTTCAATTTAGTAGATTTAGGATGTATATTTTAGTACATATAGTATATTTTCAATTCAATGTCCCAAACTTACACAAATTAATAATGTAGTTAAAAAGAAAGAAAAATTAGATTTAACATGCTAAGAACAATTTTTACTTATTTTGTTTCATTATAGTGAATCTTTTTTGATTTAGCTTTTAGGGATCATTATTCCTAAGTGTGATTTTGAAATACTTCTTTCAGTTCATGTAGCTGTAAGTTTTAGACCTGATAAATGGAGAAATGTTTAACATTCCTGCTCAGAATTTGAATATCTAGTACAAGTATTCTAATAAAGTAAAAAATAAAAAACCTGTCTTTTATGTTAGGTAGTTCACTGGTTATTGGTCCAGTAATAAGTCATCTCATAAGTCAAATAGTTTCAAGGCCAGAACCTTAGTATAATTTATAAATTCACTCATCTGTCAAGTATTTATTAAATACCTTTTAATTCTTTACAAAAGTACACAATCCTGGCTCTCTTTTCCTGATTTTCAATATAAAGCTTGACTTGCGACTAAAGTAAATAGCAGCAGTATCACATGGGACTACCCTCTCAGGTTAGGGATTTTTGTACTGTAAGAATTTCCTCCAGAATATTTACAGATTCAACTAAATTTTTGTAACAAAATACATCCTTTCACAACTACCTAAAATAATAAAAAATGTGAGCTCTTGACACCTGTGAAGTTTAGAGAAAAAATAGTTAGTGGTTGCAGAAGGACTCAAATATAAACTGGAAAAGCCAAGACGGAGGGCTGCTGGGAGCTATTGTTCTCTAGGTGAGGTTAGCTTGTAGAATGCAAACAGACTTCAATTCTAGTGGCTCTGTAACCAGGGGCAGCTCAGCTAACCTCTCTCAGTTTGCTTCTTTCTGTGGGAACAGCAACCATCCCAGAGCATTTTTGTGGGAACTAAAAATAATACATGAAGAAGTTCTCAATATAAATGGCCTTTATTCATTCATTTTGCACTTGACATTAATAAATATTTATTTATACCTTTAGATTAGGCATGAGGCTCCTGTGTGCCAGTGAAGGAGGAAGGCATGGCTTCTCATTTAGAAATTTTACCATAATGGAGGAGTATGTTATGTAACTGCTAGTTGCCCAGCGCGATGGTTAATACTGACTGTCTACTTGATTGGATTGAAGGATGCAAAATATTGATACTAGGTGTGTCTGTGACGGTGTTGTCAAAAGAGATCAACATTTGAGTCAGTGGGCTGGGGAAGACAGACTTACCCTTAATCTGGTGGACACAATCTAATCAGCTGCCAGTGAATATAAAGCAGGCAGAAAAATCTGAAAAGGTGAGATTGGTCTAGCCTCCTAACCTACGTCTTTCTCCCGTGCTGGATGCTTCCTGCCCTCAAACATTGGATTCCAAGTTCTTCAGTTTTGAGACTCAGACTGGCTCTCCTTCCTCCTCAAGCTTGCAGATGGCCTATTGTAAGATCTTCTGATCGTGTAAGTTAATACTTAATATAAGTCTATCAGGAGATACACACGCGTGCGCGCACACACACACACACACACACACAGAGGATATCTTTATCTATAAATATATAGATATATCTCCTGTTAGTTCTGTCCTTCTAGGGAACCCTGACTAATACACCCACCTTCATGAGTGGCTATTAGAACATCCCAAGAAAAAGCATAGGCAAAAATGTATAGTATCATTCTATGAGATACTGACGTAGAAGTGGCATTTGTAGGTGTCCCCAGATTTCTGTGCTAAGTTCAGTCGTTGTTGTTTTCATTTAATGTTTATTAACTGGATTTATAATATTATATTTTCATTTTTTTATAGTACAGAGTGAAGAAAAGACTGAGATACTGATAATTATTTTCCGAATGCAGAAGTAGCATGATCTATAGGCCAATAGGAATTATATCAAGAGTGAGGAAATATAATCTTTGATCATTTAGAAAATATTAGTGCAATCATAGATAATTAACTTAATCTCCTTGTGGCATGATTCCATGTTTGCTAAATAAACAGCTTGTCCAAGTTCATTTAATGAAAATCATATCAACAAATATTTATTCAATAATATTCTATGCATTATGGAAAAAAGTAGAAGCCCCGAGTTTTCCGTCAAGCTAAAGAGATGAGAATTCAAACTATGAAATGAGATTTAAAAATGAGACAGAAGAAGATTTCGTAGGACAAGAAACGTTTACTTGCCAATGAATGGTACATGCCATATGTGCTATAGGAACTAAAATGAGAAAAAGATTGATCCACACTATTAAGGGTATGGAAGAATTTATAAGAAATGTAGAGGGGCTACTAAATCCTGAAAGATATAAACATTTGAATACATGAAAAATGTCAAAGTGAAGAGAATGTCTAAAGATACTTCGGGTCTATAAATCCCTTTAGGAAGTAAAAAAAAAAAAATTCCTGTTCTCAACTAAATGGATAGACAGTACATGTTCCTTAAAAAATAACTAATCTTTTTCTAAAAAGTGCTGCTAAACCTGCCTTTAGGATTATCTCATATGCAACGAACAAAAGGACACAAGGATACATACAAGCAAACACATACCATGTCATTTACTGGTCAGATATTTAAGAATGAATGATGCCCTAGGTCAGCATTTTATTGTTGTTGTTGACTGGTCACTATTTACTAAAGTCCATCCTTTATTTGCAAATAAAAATTTAATCTCTTAAAATATCCTCTATGCATAGTTAGGAGTGTGGATGTTGATACTGCACCACCTACATTTAAATTCTAGTCTCACTACCTACAACAGGTATGACTTTGGATAAGTCACTTAACCTCCCTGTTTCTCAGTTTCTTCTTTAGTAAAAAGGGCATAATAATAGTACCTATTACACAGCGTTGTTGAGAGAATTAATTTATATATATAAATTATTTAAAAGGGAGCCTGGCACATTGTATTATGTGTGTGGGAGCTGCTTATATGATTTGATATGTGTGTGTGTGTATATATGTAATATATAATATATATGTTATACATAGATGGTTCCTGACTTATGGCAGTTCAACTTATGATTTTTTGAATTCACAATAGGTTTATTGGGGCATTAAATGTATTTTTGATTTATAATATTATTGACTAGATAGGTTTATCAGGAAATAATCCCATTGTGAGTCAAGAAGCATCTGTATACATATACATATATAAATATATAAGCAAATATATATTTAAATATATAAAATAAATATTTAAGTATAAATATATAATACTAGCATCTTTACATATACAAATATATGTATATAAGAGGTGCTAGTAACTTAATCAAATGATAATGATTATGTTTAATCATAATTTTCAGTCATAGAATGATTACTATTGAAGACAATATAATGTTTACTAAGTGATAGAAAAGCAAAAATGAGAATCTTTGAGACAGTGTATTAGAAAAAGATAAAATTGAAAATTGGCCCCACAACACACTCAATGTTTATCTTATAAACCATAATATGGTTCACATTTTTTCTCAAAGCATTAGTGTTTCTGAAAGTCAGTTCTGTAGCCATTGGGATCACCTAATATGCAGATAACCTCATGAGGCAGCATCAGCTGATGAACTCTCTGGCTTTGTTTACTTTGAGATGTTTTAAAATTTCATTGGATTGAGTGAACTCTGCCATCTTTTAACAACTAGTTTTCTCCTATGCACAGTAGCCTAGATTAAATAAGGCTAGAAACTTTCAATATAGTAGGTGTTTCTTTCTTATCATGCTTGGGTTCAATGTATAAAGTGAAAAATAATTTATGTATGCATTGTTGCATCTGGCTACTAAGGTGTGCAGCAAAGGCTTCATATTTTATTTATAATTTGTAATGATGAAAGGTTTGATTAAATATACAAATACAGCTACAGAGCCATTGCTCATTAAGGATATCTGATTTCTTCTAAGTTTTTTTTTTCTATGAAAGAGAGTTGGTGTCATTTAGGAATTTTTTTTTTTTTTTAAATACTGAAGCCCAGGGGACAAACTATTTAGTTTCTCGGTTAACCTTAGTTATTATTTATACTCTTTTGTGACTCTCTAGGCTCTCTCTGATGAATAATATTACATCAGAAAATTCTTTATTTAATTTCCTCTTTATCGCCCCAGATCCTATATATTGAACATAATATCATACCTTACTAATTTAAAATCCTGTGCATGAGTGATACATACTTTTGTGTTCATTTTATTATCTAGCATAGTATTAGTGTGCAATTTCTTCTATTACAATTTTGAAAGCTATAATGATAGCACAGTGAAGTAACTATGTGTTACTTATCCATAATTAATGAAAACAAAACTTGTTTCATGAGACAATTTATATGTGATGGATGTGCCAGAAACATTCTTCATAAATACTTAGGGTATATTCGTTCTATTTTAAGGAATAAAATAATACAATTAGTTTGAATTTATCATCTCATTATTTTTGAGTAGGCAAGGATTAGTTCAGCCATTATACAACATTTACCCACTGGTAGTAATCAAGAAGGAATGCCGTAGCCTTTTCTATTTAAAAAATCTTTTATTTTTAATGAAGCAGATTAAAAGTTGATTAAGTTACCTAAAGTATACTTACTTTGAATTCCTTGCTTAATGTGGGTTCCATGGGCAGACTTCACTGTTTTTAGAAAATGTTTTCCTCCTGGCCCGCTATTACTAACCCTCCAAAGTATTCTTCAAAAAGGACCACGAGTATCATCTTGTTTACAGCTTGAATAGAATGACCTAAGGTAGCCAGCATAAATCCAAGAACTATTACTCAGAAAAACTTATTTAGTTATAAAATTAATCTACAGCAGTAGTTTTCATGGAATCTTTGGAGCCTTGTTTATTTAAGACATCTCATCCCAACAGAAACAGAAGGGATTTGTTTTGAAAAATTAATGTTCCAGACTAGAGAATCCATTTTTTTCTTTCCCCAATCACTTTATATACAAATTGATAACTAGGGTTGTTAAAGACTTTGCGTACATACTGAAAACTAGATACAATGAAGGCAAAGAATTACTGTACATATTCCTAAATCTCTAAATTATGTTTGAGATAACCCTAGATATAATTTGATAATTAGGTTAAAAAATGATTCTTTCTGCCCATTATTCTCCATATTAACCAACTCTATCATTGTTTAATTCGAACTTTGCCTACAAGTCAACATCTAAATCTTTAGTTTCATTTGTGTAGCTACTCTGCCTTCCACTCTCACAGTTAATGCAATACCAGGTATATGAAAGAGAAGTTATTGTGAGCCTGTTCCTTAGACTCTCCTCAGTGCTAAGAGAAGCATAAACATCTTACATATAAGCAGTCTAAAAATAAGATTTCTTGGCAAAACCTCCATGCTTCCTGCTGCTTTTCACTGCACAGATCATTCCCTGGCATAACAATTCCTTCATTTCAGCTGTACTGCTCATAATATTTTTGTTCTCCAAAATTATAGCTCTTTTGTTACAGGTTGATGAAGCTTAGTGGATGGAAATGCTATGCATTTATACTAAATAAACACATCCTTCTTAGCTTTTCTCCATAGACATGTCTTTGACCACACACTGCATCATTCATTCCTCCATTCATAAAACATCTAGTGAATATGTAATGTTTGAAGTTCTGTGGTGCTGTGTAAAGATTATAAAGACAAAAAGAGAAAAAAGAAAAAAATCTTCCCTATGAAAAGCCTGAATGAATAATGGTATGGGAACCCTAATTACAAAAAAGGGATGAGCACTTCAAACACGTATGGGGTTCTGAAATTGAAAAAGTGATCTAATTCTAGTGCAGATTAGGAGGCAGAAAAAGGCTAGGTCCTCACTAAATATTAGTTGAATGAATAAATAGATCATGATACTATTCTTGAATCATAGCCAATGTATAAGACATTAAGTAGAAAAATATAAGGTTTTTATTTTGCAGTAAATGAGACAAAAACATTTATTTGTTGGCAATATGGCATATACAAAGAATATCCAAGAAAATGATTTGAAAACCCTTGAATGAACAAAATGATTCTAAAAATGGATCAGGTATATGAAGGATACAAAAAGTCAAGAGTTTTTCAATGTAATAATTACTACTTAGTGGATGTACTGAAAGAAAATTATTTTATTTTGAATAGCAACAAAATATTATCAAGGGAAAATCCTAAGAAAAAATACCATGATTCTCATTAATTACAGAACTTTACAAAAAAAAAAAAGAGAAAACTCATGTGTAGAGATAAAATATTCCTCATGAGAGTATTTTAAATATCTCAGTTCTTTCCAAATTAATTTATACACTCATTATAATTCTAAGTGGAAAGAATGTAGGGTCATTTTAGGACTGTGAAATAAAGGTTTGAGTATTTATCTGGAATGATTAAAAACTTAAAGGAGCTAAATGTCTTTTTTTTTTGAGAAAAAATAAGCAGGAATCTTGCCCGTAAGAAAATAGGCCTAATAGATTTAAAAACATATTATAAAACTAGAAATACATCATTTGTTGTTATAAGAATTGATAAACTAATCAAACAATAGTGTATATGTTGTGTATATATGTTTATGTAATATGATATTCATTAAAATTTATTTATACATATAGAGGTAGATGGATGGATTCTTCAACAAATGACATTGAGAAATGGCCTTTTTCTTCACGGTGGGAATGGGGGTTGTCACCTTAAACCTCATTATATCATGTACCAATAGTAAGCAGTAGTGAATCAAAAAGTTAAATATAAAAAAAATCTAAAATACATTAGGAGAAATTTTAAATATTAGCAGAATAGATATGTATCATCTAAGAATATACACTATGTAAGAAAATACAAATGAAATACAAAATTTAAAACTTTTTGTATGGGAAAAACCTCCAAAAGGCGAATGAGAAACTAGGAAGTTGTAATAAACTATACACAAGAAATTAATATGCTTACCATATAAAGACTTTCAAAGCACAATGAAAAAATGTTTTAGCTCCCAACAGAAAAACTGTAGACAATGCATACAATTAAAAAAAAAAAAAAAAAATGGCCACAAAAAATTGTGTAAACTCTCAAACTCACTAATCATAGAAAAGCAATTAAAAGGCCGGGCGCAGTGGCCCATGCCTGTGATCCCAGCACTTTGGGAGCTCGAGGTGGGCAGATCACCTGAGATCGGAAGTTTGAGACCAGCCTGGCCAACATGGTGAAACTTCATCTCTACTAAAAATACAAAAATTAGCCTAGCACGGTGGTGTGTCGCCTGTAATCGCAGCTACTCGGGAGGCTGAGGCAGGAAAATAACTTGAACTTGAGAGGCAGAGGTTGCAGTGAGCTGAGATCACACCACTGAACTCCAGCCTGGGCGGCAGAATGAGACTTTGTCTAAAAAAAAAAAAAAGAAAAACAAGTAAAAATAAGTTGTAATAAATGCCAAAAACACAGAAATCCTCAATGTTGCTGAAGATATGATTAGACAGACTGTTTTATATAATGCTGGCCAAAGTCTAATACAAATACTATTTCTTAGAAAACAGATTTTTAGGAAAACAGATTTATATACATTTATCTTTGCATGATTTAATGAGAAAATCATGAACAACCTAAATATCCAGTTATAAGGGAATGTGTGTATCACTTTTGTTACATCTATAAAAGGTACTACCAGTAAATATTTAGCTTTCAGAGAAGAGCATTTATTATTTTTTAATAATACAGAAGTAACATTATAATTATAAAAAATCAGAGATAATGGAAAACATAACAAAAAAATACCTATAGTTCATCCACACAAACATTTTCTATCTTTAAAGTTAAAATTAAACTGTATAATAAGTTAAAATTAAGCTGTAAACAATATCATATATATGTGTGAATATCATATATATGTGTGTTACAAAAAAAAAAGAATGGAAATTTCTCAAAAAAAAAAAAAGGTATTTGAATTAAGGCAGATACTGTTGTGAGCATTCTTTGATCTACTGAAACTTTTTCTGAACAGCAATTGGAATAGAGTATGTATGTGTGGTGGATTATTTGCAAAGATGGCCATCAGTGAGTCCTTTCATCCTTGTATAAGTATGCCCTTCCTTCCATGAAGAGGTAAAGTCTGTTTTCCTCTGCCCTTGAATCTGGGCTGTAATGTGGTTTGGCTTTGTGTCCCCACCCAAATCTCATCTTCAGTTGTGGTCCCCACGTGTCAAGGGAGAGACCCTTGGGTAGTGATTGGATCATGGAGGCGGTTTCCTCCATGCTGTCCTCATGACAATGAGTGAGTTCTCATGAGATCTGATGGTTTTCTAAGGGGCTCTTCTCCGTTTGCTCTTCCACTTTTCTCTCTCTGATGCCATGTGAAGAAGGTCCCTTTGCCTTCTGCTATAATTGTAAGTTTCCTGAGGCCCCCCAGACATGTGAAACTGTGAGTCAATTGAAACTCGGATATTTATTTATAGCATTGTGAAAACAGACTAATATAGGCTGGTTGTGTTTTGACTAGTAGACTGTGTTGAAGTGATATTGGTTGACGCCTGGACCTAGATCTTAAGAGACTCTGCAACTTCTGTTTGTCACTCTCTTAGAAGTCACCCATCATGTAAAGAATTCCAGCTACTGGCTAGAAAAAAAATCCATGGGGACAGAGACAAAAATCTTGGAGGAAGAAAAATCATAAAAAAAAAAATCGTAAAGAGAGGTCCAGCCAACTCCCAGTCACTCTAGCCATCCCAGTTGAATGCCAGCTTTATAGATGAAGCCATCTTAGATCCTCGGGCCTTTCCTAGTGAAATGTATGCAAATGGAAGAATTGTCTGCTATTTTCTTGTTTTATAAAGATATTGATGATGAAATAAAACTAAATTCTGCCAAGACAGGTGTCAAGAGGCTTATTCTGAGCCAGTATAAGTGACCATGGTCTGGGGTTATACAACCTCAAGAGGTCCTGGGAAAGTGTATCTGAGGTGGTCAGGTTATAGTTTGGGTTTATATGTGGAAGATTCTACAGGGTGAGGTGGGACATCTCAATGTGGAGTTGGGGGTTGTGTAGTGGGGAACTTGTAAGTCATAGGTGGGTTTTAGGGATTCTTTAGTTGACAATTAATTGAGAGAGTTAAACTGTTATCCAAAGACTTGGATTCAGTAGAAAGGAATGCTTGAGTTAAGGTTTTTGTTACGTAGATAAAGCTCTCAGGTAGCAGCCCTGGGTGAGAATAGATGGTAAATATCTCTTTTCAAGCCTTAAACGTGTAAGACTCACAGTTAACTTCTCCTAGATCCAGGAAAGGCCTAGAGAGGATAGACCTGTCGCATTAATGGAGATTCTCTACAGATGCAAATTTCTCCCACAAAATATGACTTTGCAAGGCCATTTCAACTTGTTGGCCCTGTGGTAGCTATTTCTAAATACATCAAATAAAAGTGCTTTGGGGTGAAATGTTTTGATTTCCTTCAGGATTTGCTATCTATCATGTGATGCTATACCAGAGTCAGGTTGGAAAGTAAGCCACATTATACTTGGTTAATAAACATCTAATGAGATTTTACGGTTTGTAGGGCAATACCTTCCAGGCCCCTTAGATGGGAATTTTGGCAAGAGAAGAAAAGGTCAGATTTTAGTCCTCACCATTAAGTATTGTGGTGTGTCGTTATAGAATAGGAGGTAACTGAAATGTTGTATGAACCAGATCTGGCTAATGAGGAGAGGAGCTTCTGAGGCACAGAGCTGATGGGCATGTACTTTTGTTTTCTTTTTGCTCCTTTATTTCTCTCTTTCCTGAAACAGGATTGTTGCAAATGCAGCACAAGGATGAAGACCTATATGTTAAGGATAGCAGAGAAGAGAGAGAGAGAGAGAGCCAGAGCCATTGCTAGTGACATCCCTGAACTACTATGCTTTCCTCACTTCTCTCTATCCCTAGAATTCCTGTAGTTGAATAAGCACTTAAATGTTTACATGTTAAGTTTTCCTATTAGGGTTACTGTTCCTTGCCCTTGAATGTAATTTAAATAGACTCAGCAGATTTTAAAATTTTCATTCGAATTTTAAGACTTTACAAAATTTATGATATAAATTATATACAGCCGATTCAAGTTTCAAATTTAATGGTACTGAGGAAAGAGAGAGACCCTCTCATATTGTTTTACATTGTTTTGTACTCAGTACCTGTTTTAAGAAAAAACAATCAAGTAAAACCAAAAACAGGCAGCCTGGCGCCAGGCCCGGAACCAGGCCTGGGTCTGCCTGGCCTAAACCCAGTAGTTAAAAATCAACTCATAAAAAAAAAAAAAAAAAAAAAATCAACTCATGACTTAGAAACCGATGTTTCTGACATTGTATAGAACATGGTGAAACTCCCTACCCTGTTCTGTTTCACTCTGACCACCGGTACATGCAGCCCCTGTCACATACCTGCTGCTTGCTCAAATCAAACACGACCCTTTCATGTGAAATCTTTAGTGTTGTGAACCCTTAAAAGGGACAGAAACTGTGCACTCAGGGAGATTGGATTTTAAGGCAGTAGCTTGCCAATGTTCCCAGCTGAATAAAAGCCCTTCCTTCTACAACTCGGTGTCTGAGAGGTTTTGTCTGCAGCTTGTCCTGCTGCATTTCTTGGTTCCCTGACCGGGAAGCAAGAACTGAGGGATGGCTGAGGCAGCCCCTTAGGCGGCTTAGGCCTGCCCTGCGGAGCATCCCTGCCGGGGGACTCTGACCAGCCTGAGTGACAGGATCCAAAGAGCGCCCCTGGGTAGGCAGTTGTCCCGGTGGAACGCCTCACCAGAGCAGCGCCTAGCAGTCCCCCATGAGGATTAACACAGTGGCTGAACACAGGGAAGGAACTGGCACCTGGAGTCCAGACATCTGAAACTTGGTAAGACTAGTCTTTGGAACTTGCCCCACTCCATCTGAGTGGAAGCGTGGCCTGATCACCCACGGTGTGCCTGTATTGGCACTTTTGTTCTGGTTTTGACTTGACTGGACTTGGTAAGACTAGTATTTGGAACTTGCCCCATTCCATCTGAGTGGAAGCTGGCCTGATCACCCACCGTGTGCCTGTATCGGCACTTTTGTTCTGGTTTTGACTTGACTTGACTTGGTGAGACTAGACTTTGGAACTTGTCCCACTCCATTTGAGTGGAAGCGTGGCCTGATCAACCACGGTGTGCCTGTATTGGCACTTTTGTTCTGGTTTTGACTTGACTTCAATTGCTGGATACTTTGGTTTTGGTTTTTGACTTGGCTTAAATTTCTCAGTACTTGAATTTTGGATTTCGTGGTATTATGATTTTGGTTTGGTATAAATGACAAAAGTGTGTGTGTGCACTCTTTACCTGTTCTTTGTTTTGCGGTGAGTGTATGAGGTGTGAGTGTTTTATTTTGTCTTGAGAAAACATGAGTCAGGCGCAAAATAAACCCACCCCACTAGGAACTATGTTGGAAAATTTCAAGAAAGAAAAAAAAGGGGAGAGGCAGAATTTATATTTAAAAAGTTATATGATAAATTCTTGTCCTGAAATAAATTAACTAGTTATTTTTAAAAAAAGTTTGTAATAAGTAAAAAAGTTGAAACATGTCAAAAATTGTGAAAGTCATAAAAAAAGTTATAAAAAATTTTTATGCAAAAAGTGTTATATAATTTAAAAGTAATAAGGCCTCCTGAGTACTATTGAAAAAACAGTTTATATACAAGGCGTATAAAAAAAGTAAAATACACCTTTAGTAAAAAGATTATAAGGAGGCATAAGAATGTGGATTTGTACCTACATGAAAATGTTAAAAAATTATTGTTTTAAAAGTTTAAGCAAGTTTTAAAACGTTAATTGTAAAAAAATTTCTGTGTGTTAACATATTAGCTAAAGTTAGAAAGGTATCATCCAGTTTTTCTGTGAACTGGACATTAAAGTAAAAATGCAATATGTTTTTCTTAAAGCATCAACCTGCTCTTTAACAAAAAATTATAAAAGGTTAAAAAGAGTCTATAAAATCTTACCCGATGGTGAAACATAAAAAATTGGATAAATATGTCTACGAGGTTTTTTTGAAATTAAGATTAACATTAATAACACACTAATATAAAGGTAAAATTTAACTTATCTGGTATAAAAATCATACAAAAAGCATGCTTAAATATAAAATGGTGTTTAGCTTTTTTTGGTCTAAAAACTAATAAAAATAGGTGCTAAAGGAAACGTTCATTTAGAGGATCATAGAAGTTAAAGACTTAAAACAAACTTTGCCAATTAAGACAGCATACCAAGATGCAAATGCCTGGTTGAAATGGATCAAATATTCCATCTGCACGTTAAACAAAAGCAATTGTTATGCTTGTACACATGGCAGGCCAGAAGCCCTGATTGTCCCCCTTTCACAAAGGTGGTCCTCCAGTCGACTAGGCATGGGCTGCATGGTAGCTCTTTTCCAGGATTCTACAGCCTGGAGTAATAAGTCATGCCAGGCTCTCTCTGCTATATCCCAAAGTCCCTGTGGGTCAGCCCCCAAAGGCCATCCGGCTTCCGTCTCCCAACACTAAGTTCACTTCATGTCTCTCACGGCAAGGAGGAGACTTAGTATTCCTTGGAGACCTGAAGGGATGCAGTGAGCTTAAGAATTTTCAAGAGCTTATCAATCAGTCAGCTCTTGTTCATCCCCGAGCGGATGTGTGGTGGTATTGTCGTGGACCTTTACTGGGCACTCTGCCAAATAACTCGAGAGGCACTTGTGCTTTAGTCAATTTGGCTATCCCTTTCACCCTAGTATTTCATCAATCAGAAATAATAATAATAATAATAAGACATTGTAAAGCGAGAGAAGCCCCTTATACATCTTTCAACTCTCACATCTATTTAGATGCAATTAGAGCCCGACAAGAAATACCAGATCAATTTAAAGCTTGAAATCAAATAGTTACAAGATTTAAGTTAATATTTTGGTAGATGACAGTCAATAAAAATGTACGTTAAATAAACTACATCTGTTACAACCAACAGCAATGAGCTTTTCATGAGTTAAAAGAAAAACTCATGTTGGCCCCAGCCTTGAGGCTACCTGACCTGAAAAAACTCTTTACACTCTATGTGTCAAAAAAAAAAAAAAAAAAAGGCAGTTGGAGCTTTAACCCAGACTGTAGGTCCCTGGCCAAGGCCAGTGGCCTATCTCTCAAAACAACTAGATGGGGTTTCCAAAGGCTGGCCCCCATGTCCAAGGGCCCTGGCAGCAACGGCCCTGTTAGCATGAGAAGCAGATAAGCTAACTCTTAGACAAAACCTAATCATAAAGTCCCCCCATGCTGTGGTGATTTCAATAAATACCAAAGGACACCATTAGCTAATAAATGTTAGACTAACTAGATACCAAAGCTTGCTCTATAAAATTCTCCACATAACCATTGAAGTTTGCAACACCCTAAACCTGCCACCTTGCTCCTGGTATCAAAGAGCCCAGTTAAACATAACTGTGTAAAAGTATTACACTCAGTTTATTCTAGTGGGCCTAACCTCTGAGACCATCCTTAAACATCTGTAGACTGGGAGCTGTACGTGGATGGGAGCAGCTTCACTAACCCCTGCAAAGTGACTCTGAAAAAGACGACAAGCCCTGCTCCAGTCACACCCGGAAGCTGACTGGTCCACGCATGGCCGAAGCATGAGGAAACTCATCGTGGGACTCATTTTCCTTAAAATTTGGACTTGTGCAGTAAAGACTTCAACTGACCTTACTCAGACTGAGGGCTGCTCCCAGTGTATACATCAAGTCACTGAGGCAGGACAAAAGATTGCTACAGTCCTATTATTTTATGGTTATTATAAGTGTACCAGAACTCTAAAAAGAAACTTGTTTGTATAATGCTATTCTATCCAAGGTATGTAGCCCAGGAAATAACCAACCTGATGCATGTTATGACCCATTTTAAGCCTCCCATGATCACAGTTTTTAAAATAAAATTAAGGACTGGTCCTTTTCTAAGTGACACAAGTAAAGTAATAGCTAAAACAGAAGAAAGAGGGGTCTGCAAAAATGTAACCTTAAAATTTGACACCTGTGCTGCTATTAATAGTAAGCAGCATGAGATGGGATGCGGTTCTCTAGATTGAGAAAAAAGTTACAAAGCAGAAAATAAGTATATCTGTCAAGAATCATATTTATGTGAAATGTGTCAATACTGGTCTTACGTCATTTGGGCCACTTGAAAAAAAATAAAAAATAAAAAAGATCCTGTTTGGCTCCAAAAAGGAAAAGTCAGCCCCTCCTGCACAAGTGGGAGCTGCAACCCTTTAGAACTGGTTATCACAAACCCCTCAGACCCAAAGTTGACTAAAAAAATATGTAACATTAGGCATTGATGGAAAATGACTAGATCCTAGCTTAAGCATCCTAATAAAAGGCAAGGTTCAAAGACACTCTCTAGAACCAGTATTTCAGACTTTCTATGATGAACTAAATGTGCCAGTGCCTGAGATTCCAGGAAAAACTAAAAATTTGTTTTTGCAATTAGCCGAACATGTAGCCCAGTCTCTAAAAGTCATTTCGTGTTATGTTTGTGGAGGAACTGTAACAGGAGATCAATGGCCATGGGAAGCCCAAGAATTAGTTCCTACAGGCCCAGTTCCTGATGCATTCCTGGCCCAAAAGAACCACCCTGACAATTTTTGGGTTCTAAATGTCTCAATTATTAGACAGTATTGCATAGCTAAATAGTTCCACCCAGAATTCCATCAGGACTAGACTGCCCCCACCGGATTATACTGGATATGTAGACATAGAGCCTATGCTAAGCTGCCTGACCAGTAGACAGGCGGTTGTGTTGTTGGCACTATTAAACCATCTTTCTTCTTACTGCCCATGAAGACAGGTGAACTTCTGGGCTTCCCTGTCTATGCTTCCCACAGAAAACAAAGCATAGCCACAAGTAATTAAAAAGATAATAAATAACCTCCTAAAAATTTGTACAATACTATAGGCCTGCCACTTAGACACAAGATGGCTCATGGGAATACTGGACCCCCATTTACATGCTCAACTGTATCATACGGTTGCAAGCTGTTTTAAAAATCATCACTAATAAAACCAGTCAAGCCTTGACTATTCTGGCCCAGCAAGAAACTCAGATAAGAAATGCTATCTATCAAAATAGATTGGCTCTTGACTACTTGCTAGCTGCTGAAAGAGAGGTCTATAAGAAATGTAACCTTACTAATTACTGTCTACACATAGATAATCAAAAGCAAGTAGTTAAAGACATAGTCACATGTGCCTGTACAAGTGTAGCATGAATTCAACCCTGAAGCCATGTTTAAAAATTAGTTCCCAGCACTAGGAGGATTTAAAACTCTTATAATAAAAGTTATAATGGTAATAAAAACCTGCTTACTGCTCCCATGTTTGCTACCTGTACTTCTTCAAATGATAAAAAAGCTTCATCAGTATCTTAGTTCACCAAAATGCTTCAGCACAAGTGTACTATATGAATCACTATCAATCTATTGCACAAAAAGACATAAGTAGCAAAAATAAGAATGAGAACGCCCACTAATAAAAAGTGAGAGTCTCAAAAGGGGGGAAATGAGGAAAGAGAGAGACCCTCTCATATTGTTTTATATTGTTTTATACTCAGTACCTGTTTTAAGAAAAAACAATGAAGTAAAACCAAAGACAGGCAGCCCAGTGCCAGGCCTGCAACCAGGCCTGGGTCTGCCTGGCTTAAACCCAGGAGTTAAAAATCAACTCATGACTTAGAAACCAATGTTCCTGACATTGTATAGAAGAACATTGTGAAACTCCCTGCCCTGTTCTGTTTGACTCTGACCACCGGTGCATGCAGCCCCTGTCACGTACCTGCTGCTTGCTCAAATCAATCACGACCCTTTCATGTGAAATCTTTAGTGTCGTGGGCCCTTAAAAGGGACAGAAATTGTGCACTTGGGGAGTTCGGATTTTAAGACAGTAGGTTGCTGATGCTCCCAGCTGAATAAAGCCCTTCCTTCTACAATTTGGTGTCTGAGAGGTTTTGTCTGTGGCTCGTCCTGCTACAGTACTAACAGTAAGAAAAGTATCTCTGTCTATCTGTTTTAAAATCTATTGGAGATAGAATAGGATGGGATACTACTCATTCTTCATGTAGTTTTTTTTTTTTTCCTCTTCTCTTCAGAAAATCTGTACCCCTACCTCACTGATGCTATCCCAATAACCCCAGGCTTTAGTCACACATAGGAAATAGTTGCCATTCTGTGCTTTCATAATGGTTAACCATGCCTTTCACTTAAAGAATTCCAGAAATTGACTTTAGGAGAACTAAACATTGAACGAATCTTGTGAAGTGTTCTACCTTGGGAAGGAATGCTAAACAATTGATTTACAGCCTTATTGCTACTGGCCAGACCACCAGGTGACCCATTACTCAATATAACCATAGCAACAAGATGCACTGACCTGCATACCCTATGTCTCATGTGCTTTGCCCAGCTCGGCCTGCATACCTTACCCCTGATGTCAATTCCTGTGCTTTGCTTAACAAAAATAATAATAAAAAAAACCTGCTGCAGATTTTGGCTTTTTCAGAGAGCCAGCCAGAGGATCCTTACACCTCAGCTCTGCTGTCTCCCTTGTGCTCAAGCACAAGTCCCAAAATAAAAGCCTTGTCTAGGAAATCTTGTTGGCCCTTTGTTAACTTCTGTTACATGGGAGCCAAAGAGCCTGTGGTCTGTAACATGTTCTCTGGCAACCATGAAGTGATTATGGGATGTGGAGAGCATTTTTCTCCAAGGAGGAGGCTTGTGAGCCAGCAGGATGGTGGGGTGTGTGTGCCCCCTTCATGGGTGACAGGTGGTCACCTGAATCTTTGACTCAGCATTGCCACAACTGGTGAGTTTTCCTCCTGCCTCCCCAAGACTGCCAGACAATGCTTTCTCTCTCCTCCTGTCCCCTATTTGTTGTGTCTTTCTTTTTCCTTCTTCTTTCTTCCTACTTTTCATTAACTTCATCGGTTCAAATTGAATAGACACCTGTGCAGGACAGATTGCAATGGCTGATTGGTTCAGCTGGTAGGACTGTCATCTTTAAGTCTGCTAAGTACTTTTCCTCCCTTTCCCACACCTGTGGGGAAGGGAAGCCTGTGGACTTTTCTGTTGTCTATCTTTTCGGGCATGTTATCCAATGGACTCTGGGTGCTGCCTTTTGAGGAGAGAATTGACAGCACATGGTTCCAGAGTTTCAGCTGCTCATGTCCTAATCCATTTTTCCATTTTGTGTGTTTGATGTGACAACATATTCCCCTATGCCTCCTATTGGGTGGCATCTTGTAAAAAATGAGAGACTTTTGCCTATGATTCCATAAAACAGAAAAAGATGTGCTTTTTGTGTTTGTTTTTTTGTAGCATGGCTTGTCCCCCACAGCTATGGCATAGTGAGCGGGGTCATCAAAAGCCACTCTGCTCTTCCAGAAACTGCAGAGAGAGGAAATCCTAAAACCTGACATGCCAGAAAAAGGGTAAAAATTTCTTACCAGCCAAACTCCTGGCCTCTCTCTGTGTAAACCAGTTGATGAAATGGTAAAAATCACTGTTTGTCTCCCCTGCAAAGCTTTGATTAAAGGGAAAAGGGATTTGTGAGACTAGCCTTCATCTGTAGCAAATCTGGTGTACTTTGAGCTATATAAATTTGTCTTTCTGTGTTGTTCTGTCATAAAGTGTGGCCCCGCAGGATAAAATACGAGCCTAGGCCCTCTGTAAGCCTTCTATTGCAAGCAAGCCTTGCAGACTGCTCAGCTACAAACTTTGCTGTGGGTCCCTGAAACAAAAGCCAGATGAGGTTTCCCTCTCATCTTGTTTTATGTCCTTGGGAGCTTGACCATGTGACCATGTGGAGGTACCTGTCTTGGTCTCTACCATCTGGAGGGCTGGAAATTTCAGGTTCGTGTCAGGCAGCTAGCCTGAAAGGACTTGGAGTCTGAGTTGCATCAGCACACTCTTTACCCTGAATATGTCATGCTCTTGAGTGAGTTTTGTCTTGAAAGATCCCATCTCTATTTGGCTTTAGTTGTCTTTTGCTATCTTAGGTCATTTCTGAGAATGAA
This sequence comes from Chlorocebus sabaeus, assembly GCF_047675955.1. Taxonomy (NCBI): domain Eukaryota; kingdom Metazoa; phylum Chordata; class Mammalia; order Primates; family Cercopithecidae; genus Chlorocebus; species Chlorocebus sabaeus. Next base: position 65,338,062 of record NC_132910.1, read on the forward strand.
TTATTGGGGACCACGGAGATGCCTCCTCTACTCCCTCTAGATATACCTTTTGCTTATATAGTAAAAACCTCTAAAATTACTATCTGAACTTCAAAAGGCTTTTGGATTCACTCACTGTTGGAACTAAGTACACCATCAAAAGAAAAGGACTTTAGAGATCTCTTATTCTCAACAATTAAAGAAAAAATGGTTTAAAATAAAAGAAGGATGCATAATAATGTCATAGCTAGCCTTTAAAATGATCTTGAGCATCCTGGTCAACAGAGTAAAATGCAAAATTTTTTAAAAATTAAGAAGTTATATTGAGCAGTTAAAAATATTTTACAACCTAAAACATGACTGCTCTAGGCTCCTTCTGGGAAGAGCAGTGGCAACTGCCATATGTTGTAGCTCAGTAGCTATAGACCTCACCCTTTCCTGATGTGTGTGGCTTCGGTTCAATTCTCAGCTTAAGGAATAGGTTCTTTCTGGTTTGTGACCTTTAAAACTTGTTGATTCTTTTCTCCTCCATGAACAACTTCTGAGCCTGTCTCTTGAATTTTTCTTTCTTTGAGTTATCTTTGGGGCAATTTGAGCTCTTGTAAAAACCACTTGCCGTCTTTTTGGAGACAACTTGTGATTCTGTGGTTAAATCATAACCTTACTTAAGGCTTATTGGTTTCAATCAGGAAAATACCTTTGGGAAAACAAAAGGCTTAAAAGCTAGAGGTGTCAGCTATTTGTCCCAGCTAGAGTCTGGTAATAAAAGATTTAAAAGAATTTTTAAATAAAAGAGCTCTATGCTTAGAAGTGAACTTAATTAAAAGGGGATATCCAAGATATACCTGTACTTAAAAGGCCATTATGTTTTTTTCTCTTCTTGGATCTTGTTTTTTGAAAAAAAAAATATATATATATTTATTTATATTTATAAAAAATATATATTATATATTATAAAATGTATCATATATTTAATATACACAATATATAAGTATATATAATATATAAATATATATAATATTAGATATTTTATGTATTTATAAATATATACAATATTATATAATTTATTATACAAATTTTATAACATATAATTTATTAAATAATTATATATTATATGTAATATAATATATTATATATAAAATATATATTATAAAATATATATATGTATTTTTTTCTTCTTAGTTGACTGAATTGTTTCTCCATTTATTTTTGTCTGTCCTCTTGCTACCCTCAAGTTCATGTAAGAAGACCTCAGGTAATTTGTGACAGTCTTGGGAAAAACAGAGGAGGTTCTGCAGGCCTCATTTTGGGAGAAAGCTCTGCTTTCGTCATGGAACCCAAATAATTGTAAGTGGGCAGATCCCTCTCAACTAAGGCTCTGCTCTGTTTTGCATTGTGTTACCTGACCTCTTTGACTTTTGTGGGCATCAGAAATTACTTTGCATTATTAAAAAACACCCTTAATTTGTAATAGCTAAATAAGAGATACACTTTTAAAAATGTCTAATGGCAATTGTTTATAGTGAGTGGCTACTACTACAAGCCGGTACTCCTTTCTTTGTGCATTTAGATAAGAAAAACATGCTCTTGAGCCCCTAGAAGGTATCGAATGGGGGATGGGCTGATTACAGAGTGGGCTGATTGGAGTCGGGTTGCCCACCAGCCTTGGAGAAATGTCCTTGCAATGAACTACACTGTGAAAGTGTTGCACTGTCCCATCCCATAGTATTTCTCTGTTTTTTGGGACCCAAGATTCAGTGTAAAAATGGGATTCTTGAAAACTCTCCATGCGCCAGAGTATCCGCTTTTCCTAGCTATCTCACCTGAACTTTTATTCAAACCATATTTTCTTGGTTTGATTAAAATAGAAATTCTCTATCTTATTTCACCTAAGAGTTGTCCCTTTAGAAATACAAATTAGAGTTGCCTTACTGACAATTGTTTAGGACCGGGAACAGGTACTTAAGAGACTAATCGTCTACAACGGAAAACAAAAGGTTTTTCTTTGCCTTTTAAATAACTACAGAAAAAAGAGGGAGCAGAAAATAGATTCAATTGACCTCATGCTGTCTTTTTGTTTGGAAAGTGGAGTCTCCCCTCTATCAATGAGTAAAGGTTTTTGACTTAAAAAGTTTTCAGAGGCCGGGCGCGGTGGCTCAAGCCTGTAATCCCAGCACTTTAGGAGGCCGAGACGGGCGGATCACGAGGTCAGGAGATCGAGACCATCCTGGCTAACACGGTGAAACCCCGTCTCTACTAAAAAATACAAAAAACTAGCCGGGCGAGGTGGCGGGCCCTGTAGTCCCAGCTACTCCGGAGGCTGAGGCAGGAGAATGGCCTGAACCCGGGAGGCGGAGCTTGCAGTGAGCTGAGATCCGGCCACTGCACTCCAGCCTGGGCGACAGAGCGAGACTCCCTCTCAAAAAAAAAAAAAAAAAGAAGCTTTTAGAGTTATCACTTTGGCTAAACAAATGGCTTATAGTAGCCTGGGATTCTATTTTGCTTTATCAATCAAGTGTTTTAGACCTTTTGATATCTGACAAACTTTTCAAGATCAAATTAAGCATTAGGTCCTTTTAGGTCCAAAAGAGATATATTTGGCTTATTTGATATATTAAACCCATACAAGAAACATTGTTAAATTAAAAATGTTGTTTAGCCTTCATTAGATTATATTCCTATAAATGTGTTAATATGTATTTGAAAATTATATGAGATTCCTATAATTCTGATATTCTTCAGTATGTTATCAATAATTGTAATTGTTATGTTAAATTATTGTGTTCCACGGAGATTACCAGATTTCTTTTTTTTTTTTTTTCTCTGAGATGGAGTTTTGCTCTTGTCACCCAAGCTGCAGTGCAATAGCAAAATCTTGGCTCACTGCAACCTCTGTCTCCTGGGTTCAAGTGATTCTCATGCCTCAGCCTCCCAAGTAGCTGGGGTTACGGGCATGCACCACCATGCCCCACTAATTTTTGTATTTTTAGTAGAGATAGGGTTTCACCATGTTGTCCAGGCTGGTCTCAAACTCCTAACCTCAGGTGATCCACCTGCCTCGGCATTCCACAGTGCTGGGATTACAGGCGTGAGCCACCACACCCGGCCTGATTACCAGATTTTCTTGTTGATTGTGTCATTAGTTAGTCATGGCTATCCTAAGACTTTTGTCATGCACAGACAATTGTTACATTGTTTTGATTCTTTTCTTTTTAAATTTTTATTATATTTTTATTATACTTAAAGTTCTAGGGTACATGTGCACAACGTGCAGGTTTGTTACATATGTATACATGTGCCATGTTGGTGTGCTGCACCCATTACCTCGCCATTTACGTTAGATATATCTCCTAATGCTAGCCCTCACCACTCCCCCCACCCCACGACAGGCCCTGGTGTGTGATGTTCCCCTTTCGGTGTCCAAGTGTTCTCATTGTTCAGTTCCCACCTATGAGTGAGAACATGCAGTGGTTGATTTTTTTGTCCTTGCAATAGTTTACTGAGAATGATGGCTTCCAGCTTCATCCATGTCCCTACAAAGGACATGAACTCATCCTTTTTTATGGCTGCATAATATTCCATGGTGTATATGTGCCACATTTTCTTAATCCAGTCTACCATTGATGGACATTTGGGTTGGTTCCAAGTCTTTGCTATTGTGAATAGTTCCGCAGTAAACATACTTGTGCATGTGTCTTTATAGCAGCATGATTTATAATCCTTCGGGTATATACCCAGTAATGGGATGGCTGGGTCAAATGGTATTTCTAGTTCTAGATCCTTGAGGAATCGCCACACTGTCTTCCACAACAGTTGAACTAGTTTACAGTCCTACCAACAGTGTAAAGGTGTTCTTATTTCTCCACATCCTCTCTAGCACCTGTTGTTTCCTGACTTTTTAATGATTGCCATTCTAACTGGTGTGAGATGGTATCTCATTGTGGTTTTGATTTGCATTTCTCTGATGGCCAGTGATGATGAGCATTTTTTCATGTGTCTGTTGGCTGCATAAATGTCTTCTTTGGGAATTGTCTGTTCATATACTTTGCCCACTTTTTGATGGGGTTGTTTGTTTTTTTCTTGTAAGTTTGTTTGAGTTATTTGTAGATTCTGGATATTAGCCTTTTGTCAGATAGATAGGTTGCAAAAATTTTCTCCCATTCTGTAGGTTGCCTATTCACTCCGATGGTAGTTTCTTTTACTAATGGTAGTTTCTTTTAGTTTAATTAGATCCCATTTGTCAATTTTGGCTTTTGTTGCCATTGCTTTTGGTATTTTAGACATGAAGTCCTTGCCCATGCCTATGTCCTGAATGGTATTGCCTAGGTTTTCTTCTAGGGTTTTTATGGTTTTAGGTCTAACATTTAAGTCTTTAAACCATCTTGAATTAATTTTTGTATAATGTGTAAGGAAGGATCCAGTTTCAGCTTTCTACATATGGCTAGCCAGTTTTTCCAGCACCATTTATTAAATAGGGAATCCTTTCCCCATTTGTTGTTTTTGTCAGGTTTGACAAAGATCAGATGGTTGTAGGTGTGTGGTATTATTTCTGAGAGCTCTGTTCTGTTCCATTGGTCTATATCTCTCTTTTGGTACCAGTACCATGCTGTTTTGGTTACTGTAGCCCTGTAGGATAGTTTGAAGTCAGGTAGTGTGATGCCTCCAGCCTTATTCTTTTGGCTTAGGACTGACTTGGCAATGCAGGCTCTTTTTTGGTTCCATATGAGCTTTAGAGTAGTTTTTTCCAATTCTGTGAAGAACGTCATTGGTAGCTTGATGGGGATGGCATTGAATCTATACATTACCTTGGGCAGTATGGCCATTTTCATGATACTGATTCTTCCTATCCATGAGCATGGAATATTCTTCCATTTGTTTGTTTCATCTTTTATTTTGTTGAGCAGTGGTTTGTAGTTCTCCTTGAAGGCCTCCTTCACATCCCTTATAAGTTAGATTCCTAGGTATTTTATTCTATTTGAAGCAATTGTGAATGGGATTTCACTCATGGTTCGCGTCTCTGACTGTTATTGGTGTATAAGAATGCTTGTGATTTCTGCACATTGATTTTGTATCCTGAGACTTTGCTGAAGTTGCTTATCAGCTTAAGGAGATTTGGAGCTGAGACTATGGGGTTTTGTAGATATACAATCATGTCATCTGCAAACAGGCACAATTTGACTTCCTCTTTTCCTAATTGAATACCCTTTATTTCTTTCTCCTGCCTGATTGCCCTGGCCAGAACTTCCAACACTATGTTGAATAGGAGTGGTGAGAGAGGGCATACTTGTCTTGTGTTGGTTTTCAAAGGGGACGCTTCCAGTTTTTGCCCATTCAGTATGGTATTGGCTGTGGGTTTGTCATAAATAGCTCTTATTATTTTGAGATACATCCCATCAATACCTAATTTATTGAGAGTTTTTACCATGAAGGGCTGTTGAACTTTGTCAAAGACCTTTTCTGCATCTATTGAGATAATCATATGGTTTTTGTCTTTGGTTCTGTTTATATGATGGATTACATTTATTGATTTGCATATGTTGATCCAGCAATGCATCCCAGGGATGAAGCCCACTTGATCATGGTGGGTAAGCTTTTTGATGTGCTGCTGGATTTGGTTTGCCAGTATTTTACTGAGGATTTTTGCATCGATGTTCATCAGGGATATTGGTCTAAAATTCTCTTTTTTTTTGTTGTGTCTCTGCCAGGCTTTGGTATCAGGATGTTGCTGGCCTCATAAAATGAGTTAGGGAAGATTCCCTCTTTTTCTATTGATTGGAATAGTTTCAGAAGGAATGGTACCAGCTCCTCCTTGTACCTCTGGTAGAATTTGGCTGTGAATCCATCTGTTCCTGGATTTTTTTTGGTTGGTAGGCTATTAATTATTGCCTCAATTTCAGAGCCTGTTATTCATCTATTCAGAGATTCAACTCCGTCCTGGATTAGTCTTGGGAGGGTGTATGTGTCCAGGAATGTATCCATTTCTTCCAGATTTTCTAGTTTATTTGCATAGAGGTGTATATAGTATTCTCTGATGGTAGTTTGTATTTCTGTGGGATCGGTGGTGATATCCCCTTTATCATTTTTTTTTTTTTTTGCATCTATTTTATTCTTCTCTCTTTTCTTCTTTAGTAGCCTTGCTGTAGCCTATCTATTTTTTTGATCTTTTGAAAAAACCAGCTCCTGGATTCACTGATTTTTTTTGAATTTTCTTTGTGTCCCTATCTCTTTCAGTTCTGCTCTGATCTTAGTCATTTCTTGCCTTCTGCTAGCTTTTGAATGTGTTTGCTCTTGCTTCTCTAGTTCTTTTAATTGTGATGTTAGGGTGTCAATTTTAGATCTTTCCTGCTTTCTCTTGTAGGCATTTAGTGCTATAAATTTCACTCTACACACTGCTTTAAATGTGTCCCAGAGATCCTTGTATGTTGTGCCTTTGTTCTCATTGGTTTCAAAGAACATCTTTATTTCTGCCTTCATTTTGTTATTTACCCAGCAGTCATTCAGGAGAAGGTTGTTTTGTTTCCAGGTAGTTGAGTGGTTTTGAGTGAGTTTCTTAATCCTGAGTTCTAGTTTGATTGAACTGTGGTCTGAGAGACAGTTTTTTATAATTTTGTTCCTTTACATTTCCTGAGAAGTGCTTTACTTCCAACTATGTGGTCAATTTTGGAATAAGTGAGATGTGGTGCTGAGAAGAATGTGTATTCTGTTGATTTGAGGTGGAGAGTTCTGTAGATGTCTATTAGGTCTGCTTGGTGCAGAGTTGAGTTCAATTCCTGGATATCCTTGTTAACTCTCTGTCTCGTTGATTTGTCTAATGTTGACAGTGGGGTGTTAAAGTCTCCCATGATTATTGTGTGGGAGTCTAAGTCTCTTTGTAGGTCTCTAAGGACTTGCTTTATGAATCTGGGTGCTCCTATATTGGGTGCATATATATTTAGGATAGTTAGCTCTTCTTGTTGAATTGATCCCTTTACCATTATGTAATGGCTTTCTTTGTCTCTTTTGATCTTTGTTGGTTTAAAGTCTGTTTTATCAGATACTAGGATTGCTACCCCTGTCTTTTTTTGTTTTCTATTTGCTTGGTAGATCTTCCTCCATCCTTTTATTTTGAGCCTATGTGTGTCTCTGCACGTGAGAAGGGTCTCCTAAGTACAGCACACTGATGGGTCTTGACTCTATCCAATTTGGCAGTCTGTGTCTTTTAATTGTGGCATTTAGCCCATTTACATTTAAGGTTAATATTGTTATGTGTGAATTTGATCCTGACATTATGATGTTAGCTGGTTATTTTGCCTGTTAGTTGATGCAGTTTCTTCCTAGCATCGATGGTCTTTACAATTTGGCCTGTTTTTTCAGTGGCTGGTACCAGTTGTTCCTTTCCATGTTTAGTGCTTCCTTTAGGAGCACTTGTAGGGCAGGCCTGGTGGTGACAAAATCTCTCAGCATTTTCTTGTGTGTAAAGGATTTTATTTCTCCTTTACTTATGAAACTTAGTTTGACTGGATGTGAAATTCCGGGTTGAAAATTCTTGTCTTTAAGAATGTTGAATATTGGCCCCCACTCGCTTCTGGCTTATGGAGTTTCTGCTGAGAGATCTGCTGTTAGTCTGAAGGGCTTCCCTTTGTGGGTAACCGACCTTTCTCTCTGGCTGCCCTTAACATTTTTCCTTTGTTTCAACTTTGGTGAATCTGACAATTGTGTGTCTCTTGGAGCTGCTCTTCTCGAGGAGTATCTTTGTGGTGTTCTCTGTATTTCCTGAATTTGAATGTTGGCCTGCCTTGTTAGGTTGGGAAAGTTCTCCTGGAAAATATCCTGCAGAGTGTTTTCCAACTGGGTTCCATTCTCCCCATCACTTTCAGGTACACCAATCAGATGTAGATTTGGTCTTTTCACATAGTCCCTTATTTCTTGGAAGCTTTGTTCATTTCTCTTTGCTCTTTTTTCTCTAAACTTCTCTTCTTGCTTCATTTCATTCATTTGATCTTCAATCACTGATACCCTTTCTTCCAGTTGATCAAATCGGCTGCTGAAGCTTGTGCATTCATCACGTAGTTCTTGTGCCATGGTTCTCAGCTCCATCAGGCCATTTAAGAACTTCTCTACATTGGTTATTCCAGTTAACCATTCTTATACTCTTTTTTCAAGGTTTTTAGCTTCTTTGTGATGGGTTTGAACTTCCTCCTTAAGCTCAGAAAAGTTGGATCGTCTGAAGCCTTCTTCTCTCAACTCGTCAAAGTCATTCTCCATCCAGCTTTGTCCCATTGCTTGCTAGGAGTTGCATTCCTTTGGAGGGGGAGAGGCACTCTGATTTTTAGAATTTTCTGCTTTTCTGCTCTATTTTTTCCCTATCTTTCTGGTTTTATCTACCTTTGATCTTTGGTGATGGTGACGTACAGATTGGGTTTTGGTGTGGATGTCCTTTCTGATTGTTAGTTTTCCTTCTAACACTCAGGACCCTCAGCTGCAGATATGTTGGAGTTTACTGGAGGTCCACTCCAGACCCTATTTTCCTGGGTATCATCAGTGGAGGCTACAGAACAGTGAATATTGCTGAACAGCAAATATTGCTGCCTGATCATTCCTCTGGAAGCTTTGTCTCAGAGGGGTACCGGCCATGTGAGGTGTCAGTCTGCCCCTACTGGGGGGTGCCTCTCAGTTAGGATACCTGGGGGTCAGGGACCCACTTGAGGTGGCAGTCTGTCCGTTCTCAGATCTCAAACTCTGTGCTGGGAGAACCACTACTCTCTTCAAAGCTGTCAGACAGGGACATGTAAGTCTGCAGAAGTTTATACTGCATTTTGTTTGGCTATGCCCTGCCCCTAGAGGTGGAGTCTACAGAGGCAGGCAGGCTTCCTTGAGCTGCGGTGGGCTCCACCCAGTTTGAGCTTCCTGGCTGCTTTGTTTACCTTCTCAAGCCTCAGCAATGGGAGGCGCCCCTCCCCCAGCCTCACTGCCACCTTGCAGTTCAATCTCAGACTGCTGTGCTAGCAATGAGCAAGGCTCCATGGGCATGGGACCCTCCAAGTCAGGCTCAGGATATAATTTCCTGGTGTGCTCTTTGCTAAGACCATTGGTAAAGTGCAGTATTAGGGTGGGAGTGACCCAATTTTCCAGGTGCCATCTCTCACAGCTTCCCTTGGCTAGGAAAGGGAATTCCCTGACCCTTTGCACTTCCCAGGTGAGGCGATGCCTCACACTGCTTCAGCTCATGCTTGGTGGGCTGCACCCACTGTCCTGCACCCACTGTCCAGTAAGCCCTATTGAGATGAACCCAGTACCTCAGCTGGAAATGCAGAAACCCCCATCTTTTGTGTCACTCCTGCTGGAAGCTGTAGACTGGAGTTGTTCCTATTCAGCCATCTTGGAACCACCCCAATTATTTTCAAAAGGCACTTTATAACCAGCTATAGAACTCTGACAGGTGCTCTTGAAAGCAGGTCTCTGATAACTTTGGAGTTTGGACTATTAGAATAGAGGAAAAAACTTCTAAGACTTTCCTGGAGATGTTATGTGTTAATAAATATTGAGTGCAACAAGAGTTAATTGACTGGACTACACTAATAGAAAATTGAAATAGTCTTTTTATAAATTTCTTGAAATTCTGCTGATCCTTTTTGTTTTGTTTTGCAGAGTCAAGAAAACTTTTTTCCTGTTGAACTAATTATAGCTTTTAACAATTGAGTACTATATATTCCTATAAGCAAATTTGGAGCATTTTTCTTTCTACCTGATTTCTTCAGAATTTGGAAACTATTTGTGTCTATTCTTAACTTATGGTAATATAGTTATTTCCATAAGTTCAATAAGAATCTGTTTCCTTTTGTAACAGAACACAATTGGGGACACTGGGTATTTTACCAGGGGTTTGACTGAAATGGCATGCTTCCAACTGCTTTTAAAATTTGAGGTTGACTTACAAAGCTGATAAAAAGCCCCTTGGAGAAACTTGCCTCATACCTTGTCTATGCAGTCCCTGTATAGAGTAAAAATGTCACCCTCTAACAGGTTCTGGAACTCCAAGTTATGTTGGGACCTTAAGAGGGGAGGAATTCACACAATTCATACAAGTATTTGTAGGGACAGATAAATCAGTGGTTAGGCTCAAGGCTTTAAAAAGTCTAAGCTAAGATTCCTTATAGAACAAAGTTCTAGCACAATAAAAACAAACAAGACTCTATATGACAAATAATTATTCTTGCTGTACTTTATGCAAAAAATCAGGCCAAGTATAAGACTAAAACTTATTTGCAAACAAATCAGTACTACCATGATTTGTCTTTGATTAAATGAAACTGGAGATAAGAAGACCGTAATATACATGTTGTTAGGTTCTAGTCTTGTCCATTGTTATTGAGTTTTTAAATATTATTTTCCATGCAATGAGTATCCAAACTAACATTTTCAAATTTTTCTTCCATTCTTCTGACTTAAATGCGATAAAATTGCTAGTATCTCTTTTCTAAGGCCCTACAGACTGAAGCTTATTTCTTATAACACAGGCAAGAAAAATGTATCAGATTGTCAGCATCTTCCTCCTCTGTAACTAAAGATGCTTTGAGTCTAACGTCTGGGTAGATTATGCCCATGATTAATGTTTGTTTTTCTTCTCTTTCCATGTAAATGCCTCTTATTAAAAGTCTGTCTTATAGTTTGACAACAGGAGGTTGGTTCTCCTGCCTATTCACTTACATTTCAAATGGCATCTGATCTCTTGTTATAAGCATTGTTAAACTGGGCTTAAGAATTTCATTATTCACTGGGTGCTATTTGATTTCTAAAATAATTATTTGTTATATTCAACAGCAGTACACATAATTAAAGTTTATGTCTTCAGCCTTCAGCCATTCCAACTCGTGCTACTGATGGCCCAAGGAGTCCAACCCTTACCATCACAGGAGGATCCTAGTTCCTACTGATCTTTAGAACAGCCAGTGAAAAATTTCCATGCCTTCCGAGGTTAGGCAGTGGTGACAATCCTATTCAGTAGGAAGTAGCTTCAGAAGATGAGATCTTTGACCCTCTCTAAGAATAAGGAGAATATAATCTCTCAGGGGGGAATTGAAATAGAATAGGAGTGGGATGTGGCTCCCACTTCACATATTTTTTCTTCTTTATTCTCTTCACAAAATCCACAGCACTATCTTGCTGATGCTATACCCACTAATCCTGAGGCTTTAGTCACACATAGAAAATAGCCATTCTTCTGTGTTCTCATAATGTTTAACCACACCTTTTATTTAAAATATTCTAAAAGTTGGGCCTTAAGAAATCTTAACACTGAACCACAGTTGCAGAGTGTCCCACCTCGGGAAAGAATACTGAACAATTGATTTACAGTCTTGTTGTTGCTGGCCAGACCACCAGGTGGCCCATTACTCAAGATAACCATAGCAACAAGATGCACTGACCTGCACACCCTACCCATCATGTGCTTTGCCCAGCTCAGCCTGCATACTTTACCCCTGATGTCAATTCCTGTGCTTTGCCTAATCAAGCAAAGAAAAACCCCACTGGATTTTTTCAAGGAGCCAGCCAGAGGATTCTTACACCTCACTTCTGCTGTCTCTCTTGGACTTCAGCACAAGCCCCAAAATAAAAGCTTTGTCTGGGAAATCTGCTAGACCTCATGTTAATTTCCATTACAGGGGAAGCCAAAGACCCTGTGATCTATAACTCTATCTCTCTTTCTATCATAAATGAATAAATAAAAACTGAAATGCATCCAATGCCACTGAGAACTTTTATTAGTGATCATTTCACTTAATCATTTAATTAGTCTCACCACACCTTATTTCTTCAGCCATAAAATAGGGTTACATAAAGTATCTAGTTTGTAGGGCTGCTGGGAGGCAGAGAAAATATGTATAAGATGCCTAGATTTGTGCTCACACGCAGTAAATGCCTAATAAATGTTGGCATTAAACATTTATATGAAGAATGTTTTGATTTTTATTTTCTTTTTAAATACTCTTTACTTCTTCATTTTCTACAATGAGAAGAAATACTTTATAATCAGAAAGCAAAACAAAGCATGAAGGGCTTTAGAAAAATCTCTGGATGATATTAATACAATATTGAGCTCCAAATATAAAGTTCTATAGAGCGAGGTTGAGTTTTAAAATTTGTGGCTTATAAATAGCGCCTGTCAGGCCAGGCACGGGGGTTCATGCCTGTAATCTCAGCACTCTGGGAGGCCGAGACAGGGGGATCACTTGACGTCAGGAGTTCGCGACTAGGCTGGCCAACATGGTGAAACCCCATCTCTCTCTATTAAAAATACAAAAAATTAGCTGGACATGGTGGCACGTGCCTGTGATCCCAGCTACTCGGGAGGCTGAGGCAGGAGAATCGCTTGAATCTGGGAGGTGGAGGTTGCAGTGAGCAGAGATTGCACCACTGCCCTCCAGCCTGGGTGACAGAGTGAAACTCCATCTCAAAAAATAAACAAACAAACAAACAAAAAAGAAATAAGGCCCATCAGAATAACTTTATATACAACTTGAAATATTTTATCAATATGATTTAAATATTTTAATATTAAATATTAATAGCAATAATGGATCTTCATGGTAAAATGTATCTTTGTGTTATGCTCATCTACATACACTTGACTAAATTTGTGTACCTTAAAGTTGCCACAAAACCCCACCTCCTAAAGGCTACAGTGTTTCTGGATGGGTGGTTCACAAAATATCCAGTTGAACTTGTCTAAGATTTTTCTGAGCATATGGTGAAGAGGTGGGAGATAATGCTTTCAGTTACTTATACTCACTGGCTTTGCCTGGGCTGATATATTTCTGGAACTTTAATATTATTCAAAATAAAGTAGAGAATTCAACACAATGTATTTGATTATTTCTGACTGTTGTTTTGTCTCCAGTGTTGATAGGAGTCTGGCAATAATAACAGAGCAATACAGTCTAATGACTTTGGATTCTTGAGTTTTAAGTCATCTTGTAACTCAAAGATGGATGTTGCAATTTTAGTTTCACTACTGACTGGCTGCCTATTATTATCACACTGTCCTGTTTTTCTTAAGCATAAAATGGGGTTATAATGCTGACCTTTGTTTCTCTTTCAGAGTATTTGTTTCAAAATTCTTTAAGGTGTAGTATAACAATGCATATAATATGCCCAGATAAATTAAAAATATATAACTAGGAAAATAACTCAGGAAAATATCTTGAAATGAGAAAAATAAAATAAACCTCGAAGTGAGTAGTAAATTGCTTGCCAAGAGATACTGTGTGCTTATTGGACATGGGCCATGATTTCAACTCAATGTGCTTTAGTAGCCAATTGAAAAGGAAAAAAAAAATGGGTTATACAACTCAGAGAGTCAATAAGATAAAGTTTATCATGTCAATAGGCATAAAATCAAAACAAAGTAGTTGCTCCTGAGAAACTATGTTACTGGTAATTTCTCCACAGTAAATATATAGGCACTTTTCATAGGGCAATTTCTTATATGATTCTTTAAATTAGACCGGTAAATGAACACTAAAACATAATTTTATATAATTAATCTATGTGGGGTCAGAACACTATATATTCATGTACAAGCTTTATGATAATCTGGCTTAACCCATGCACTCACGTTGAAGCTCCTAGAGAGACTTAGAAGGATTGCCTATCTTTTAGGCAGTTCTCAATTATGCATCTTTAAAGTGTACCTTTGTTAATAAATAGATTGCAGTTGTAACATGCTGCCAGTTAGATTTCAAGTTAATTCACAGTTAAGTTTCAACGGACTGAAAAGGAGAATTGACTTCTTGTGAAAATTGAGTTTAAGAAGAACAGAAAGCTAACCAACCTCTTCATTCAGATGGGTGTAGAAGTCATTGGTGGGCAGGGCCGGGCCAGGATTCTTGTCTTAAATATGAGTCATGGAATCAGGTTGTTCAACAGAAGAGCAAACTAAACATAATCATCTGGACACAGTGGCTCATGACTATAATCCCAGCACTATGGGAGGCCACAGTGGGAAGATAGCTTGAGGCCAGAAGCTCAAGACCAGCCTAGGAAACATAGTGAGATCCCTGTCTCCACAAAAAACAAAAAAGAAAAAAAAAAAGAAAAAAAGTTAGCTGGGTGTAGTTACTTTTGGGAGGCTGAGGTAGGAGGATCACTTGAGTTTGAGAAGTCAAGGGTAATAGAGCAAGAAACTGTCAAAAAATAATAATAAAACCAAACAGAAACTAAAAATAACAAATTGAAAACAGACAATTAAAGAGATTAGTCTAAACAAACAAAAAACAGAAATAAAATATAATTTTAAGGTAAAATTTATTCTAAAAATAAAATATTAATTTTAAAATATGGAAAAAGCAATTAAGTTTAAAACAATTAAGTTTGAAAATGAATATGTGCAATATAAAAAGCCAGATCTAAAAAGTAGAGTTATGAATGAGATTATTAAGACTAAAAGTAGTTTCTAAGAATGTACAAATAAAGTCAAATTCTTTTTATTAAAAATGCAGTAGTCACCATTTAAGTTAAAGAAAAATAAGAGAGAGGCAGAAAATCCAAAATATAAGAATAATGAAATTAGAATAAAACTTAGGAATAAATGTTATACACGTTAATAATACATTTTAAGTCAATTTTGAGGTGCTAAACCATAGAAGTCAATGTTCAGTAAAGTTAGAAAACTCAACCACAGTGTAGGAAGGCTACTGGGAGTCCTTAGTAAGGAAAGGTTTTGCTTTGAGGTGGCTTGAAGGTGCATTCTTCCTTAAAGGAGCAGAACTATGCAAATTCTTTAGCCCATGTCTTTAGTAAAGGCCCTCACTCTTGTCAAAATTTTCACAATTATATGAAAAATTGTGATAAACATGTATATACCTACATCTTTGCACATTTTTAAAGAAAAAAGTTCTGAAAGTTTAGTTGGCTAAAGTGTATATATATATATATAAGATTTTTGATGCTATGTAATGCCAATTCATCCTCCTATGACTGATAGTAATTTATATTTAAACCAACAGTTCATGAAACATCTATTTCACTTCCCCCTTGTTTAAGGTTATTATGATACCATTTTCATTACTACTGATAATTGAAAAATATCTTATTTCAAATTGTGTTTCATTTTGATTGGTATTGAGATTGAACCAACACTCATTAAAGAAATGTTTGTTTATTCTGAGCTCTTCCTCTTTTCTCTGTTTGTCTTCATATAAACAGATGAGAATAATTCTCACAAGGCAGATAACTTAACTGGCAAATGACTTTGGTGTAGCCATTACATACAAAACATGTTTGTCCATATCTCTTTTGTTATGCAGGCCTTTCCCAAGCTTCCTGATTACCAACTAGCTCTCAAACCTGACTTGATTCCTAAGACATTGGAAATATGATGAATTAATGGTAGTTATTTAAATTCCCAAGTTTATTAGGTGACATAAAACATGCTAAGATGACTCGTAAACTTCCAGTTTAACTAAAATTAAAATGAAACAATAAGTCAGACTCAAACTAATCTACTGAATAATCCAAAATAGATGTCAGCTGGGTGCAGTGGCTCACACCTGTAATTCCAGCACTTTGGGAGGCCAAGGTGGGAGGATTGCTTGAGCCCAGGAGTTTGAGACCAGCCTGGGCAACATAGAGAGACATAGTCTCTACAAAAGAAATTTAAAAAAATTAGCTAGGCATGGTGGCGCGTGTCTGTGGTCCCAGGTACTCAGGACCCTGAGGTGGGAGGATTGCTTGAGCTTAGAAAGTTGAGGCTGCAGTGACCCATGATTGTACCACCCCGCATGGGTGACAAAGTAAGACTCTGTATAAAAAAAAAAAAAAAAAAAAAAAAGGCCTACGTATCAATGGTTGGTTTAGGATTATTGAAGTATCTAATTATTTTGTTTCTCTTTGTGTATCAGATCTCAAAAGTGAAAGCAAAGTGATATAAAATTAATATATTTTAATTGTAACATTCTATCCAATTCAAATTTTATTTTCTGATGCAATTGATGGACTACACATTTATGTTCTTGTCTAATGCATAGTTAGGTCTTCTTTGGTTGGCCTTTAAAATGTTTTTGTACTGTCCATTTAGAGGATATTGCATATTCTGAAGATAGGGTCAATGGCTTCTATGCTCTAAATCAGTGAACTAGAAAATAACATTTGTACATTAAGAAATATTCACATCCTTACAAAAATAGTTTAAATAGCAAAAAGGGAAGACTGACATTTTCACGTTATAAAATTAGATTTCAGAGTGTAACAGGAAAGGTTTAAAATTTCTTAGAAAACATAAAAATTACAAAGTATTTAGTCAAAAATCTTAAGTAACTTTTACTTTAATGGCAGTTATTCAAAATGTAGGAAACTGTCTGAAAGCTAGAAAATCCAAGATTGACATTTCATTAGATACTATTTTAGGATTGTTTTTCTTGCTTTTAATAGAGTTCATTGCGAATAATTTTTTAACAAGCAAAGAGACATTAAACATGTAAATGTAAGACTTTTATTTTAGGAAAATGGTTGACAAGCTGAGTAGATAAACCCGTCCCAGTATAGAATGTCTGCAGTAATAGATTAAAAGTGAAAATCTTTTCAAAAGTCATGGTAAAGATGATAAATTCAGAAAAACCATCAGAGGGCAGAACTGACAAGAAAACACAAATCCAAAATAGATGAGGTTGAAGTCAGTGTGTGCTATTTACCTGGACGGCATCTGCCAGTAGTTGGTAACCTTGAGTCTGAATTTTAAGTTTGCCTGCATCCATGGAGGCTGGAAAGAAAGCACCAATAGTATGAACCTCAGCTTCATAGAAGGCTGGATCAGAGACAACCTCAATAATCTGAGATTGCTCTTCCCAGACAGCAACACCCTCAGTGACTGAACTTGAGGGAAAACCCCCTTGCAGAGGAAATGTTAATACTTGTCTGTCTTCTTGCAATATTAATTATGCATTTTTATATTTTATCATGCTTTGACATCTTGGGTTCTTGCTGATCTTAAAGAGACTGTCTCTTCCAAGGATAGCTAATTGCTAGAGATAGCAAACAACTTGCCTATGAGCATACCTTTCATATGCAAGCCAAACAATCCCATCTCTACCTTCAGCCACCTCCTTTATTAACTCTAACACACCATATCGATATTCTCCCTGCTCTAAATCACCAACCAGGTACTAGGTAACTAGAGACCACCACCACCTGCTCATTTCTGCTGTGGAAGGGGCATTCTATTACTTCGTGTTGAGAATTTTCTCTTCTAGTAGCTCTCTTGAGGTGAATTAGTGTATCTTACTGATAAATTAATTTTTTTCTTTTCTTTTCTTTTTTTTCTTTTTTTTTTTTAAAGACAGAGTCTTGTTCTGTCACCCAGGCTGGAGTGCAGTGCAGTGACATGATCTTGGCTCACTGCAACCTCCGCCTCCCAGGTTCAAGCAATTTTCTGCCTCAGCCTCCTGAGTAGCTGGGATTACAGGCGCCTGCCACCATGCCCGGCTAAATTTTTTTTGTATCTTTAGTAGAGATGAGGGTTCACCATCTTGGCCAGGCTGGTCTTGAACTCCTGACCTCGTGATCCAGCTGCCTCGGTCCCCCACAAAAGTGCTGGAATTACATGCGTGAGCCACTGTGCCCGGCCTGATAAATTAATTTCTAACCAACACCTAAGGTGATTGTCAGAAATATCTGTATCCTTGCCATACAACAGAGCAGGCATACAGGTTACCTCCTCACCTTCTCCTTGCTGATTTCTCTCCTCATCATCTTTCTTGACTTTCTTTTCTCTCATCAGCAGCTGTAAGTCTAGGACAGCAGATATCCTGCCAGCTCAGTAGTTAGGACATTTCACACAAGGGATGGTCAGCAGTCACAACTTAGTTAAAGGGGTAGTGGTTTTGGCATCCATCTTGTAGGATGAGAGAGAATATATTGGATGCTTCTCACCAATGGGAGGAGTAAGAGAAGCTGCTCCACAAATTCTCATTCCCATCAATAATGACTTCTAGTCTGCCTTCATTTTATGTAGTCCAGAGGAAGTCAGGAAGTAAAGGGTTGGAACGATGAAGAGCTCCAACTGTGCGGAAATAGTGCCCCTTAGCAAGCCTCTCTTGAATGTGATTGAGCCCACAGGTGGTAGTTTTTTGACTTTAGAATTTGACATTACTTGACTTTAGACTGTGGATTCTTTCAACAATTCTGGGAAAATAAGAAAATGCATTTGCATTATTTGACTTTAGACTGTAGATTCTAGGCTTTAATTCTGGGACAATAAGAAGTTTTTCTACCGGTATTCTACAACAGTGCAGTAGTGACATAACTTATCATCAAAGAACAAAAATTTTCATTTGCATAAATATTAGCATATAACTAACATCATTGAATTCTCTATCATATTAAAACTAATGTTTGTAATGAAACAATTTAAGTTTTTAAAAATGGAAAACTGGTTGTTGGAGATAGTATAAAAATATAAATAATATTAGAAATAAACCATAAAGGTAAGGCTTGTGCAGTTAAATATAGGTGTATTAGTCTGTTCTCATTCTGCTAATAAAGACATACCCAAGACTGGATAATTTATGAAGGAAAGAGGTTTAATTGGCTTACAGTTTCCACATGGCTGAGGAAGCCTCACAATCATGGCAAAAGGAAAACAAGATACATCTTACATGGCAGCAGGCAAGGGAGCTTGTGCAGGGAAACTCTCCATTAAAAAAACCATCAAATCTCATGAGACTTATTCACTACCATGAGAACAGAATGGAGGATACTGCCCTAATGATTCAATTATGTCCACCTGGCCCTGCCCTTAACACATGAAAATTATTACAATTCAAGGTGAGATTTGAGTGGGGACACAGCCAAATCATATCAATGGGCAAGATCATTATTCTAGTTGCACAATTGTTCTGAATGAGTTGTGAAGAGAGCCATTCAAACTGAGAGATTCTGGGTTGTTAATTTCCTTTATAAATTCAATTTTGTGCTTCTGAGATGTATCCTATTCTACACTACATTGAATTTAGAGGGAAAATTCTTTTTACATTTTCATTTCTGGTCTCTCTATTTCTTAACCAGATTAGTATAATGATAATATAAATTTTGGGTAGCTATGCAAAGTATTGTAATCCAGTCTTTCTATATATTAGTATAAGAAAATGGCAAGTTACTTCCCCATAGAATATTGATCCAAAATTATAATTAAGTAAAAAATCAATTTAAGTTCTTGTCTTCTCATCTGATGGCCAAAGTTTAATAAGATTTGTTTTTACTTAATGTTTATTTATTTATGAGTTCTTACTGATTTCATACTAATAGTTAATTTCAGACTTTTATCTTTTAAGATTGATGTATAGATGAACTACTAACATTAATGTCAAATCCAGTATCTTTCAAAACCATTATATTTCTTTAGAAAAGAGAAAGAAATTGAGAAATTCCAATTTAAAATTATGACAGCCTTATCCATTGACAAAATTCTCAATTATTGGAAAGCAAAGAGTAGTTAGAACAAAGTGAAGATTGACTTTGATGTAATGCTCCGTATATATCTATGGATGAATTTATTAAGCCCGTAGTTGCTGTAATTGGGAGAAACAATAGCTCTTGAAAACACAGCTAAAGTTTATGAATGACTCTTGCCTGCTGCACAACTTAACGAGCTCTCTGGGGAGGGTTTATCACAAATATCTATATCATATAAATTGCTTCCAGCTGGATTAACAATAGTTGGTCTGTTCCTGAAGTTTCCAGATGAAGTTAAAACAAAGGGCAATACTTTTCACAATTCCGCAAAACCACACCCTGAAAAAGAGAAATCATTTTTAAAAGTTTTATTTTATGGAAGAAATGTGTCTTCAAGATACATTCCCAGAGCTTCGTTTTGAAATTACCTGTTACCTTGTGTATTATTCAGAAGCAAACATTTGTGAAACTCTTTTCAAATTACTTCGACTTTTTACTTTTCCACTGGCTATTTGGCCAGATAATTGATGTGACAGAGGCTTAGATTTTAACCATTGTGTGGTGATAAAAACACAAGGGTTGATTTATCTTTGTGGTGGGGTATTACTTATGACCACAGAATTTTAGATTGTCACCTGAGATTTTGGTTCCCTCACTTATTAATTTGCATTTTTTTCTAAAGTAATTAATGATTAAAATGCATAGGACCTCTTTCCAACCCACCTATTTAAAAACCCTATCGTTCATGGAAAGAAACAAATCTTAATTTAAGTTCCTCAAGTTGCATTCTTCGGGTTTTAATATATAAAGGAAGAATGAAGAATTCTTTTTTGGCAAGCACTATTGTTAACTGATTTCCTATTCTTCTTTTCCAGAAAACTCTAGTGGATGTATATAATTTATTTCAATAGGCTAAAAAACATTACTGTCATAAAAGTTTACTTTTGTTCATTTTTTATGGTTTTGGAAAAGCTAAAATATTGTACATCATTATGTTATTTGTGAACATACTTTCCTATTCCAATATTCAACATGCTTTAATGATTCAAGGAGACACTCCTTGGGTCATCTGGTGTCCCTCTTCCTGCCACCTATAGTCTTGGAAGAGTTTAAAGTATGAGCTAATGTCAATATCATGGTTTCTCATATTCTTTATTCCTAAAAACCAGGGCTTTTTGAAGTATAGCTGACTCAATGTTTTAAGATCAGATAAATAAGAATGGGCTTGAAATATCTTGATGTTATCAAAATCAAGAATACTTTCAGCAATATCAGAGGTGATATGGAAAAGGGCAAGGCTGGGGAGGAGGCCCTGGTCTGTGAGAAGGCTTCTCTGGGCCCAGTGTATAAGGTAACATCAGAAAAGAAAATAAAAATGATCAAATTAAATTCAAAGAAGTTGTCTGTTAAAGCAGACATGATTCCATTGTAAAACTGTATCAGGCGGGCCACCGGGGCTCACACCTGTAATCCCAGCACTTTGGGAGGCTGAGGTGGGTGGATCACCTGAGGTCAGGAGTTTGAGACCAGCCTGGTCAACATGGTGAAACTCTGTCTCTACTAAAAATATAAAAATTAGCTGGGCATGGTGGTGGGTGCCTGCAATTCCAAATACTTGGGAGGCTGAGTCAGGAGAATCACTTAAACCTGGGAGGCAGAGGTTGCAGTGGCTGAGATTGTATCATTGCACTCTAGCCTGGACAACAAAAGTGAAACTCTGTTAAAAAAAAAAAAAAAAGAAAAAGAAAAAGAAAAAAAAAGAAAACCCAAAAAACAGAAACTATTAGTTTATTCTTACACTCCTATGAAGAAATACCCTAAACTGGACAATTTATAAAGAATAGAGGTTTAATTGAGTCACAGTTCTGCAGGGCTGGGGAAGCCTCAGGAAACTTACAATCATGGCAGAAGGGGAAGCAAACATGTCCTTCTTTACATGGCAGCAGCAAGGAGAAGTACAGAGCAAAGTTGGGGGGAAAGACTTTTATAAAGCCATCAGATCTCATGAGAATTCACTAATTATCATGAGAACAGCATGGCGGTAACTGCTCCCATGATTCAATTACCTCCCACCTGATCCCTTCCATGACACATGGGGATTATGGGAACTACAATTCAAGTTGAGATTTGGGTGGAGACACAGCCAAACCACATAAAAAACTGAAAAAGCTCAAATTAAAAAGTGGTTGGGGTTTCCAATATGGTCAAATAGGAACAGTTCCAGTCTGCAGCTCCCGGCGAGATCCATGTAGAAGATGGGTGATTTATGCATTTTCAGCTGAGGTACCAGGTTCATCTCACTGGGACTGGTTGGACAGTGGGGGCAGCCCAGGGAGGGTGAGCTGAAGCAGGGCGGGGCATCGCCTCACCTGGGAAATGTAAGAGGTCAGGTGATTTCCCTTTCATAGCCAAGGGAAGAAATGAGTGACTGCACCTGGAACAATGGTACACTCCCACACTCCCACTGTACTTTTCCCAAGATCTTAGCAACCAGCAGATCAGGAGTTTCCCTCCTGTACCTGGCTCAAAGGGTCCCATGCCCATGGAGCCTTGCTCACTGCTAGTGCAGCAGTCTGAGATCGACTTGCGAGGCTGCAGCCTGGTGGGGGGAGGGGCGTCCACCATTGCTGAGGCTTGAGTAGGTAAACAAAGGTGCCCAGAAGTTCAAACTGGGCAGAGCCCACCTCTCCGCATGGCCTACTGCCTCTACAGACTCCATCTCTGCAGGCAGGGCATAGCTGAACAAAAGGCAGCAGACAACTTCTGCAGACTTAAATGTCCTTGTCTGAAGCTCTAAAGAGAGCAGTGGTTCTCTCGGCACAACGTTCAAGCTCTGAGAATGGACAGACTGCCTCCTCAAGTGGGTCCCTGATCCTCGTGTAGCCTGACTGGGAGACACCTCCCAGTAGCGGCCGATAGGCATTTCATACATGTGGGTGCCCCTCTGGGACGAAGCTTCCAGAGGAAGGATCAGGCAGCAATATTTGCTGTTCTGCAATATTTGCTGTTCTGCGGCCTCTGCTGGTAATACCCAGGCAAACAGGGTCTGGAGTGGAACTCCAGCAAACTCCAACAGATCTGCAGTTGAGGGTCCTGACTGTTAGAAGGAAAACTAACAAACAGAAAGGAATAGCATCAACATCAACAAAAAAGACATCTACACCAAAATCCCATCTGTAGGTCACCAACATCAAAGACTAAAGGTAGATAAAACCACAAATACAGGGAGAAACAAGAGCAGAAAAGCTGAAAAATCCAAAATTCAGAGCACCTCTTTTCCAAAGGATAGCAGCTCCTCACTAGCAACCAAACAAAACTGGATGGAGAATGACTTTGACAAGTTGACAGAAGTAGGCTTCAGAAGGTTGGTAATAATAAACTTCTTCGAGCTAAAAGAACGTGTTCTGACCCATTGCAAAGAAGCTAAAAACCTTGAAAAAAGGTTAGATGAATGACTAACTAGAATCAACAGCATAGAGAAGACCTTAAATGACATGACGAAGCTGAAAGCCACAGCATAAGAACTCTGTGACACACGCACAAACTTCAATAGCTGATTTGATCAAATGGAAGAAAAGACATCAGTAATTGAAGATCAAATTAATGAAATAAAGGGAGAAGATAAGATTAGTGAAAAAAGACTAAAAAGAAATGAACAAAGCCCCAAGAAATATGGGACTATGTGAAAAGATGAAATCTACGTTTGATTGGTGAATCTGAAAGTGACAGGGAGAATGGAACCAAGTTAGAAAACACTCTTCAGGATATTATCCAGGAGAACTTGCCCAACCTAACAAGGCAGGCCAACATTCAAATTCAGGAAATACAGAGAACACCACAAAGATACTCCTTGAGAAGAGCAACGCCAAACACATAATTGTCAGATTCACCAAAGTTGAAATGAAGGAAAAAATGTTAAGGGCAGTCAGAGAGCAATGTCAGGTCACCCACAAAGGGAAGCCCATGAGACTAACAGCGGATCTCTTGGCAGACACCCTACAAGCCAGAAGAGAGTGGGGGACTAATATTCAACATTCTTAAAACAAAGAATTTTCAACCCAGAATTTCATATTAAGCCAAACCAAGCTTCATAAGTGAAGGAGAAATAAAATCCTTCACAGACAAGCAAATGCTGAGAGATTTTGTCACCACCAGGCCTGCCTTACAAGAGGTCCTGAAGGAAGCACTAAATATGGAAAGGAAAAACCAGTACCAGCCACTGCAAAACATGCCAAATTGTAAAGATCGTTGATGCTAGGAAGAAACTGCATCAACTTACAGGCAAAACAACCAGTTAACATCATAATGATAGGATCAAATTCACACATAACAATATTCACCTTAAATATAAATAATCTAAACACCAGAATTAAAAGACACAGACTGGCAAATTGGATAAAAAGTCAAGACCCAACAGTGTGCTATATTCAGGAGACCCAACTCACATGCAGAGACACAGATATGCTCAAAATAAAGGGATGGGGGACGACCTACCAAGCAAATTGAAAGCATAAAAAAGCAGGGGTTGCAATCCTAGTCTCTAATGAAACAGACTTTAAACCAACAAAGATCAAAAGAGACAAAGCAAGCCATTACATAATGGTAAAGGGATCAATTCAACAAGAAGAGCTAACTATCCTAAATATATATGCATTCAATACAGGAGCCCAGATATTCATAAAGCAAGTCCTTAGAGACTTACAAAGAGACTTAGACTCCCACACAATAATCATGGGAGACTTTAACAACCCACTGTCAATATCAGACAGATCAACAAGACAGAAAGTTAACAAGGATATCTAGGACTTGAACTTAGCTCTGGCCCAAGCTGATCTAATAGACATCTACAGAACTGTCCACCCCAAGTTAACAGAATATACATTCTTCTCAGCATCACATCACACTTACTCTAAAACTGACCATGTAACTGGAACTAAAGCACTCCTCAGCAAATGTAAAAGAACAGATATCACAACAAACTGTCTCTCAGACCACAGTGCAATCAAATTAGAACTCAGGATTAAGAAATTCACTCAAAACCACACACCTACATGGAAATTAACAACCTACTCCTGAAGGACTATTGGGTGAATAACAAAATGAAGGCAGAAATAAAGATGTTCTTTGAAACCAATGAAAACAAAGACACAATGTACCAGAATCTCTGGGGCACATTTAAAGCAGTGTGTAGAGTGAAATTTATAGCACTAAATGACTACAAGAGAAAGCTGAAAAGATCTAAAATCAACACCCTAACATCACAATTAAAAGAACTAGAGAAGCAAGAGCACACAAATTCAAAAGCTAGCAGAAGGCAAGAAATAAGTAAGATCAGAGCAGAACTGAAGGAGATAGAGACACACAAAAAAAAATTCAAAAAAATCAGTGAATCTAGGAGCTGGTTTTTCCAAAAGATCAACAAAATAGATAGACTGCTAGCATGACTAATAAAGAAGAAAAGAGAGAAGAGTCAAACAGATGCAATAAAAAATTATGAAGGGGACATCACCACTGATCCCACAGAAATACAAACTACCATCAGAGAATACTATAAACACCTCTATGCAAATAAACTAGAAAATCTAGAAGAAATGGATAAATTCCTGGACTCATACACTCTCCCAAGACTAAACCAGCAAGAAGTTGAATCTCTGAATAGACTAATAACAGGTTCTGAAATTGAGGCAATAATTAATAGCCTACTAACCAAAAAACGTCCAGGACCAGATGGATTCACAGCCAAATTCTACGAGAGGCAGAAAAAGGAGCTGGTACCATTTTTTTCTGAAACAATTCCAATCAATAGAAAAAGAGGGAATCCTCCCTAACTCATTTTATAAAGCCAGCAACATCCTGATAACAAAGCCTGGCAGAGACACATACAAAAAAGAGAATTTTAGGCCAGTATCCCTGATGAACATCAATGTGAAAATCCTCGATAAAATACTGGTAAAACAAATCCAGCAGCACATTAAAAACTTATCCACCACGATCGAGTCTGCTTCATCCCTGGGATGCAAGACTGGTTCAACATACACAAATCAATAAATATAATCTATCACATAAACAGAATCAATGACAAAAACCACATGATTATCTCAATAGATGCAGAAAAGGCCTTTGACAAAATTCAACAGCCCTACATGCTAAATAGTCTCAAAAAACTAGGTATTGATGGAATGTATCTCAAAATAATAAGAGCTATTTATGACAAACCCACAGCCAATATCATACTGAATGGGCAAAAACTGGAAGCATTCCCTTTGAAAACTGAAACAAGACAAGAACAGATGCAGAAGATGGGTGATTTCTGCATTTCCAACTGAGGTACCTGGTTCATCTAGTTCGGATTTGTTGGACAGTGGGTGCAGCCCACGGAAGGTGA
The DNA here is from genome assembly GCF_047675955.1 of Chlorocebus sabaeus. Lineage (NCBI taxonomy): Eukaryota > Metazoa > Chordata > Mammalia > Primates > Cercopithecidae > Chlorocebus > Chlorocebus sabaeus. Next base: position 65,363,851 of record NC_132910.1, read on the forward strand.
GCCAAAACAGGCTGGGGTGTCACCTCACCCAGGAAGTGCAAGGGGTCAGGGGATTTCCCTTTCAAGACAAGACAAGGATGCCCTCTATCACCACACCTATTCAACATAGAGTTGGAAGTTTTGGCCTGGGCAATCAGGCAAGATAAAGAAATAAAGAGTATTCAATTAGGAAAAGAGGACGTCAAATTGTCCCTGTTTGCAGATGACATGATTGTATATTTAGAAAACCCCATAGTCTCAGCCTCAAATCTCCTTAAGCTGGTAAGCAACTTCAGCAAAGTCTCAGGATACAAAATCAATGTGCAGAAATCACAAGCATTCCTATACATCAATAACAGACAAACGGCCAAATCATGAGTGAACAACCATTCACAATTGTTACAAAGAGAATAAAATACCTAGGAATCCAACTTACAAGGGATTTGAAGGACCTCTTCAAGGAGAACTACAAACCACTGCTCAACGAAATAAAAGAGGACACAAACAAATGGAAGAACATTCCATGCTCATGGATAGGAAGAATCAATATCGTGAAAATGGCCATAATGCCTAAGGTAATTTCTAGATTCAATGCCATCCCCATCAAGCTACCAATGACTTTCTTCACAGAATTGGAAAAAACTACTTTAAAGTTCATACAGAACCAAAAGAGAGCCCACATAGATAAGACGATCCTAAGCAAAAAGAACAAAGCTGGAGGCATCACACTACCTGACTTCAAACTATAGTACAAGCCTACAGTAACCAAAACAGCATGGTACTGGTACCAAAACAGAGATATAGACCAATGGAACAGAACGGAGCCCTCAGAAATAATACTACACATCTATAACTATCTGATCTTTGACAAACCTGACAAAAACAAGAAATGTGGAAAGGATTCCCTATTTAATAAATGGTGCTGGGAAAACTGGCCAGTCATATGTAGAAAGCTGAAAGTGGATCCCTTCCTTATACTTTATACAAAAATTAACAGATGGATTAAAGACTTAAATGTAAGACCTAAAACCATAAAAACCCTAGAAGAAAACCTAGGCAATACCATTCAGGACATAGGCGTGGGCAAAGAAAGACTTCATGACTAAAACACCAAAAGCAATGGCAATAAAACCCAAATTAGATAAATGGGATCTAATTAAACTAAAGAGCTTCTGCACAGCAAAAGAAACTACCATCAGAGTGAAGAGGCAACCTACAGAATGGGAGAAAATTTTTTGCAATCTACCCACCTGACTAAGGGATAATATCCAGAATCTACAAAGAACTTAAATAAATTTACAAGAAAAAAAAAAAAAAAAAAAAAACAACCCCATCAAAAACTGGTGAAGGATATGAACAGACACTTCTCAAAAGAAGACATCTGGCTGGGCTCGGTGGCTCATACCTGTAATCCCAGCACTTTGGGAGGCTGAGGCAGGTGGATCACGAGGTCAGGAGATCGAGACCATCCTGGTTAATACTGTGAAAGCCCATCTCTACCAAAAATACAAAAAGTTAGCCAGGCATGGTGGTGGGCGCCTATAGTCCCTGCTACTAGGGAGGCTGAGGCAGGAGAATGGTGTGAACTTGGGAGGCGGAGCTTGCAGTGAGCTGTGATCACGCCACTGCACTCCAGCCTGGGCGACAGAGCAAGACTCCATCTCAAAAAAAAAAAAAAAAAATGAAGACATCTATGCAGCCAACAGACACATGAAAAAATGCTCACCATCACTGGTCATCAGAGAAATGCAAATCAAAACCTCAATGAGATACCATCTCACACCAGTTAGAATGGCAATCATTAAAAGTCAGGAAACAACAGATGCTGGAGAGGATATGGAGAAATAGGAACACTTTTACACTGTTTGTGGGAGTGTAAATTGGTTCAACCATTGTGGAAGACAGTGTGGCAATTCCTCAAGGATCTAGACCTAGAATTACCATTTGACCCAGCAACCCTATTACTGGGCATATACCCAAAGGATTATAAATCATGCTGCCATAAAGACACATGCACACTTATGTTTATTGTGGCATTATTCACAATAGGAAAGACTTGGAACCAACCCAAATGTCCATCAATGATAGATTGGGTTAAGAAAATGTGGCACATATACACCATGGAATACTATGCAGCTATAAAAAATGATGAGTTCATGTCCTTTGCAGGGACATGGATGAAGCTGGAAACCATCATTCTCAGCAAACTATTACAAAGACAGAAAACCAAACACCATATGTTCTCACTTATAGGTGGGAATTGAATAATGAGAACACGTGGGCACAGGGTGGGGAACATCACACACCGGGTCCTGTCATGGAGTTGGGGGCTGGAGGAGGGATAGCATTAGGAGAAATACCTAATGTAAATGATGAGTTGATGGGTGCAGCAAACCAACATGGCATATGTGTACATAGGTAACAAACCTGCACATGGTGCACATGTATCCTAGAACTTAAAGTATAATTAAAAAAAAAAAGAAAGAAAGAAATTCCCCAGCAAAAAAAAAAAAAAAAAAATTCACACACACACACACATACACACACACACACTGGTTGGAATGCTCATGTATGTTTCCAGTGTTTATATAAATATGCAATATATTGAACAATCTAAATTATTTGAGACATACACTAAAGTTTTGATCAATTATAGATACTTTATAGAAGTCAATTTGTCTTTTTTAATGGAGATGATAATTTTGACACAGACATATGTAAACGATGAGAAAAATATCTGACTTTCAAGGTGAGAGTTATATTCGAATTAGTTAAGAAAAATAAAATGTCAGCAAACCGAAGGAAAAGAGGATAGATTTACAATACCTTGTAAAAAACAGGCAAAATAAGATGATGGAAGCTTCAGAATGCTTACATTTTATAAGCACAAAATCTCACAAAAGTGAGATTATCTGAAAATATAGAGTTAATTTGACCAGGTAGAGTTAGGTTTTGAGGAAGTGAATTGTACATTTAGGTTGCCCTGGCAACAGGGGTATCTTCTTATGCTGACATTATAATTGGAAAAACCATTTGAAAATTAAGTAAACTGTAATTAGAGGTGGCCCGATCTCCCTTGGAGGTACAATTGGAAAAGGGTTTGGGGCAGGTTTATGCCATCCACAAAAATGAAGTCATGAGAGAGAACAGTTGAGTTGTGCTTAGAAGAGAGAAATTGGGCCTTATACTCAAGAGTGTCTGAATATGGCACAAATCTTTTGCTTTTTTCCCACTGATTTCAGTTGAAGTTGGGGAAAATAAATAGATTGCATAGATGTATGTTTACATTGTCTCAATTGCTGTATATTAGTTAGAATCACTGCTGGAATGGAACTTTGGACTTGGAAACAGTGGGAACTCATTGTTTTCTGGATGCTTGTGAAAGGCGGCTTTTGACTCAAGGTCTCACAGCAGGCTGTGCTCTGGATGCTTCTCCAGCTCTTATTAGCACGTGGAGACTGGATATATTCCAGGCTTACAATGATTCTACTTCTATTACATTTCTTTCAGTATGAGGAAACACATTGTCTTCAGAGGCCACCACATTCCACCAAAAGCTGCACTTTTGCTAGAAAGTTCTTTCTTATTCTGAGCTGAAATTTACCTCCCAGTAACTTTAATTGATTAGAGTCACCTATAGCAGTTTTAAAAACATTTTAATCTACTCTTGAGCTTTAATGACTTTAAGCAAATGCCTCTTATACAGTAATGCGTTTAACATGGTATGTTTAAATATGTCTGTTAGCAATTGTGCTTTTATTAACTATCATAAATAAGAATAATATATTCCTATTATTAGCAATAATATTCTATCATTACTTGCACTTACGTACTTATCACTTTATATTTTTATAAACACATAAGTACAGCAATTTCCCTGCCTACGAGTCTCTCCAGGCTGGAGAATAAGTGTGAGGTACTGAGAGGAGAGGAGAAGTAAGGTTGAACTCATCATTTGATTGATTTCAGGCTTTTTATTCTTCGTTGCTCTGTTAACCACCTACAGCCAAAGGATGAGGTTAGTCTCAGGTGGTACTCAGATGGGATGCATCAAGCTTGAGGGGATCAGTGACATCTATTTTTAAACATTATGATTTGTGAAAAATCAATTTTGCCTTTTGCTCCCTTGTTTTGATTTAGTCCAATTCTCTCTTTTGTAGAAAACTAAGCCTCTGTACAAATGGCTGGTCTAAGAGCATCACAGCTTTCCTACAAAGTTGTCGTTTTTCTCATCTTAAAAAAACCCCGAAAAATCTGGTCTGACTAGTAAAACATTGGTGTTTTGTTATTGTTGTTTTTCTCTGTAGAGGATATACACCAGCAACGTGAAGCCTCTAGCTACCTATTTTGGTTTCTCTTATATATCAAGATTGCCTGCTTGATCCAGAGAAAGGGAGCAAAATAAATGAAATGAAGTCATGGATGTTTTTATGTAATTGGCATTTTCTCTCTTTTCACACACAATTAGATGGAGTTCATTCTGTAATGCTGGCTTAATCCCTGCTACTAGAGAATTTCAAAGACAACTCATGCTGTGAATGTGAGCTGAGAGCTAGGTGAATGATTAAAATAAGGCAAATTTGACCCTATTGCTATTATTTCTAAGAGCTATAGTAGAATCGTGTCTTGAAGGATACTTCAAAGTTCTCTAAAGAAAAAATAAATAATAATAGGAACACTACTAACAGTACATTTTCTAGGATAAAGGCACGTTAGATCATTTGAGAATAGTTAATTGAAATGACAGACTTTAGAAGTCAGGTTTCAGAAATGTATATTTTGCATGCAAATAGTATAGACAATACTTTTTAGTGTAAGAGAAAAGACAGCAACTACTGGGTAAATTTTCAAGGATTTATTTGGCAGTATTTCATGAGCATGTACAGCATCCAAATAAGCTAATAAAATGCTTCAACTCAGTAAACAGCTGCTTACAAAGGGATTTTAAAGATAAATATCAAAAGAGAAAGATGCTTTAAAGGTTAAATAAATTATGGAGTAAATTAGCATTAATAACAAGTTATAAGGAAATTAGAACATTTTTCACAGTGTTCACTGTTTCATAATGAATTGTTCACAACAAATAAATCTTGATGAAAAGCAAGATTTGTTTATGAATTGTAAAGAAAATGAAATAATTTATAGTAGAAATAATGGTCAAAAGGTGGTTAGAGGGAAAAGGAGAAACACAGTATATTAATAACTTGAAGTTTATTAAAATTTTTACTTTGTTTTTAGTAAGAATGAGTAGGTGAAATTTACAAGTGAAGTTAGATAACAAAATAGCTATTGTTTCTTCAAATTCAGTTATCTTAAGACAATTGAAAGTAATTCAAAATATATGTTACAAAAATTCTCCCATAACACAGTGTTAATTAGGTAATATGAAAAATGCATCAACACCTTAAAATTAATAGAATATGATTTAATAAACTACTTTTTGCTTGAGAAGATTACCGTAGTTTAATAGAAAACAGTGCTGCATCTCTTTATTCACAAGTATTCAAATTAAATTTTATATTAATTTTACTTACAAAAATAATCATGTATATAAAATAAGAAAAATGCAGGCAATCAGAAAATGATATTCACTAATGTAACTCACAATTCACAAAGCACAGCCTTGTATATTATTTTATTGTGCAGGGTAGTAACATGAATTCACTTAAACTGACATCCTGTCAGTATTTGCCTTTTTCCACTAGGAAACATAACAAGATAAATGTTTGAGCTACAAACACATTTTCTTATTTAATAGCCACTAACAGCCATAATTAATTATTGGAAACTGTAATTCAATCAAGTGTGATTATAATTAAACATATACACACAAAGATGATTATGAGTCTTTCTGGCAATAGTAAATAAAGTTATCTATTGTTGAAATATGATCACTATTTTTGACTATCGGTAAAAGTATTAATTTCTGGTCAACAGTCATTTTCACTCTTAGATTAGGCTGGAATATAAGTGGCTATGTGGAAATATGCCTCCTAGTATAAAAGTTTGCCCAAAGATTTTTTTTAAAGATAGGTACACAGACTCTAATTTATTAAATTCCAACATATGAGTTTGGTTAGTTTTTAAAAATATTAAAGAGATTATAATTACAAAGAGGGAGAAGGGAAAATAAAGATGACAAAGAGAAAAGAGCTAGAGAAGGAGGGAGAGAGAGATGAATAGGCAGAGGAAATAGTGGTGGGGTGGACTGGAGCAATGTAGAGAAATACAAGGATAGTCACTACAAAGATAAGAACAATAGAGAAGAATTCAAGGGGAATCATGTTACCTCAGTAGAAGACTCTATAATCAGAAAGCCATAAATATGGGACCCACTATTTTTTAACTTAAATTATTTGATAGGAATTGAGGTTAGACTGTAATATTGGACATGACTCAATTGTGAATTCAATGCATATGCAGATTTTATTGCACTTACCATTCAATATGATTATTCACATCACCTTTGTTTCATAATGTAATTTTAAAAAACTGGATTTGAACTAATAAAAATTATACAATTAATTACATTCAGCTTCAACCTGTTGAAACAAACCTGCTAGCATGACCCCTGGTGGTAGTCATCTATAATACTTATTAGGGCTGGATATTTAGGTCCCAGAAATTTCTGCATGCTGGTTAATATGATTAAAAAAAAAAATAGGATGGGTAAATTAGGCCTTTTTGTTCTGTGTTTCATGTTAATTGAATATTACAGTGTGTAAGACACTTTGCTAGGCATGTATTAGTTTTATTCCTGGATTTGGGCAAATATCTGGGAGTGGAATTGCTATGAGATATATATATATATCTCATATAAATATATATATATATATCGTAGACTCCGGTAGTGGTGAGAAGTATAACAAACACAGGGAAGTACATAAACTCTAGTTATATAGATTAATGAATTTTAGAAAACTGAACATATAACCACAAGCAGTACAGAGACAAAAATATTAGCAGAACCCCAGAAGTCCCTCTTGTGCCCCTTCTAGTAACCCCTCAACACGTCCGCCTCAATGGAATAACATTCCATTATATGAGAATATCACCATTTGTTTACTTATTCTCTTGCTGATGAATAATTAAGGGTGCTTTTCAGTGTTAGGATACTATAAATAGTGCTTCTATGAATTATATCTTTACATGACTTTTGGTGAATAGCTATACACGCATTTCTCCAGGGTATATTCCTAGGAATAAAATTGCTGGGTTATAGGGATATAAATGTTAAACTCTCATTGATACAGTCAAAACGTTTTCTGATGTGGTTATATTAGTTTACACTCTCACCAACACTTCCAGTCAGTTGTTCCACATACTTACCAACACCTGGTACTATCTTTTTCATTTTAACCTTTCTGATACAAATGTACTGGCATAGCATTATGATTTTAATTTACACTTCTCTAATGCCTAATGATTTTGAGCACATTTTCATATATTGACTGTGCATTTGTGTGTCATCTTTTGTGAGGACTCTTTCCATTATTTTCTCTTATTGATTTGTAGGAGTTCATTATATATTCTGGAGACTTTTTGTTGTTATATTTATTGTGAATAATTATTCTAGCTACTGGCTTGCATTTAGCAGCTTTTTTGAGGAAAAATTTACATGTCATACAGTTGCCCATTGTAACTATACAGTTCAGTGATTATTTTTTAGTACATCATGCAGTTGTACAATCATCCCTACGATTCAATTTTAAGGTACCTCCTTCACCCTGAAGTTTCCCTCATACCTGTTTTCTGTCAGTCCCTGCTTCAACTTCCATCTGCAACCACTGATCTATGTCAGAAAGTGAATATTCTCATGTTTCTGCATAGTTAGGACTTTCTGATAAATGTTACTGGCATCTGGGTCAAAGGACAAGCTCGGACGTTGAAGTGTGTTACACAGGGAATTATCTGCTCTTAAAGAGTAATAAAACTTATTTCTGTCAGAACATTTATTTACAGTCCAAAGGACTCTAAAAGACCAGGGAGCAAATGTTTCTCTCTCAGGAACGGAGGAAAGGGAGGGCATTTTATTTATATTTTTATATGTGTGTATATACACACACACACACACACACATATGTGTGTGTGTATATATATATATATATTTCCAGATTCATAATTTTAGGCTTCCGCTCCTATGATGAGACCCTTGTACATGTAGTGCTAATCATGTGGCTTTCCTTGCATCACCTATGGGACACTGCTGCCGTTGCTGTAATGAACAATGATGACTCTGAGTTCCAGAAACTTCATGGTTGCATTCAGGATAACAAGGAATAAATACAGATCATAAAAACTTACCAAGTTTACTGACAAGAATGGGATCCTGTTTGAAACGTGGTTTTCTGAAAGAGATAGAGGATGACCCCCAGGCTAACTAACAGGATTTGAAAGAAGACAGCAAGAGCCAATAGCAGACAGATTGAAAGGATTGGAAGACAACTGTTGGTCGAAGGCTGGGGGTAGGTTGGAACAAGCAGCCCAAATGGTTTTAGGTTTTAGAGAAGGCTTTTAGTTTTTGCCTTCTCCTAGCAAGAGAAGAAAGGGTCCAGGAATTCCCAACGTTGGGCTTTTGGTGGGTGGGTAGAGAATGTTAGAAATCTATGTTGTTCGCTCCTCTATGTAAGAAGAGAAGAAATACCCAAGGTAGGCTTTGGATAGGTTCCAAATAGAAGTTAGAAGTTACCTTATTCACTGCTCTCTCTTCTGGGCAGAAAGAGAAAGCATTAATTAGTTCCCAAAGCTGAAGCGGCTTTGGACATTGCAGCTGCTAAACTGCTTGGACCTGAAGGGAGAGGTCGCTCACTTACTCAGGTGGGAACAATTTGTTGGCTTCCTGATTGCTCACTCCCACTCTGATCTCAGCTCCTTGAAGATTTAGGGGTGGGGCTCAGGTCTTCTCGTCACCAGAAGGCTGAGATAGCTCTACACATTCATCCCTTTATGCTGGGAGAACTTTGGAAGGGAGGAATTCACTTGTTGATACCTCTGTTGTGTTGGACATAGCTATCATGTGCCTAGTTCTGTGGCAGAAACGGATGTGGGACTTGGGTATGGAGAAGGGTGCCAAGAAAGTAAAATGCGGAGTTATGGTTGCATGTGAGTTCGGAAAGAAATAGCCCTAGCACAACCGGGATGCTGAGAAGTGCAGAAGCAAGGGGCCAAATAAAAAGGTAAGGGGAAAAACCTCTCCACCCGCCTCACCTAGTCTCCACTGCCACTGCAGCCGCCATGGCTCCCAGCTGGGAGAGAGCAGGATTCCTCAGAAGCTGTTACCTTAATCTCTGAAACACTACGTTAACTGTTAGGATCTTGAGCAAAACTTGAAGAAAAGAAAAAAAAGTTTAATAAAACACTGTATTGTTTTGTTGCTATTATGTCTGACTGTGTAGTAGAAATAATTGCAGGACTTTTTATGCTTGTAATTCCCCACCTCATAGGTGCTAGAGGGGATTATTTAATCAGGAATAACTAAAAATAGAGAAGTTTTAGTGGGATCTGCCTTGGAGACAGAATAACTCGCTGACTGAGGACTTAACGCTGTTTGCCCAAAGGAAGCCTCTGGAAATTCTGGTGATGATGACATAAAAAATACGATTTCAGATACTAAATTAAATCAAGACTTTTTAAAAACCTTGGTTATAAAAAGTTTTTTTTCCTCACAGTTGTTTAGGATTTAGAAGGTCAGCTGAAGGTAGTCCCTCGTCATCCTCCATGTTCAACCCTGGAGTTGAAGGACTTTAATTCTTAAAGCATTGTTTCTAGAAAGATTAATATGATGGAAGTGATATTAAAAATTATTTTTGGATTTTTATACTGAAAGACAAATTTTACTTTTGTTTGATTGTGCAATAAGATGCTCTCTATTTACAATTATCAGCTGAAGAATTTCTACAAAGAGTGGATGGGTAGACATTTCTAATATGCCTTTGCTATTCTGTTGTTTGTTTTTCAATTATTGGGATTGATTTTACCTGAAATTGCATAAACCAACTGGAAAAAATTTTATAGGATTGCAGTAAATTTGAATATAAGGAAATTTCAAATCATAGATATGAAATTGAAAGTTAAGTAAATACGTTCAAATCTACCTAATCCCCAAAGGCAACATTCAGGTTCTGTGCTTTAAATAATACCATGTTTAACCAATGAATCAACCAAATTCATAGAGATGCTATGACTAGTAAAATATTTAAGAAAAATATATCTTTAAAAAAGCAGAATTTCTGCTTTGCCATATTGGAGAGGTTTGTAATAGAATACCCAAGGATGTGAGGTATATTCCATTTGGCTTTATAATTCTATGAAGACATAGAGGTTTATTTGCTAATTATATTTTTTTCCTTTCATGATTTAGTACAAAAAATTATTGACAATTTAAGCCCTCATCTCTTCTTTCTGGGAACTCATTTAAGCTAATGTATTCTGTAATATTCCAAGTAGCGTTAGAATAATCATGTTCTATCCTGTTATGTAATAAAGATGATAGATAAAATTTGCTCTCAATTTTGTATAATTTTTGCTTTGCTTTTGCTGTAACAGCATGTTCCTATAACTATACAATATTAGAGTTAGTTTTTTATAGTGTTAGAAATTTCTGCATTTCATATCATTGCTGCTAAAGGTATTAAGGATGATTAGTTCTATTTTTCAACAATGAAATCCCTGTACCAGAAATAGAAAGTGGAAACTTAGGCAAATGTGGCTGAACATATGGATAAATGTGATTATCTTATTTATTCACTCAAAAACATTGAGTGCTAAGTATGAGTAGGACACCATTTTATATACTGGCCATGCACATGTAAACAGAACTTATAGAAATCCCTTTTCTTAAAAAGCTTATATTCTAGGGGAATGAAACAGACAATAAGGAAAACTTGTGAGTAAAATCTGAAGCATATTAAATGCTAACGAGAAAGATCAAGCTGGAAAGTGGGGTAGCCATGGTGGGAGGATGGCAGAGATGAGGTGTTTGGTTATTGGGTTCATGGCTGCATCTTCTAGGAGAATGTACACTAAAAAGGCAGGGGCACACCCGAAGGCAAGGACTCTGCCTGATGTCACTTGCCATCACATCCCATGCACACCATTATACGGGGTAATTGACAAATGCTGAATGAATGGGTGGATAAACTCGGTGTAGAGTGAATCCTCCCGTTATCCTGATCGACTCTTTTTTCACACTACTTTATATGGTATATAATGTTATAATTAGTTGTGTTTATTATTTATTGTCTGCTTCACTCAGCTGGAAGATAACCTGCCCAAGGGTAAGAATTTTTATTCATTTCATACACTTATATATCCCAAGATCCTAGAACATTGCCTGAGAGAGTAACATTCAGCATGCATTTGTTGAATGAGTGAATGGATTCTATGAAGTCATTGCATGAGGAAATAAAGTAGCTATTAGTTTACCATAGAGGAATTGTGCTGCTTTTGGCAAGGAAACTTTTTCCTGCCAACATCACACATTCTGCTACTGACAAATTCACAATTTGTATGTTCAAAAATCGTATGAATAAAATGCTTAGGAAGCTGATCCTGATGTGAAATTCATGTGCCTTAGAAAATCAAGAAACACCTGCACATGAAAATACATAGCATTTTTAGTTATATTAGCCTTAACCTGGAAACAACCCAAGTATCCATTAACATGTGAAAGGATAAAAAATGGCATATCTATGTAATAAAATACCGTTCAGTAATATAAAGAAATAATGTGGAGACATGCACACTAATATGGTATATTCTCACAGAGAAATGTTGAAAGTACAAACAAGTATAATTATTCAACTATCAATGACAGTGATACTCTGTGCTTAAAAATTTTAAAAGGGGCCTGGTCAAGAAAACAAAAATATCCATTCAATTTTTAGAAAAATGAAGAAAGAGTATGTAAAAACAGATGAAACAAGTTCTTTAGTTAGACTTGACAGTTGACAGACCTGGGGTAGATGTTTTCACTGGCTAAAAGGTACTACAATTATTTTCGTTGTTGATGTTCTCATTGGAAGAAAATGTTTTTATATCCGTTCTCAACCCAGAAACATAGCCATATTCAAAAATTATTTTCTGGCAAAGCTAATGAAGTTTCTTTCGAAACCCTAAGAAAGATCAGAGGTTTGAAAGAGGTGCAGTTTACACTTGAAAGAACCACAGGCAGCCTAGAAACGCATCTTGAAGATCACAGTTTAGGAAACTAACACCTGAGAATGAATTCCCCATATTAACATGGCATCAGTGATTAGGGCACAAAACTCAAGGACACAGTGTTTTCCTTCCTGTCCATCTTGAAATTCCTAGTGATTTGCCGACAGCATTTTTAGAAACATTTTTGTTCATGACTTATATATGACTATTAGAAAGGATTTCAATTTCTTGAGGGCAAGACACTGAGACTTCTCGTAAACCACATCCTGCCTAGAGCCCTGGGCAGGTGGCAGGTACTCTTTAAAACAGCAATCAACATCCATGAAGCCATTTCCAGTAGAACACTGTGGGCTAAATTATTTTCACTGAGAAGATTATAATCATTTATAGAGAACTTAGAATTACACCACAATAGGTGATACCTACTGGTATTTCATAATCCTAATTTGCCTCTTTGCTTCTTTTTTTGTCTTTCTAGGAACTTCTAGAAGATTCTATTTTTACACTATGTTTCCAATAACAGTATAGTTCCTCAGAATGCTAGTCCTGTGCATTGTGCCACAGAGAACAGTTTTGTGGTGAAATTATGAAATACTGTATAACATTTTCCTTCTGTCAGGGTTACAATGCAAGCTAAGATTTTAAAAATTCTAAGAAACATCTGCATTAAGGTGACTCCTTTGACTTTCTTTAACCCAACATCTCCCAAACTTACTTTCTTCAGAATTCTTTTTTAGTGTAAAGATGTCTATTTTTTAAAAGTGTATAAGATACCATCTATTTTAAGATATGTTATTTATGTGCCACTGGGAAAGGAAAACATGAACAATATGCCTTTATTTTTAAGACTCATTTAAAGGATACTGTCAACAAAAAACAAACTTTAGGAAATACAACTTTACACTATAAAATAAACTGGAGCCATATATTCTAGAAATAAAACATTAAAATTAAAATCCTTTAAATCATCTTATCCAATTTAGTAATTTCAGTACTAGATTACAGATTCTTTTATACATTTTCAGAAATTGTGAGCTGTGATATAAATGTATTATATCAGTCCTTTGAGCTGTGATATAAATGTGTTTAATGGTATGCTGTCATACCACCACACACATTTTCTTATCACAGTTATAACTTCAAAGATTACAATTCTAGCTATCTGTGACGTTTCAAGTGTATACCGCGAGGCTTCAAGGCCTCTGTATTAGGAGAGGGCACTTCGAAGAACACACCAAGGTCTACAGGAACCACACCAATCTATGCTCATTGGTGACCCATGATAAACTTCATTACTGATAATACTCCTTTAATTATCCTCATGACGTTTGCATGTGTGGTTTCCAAACAAGATAACTTACTCCAGGCAGGATCCATATATTCCATTTCTCTGTATCTCCCCACAGTGTCCACTTTGTATAAGAGTAAGGTTATTACTCTTAATGGCAAAAACTGCAACTACTTTTGCACCAACCTAATATAAATGTTATTTATTAATATGGGAACATCTTTCTCCATGTCATAGTCAAGTGGAAGCATCTATCTGTAAAATCATATTACTGTGGTTGTTAGCAAACCATTCCTTCAACTGCCTATTAGTAAAGATCTTTGTTTTTTAGGATGAGTGATACAATTTTATCTAGAAGTTAGATCAGAAAAGCCACAGTAAATTTTCTAGTGCCATAAAATAAATCATTTTAATAATTAAGATACATAAATAGTTTATGATAGAAACAATAAAGTTGTCTCTGCACAAACATTGAATTTCCAAGTAATTTGTAAGGAATATATTCATCTTATTACATTCAAAATCATGGTTGAACAATGATGATTATAATGTTTTCTGAATGATGTTTTTATAGTCTATGAATTCGCACAGTATTACAGTAATTTATAGTATTACAGTGCTCGGTAATTTGAAGAAATGAAATAAAACTCTTCTAATGGTATGCAGGAAATTAAAATAAAATAATTAAAGTCATTTGCATAACTTTTTATGACAACAAAATAGTATTTTTCTGTAAAAATAAATTAGGTTTTTTTATACTGAAATGTTCTTCTATTAAAGTGTTTAGAAAATAGTTACATTCATTGTGGGCAGTATGCTCAAACATTCTTATTTGCCATTCCCTCATGCATGATAAAATGAGGTGCAAGCTGTTCACATGTGAGAAAAACAGCTTTTCACAGGAAAAGAAACATATATATACACACATATATATATATACACACATATATATATATGAAATAGAATTTAGAAACCCAAGTGTCATACGACAGAGATACAAAAATTCACAAAGAAAATATATTCTTCAAGGCCTTTGAGGTGACACATCTTTGACTATAATTTATCAAAGGTAGTTTTAATCATGCTACCCTGTAACTTCCATCAAATTAGCATGCTTGCGGATGGTAGGTTATTGTACTCCTCCTATAATTTAAAGCAGTGTTTGGTCAGTTGACTGAAGCACAGCAGTCGAACTCAGGACTCACCACGTTTTCTAAAGGAGCAAGAGAAACAAACATCTCCACTCTAAGCGTGGTTTGCAAGAGTAGCACCTTTGGCACTGAGCAGAACAGTTTTCGGTGTGGCGGCCAGGTGACAGAAGTCTCTGGAGTGGCACAGCATGAAAACAAGCCTGACGCTTAGGGCAGCGATATTATCGAGTCAAATTTGCTGGTTTACCTAGGAAACAGATGAAAGATAAGAACTGATTAAAGTTTAACCAAACAGGAAATATTTGCGCTTATCCACAAGTAACACCTGAATGGCAAGTTGAACCTGAGACTGTTTTCTGTTGTTTCTTCTTCTTTATTTTGCTTTTCTTTTGCTTTTTCTCAGCCCGATTTTTGTTTGGCTTCTTTTTCTTGGTTTCCTCTTTATACCATGGCCCCCAGACTCCTCCATTGAGCCGAGGGTTACTTCTGGGGTCTTTGGGGGGATACCTGACCGGCACTGCAGTTTTGTTGAACTGTGAGAGCCTCCGTAGGAGCTTCTTCACGATTCCTGGATACCTGTTAGATAGGTCCACCCTCTCATATGGGTCGGCTGTGATGTTGAAAAGCCATACACTTTTGCCAGTTGACAAGGTAATCCGTTCATTGTGCCACCGGTTCGGTCCCAGGTTGCTGAAAGACTGAGGGGGCACCCAGTCGCTGTAGCCAGGATTTCCTGTGAGCAATTTCCAGTGCTGCACTCTGATGGCTGACTGGATTGCAGTGTTCCAGATCCCATAGCCTGCTGCCCAGGAGCCATTTTTTGCCTTGGTGTATATGGGATCAATGTTATGCAAAATATCTACTCGAGGTGAGCGAAGACCCTCACTTATGGTCTCCCAGATATCATAGCCATCTAGTTGAATATCCTCATCAATCTGTCCTTCAGCCAGTGAAATCAGAGTAGGGTACCAGTCAGTGATGTGCACAAGTTCCTTACACACTGTTCCCTTGTTTTTCAGAAGTGGGCTATGCACAAAGCCTACAGCCCGGATCCCTCCTTCCCAATATGTTCCTTTGCTACCTCTGAGAGGCCAGTTACTCCCTCCTGCTGTAGGCTGGCCACCATTATCTGAAGAGTAAATGATGATGCTGTTGTTATAGAAACCATAAGTCTTTAGAGCCAATGTCACGTTGTTGATTGCTTCATCTAAGCAGGAAAGCATGGCAGCATATCTCCTCCTGTTTATGTTGATAATGGATCGGTAGTGTTCAAAATACCTGCCAGGAGCTTGCAGTGGTGAATGAACAGCTTGATAGGCAATATATAAAAATATAGGCTTTGTGGGGTTATGGGAAGCTAAGATTTGCTGTACTCTCTGAGTGTACATCTGTGTGGAGTATATGCCATTGTCATAGTCCCAGGCAGCATTGTCGTTTTCATACAAGTCATAGCCACACATCCCAGGACTGTCACATTTGTAGTGTGTATAGTAATCCCCACTTCCCAAAAGGGAACCAAAAAAGGTATCAAATCCTCTTTTGGTGGGCATGCATTCTTTTCTGTAAAAACCCAAGTGCCATTTTCCGACCATATGCGTTGAATATCCAACCTCCTTCAGTTTCTGAGGTAGGGTGGCATTGTCCAGAGGTAAACAGTTGGGTTGAGTAGGTCTTATGATAGAATGTTGAAGTCCGGTGTGTATCTGATACCTTAAGAAAAGAGAAAAATTTTATCAGGGCAGGATAAAAGAGATATTGTACATAAAACAGTGATCCCTAAATTAAATAATGTTTCTATGGGGATCATTGTGAAATTAGAATTGACCCCAATGATAAATGACCAATTCAGCATTTCTACTCTTTACTCACAACTCTTACTCTAATTAACTTCCTATTTAACATTTGAAATACATTTCAATCTAAACCAGTACTTTTGAAACTAAGTTTTTGCCACTTATCTCAAAGTCTTTTTGAGACGGAATCTTGGTTTTCGCCTAGGGTGGAGTGCAGTGGCGTGATCTTGGCTCACTGCAACCTTCACCTCCCAGGTTCAAGCGATTCTCCTGCCTCAGTCTCCCCAGTAGCTGGGATTACAGGCATGTACCACCACACCCAGGTAACTTTTTTGTGTTTTTAGTAGAGCCGGGGTTTTACCATGTTGGCCAGTCTGGTCTCAAACTCCTGACCTCAGGTGATCTACCTGCCTTGGCCTCCCAAAGTGCTGGGATTACAGGCGCAAAGCCACGGTGCCCAGCCTCAAAGTCTTTTAAAGTTCTTATAATGGAATTAATTTGAATACACTTTAATCTCTTAATTATATGACTGAAAACTGACAAGATAGGAGAAAAGATATATAGAATCAGAGTATTATTATTATTATTATTGCTTTTAACCTAGGAGCCTTCTAAATCATTAGCTCCTAAATAGTTTCCTGAAATCATTTATTTCAAGCTAACTATGAATTACCAAAAATACATGGAAAAATTGTAGAAAAATCTCCTGTTTGATTGTCAAACAATAGTTCATTCTTAATAGCTAATTTGTTAGATCTCTGAAATGAGAAAGAGGTTTTTGACTACACAATACATTATTGTTTAAAAATCATTTTAGAATAAATGTTTTAGCTAGTGCTACAAATTATATTTTTCAAAAAATAACAGGTAATAAGTCCTGATGTATGTTTCCCACAGTGTCTCTTTTTAAAAAATTATAATCACTTACAGTCTAAGAAAGCATAACACTTTCTAATATGTTAAAAATTAAGTGAATGTTAATTTCTTGCATTTTTCTCTTTCCAGTGGTATTTTGCAAAGGGGGTTTTCCAAGATGGGGTTATTATTACACAAGTGTATGAATTTTCACTTGGGCCAAGATATACCAGTTCGTTTCTCACATTTTAAAACTGATTGATTCTATAGTTATAAGCACAAAAACACTTTTAAAATAGAATATATAAAAATGAAAATAAAATTAAGGTTGCAGAAAATTGTCAGGGTAAATATGTAGATATTCTTGGAATCAAATTAAAAAGAAATTGAGGTCAAAAGCGACTTTTTTCACAGTGATTTAACCTGAAAGGCCAACATGTTATACATGCCTTGGATGAATAGTTTGATTTATTTTTAATATTTTAATGATAGCATGATGAAACTATGAGCTTTTTGAAGTGTTAATTGCAACACACACTGATGTTTCTGTGGGTGCTGGAGTGATATCTGATCACTATTGCAAAGCAGCATTCACGTGGACCCTATTTACTCTGCTGATCATTTAGCTGTCAGTTTTGCAATAGTCATGGTCATGGTAATTTAAAATGTAAGAAACTCCCAAAGAAATAGTCATTTCATAAACATCATAAGTACCAAGTTTAGAAGGCATTGTTACTGTTCTTGATCATTTTTTTTTTTTTTTTTTTTCAGACGGAGTCTCACTCTATCGCCCAGGCTGGAGTGCAGTGGCAAGCTCTTGGCTCACGGCAACCTCCGCCTCTCAGGTTCAAATGATTCTCCTGCCTCAGCCACTCGAGTAGCTGGGATTACAGGTGTACACCACCACACCTGGCTAATTTTTGTATTTTTAGTAGAGATACTGTTTCACTATGTTGGCCAGGCTGGTTTCGAACTTCTGACCTCAGGTGATCCACCTGCCCCGGCCTCCCAAAGTACTGCCACTGCGCCTGGCCTGTTCTTGATAATTTTTGGTCCAGTCCAGGATCCAAAACATTCACTTGTGAAAAAACTAATTTTAGACACAAGTGGATGTTTTCTAAAATTAGAAAAGACTAATTTTTCACACAAGTACATGATAAATTAGTAAATACCCATTAATGGAAACTTGGAGGAAATTAAAAAGGAAGACATCTATATGGGTAAAATTTTTGGGAATCATTTATGGGGATGAGTTATTAACAAAATAATTATGTTATGCAGAAAATGGATTTGACTGGGATGGCTATTCATCAAATGGTAAACCAATTAAGCATTTCTAATTAAATTGGTCATTGTCTCACCTATTGACAAAGGCAACAGGAAAAGAGGCTTATGAAAAACATAAAATACAGGAAACGTTTGCAGAAAATAAAAGAGATGGCAAGAAGAGGTTTGCTGCTTTCAGAAAATGGTGTAGCATTCGCAGATAAATAGGAGTTCAGAACTATTAATCAACTATGAGTTTTCTGTCTTCTGTAGAAAGTAGAATGGTTTTAAATTGGAAAATGTGGAACCAGCAACATAAAAGTTTGACAGCAGCTTATAACAGGGAAGAGGTTTTCAGGGCAGCTCCTGTTTCAATGAGTTCCAGCCTCTATGGTGGAATAGGAGGAAGTTTCACGTAATTTGGGGTGTGAGTTAAGGGTGTAGGTTTTGGAATCAAACAGACCTGGGTTTGAATTTGCTCCACTGCTTATTATCTTTGTGGTTTTGGGAAGTACTTAATCCCTCTGATCCTCAGTTTCCTCATCTGTAAAATAGGGATAATAATACATATTGGGTTGCTGCAAGCATTGGAAGGGAGCAGAGTCTAGTAAGGAGGGTACATTTCATCAGTGATAGCTTTAACAATTATCCCAGAGTGCTGAATTGGGTGTCACTAACATTTGCATAACGTTTTTTTAATTTATAGATGTTTATTCATATGCATTATTGCATTTAAGTTTCATTACAACAGTGAGAAGTCAGATTACTTAAGTTCATTTTATAGATGGGAAAATAGAGATGTAGAGAAGTTGTGGTTTTCTCCCCAACACCCTCAACCTGCCCCACCCAGTTGTGAAACTGATTCTTGATCAGCAGTGTCAAAGTCCGATGTTCTCTCTGTTTTTGTTAAGAGTTAATATCAGTACTTTTTGAAAAATCAAGGAGTGGAGGAAAGATGCCAGGAGTCTTGAGAAGCAAATCTGTTCTAACTTTCCAATTAAAGAAAGGAAGGATTTGTAAACTGGATAGTGAGACTTATGTTGATCCCAGAAAAACTTGAGAATGATTTTTTTTTAAAGTACATGATTTGTGAGCACTTCAAAAATAACAAATGAGACAAAGTCAAAAAAGAATAGTCCTGCCAAGTTAGCTTCATTGTCTTTTTAAAAAAAGATCAGCATTAGGTAAATAGCTTAGGAATGAGTTAGCATTTGAAAGGGCTACCCATTGTTCTTTTTTAAAATAAAATAATGAAAAATCAACTGTATGTTAGCACTTTAGTTGGAGATAAGAATGATAATCTTACACTTTAATGAAAGTTAATGTAATATGAATTTTTTTTTACTGATATGCTCTTCTCTGGCCTCCACAACTCTGTGGAGTAGGTAGGAGTGTTTCATTTAACTGAAAAAAAGAAAAGAAAGAAAAACAACTCAGAAAATAAGTCCTCACAGCACTACTCAAAATAGCAAGACTTGAAATCAACCTAAATCCCCATAAATAGGAGATTGGATAAAGAAAATATGGTACATATAACCCACAGAATACTATGCAGCCATAACAAAGAACAAAATCATGTCCTTTGCAGTAACATGGATGTAGCTGGAGGCCATTATCCTAAGTGAATTAACCCAGGAACATAAAGCTAAATACCACATGTTCTCACTTGTAAGTGAGTGCTAAACTTTGATTGCACATGAACACAAAAAAGGGAACAAAAGACACCAGGACTCACTTGACGATGGAGGGTAGGAGACAGGTGAGGATTGGAAAACTACCCATTGCGTACTATGCTTACTACCTGGGTGATGAAATAATCTGTACACCAAACCTCCGTGACATGCAATTTACCCATGTAACAAAACTGCACATGAACCCCTAGAACCTAAAATAAAAACTGTAAGGAATTAAAAGAACGAGACTAAAGAGACATGACAATTAAATGCAATATGTGGTTTTGAATTGGAATAGTTTCCATAAAGAACATATTTAGAGAACTGGCAAAACTTAAATGGGGTCTTGGGATTAAAATGGAATAACAATGTTTTCTGATTTTGATGGTTTTGTGGCTAACATAGGAGAATACTCTTGTTTGTAGGAAATACTAAAGTATTGAAGGTGATAGGACATCATGTTGGCTCTTAACTCTCAATTCAGGAAAAATGCTATTTGTGCTGTACTTGCAATTTTTCTATAAGATTGTCTCAAAATTTAAAACAAGTTGTAAGAAAATCTAACAGGGATAAATAAAAGATATTTTATTTAAAAATCAATTTTTTACATGTTAGCTGTATAAGACTATATCAATGGATCTGAGAATTAAATATATCAGACTACAAATTTAATAAAAAGCAAAAGAGAAAAATGAGAGCTATAATTGCAATTAAATTTACATTATAGAAAGGCAGTGTGTAAATTCTGATGAGTAATAATCCCATTATGTTAATTAGAACACATCTGAAAAATAGTATTCGATATTTAAGCATGTACCCCAATATATGTACATTTACTTATTTATAAATTACACTCAAGCATATTGTATTAATTTAGGAACATTATAAAACTTACACAGAATATAAATTAAAAGGGATGAGATAAAAATAAATGTAAGTAGAATTTCTTATATTTCTTTTTGCATCCTAATGAATCATCTTGCATTACCCTTTGGTGTATGTACTCCAATTTGGAGACCACTGGTATAGAAAGTAGATTTTAGAAATATGAGAGTTGAAACACAGATGGTTTAGAGAAGAATTTTTCTAAACAATTCTTCTAAACAATTAGAAGATTTGTTTAGATTTGTTTAGATTTGTCTAGATCAAAGATGATGGTGGCTTGGACTACCATCTAGTGGTAGTAAAAATGGAAAGAGGTGGATGGATGAAATGTATATTTGGATTTAGAACTGATAGGACTAAATCAGTGAGAGAAGGATAGAAGGAGTGGAAAAGAAAAGAATTAGGAATGATTTCTAGATTTGTTTTTATAACTTGGAGAGAGGTAGATAGTTCAACTCCTCTCTGTTTTATTTCAAAGTATAGAATTAGGACTAATGGTCAATATTATAAAGAGGCTGATTTCAACTCAATGTGAAAAATAACATTCTAAAAAAGAAAATAAACAAAAAAAATTGTAAACAGGCTAGATAAGCATTTGCCAAGGATTCTGTAAAAGAGATTCCTGAATTAGAAATGAAGTCCTAGATGACCTCTGATATGGTTTGGCTGTGCCGCCACCCAAATCTCATTTGAACTGTAGTTCCCATAATCCCCACATGTCGTGAGAGGGACGTGGTGAGAGGTAATTGAATCATGGCGGCAGATTTCCTCATGCTATTATCGTGATAGTGCGTAACTTCTCAGGAGATCCTATGGTTTCATAAGGAGCTTCCCCCTTCGCTTGGCTCTCATTTCTGTCTCCTACCGCCATGTGAAGAAGGGTATGTTTGCTTTCCCTTCTGCCATGTTTGTAAGTTTCCTCAGGCCTCCTCAGCGTTGTGAAACTGTGAGTCAATTAAACATCTTTTCTTTATAAATTACCCAGCCTCAGGTATATCCTTATAGCAGCATGAGAACAGAGTACTACACCTCTAAGTTTCTTTCTAACTATAAGAATCCATGAGTCAAAGACTATTGCTCAATGTGTCAATAAAGGGTCTCCATTTAACATCAGAACAGCTTCACAATACCAAGTTTATAATATAATTTACAGATATTTCATAGGGAAGATTCCACAAATATCAATGATATATTTAACATTTATTTGTATAAGATGAAATTAGTTTAAAAATAGAATTTTTATATAATACATTTCAAATGCTTGCATTACCTTTGTTAAAAAATAATATAATTTTGAAATTTAGTAGATTTTTTTACAGTCTGTCTACCTTGTGAAGAAAATTCCATATGAATAATAGTAAACCTAGAGTTGTTGCCAAATCTGTTAAAAGGAATCGCCATCATTCTAACTTTACTGCCAACTTAAAAGAAAAATGCTAAGTAGGCATTTCAGCTTGGCATTAGAATATGTGAAGGCTTATAATTTTTTATATTAATTTGTATTACTGGGTGCTGGATACTATAGTCTATGAATTCTCCTTTGACTGAAAATATTGTCTAAGGTAATGCTATTGTTTTAACCTAATTACATATTTAATGTACTCTTGTAAGTGGGATAAAATATGAATACTAATAGTTTTATGCAGACTTTAAAGTCCAGAATGGTTAGCAAGTAAAAAATAGGCCAATAGTGGAGTAGAAATTCGTATTTTGAAGGGAAGGAAATAAGTGCAAGAGACTGTACTTTACAAATCAAATATCACTCAGATATTTATGTAGGAAGAATATAACTAATTTTCCGTATTCTGAAAGGTGTTTGCTTATGATTGCCTTCCAAAAGACTCTCTTGTCTATAAATACATTCTATTTATGGGCCTTAATTTTATCTTTCAGTTAATTATATCATCTGGAAAGGGGTGTAAGAGGGGCAGGCTGTGGCAGCAAATCTATGCCTAGTTGTTTAATCTCATGAATGAGTGAATTAATTGCTTGTTTAACACTCCTTCTATACTGTGCTAGCTTTGGGGATTATAACAGGTGAATAGGATGGTCTCTGCTCTCAAGGAACTCAGTGTAATTGGAACAGACAAACCATTAGGGCATTATTATGATAGGACTAAGTGTTACAGTAGAGAACCACAGCATTTTATGGGTGCTCATAGTAGAGTCAGGAAACCTCTCAGAAGAGGCCATGTTTCATTTGAGTTTTAGTGCATTCAGGAATATTTGGGTGAGTGTGGAATGAAAGCAGGTAGTGCGAGCAGCTGAAACAACTTGGACAAAAGAGCATTCACAAGGGAAGGGAAATCTGATAAGATTTTTGCAGGAGGAGCCATCCAGGTGAAGAGTTGAAGGGAAGACAAAGAAAGTGTTTCAGTAAGTGTAGAATGTTTGAATGCAAAAAGTGAGAGAGAATTTGGCTCTCTGTAGATCAACAATTTATAATATTAGAATATAAAGGTAGAGATTCAGAAATCTTGATGGGAGACTACTCTATAGAGGTAAGTAGGTGTTCAATGACAGGGTGCTGTATTAGAGGATAGAGCTGTACTAAGGTTTTCTTACTTAATGTGAAGGTCACAGGAAGTCACAGAATACTTCTGAAATGAGAATGACACAATTGAAGCTTTGCTTTGGAAAAATCAACTCTGGTTGTAGTGTGAAGAATGGATTGGAGTGGAACAAGACCTAGGCAGGAAGATATGCCCTGATCTAAGAGATAAAGGGTGACATCCAAGACTGAGAGTCATTACAGTGAGGATACAGTAAAGGGAAGATTAGATATTATAAAGAGAGACATTTGATAGGGTTACAGACTATATATGGGAAGTGTGGGAGAAGGAAATGTTAAAGATGAGTCCAAACTGTCTGGTCTGGGTGGCTGGGTGAAAGGAAATCTTTGCATTGAGTTAAGAAATCCAGAAAAAAGGGACAGGAATAATAGGAAGACAATGATTCCTGCCCTGCATTTAGCTAGAGGCACCTGTCAGATACCCACTTGGAGATGTATAGGATAAAGTAAAATAAATAATTGATGAATACATTTTAGCTGCTCCTGCCACACACATGCACAAAAGGGTAACTATGTGAGATGATGAATGTGTTAATTTGCTTCGCCATGGTAACTAATTTAGTAGTTATGGATAGCCCATTATATCATACTGTATACATTAAATATACACAATAAAATTTATTTAAAAGAAAATAGTGGTATGCTACCCAAATTAGGCACCATAATGTTTTTCACCTGCATTAAAGTTAAGATGATATGTATTTCTTAATGAAAAATAGTGGAAAGCAATGTTACAATAAAAATGCAGTTAATTTAATTATGAAATAGAGATCTGAGACTCATTAACTTTTAGGCGGTAGGTGAATTCATGGGAACTCATGTCATCATCTAAAGACAAAATGCAGAAGGCCATACATGGAGCCCAGGCGATACCATCATTTAGAAGAAAAGCAAGGAGCAGCATTAAAAGAGTCTGAGGTAAATCAGCTACCCTGTGAGCTAGAGCAGTGGAGAAGAGTTTTAGAGTCAACTGCATCACTTACTATAGAGAAGCCAGGGAAAGTGAGAATTGCACAGCATCAACTGGATTTGGCAATAAGCATGCAGACCTTATAAGCTGTTCTCTAGTAGAATGGTGTGGGAAGAAACCAGATTGTAGTGGATTGAGACATGAATGGAAAGTGAAAACGTATAGATGGTAAGCATACACTATTTCAAGATACGTAGATGAAAAAATAAAAGAATATGGTGGGATGATAAGTGCTGATGTAGAAAAGTGTTTATGATGTATTATTAAGTAAAAGACCATCTGGCTATGGCAGAATATCTATTGTATTATTACATTTTTACAATAAAAAATGTATAGGTTCCATGAGGGCAGGAAGTTTGTTCACTGGTATATCCATATCACCTGAAACAATACATGGCTCATAACAACACATCAATTGTTGAATGAATAAATGAGAATGTGTATGTGTGTGTTCATAAAGAGATAAAGATGAAGAAAAATGTAAACATATATAGCAAACTGTTGAACATGATTATTTCTGGGAACATAATAATTGTGGGAGGAGAGAAGCTTTCAACTTGTTATGTCAATTTATAAATAAATAAAATTTAGATGATTAGGTTTCAAAAACAATAGCTTATTATACTCAGACTAATTGTATCAAGGCAACTAATTAATTTGAAATAAAAAAGATTAAATCTAAATGCCAAATGAATGGATACACTCACTCATCTCCTGTTCTGCCTAGCAGGGACATCTGCTCAGGAGATTACCTTTGGTCTAGACAAAAGGGGATGGAATGAGCTAAATAAATTCTGTAATTACCCCTGAAATCCAGAAAAAATGTCTCCTTTCACTACACAAGCAGATGAGGAAACTTGTCAAGTAACTTTTAAAATTTCTGCCTTTGGATAATCTTTCCTGGTCTCTGCTATTTGTCCTTGCAATTGCCTTACTCATCCATTGTCGGTGAACCTTCAGGACACCAAAGCTTTTTCTACATTGATTACAATTTTCTTGGTCTCTTTGGAAACATAGCTACAAATAACACGCTATGTGATTGTTTTCTGGAAATAGTTTTCATCCAAAAATAAGTTTCTTTCCTACTAGATGGTCTTTTCTTTGACTCTTATTATCTCATGTTCTTTTCTCTTTTTCGGAATTATTTATTTGAAGACCCATGCTTCAAAAATTAAGATTTAATATATAAGTTACAGACTACCAAATACCTATTGACATGAATATTCACTTATGTAATTAATGAATGTCTCATTTATAAAATTACTTACAGAATAAAATTTAAGAGTGAACTCCAGGGGTACATTTTAAAATTATCTAATTTACAGAGACTGTTTCAAGGATACATACACTCCATAAAGCAAGTGGACCCACACTGTCAAAATAATATTTATATTTTTCTTGCTATTTTCAATATGTTCACAGAATAATATAAAATTAATTTTTAAAGAAATATACTAGTTTTTATCTCCTGTATTGTAAGCAGAAATTGCACTTAGATGAACAGACTGGGGAGTAACTTAAATACGAAACTATTCCTCATACTACTAACTTTGCCCTATAGACAGAATGTGTTAAGGAAGATATCCTTAAGAAATATTATAGTAATATTAGTTAGAATCCTCAATGTAAGGTATAGATTGCTTAAAGAGAATTTAAAATCCTTTCATTTCTAAATTTTTATTTATTTAGTTTTTGAGATGGAGTCTTGCTCTCTTGCCTAGGCTGGAGTGCAGTGGCGTGGTCTCAGCTCACTGCAACCTCCACCTCCCAGGTTCAAGCTATTCTCCTGCCTCCGCCTCCCGAGTAGCGAGGACTACAGGTGCCCACCACCATACCTGGCTAATTTTTGTATTTTTGGTAGAGATGGGGTTTCACCATGTTGGCCAGGCTGGTCTCGAACTCCTGACCTCGTAATCCACCAGCCTTAGCCTCCTAAAGTGCTGGGACTACAGGCGTGAGCCACCGCACCCGGCCTAAAACCTTTTAAATATTTTGAAAATATGATCTCTCACTCTGCTTTATATGAATTGGTCCATTAATATTTAGTTATTCTCATACGGGCAGGACTACCATATTTAAGAAGTTTAACATTTTCTTTGTGCCTTTGACTTTGAAGAAAGAAACATTATCAAAATTTTCGTATTTATGTTCAACAGGTGGCTTTTCCAGAAAACAGCCCAGCAAAAAAGTGATAATGTTCTTCCATTCTTGAGGAGAATTGCTTTCTTTTAGCCACGGTTAGGAAATATCTGGCAAATAACTGAGTGTCTTTGCACCTGCAGTTAGCCACACATAGATGAAAGTATTTAATGTCAAACTCATGGACATATCAGTGTCTTAGTTGCAAGCCATGTGACAACAAACTGAAATTCAGCATAACTTAGTAGAGAAAATGGGGTAGTCTCCAGAAAAAAAATCACAAATTTATTAAGTACCCACACTATTCCAGGCACTGTACTGTGGAGAAACATAAAGAATAGTGAGAATTTATGAGAAATATTTCTGTAAGAAACATTGTGACATACTATATATCCAAAGTAGACAATAAATTTTATGATTTAGAGAAAGTTGAGAAGATAATATATTTGCTTATTCTTCAAAACAGTTGAGTTTGTTGTACTGTCCGTTGATTATTTATAAAGGACATTTATAATTCTGTGTTATAAAGCAGTTTCAGCTGAAAATAAAGAGAATTATTGAGTAAACACTGCATTAATTTGGTATGACCAGACTCTCAAGGCTAGAGGCATCTGGGTATCATTGTAGGCTACAGTGATACCTGATTAATACTATCAATGTAGGCTACAGGTATCATTAAAAATAGTATATATGCTTAATTAACAGATATTAGATATTTTCCCTAAAATATAAATCTCTGAACTTGTAATCTATCTGTGACTTTGCCCTTTCATTAGCATCTTTTCTAAATTCAATAGTAATGGTTATTGGCTCTGTCTCTAATACAGATATTGAGCTATTTTGAATAGTTGAGGATTTATTATTATGGCAGTATTATTAAGCAATTAGTCCTGGCAGATCAAGATATGGAATTAACATTTTATATTCTGAAGTGAACTTTATAAGTAGCTTTAAATGAGAGTAAGAAAATTAGCAAATTAAAATGGACCCTTTGCCCTGATATTTATTATAGATCATCTTTCCTCCTCTATTACATGTACAGTAGCATGGTTATAGCTGACTTAATTTTATATAATTCTTTTCATTTAATTTTCTCCTTTATGTAGAAAACTATGCAGAGTTTTTGTTTGAAATATATTGTAGGGATAATAATTTTTAAAACCAGAAATAAAAAGAAAAAATAAATACACCCTGAAGATCTCTAATAAATAAAACTTGTTGCCTCCAGGATGAAATTCTCCCCACTCTACCTCTGGATCAGAACATCTTTATCATAGTTATCCTTCATCTGCTGCAGGTAAAATACTTGCCTCATTCCTGTCATCACTGAATGTGAAAAGCAGATGGTCTGCACTCTTTCTACAACAATAGAGATCATATTTTTGTTCCCAGAAAAGACATCCAAAAGTTACAAGTGAGAAGTGATCACTGCCTAGGCAGACCGTTTTCCTCCAGTGAGGGTTCACTGCTTATAGACTGGAAAGGACACTAACTGGAAAACTCGTAGTTTTAATCTCACATGCTCTCTGGCAACTCTCTTATTTTCTGCAAAAAATTTGCCCCTCATAGTCAGGGTTGAATCCATAGCCCAATGTCTCCCAGGGTATTTCCTGGGTGGTATGTGAGAAAATGAATATTCTGTATTTATTATAAATCTAGTGGGTGGAGAGATTATTAGAAGGCTTACTTTATCTCTAGACATCTGCCTAATGACTTGACATCATAGGAATTTCTCCAGCATGTATTGTGGAAACAATCCGGCCTACCTTTTCTATTGAGAGAACCCACAATATTAGAAATCAGAATGCCTGGATTTGAATTCTGCCCTACAGGCTGTGTAACCTTGAGCATGTCACTCAACCTGAACCTCAGTTTTTTCATTTGTAAGGGAGATATTAATGACAGCAGCATACCAGTGCCACAGGATTTTCTTTTTCTTTTTTTTTTTGGTTGGTGAGGTATATAATAAAATGAAATAAAATATATTAAACATATTGCAAATTGCAAAATTTTATAAAAATGCTAGTTATAACTAATTGTTACTACATGTTCTCTCTTTTTTCTTTTTGTCCTCTGGTCCATCATCTCTTCAACTCCATGTCTTCCTCCCCCGTCTGCTCTATTGTGTGCAAGTGGTGAAACCAAAACTAAACCAAAACAAAACATGATACCATTAGTTGGGTCTCATGAAATACTATCTTGCCCACTCTCTTTCTTTTTCCTGGTAGTCAGATTGAAATTTCCAATTGTCAAACTGAAGTTCAACCCATGAAATTGCTTTCTGTTTTTCCTTTTATTTGACTAATGTGTCAGTCCTTTCAATATCTATGGAGGAATGAAAATAAATAATTCACAGTGCTCTAGAGGGAGACACAAGTTAACTTGTCAATTAACTTTATTTTTACAAAACAATAAATATGTGGAACAGAAACTTTTTGTAATGAGGATAGGTGCTGAATCTAAAGGAATATTCATGGCATGCTGAGTTGTAATTACTTATACTCAAAAACCAACTGATGGATACATCTCAGCTGGGATACTCCATCCAATTTTTTTTCTTATTCTTTACTCATATCATAACAGATACATTTCCAAAACATTATCCAAATACTGCATGTATTACCCTGGGAAAGCCTCCCCATTTTTGACCACAGGTTTCTCAGCTGATTGTATTCTGGGGAGCACCCAGAAAGTACCATTAAAATTCACTGCAGTCAAAGCTGTTTTTTACAGTGTTGCTTCTCTTAGTGCCCATTGCCCCCTTTCCTGTACCAATGAGAGGAATCATGTGTCCTCATGCTATGCCTTGCCTGCCACCTCCTTTCAAAATTTGTGTTATAACATCCAAAACTATCACCTTCATATATTGAGCTTTTGCAATCCTGGAAAGCAAAATGTTGTTTTAGCTGTCTTTTTACCAAGATACGAGACACAGATTCTCACAGTTAATTAAAGGGTATTTTATAATAATATAAGTGAAAATGCATGTAAAAGTGCAATGATTAGCTAAAAATTATGTTCAGAAGCCATATTAATAAAGTTCTTATATGTCACATTCAGAAAAAATTGTATTAGAACACAAGCTAAAAATAAATCATTCATCACAATATAGTTAGAGGAATATTAAGAGAATAATAAGTGATTTGACCTACTAAAAGAGAATTACATTATTTCCCTTTGAAATTTACCAGCATATTATTAGAATCTTCAATATGATTCTTATGAATCTTCAGTATGATTCTTCAATATGAATACTTACCAATAACTCTGAAGTTCTATTATGCATCCTTTATATTAGGTTTATTTTACTTTGAATTGTTATCCTGTAAAAAAATATAACTGAAAATCAAAATGGCAAAACCATTTCAAAGAATTTCTATGTCTCAGTTTCCTAATTTGCATAAAATGGGATTAATAATAACACTTTTCTCACTGAGTTACCATGAGGATTAAATGAGCTAATAAATGTGAGGTATGCAGAATAATGCCTAACACATAGAAACACAATATTTAAAAAATTACAGAGTTCCATATGGTTGTTAGAATTTTATCAACCTTACATTTCCCAACCTATTGGTTATTATCTGCTCTCACCTAACCAATGAGTAATAAGAATCTCTAATAAACCACCACTTGTCAACTTTTGGTGCAGTAACAAAGAAGAATATCACAATTATCAGAAAATATGACTCAGGCACACCTTCCTTTTCCAACTACATATCTCCATGAGGCTGAATTGCCCTCATATACTTCAACAGAAACAACAAATAGCAATGAGAAATCCAGCTATCTTCTATTAGAGCAGACATTAAAGAGATTTGAAAAAATGACAAATAATGCTACTTTTCAGTACTCATCTTTTATTTTATAGAATATCTTTATATTATAAAATATTTATATTATGTGTAAAAGACTTCTTATTACTTTTGAATGAATAAATAATTTTCAAATTTTTTCAGTTTTAGTGTATATTATGGTAAAAATCAATAGATGTAACTCAGATAAATGAAAGTTGTTTGGGGTCTTCAGTGATTTTTAAGAATACAAATGGGTCCTAATGCCAGAAAGTTTGAGAACTGCTAATGTCTAAAATTTCTTTAAATTATTTTATGGTTAAAATTTTCTGAATAGATATATTAATGACAATTTATGTCAAACATTCTTTCTTTAGATTTTAAAAATCTCACATTATAAAACCTAAATAACATGATTTTATGATACAGTGTTTTGCAGTAAAAAGAATATGAGATTTGGATTTTCAATTCTAATACTGAATCCATTACAGATGCTGTAGTAAGATAAAAAATATTATTATTATTTTGAGACAGGGTCTCATTCTGTCATCCTGGCTGGAGTGCAGTGGCATGATCACAGTTCAGTGCAACCTCAACCTCCCAGGTTTAAGTGATCCTCCCACCTCTGCCTCCTGAGTAGCTGGTACTACAGGCACATGTCACCATGCCTAGAACATTTTTTCTTTAAATTATCTTTAATGCCAAAATATTAGGCTGATCCTGGCATCATTCATGTCAGTGGTGAAATTTTTCCATATTGCTTTCTTCAACTTTTAGAGCATTTGGCTCTGGTTTTTACAAAAAGTTAAAAATAAATAACTGTATAAATACCATATTTTTCCTATCTAGGTTGCCCTGAAGCTGAGATATGTGTAGTCCTAGACTAGAAGATGAGATTCAGCTGAGACCAAGGGCTCAGTTGCAGAAATCAGTGATCATGAGGCTGTGAAATCCTAATAACAAACTGAAATCCTTGAAAGACTACTGGACTACTAGAAATAGAAACCAGTCTTACATAGTGAAATCTCAAAGAAAAGGCCAAACCAAGATGACGCAAAGTTACACCATAGACTTAGGTAAGTCACTTCTCTATGTATTCACATCTGATTCTGTAAAGTGGATCAATACTATTTACTTCACAAGCTTGTTTTAAAAGATTACATGTGTTAATGTAAATGAAATATCTACATAAATTACAACGTGCTCAACAAACTGTTATTGTTGATATTGTGAAAGTAACCAAAGGAGCCCCGAATGTAGTCAGACCACATGACTTTCAGGTCACGTTCCATCATTTGGCTCTTTCGCTTATCCTTTCTAAACCTAGATTTCTCTATCCATATGAAGTAGAAGGGACATGTGTGATGGTGTGGGCTTTGGGAAGGGGCAGTGTGTGAGGTGGGGAGGCAAAGAGATGGCAGAAGGTTGTTGCTATGCAACACAACCCCATGTTTTTAGAAAAATTAGTAATGCCTTAGAAAAGCACTGAGAATGTTGTGGAGAAAGAAGGGGCTCATGACTCAGCATGACAAGGAGAGGAACCTGAAAGATAGGTAAATGCAGGAGGGCAGCCTGAAAAAGGCTAAGAAATGTTGGGTGTTGAAGTATTTTTGTACCTAGCAGGAACCCTGCTTGTAAAGTGAGTATGGTCAAGTTTTATTAAAGAGGTTTTTTTTTTTTTTTTTTTTTTTTTTGGCAGGAGCTAGAAACAAGCTGCTTCTATAGAAATAAAGCACTTCCTTCTTGTGTATTGTATACCATGCTGTCTACCCCTTCACATTTTAATGAAAGAGAGGACCGATTAATATTCTTTCATATATTTGTTGGAGTAGGAACTTAGAGCTGACAGTTACAGTTTCTGAGAGTTAAAAAAATTAAAAACACTGTTTTGCCAAAGATCATAATTGTTCTCTAACTCTTATACAAGATGATTTTGGTGAGGATAAAAAGGTTTCCACAGAGTATTCATGTTTGCATGAGTGTTCAAATGTAAAATATTCTATAGAAAAGCATCAGTAGGTAATAGATGCAGATGAGCAGACTCAAAACACACATTCATAAAACACAACAAAAATCATCCAGATCACTTTGCAACATCCCTATACATTGTGGACAATACTATGTTTTCAGAAACAAGTCCAAATAACTATTGGTGATACCCTAAAGAAACATCCCAGTCGACATTAAGAAAACTCTTCAAAACACTAACAAAATTTCTTCTATCAAATAAGGAGTCTGAAATTAGGGAGCCTCAAGGGGGTTTCAGTTCTAACATTCTGTAAGTCAATGACTTTTATTAGCCACTAAAAGCTGAAATATAGACTAAATTCTCCTAAAATTAAACATTTGTTTAAAAAGACAAATCATAAAGAATTCAGAAGGCTGTAAGTCTCTTTGGAGGCTGACAGAAGTGTGGCATGTAGTTATTATCGAAGTCCATGAGGGGACAAGAGTTCTGAGCATTGTCTATTTTGAGTGTCAACTATGAGAAAGTCAATCTGGCAAGCATTTTATATACATCATCCTATTTTAGAGTAAAAATGAAGTTTTAGAAGTTTTAAGTATCAGTGAGGCCCAGGAAACCACAAATGTCACATTCATATTCTCGAACAATTTAATCTGAAGCACTGACAAGCATTAGAAGACATTAAATAAAGAGAAATGGCATTAATAATAACAGCCTGGAATATTAAAGCTGAGCTTGCTACATGACCTGAGATAGCTGGACTGTATAGGTGCTGCATGGAGTTGATTTAGATTCATCCAACAAAGAAAGAGTGAAATATATTGTTTATAATTCCCTGAAAAACACACACACACATACACACACATACACACACTTCAAATAATTGTAACTGTGAAAGCAAAATAAAGAACTAAAAAATCATAAGCTTCAAACTTAAATAAAACCATGGGCCATAAAAAATTGATTACAAGCCTTGAGAGAAAAGAATCGTGCTGACATATGTGCTTTGTAACTTCCATAAACTGTGCTGAGTATTACTCATTTCAGTAACAGAAGGAAGTATACAAAGAACAGGTCTGTTAGGACTTTGGGGTGGGATGTGTGTTAGTAAAAGACTTAGTTAAGATTCCTTAGTTAAGATTCTTTTTGCTTATATAAGCTCTTTTTCTTATTATCTTGGATGATAGCTTTTCCGTTTTAACATTGACTGAGAAGGGGCAAAGGCTCTCAAAGTTATTCACCTGAAACTACAAAATGTATTTAAAAGCATAAGGAATGTAACTTTTAACCAAGGCTCTAGGCTCTAGATATCACAAAGCCAGTTAGATTCAATGGCTTGTTATGGTGAATTTTATCTACCCAGGCTGTAAACAAAGCCACCAGCTTAGTGAATATTAATCCATTACTTTAGGAATAATCTCGCTAGCCTTGTGTTAATTCAACTTGTCACATAGCCTAGTTTCTCTTCTTAGATTGCTACTGCATTTTGAGGCCGGCTTTTTTTATTTTTATTTTTTATTTTTTTTGCAAACTACTGAAATAAAGACTACATCTAGCAGTTTCTCAGCCAAATATGACATACAATTTCATCTTTCACAATAGCCACATGCAGGCAACCTGGGCACAACAACCAAGAATGGAATACCTTGGTGAAAACTTCAGGTGGCCAGTGAGTCTAAATAAATGGGCAAATAGTTTAGACTATATGTAAGGAATTCTCAAATAGTTCTAAGAAGAAATCAAATAATAGCCATCATGCTTGAATGACATGGACAGGGCAGTTGTTTCTTTATCTTGTGATCCAACTTCCCCATACGAATGTGAAAGAAAGCAGTATCAACAACATAGTTTGTGAGGAAGGTGAAGTAATGTCTACTACAAGAAAGAACATTTTAAAAATCAAGGAAGTATCTCTGTCTCTAATTCTCTTCCCAAGGGACATTTTCTGATTAAGTAAAATCTCATGCCTTAGTCAAAGATAATATGTTAGAAAAGTACTGTGCTGAAATTCATGGTGTGAAATTACAGACCAGCCCGAATCAAATATTGTTATTCAATTTTAAATAGCTTCAATTACTAAGAGTTTGTAATCAACAAAGAAATATAATTTAACACTTAATTTTCATATTTGATATGTAAATAGGAGGATTACTAACAAATATTCTAATTATTCTTTATGATTTACTATTGGTCCATGTTTAATTATGAAATGTGTAACAAGATATCATCCCATCAGCTCTATTGCTATGCACTATATTTCCTGCAAATATATTAGACATGTTCTATAGTTGATGGACATAATGGTAGATTCAACTCTGATCAATCACTGTTATATTTTCACTACCTGGAAAATGACAATATTTACAGCTGTCTTCATGCTTTTACTTATACATTATAGAAAACAAGAAAGTGCTATTTGATAATAATTAGATAGCATCAAACAGATTTTAGAGTAATATGAAACAGTGTAACAATTTAGAATGCTCTATCTGGTGATTTGTTAAACATGCCAATTTTGCTTGGTTATATGAAAGCAATTTTCTTTAGTATGAGTCAGATTCTTTCCAGGGTACTCCATGGATCAGTGCAATTTGTTGTACTACATACAGAAATGTTAAATGACCTATATAAAGTTTAATTTTGTATGTCAACTTGGCTAGGATATGGTAACCAGATAGTGTTCTAGATGTTTCTGTAAAAGTATATTTAAAGATGAGATTATAATTTAAGTCAGTTGACTTTGAGTAAAACAGATTACCCTCATAATGTGGATGGGCCTCTCTGAATTAGTGAAAAGCCTTAATAAAAAATGACTGATGTCTCCTGAAGAAGATGGAATTCTGCCGGCAGGTTGCCTTAGGACTTGAACTGCTGCACTGGTTCTTCCTCCCCTGGGTCTCCAGCCTGCTGGCCTATCCTGTAGATTTTGGGCTTGCTAGTCTCTATGGCTGAATGAGCCAATTCCTTAAAATAAATTTATTTCTGTCTGTTTATATACATCCTACTGTTCTCTTTCTCTATAGAAGGCTAATGCAAACTATTTATTGGAATAATAAAAGATACCTTTAAAGTGTCTTAGAAATACATTATTCTTGAATGCCTTTGATATTTCTTGAAATTTCAGGGAATAAAAAATAATATAGAAGCAAAATTTTGAGGAAAATAGCTCTTAGATTTCAGCCTATGTAGATCAGAGTAAACTGAATTCTACTTGTTCTGCAGAAGAAAATATGAGACACAAATTAAGAAAGAGGAAAAAAGTTTTATTTCACACTGAAAATTGTAAACAAGTTTCTCTAATTAGCATTAGATTTTCTCTATTGCTC
This sequence comes from Chlorocebus sabaeus, assembly GCF_047675955.1. Classification (NCBI taxonomy): domain Eukaryota; kingdom Metazoa; phylum Chordata; class Mammalia; order Primates; family Cercopithecidae; genus Chlorocebus; species Chlorocebus sabaeus. The sequence continues at coordinate 65,399,667 of NC_132910.1, forward strand.
AATAAAATGGTAAACAGGAAAGTTTTTGTTCTTTAGTTTCTTTTAAAATTTTCTTAGTAAACAAATATTGTCAATGGTGTATACATTTCCAGCATCCTTTCCAGCATCCTATTTGCACTGCCATTGTCCATGTTTAAAATTAAGGGAGGTGGTAGAATGCAGTGATTTAGAATTAGGCTGCAGATCTGCACTGTCGAACATGGGAGGCACTACCGACGAGCAGCTATTTACATTAAAAGTAATTTAACTAAATAAAATGAAAATTCAGTTTCTTAGTTATATTAGCCATATTTCAGATGTTCAATAGCCATTTGTGGCTAGTGGGTACTGTATTGGAGAGTGAAAATGTAGAACATTCCTACAAAAATAAAATGATCCTTTAAAATAAAATTTCCATAAAAATAAAATTGCTATAAAATAAAAGTTCTATTGGATCACATTTCTCTAGCGTAAGACTGCATAGGTTCAAGTTTAGTTCTGGAGCTAATTATCAAAGTGAATTTGTCTTCTCTGTGCTTTGTTTTCTCATAGATAATATACTAATAATAGAATCTATTACCTTGGATTATCTTGAGAATTAAATATTATAATGTTTGTAATGCACTTGACATTTTATAAGTGTATCAGAGTTTTCTAGTGGGACAGAACTAATAGGATATATATATATGTATATGTGTATACATATATATATGTTAAGTATTAACTTACACAATCACAAGGTTCCACAATAGGCTGTCTGCGAGATGAGGAGCAGGGAGAGCCAGTCAGAGTCCCAGAACTGAAGAACTTGGAGTCCAATGTTCAAGGGCAGGAAGCATCCAGCATGGAAGAAAGATTTAGGCTGGGAGGCTAGGCCAGTCTCTCCTTTTCACGTTTTTCTGCCTGCTTTGTATTCACCGGCAAGTGATTAGATGGTGCCCACCAGATTAAGGGTGGGTCCGTCTTTCCTAGCCCACTGACTGAAATGTTAATCTCTTTAGGCAACACCCTCACAGACACACCCAGGATCAATACTTTGTATCCTTCAATCCAATCAAGTTGACACTCAGTATTAACCATTACAAGTCCACCCCTTGTCAACTTGAACCCATACACATCTCCTGATAATCTTCAAATAAGACAATAATAAGGTCACAATTACACCTAACATAATACAACTATCCTTCATACAACCAGAAGTGCACCAATCCCCACTCAAACACTATTACATAAAGTTTTAACAATACTTAAATTACATAAAGTTGCAATGTAATTATACTTTATACAATTACACTATTACATAAAGTTTTAACAATACTTAAAAGCTTAAAAAACAATACTTAAAAGTCAACAAATCTTATGACACACGATAAAGGAAAAGAAAAGAAAATGAAGATATTTTCTTAGCATAAGTGTTATACATGCACAAACATGTTCTTAACAAAAGAGGGAGGAAGTACTCATGACAGTTACAGTCCTTGTTTCTGCAGCTGGTCACGTGGTCGTAGCTGATATTGATGACTACCTTCTTCTACTACACATTCTGTATTACCTTTGCCCTCTGCAAGCACTTCAGCAGGTTGTGTTTGTTTGTTTGTTTGTTTTCTGGTGGACTGACCCAAACCTTCATTCCTGAGGGGTCTGGAACATTTGTAGTTCTGCCTGGATTGGGCTGTTGTAGTTTCCCATTGACCTTAATCACAGGGCGTGGTAATACTGAGAGACAACCTAATGGACCTCCTGTATCCATGCATACTCTTCCTTACCTCCATTATGCAGTAGTAGACTAATTTCATCTTGATAGTCCGGGTCAATCACCCCAGCCAACACTAACTCCTTTCTTAGCCTGTTGACTTAAAGGTAGGAGGAACCCAAAGTGTCCAGGTGGCACTCTTAACTTCCAGTTTAATAGAATCTTTAAGTCTCCTGGTGGCAGCGTTCCTCCCTCTAGAAGTAAGATCTCTAGGCCAGCAGAAGGTAATGTCGCAGGAACAGGGAGCAAAAATTTTGCTAGTGGATCACAGGGGTGATGGCGAATGGTACCTATTCCACTCCCACCCCTTGATTCCTGGACCCGTGAATCCTGGCTATGGGAGACACAGTACCATATATTGGACACTGATTCAGAGCATACATGGCCTTCTGGAGAACTTTGCCCCAGCCCTGCAAAGTATTGTCACCTAGTTAGCATTGTAATTGTGATTTCAAAAGGCCATTCCACCATTCTATCAATCTAGCTGCTTCAGGATGATAGGGAACAGGGTAAGACCAATGAATTCCATGAGCATGAGTCCACTGCCACACTGCTTTAGCTGTAAAGTGAGTGCCTTTGTCAGAGGCAATACTGTATGGAATACCATGATGGTGGATGAGGCATCCCACAAACCCACAGATGGTAGTCTTGGCAGAAGCATTGTGTGCAGGATAGGCAAAGCCATATCTGGAGTAAATGTCTATTCCAGTGAGGACAAACCTCTGCCCTTTACGTGATGCAAGAGGTCCAATATAATCAACCTGCCACCATGTAGCTGGCTGATCAGCATATCAAGGGCTCAGTGTTGGTCTCTGCTGCTGGCAAATTGGGCACTCAACAGTGGCTGTAGCCAGGTCAGCCTTGCTTCGTGGAAGTCCATGTTGCTGAGCCCATGCATAACCTCCATCCCTGCCACCATGGCCACTTTGTTCATGGGCCCATTGGGCAATGACAGGGATGGCTGGGGAAAGAGGCTGAGTGGTGGCTACAGAACGGGTTACCCTATCCACTTGATTATTAAAATCCTCCTCTGCTGAGGTCACCTGTTGGTGAGCACTCACATGGGATACAAATATCTTCACAGTTTTTGACCACTCAGAGAGGTCCATCCACAAACCTATTCCTCAAATTTCTGTGTCACCAATTTTCCAGTCATGCTTCTTCCAAGTCCCTGACCATCCATCCAAACCATTGGCGACAACCCATGAAACAGTATATAATTACACATCCAGCCATTTCTCCTTCCATGCAAAGTGCACAACCAGGTGCACTCCTCAAATTTCTGCCCACTAGAAGATTTCCCTTCACCTCTGTCCTTTGGGGATGTCCTAGAAAGGAGCTAGAGTGCTGCAGCTGTCCACTTTTGGGTGGTGTCTGCATATTGTGCAGAACTACTATGAACCAGACCCTAGTCTTCTCTTCCTTTATCAACTGATCATAGAGAACTCCCCATAAGGCCATTGGTGCATGCTGGGGAGAGAAGGCAGGGTGGCAGCAGTGGAGACCATTGGTATTTGAGCCACTTCCTCATGTAACTTACTTGTGCCTTCAGGACCTACTAGAGCTAGATCATGTACATACCACTTCCATTCGATGATGGAATGCTGCTGTGCACAACCCACTTTATGGGTAGATGGGTCAGAAAGCACCCAGTTCATGATAGGCACTTCAGGTCACATGGTGACTTGATGACCCATAGTCAAATGTTCAGTTTCCACCAAAGCCAAGTAACAGGTCAAGAGCTGTCTCTCAAAAGGAGAGTAGTTATCTGCAGAAGATGGCAGGGTACTGCTCCAAAATCTTAGAGGCTTCTGCTGTGATTCACTTATGGGAGCCTGCCAAAGGCTCCAAACAGCATCCCTATCTGCCACTGCCACCTCAAACTCCATTGAATCTGCTGGGTCATATGGTCCAAGTAGCAGAGCAGCTTGCACAGCAGCCTGGACCTGTTGCAGAGCGTTCTCTTGTTCTGGACCCCACTCAAAACTCGTAGCCTTTTGGGTCATTCAATAAAAGGGTCAGAGGAATGTGTTGCCTCAAAAATCCATTAGCCATGGTTGTAGGAGGGGCCAAATGTGGCAACTTATCCTTCACCTTAGAAGGAATATCATGACAGACTTCACTCCACTGGAGCCCACACCACTGGACTCACAGAAATTTTACTGAGGTAGAAGGTCCCTGAATTTTAGTTGGATTTCCCCCTATTTCCCATCGTCTGACACACAACTGTCTCACCAATAAGTTTAGTGTGTTTGCTACTTCTTGTTCACTGGATCCAATCAGCATAATGTCATCAATGTAATGGACCAGTGTGATATCTTGCAGAAACAAGAAGTGATCAAGTTCTCTCTGAATAAGATTATCACACAAAGCTGGAGAGTTGATATACCCCTGACATAGGACAGTAAAGGTATACTGTTGGTCTTACAAGCTGAAGGAAAATTGCTTCTGGGGGACCTTATGGACAGGAATGGAGAAAAGGGCATTTGGCAAGTCAGTGGTTGCATACCAGGTACCAGGAGATGTATTAATTTTGTCAAGCAATGAAACCACATCTGGTACAGCAGCTACAGTTGGAATCAGCTACCTGCTTATGCTTAGGAGAATCCATTGTCATTCTCCAAGATCCATCTGTCTTCTACACAGGCCAAATGGAAGAGTTCAATGGGGATGCGGTGGGAATCACCACCCCCGCATCTTTCAAGTCCTTGATGGTGACACTAATCTCTGCAATCCATCCAGGGACACAATATTATTTTTGACTCACTATTTTTCTAGGTAGAGGCAGCTTTAATGGATCCCATTTGGCCTTTCCCACCATAATAGCCCTTATCCTACCAGTCAGGAAGCCAATGTGTGGGTTCTGCCAGCTGCTAAGTATGTCTGTGCCAGTTATGCATTCTGGTACTGGGGAAATGACCATAGAATGAGTCTGGGGACACATTGGACCTGCTGTGAGTCAGACCTGAGCTAAAATCCCATTAATTACCTGACCTTCATAAGCCCCTACTTTAACTGGAGGACCACAGGATGTTTTGGGTTCCCCGGAATTAATGTCAGCTCAGAGCCAGTGTCCAGTAGTCCCAGAAATGTCTGATTATTTCCCTTTCCTCAATGCTCAGTTACCCTTGTAAAAGGCCGGAAGTCTCCTTAGGGAAGGATGGGAGAAAGATTCATTGCATAAAATGTCTGTAATGTAGTGGGGTCCTTGCTCAAGAGGAACCAGCCTCCCCTTCATTCAAGGGGTTTGGGGTGTGTAAATAGATAAAGTCTGGAAATTGATTGAGGAGCTGTGATTCTCTGTTTTTAGAATTCAAAATAGTCTTTTGTCCATTTGACCTAGAAGTTTTCTCATTATATAAATGAAGTAGGAATGCAGTAGGCTTCCTATCAATTTTACTTCTAGGAACACTGTGATTAATTAGCCAGTGCTAGAGGTCTACACGAGTCAGGCCATTCTGATTGCTGCTTTGTCTCTGCTGTCCATTATGGTGGCTACACCCACCTTGCCTTTGATGGTTGAGTGCTGCCACTTGGCCCCTGCCACCTCAGGATCCAATTATTCCCATTGTGTTTACATTTTGTAGTTGAGTGACTGTGGTTCCCACTGTTAGATCTGACATACAGAGAAGAGCAATTACAGGGCTCTTCAAAGATGCAGATACTGCCCTCACAAATCTGTTTTGCAAGGCATTGATCAAGGGTATGTCTTCTAGACCCTCCCAGCTGGAATGAATAGGAATGAAAAATCCACTCCACCATCCCAATCTCCCTAAGCCTTTGGATCCCTTCTTCTACATTAAACCAGGGGAGATCAGGCATTTCCACTTTGCTCACAGTGGACCATCTTTAAATTCATATTTAGCTAACCAAACAAATAAACAATTAAAACCTTTTTTGACTCCTCGAGCTATAATATTAAAAGCAGAGTACCTACTTAGTGGGCCCAAATCAAGAAATTTAGCCTGATCCAACTCTATGTTTCTTCTACCATTATCCGGTACCCTTAATATCCATTCCCATGCCTCTTCTCCAGATTGCTGTTTATATAAATTAGAGAATTCAAAACATACTTTTTGAGTGTAGCACATCTCCTCATGGGTTACTCTCTGAAACTCACCTCTAGGGGCCCACTGGGACTTTAGTCTAGTTATAGGTCTAGAAAGAAACAGGGGTGTTGGGGTGGCTCTTGAGGAGAATCATTATCTTGCCTGGCAACTGCCTCAGGGGAGGCCATCACTGTTGCCTCAGGCAGCACAGGGTTTATCTCCTCAGACAAAGGTGGAAAGGCTGATGGCAGCATGGGTTGGGGCGGGGGGGGATGTTGCCACTACTGGGGATGGGGAAGTTGTCCCTTTTGGCAAAAAAGGTTCATCAGAGTTTACAAACTCAGTGTCCCCAGCTTTATCAGGGTCCACACACACGTCCCCATTCCAAGTTGTAGGGTCCCATTCTTTTCCAATCAGTGCCCTCACTTTAACAGTAGACACCTGGTGAGGCTCTGCATGCACCTTTTTTGGCATGTCAGCCACTCTCATGATAAGAGTTTGTGTCTGTTTTTCCATAATTTCAGCTCTTTCTCTACAGGAGATAAGACTCTCACTCAGGGCAATCTTAGCAGAGTTGAGGCTCAGTATCTACTTCTGAAGCCATGGGACAGAATCTCTTAGTTCATCATTATCTTTCATCAGTTTGTCAACTGAACTTAGGAACAACCAACCAGCTTAATTATGTTCCTTGGTTCTCCACATATGGTCAAAGGTATTATGTATAAAGTCACTAAACTCCTTGCCTCTCACAAGTAGTGAGTGAATCAGGAGTGTCAAATGCATTGATTTTGCACAAGTGTCTAAACAGTTCATGTCAAGGGCTATCAGTGTTCTCTATGCTATTAGAAGTAGAGTCCTTAGCATTTTGGGGTCTAATCAAATTAAGGAGCCAACTCTAGAAACCCCAAAACCAATGAAAGAACTCTATCCTTAATATTCTATTCCTCTAGAGCCATCCCTGGTACCCAAATCTGTATTAGTCAGGGTTCTCTAGAGGGACAGAACTAATAGAAATGGGAGTTTAGTAAGTATTAACTTACCCAATCACAAGGTCCCACAATAGGCTGTCTGCAAGCTAAGGAGCAAGGAGAGTCAGTCAGAGTCCCAAAACTGAAGGACTTGGAGTCTGATGTTTGAGCACAGGAAGTATGCAGTATGGGAGAATGATGTAGGCTTGGAGGCTAGGCCAGTCTCACCTTTCCATGTTTTGCTGCCTGCTTTATATTTGCTGCCAGCTGATTAGATTGTGCCCACCAGATTAAGGGTGGGTTGCCAGACTCAAATGTTAATCTCCTTTAGCAACGCCCTCACAGACATACTCAGGATTAATATTTTGTATCCTTCAATCCGATCAAATTGACACCCCATATTAACGATCACAATAAACATTCAATAATTGGTAGTTTTTACTATTAGTAAATTATTACAGCCCCCAGTTTGAAAGTGATCTTTTTTTAATAACTTAATTCTAAAATTTTGAAGCATAAATAAATGTACATAAAAGGCTACCCTTTTACTTTGGTTGACATTCTACATTTTAAGCAAGAAGAAAAACAAGAATAGAATATTCCTCTTCATTAACAACTTTACTCTCCTCTTGGACCTACTGTGATCCAAGATTAAGTGAAAAGAAGAAGGAAAAGGAATTAATGAGATAACCACAACATAAAGGGTACAGAAGAAGGAGGCTATTTGAGCTATGAAAGGAGCAGCCATTGTTTCCATCTGCTTACAGTAGAGTAATGCCACCCTTAAAAAAGAAGATGTAATCTCCCATACTCCATGCCTCATTTTATGTTACTAGTATTTCTATAAAAGTGAATGTCTTCAATAAACTATTTTTACCAGTTATGATTAAAAATACATTTTAAATTATTTTGGAATCTGGAGAGGTTAAATATGTTTCTCCTCTGAGCAAGCAAGCCTTACATGCAGGCAGGACCTCATGTCAAGAGGCTCAGGGTATTTGCAAGAAAAAGGTAATAATTGCAAGACCAAATAAATAAGATATAAAAAATAATAATAACAATTAGAATCGAATGGAAACACAAGAAATAGCTCGATCCAGGAGACACTAAAATGTAATTTTAATACCTGAATCAAAATAAACCAAAATGTAAACACAGGTGTAATGAAATAATTAATCCCAATCAGTAAAGAATGATGAGAATTCATAACAAATAAACAAACTATGGCTGGAACTGTATACTTCCATGCTGCTTGCAAGAAACCAAGACTTCAACTATAATGACCCACATAAACTGAAAGCAAAGGAATGGAAAAAGATAGTCCATGCAACTAGAAACTTAAAAAGACCAGGAGTAGCTATACTTTCTATACTTATATCAGATAAAAATAGACTACAAATCAAAGACAGTAAAAACTGACAAAAAAGGTCACCGTGTAATGATAAAGTGGCCAATTTAGCAAGAGACTACAACTGTAAATATCTATGCACTGAACACCAGAGCTCCCATGTATATAAAGCAAATATTAGTAGATCTAAAGGTAATGATGAACTGTAATGTAATCACAGTAGGGAACTTCAACACCCCGCTCTCAGTAATAGACAAATTATCCAGATAGAAAATCAACAACAACAAAAAAGTTAAACTAGACATTAGACTAATAGCCCTAATTGACATATACAAAATGTTTAACCCAGAATACATATTATTTTCATCAGCAAATGGAACATTTTCCAGAATAGGCCATATCTTAGGCAACAAACAAGTCTCGAAAAATCCAATACAGTAGAAATCATATCAAATATATTTTTTGACCAATATGGAATAAAACCAGAAATCAACTGCAAGGGGAACCTTGGAAACTGCACAAACACATGCTCCTGAATGACCAGTGAGTCAAAGAAGAAATTAAGAAGAAAAATTTAAATTTTCTCCAAACAAATTAAAATTGATATATAACATACCCAAATCTATGGAACACAGCAAAAACAGTATGAAGAGGAAAGTTTATAGCAATAAATGCCTATGTAAGAAAAGTAGAAAAACTTCAGATAAACAATCTAATGATGCACCTTAAGAAATAGAAAATCAAGAGCAAATTAAACTCAACCTTAGTAGAAGAAAAGAAATACTAAAGGTCAGATTGTAAATAAGTAAAATTGAGCTAACAAAACAATACAGAAGATCACTTAAGTGAAAAGTTGGTATTTTGAAGAGATAAACAGAATTGACAAACTTTTAAGCTAGACTGAAAAGAAAACAGAGAAGACCTAAATAAATAAAATCAGAAACAAAAAAGGAGACATAACAAATGAGACCACAGTAATATAAAGAATCTTTAGAGACTATTACAAACAACTTTATGCCAACAAGTTAGAAAACCTAGAATACATGGATAAATTGGTAGATGCATACAGCCTGCCAAAATAGAACCATGAAGAAACAGAAAATCTCAGCAAACCTATAGGTAACGAGATCGAAACTGTAATAAAATGTCTCTCGTCTAAGAAAAACCCTCATGGCTTCACTGGTGAATTTTATCAAACATTTAAAGAGAAACCATTACTAATTATACTACAAATCTTCAAAAAAAAAAAAAAAAAATCAAAGAAAAGAGAATGCATTAAAGCTTATGCTATCAGGCCAGTGTTGCTCTGATACCAAAACCAGACAGACATACAACAAAAAAGGAAAACTACAGGCCAATATCAGTGATGAACAGGGATGCAAAAATTATCAACAAATCCTGGCAAACTCAATTCAACTCCTCATTAAAAAGGTTTTCACAATGATCAAGTGGGATTTCATCCTAGGGATGCAAGGATGGCTCAAAATAAGTAAATGAATGAATTACTTATTATATTAACAGAACAATTATCACAATAAATTATATCACATTAACAGAAGCAAGGAAAAAACCCATATTATGATTTTAATAGATGCTGAAAAAACTTCCGATAAAATTCAACATATGACAAACCTTCACCAAACTGGGTATGAAGGAACATACTTTAAAATAATAAAAGTCATATATATGATAAACCCATAGTCAACATCATACTGAACAAGGAAAAATTAAAAGCTTTTCCTCTCAGATCTGAAACGGCACAAGGATTCCTGTTTTTAGCATTTTTGCAGAATTATGTTTATTAAACATAATAGTGGAAGTCCTGGCCAGAGCAATTAGGCAAGAGAAAGAAAGAAAAAGCATCCAAATTGGCAAAAAAGAAGTCAAATTTACCTAGCATGCAGACAACATGGTCTTGTATTTAGAAATGCCTGAAGACTACCAAAAAACTGTTGGAATTGATAAAGGAATTCAGTAAAGTTGCAGGACACAAAATTAAGATACACTCCAATTAAAATGACTCATATCAAAAGGACAGTAAATAACGGATGCTGGCAAGGATGTGGAGAAAGAGAACTTTGTACACTGCTGGTGGAAATATACATTAGTACACCCACTATGGAAAACACTATGGAGGTTTCCCAAACAACTAAAACTAGAGCTACCATGTAATCCAGCAAATTCCACAGCTGGGTGTATACTAAATATATTGAAGATACATCTGTACTCCCATGTTTATTGCAGCAATATTTGTAATAATCAAAATATGAAATCAACCTAAATGTTCATTAATAGATAAAAAAAATGTGGTATATAGGTACACACAAGAGAATTATTCATCAATAAAAAAGAATTAACTCCTGTCATTTCCAGCAACATGGATGGAATTGGAGGTCTTTATATTAAGTAAAAGAGGTCAGGCACAGAAAGATAAATTTTGCAAGTTTCCACTCATATATGGGAGCTAAAAATTATCATGTCTTTGAGATTGAAGTAGATTGAGAGTAGATTGGTGATCACCAGTAAAGTCAGTAAGGTGCCTATAGTCAATATTAATTGATCGTACATTTCCAAAGAGCTAGAAGAGAATAATTTGAATGTTCCTATTATGAAGATGAATATTTAAGATGAATATCCCATTTACCTTGATTGGATTATATGAGTGTATTTTATTGATACCTATTAGATGTGCATATTTTCAGGCTACATGTGATAATTTAATATAAATATAATGTAAACAGAAATGTGATAATTTAATATAATTTCACATGCATCCTGAAAATATGTATGTCTACTAGGTATTAACAAAAAATTTCTTAATTAATAATTTTAAATTGTGTATTCTAAACCTTGGGATATATCTTTTACTACACTGGGATATTAATTGACCCAAGAAATAAGAGCAAACTAAGTCACTTTTCCAGTGCAAATCTGAATTAGAAATTAATCTATTTTCTTAATTTGATGGATTGGTCAATTATTTCTCTACTTTCCCATTTAGCCTAAGTATATACTATGATTCTCAAACTTTCGCTAAAATGGGAATTAGCAATGTCTGGATTTCAAATTACTTTCCTTCTGAAAGTCTGTATAAAACTTTAAAATGTATTTTAAACATTCTTTCAACACTGAGGTAATTAACTAAGGATAGCTAGTCAGAAAATTAAATGTCAAAACCAAATAATTGGAGAAGGTACTGTCTGTTATATCCTCGTGATAATTTGCAATGTAAATAAATGCAAAATATGATGTCACCTACAAAAAGCACTGTGATCATATGGGCAACAGCTCTGACTTAGTTTGATCTTTTCCTCATTCATATAGTAAACATTTATTGAGCAACTTCGGTGAGTAAGGCACAGTTTTTGATGCCGTGAGGAATGTCAAGCAAGATATATAAAAAGGAGCTAAATAAGAAGGACAAGACATAGAAATGTACACGAGACAGAAAACCCTTTGGGTGTTCTAAAGAGGAGGAAGCTAGTTCTGGCTGACTAGACAGAAAAAATAAGGAAAGAGTTCATGTCATGTGGCTTATAAGTTAGTAAAGAGTAGTATCTGAGTCTTACCATTGTGGCTCTCCCCTTTGTACATACATTCTGAAATAAAATTATCACTTAAAAGGTCATTGAATGAATGAGTAAATAAGTAGATGAATTCATTTTCTGTGTATGTATGTCCATGGAACAGGCTGCCATTCAAAAGAAAAAGGATGTATCTGCTATCCCCCCAAAAAAGACATTTGCACGTTGTGGTAACCACAAGTGGGTCAGATGTATTCCAAGGGAGAATCTGATTTAGCAGTAAAATATGAAATAAAGACTACTTGAAAAACACATGTACGACTTCCATTAGGTAGCTGCTTCCCACACTTCATATATAAGCACTTGAATTTGTAATTTCTGGCGTACATAATAGCTATTCAACAAATAAATGTATAAATACATGAAGAAGTGAATGTTGAATGTTAAATAGTATTTGCTATCAAATCAGCCTGTTCATTTCCATTTTAGCATATTCTAAAATGATCATACTGTTGTTGCTTGCCCCTCATTCACTGCCCACTAGGATGTCAGGCTCCATGCAGCCAGGGCCTTTTTTTGCATCTTTATCACTGTGTTGATGTATTGTACAGTGCCTGATGCACAGTGTAACTCAAATGGTGCAGCATTAGTAAAAGCATTAATGTAGAAGCATGGCAGAGTGGAAAAGACAGTAAAATTAACTATTATAAACAAGTAAATTTGCCTTGAAAAACAGACTCATCACTGATAAGTGATATTTGTTGAATTTTTATGGTTTATATGTCATTGGGCAGGATACTATATGAGATTTAAGTACTAAAAACCAGAAAAATAATATAAAAAAATTACAGATTTTGTTTATAATTCATGTTCATAAAATGAAGACAACATAATCTTCTCCACTATAACCCATCAAGACAGAAAAATATTTTTTCATTAAACATTTTGATTTGACTAGAGAATGTTGCTATGTAAAGAAGACAAATTTTTAACAGCTAGAATGAAAAATAATGAACTAAGTTTAAAAAAAATTCAGTTCTACTTTTTTACTACACTAAAACAATCTAACCACAAAATTAGTTATTAAAAATATTTTAAAAGGCAGCATGCCTCCCTGTCAAATCAGAATCAGATTCATTGTAGGCTTTCCTTAATCTAAAAATAATTAGAAGGGCACTGGCATTAATCATAAAGGTGATGCTACTTTATTATAGCCCAAATACCAAAGTATTTTTATTTTGGAACTCATAAAAGCAGAATAATAATGAAGCAAAACGTTAAAAAAAAATCACCTCTGAGAATACAATAAACATTTGGTGATTTCAGATAAAATATTAATGTGTCTTTAACATCTGTTCATATGTTCACGTCCTTGCTTTTCCTTATACTGTACTGAGTCTGAGAAACAAGAACATTACTGCAGCTAAGAGCACACAATCTTGTAAAATTCAACACATATACAAAACTATTTTCAAAGAAAATTAACCAACATAGAAAAGCATATGCCATCATTTATTAATAAATATGTTTACTCAATAAGTAATATTCACTGATTATGAACATATTCGGGTTGTAATTCCAGTGGTACTGGGAAGATTCATTTCCTTCAATATCTGCTCTATGCAAGGGCCAGAGATTCTCAATGTTCACACATTATTTATGTTATACTTTTCCCACCACTTTTGACCACAAATAAGTGTTCAAATCATGCTAATGATCCTGTAGTGACACACAAGAACACGAACCCTTAGGAAGAATTAGATCCTACTGAATCAAAGCCACAGAAAAGCTCCAGATGCCTAGAAAATATGGTTAATAAAGTAGGTATTGATGGAGCATACCTCAAAATAATGAGAACCATTTATGACAAACCCACAGTCAATATCATACTGAATTAGCAAAAGCTGGAAGCATTCTCCTTAAAATGGCCACAAGAAAAGGATGCCCTTTCTCACCACTCCTATTCAACATAGTATTGGAAGTTCTGACCAGGGCAATCAGGCAAGAGAAAGAAATAAAGTGTATTCATATAGAAACAGAGGAGGCAAATGACATGATCCTATATCTAGAAAATCCCATCATCTCAGCCTAAAAGTTACTTAAGCTGATAAGTAACTTAAGCAAAGTCTCAGGATACAAAATCAATGTGCAAAAATCTCAGGCATTCCTATACACCAACAGCAGAGAAGCAGAGAACCAAATCATGAATGAACTCCCATTCACAACTGCTACAAAGAGAATAAAATATGTAAGAATACAGCTAATAAGGGAAGGGAAAGACCTCTTCAAGGAGAACTACAAACCACTGCTCAAGGAAATCAGAGAGGACAAAAACAAATCGAAAAACATTCCATGCTCATGGATAGGAAGAATCAATATGAAAATGGACATACTGACTAAAGTAATTTGCATATTCAATGGTATTCCCATTAAATTACCATTGACATTCTTCAGAGAACTAGAAAAACTACTTTAAAATTTATATGGAACCAAAGAAGAGCTGGTATACCCAGAATAATCTTAAGTAAAAAGAACAAACCTGGAAGTATCATCCTATCTGACTTCAAACTATACTGTGAGGATACAGTAACCAAAACAGCATGGTACTAGTACAAAAACAGACACAGACCGATGGAACAGAATAGATAACTCAGAAACAAGACCACACATCTACAACCATCTGATCTTCAAAAAACCTGACAAAAACAAGCAATGGGGAAAGGATTCCCTATGTAATAAATGGTGCTGGGAGAACTGGCTAGCCACATGCAGAAAATTGAAACTGGACCCCTTAGGACACTTTATACAAAAATTAACTCAAGATCAATTAAAGACTTAAGTGTAAAACCCCAAACCATAAAAAACCTAGAAGAAAATCTAGGCAATACCATTTAGGACACAGGCATGGGCAAAGATTTCATGATGGAAACATCAAAAACAATTGCAGCAAAAGCAAAAATTGACAAAAGGAATCTAATTAAACTAAAGAGCTTCACAGCAAAAGAAACTATCATCAGAGTGTACAGGCAACCTACAGAATGTGAGAAAATTTTTGCAATCTGTCCATCTGTAATGATGTAATATCCAGAATCTACAAAGGTAGATTACAGAGGTATCTAGAATCTACAAAGAATTTAAACAAATTTACAAGGAAAAAACAAAAACAAAAACTACCCCATTAAAAATGGGGTAAAGTAGATGAACAAACATTCCTCAAAAAAAGACGTTTATGTAGCCAACAAACATATGAAAAGAGCTCAACATCACTGATCATTAGAGAAATGCAAATCAAAACACAATGAGATACCATCTCATGCCAATCAGAATGGCAATTATTAAAACATCAAGAAACAACAGATGCTGGGGAGGCTGTGGAGAAATAAGAACACTTTTACACTGCTGGTGGAAATGTAAATTAGTTCAACTATTGTGGAAGACAGGGTGGTGATTCCTCAAAGACCTAGAACCAAAAATACCACTTGCCCCAGCAATCTCATTTCTAGGCTTGTACTCAAAGGAATGTAAATCATTGCGTTATAAAGATACATGCATGCATATGTTCATTGCAGCACTATTCACAATAGCAAACACATGGAATCAACCCAAATGACCATCATTGATAGACTGGATAAAGAAAATGTGGTACATATACACCATGGAATACTATGCAGCCTTAAAAAGGAATGAGATCATGTCCTTTGCAGGGACATGGATGGAGCTGGAAACCATTATCTTCAGCAAACTAATGCAGGAACAGAAAACCAAACAGTGCATGTTCTTACTTACAAGTGGAAGTTGAACAATGGGAACATGTGAACATAAGGAGGGGAACAACACACACTGGGGCCTGTAGGGGGTAGGGGTTGTGGGGAGGGAGAACAACAGGAAAAAATAGCTAATGCATGCTGTGCTTAATATTTAGGTGATGTTTTGACAGGTGCAGCAAACCACCATGGCACACGTTTACCTATGTAACAAATCTGCACATCCTGCACATGTACCCTGGAACTTACAAAAAAAAAAAAAAAAAAAAAAAGTGGATAAAGACAGAGTATCCAAAGAAGGAGGTGGAACTACCAAAGCTGGATTTCACCCACTCTAAAACTATGTGTAGAACTGGCTCTAAGAAGAGTTACATTAAAAAGTAAATTCAAAATGGGTTAAAATTTTAAAATAAGATAATTTTTTTTTCATCTTGAATTCAAATTTTTTTTTACAGGCAACATGCATACTTGTGGAGTCTGGGCATATATGTTAAGGCAAATTACTCTTAGGGTAGGGTCTTAGAGGTCCTTTACACAACTGATTTCTTTTTCTCTTCCATTTTCTTCAATGTCCTCTCTGAAGTAAACCTCCAGGTTACAGAGAAAAAGAAGGTGGTCAGGTAGCTGAGTAGCCTTCAAAGAGTTATGACAGAGAGCAAATAGATCTTTTGATTTGGTTCTATATCTAAACTTCTGCACTCCTCACAGACTTGGGAACATTGTAGAAGCTACACATATATTTCTAGAGAAGGTGAATGAATTCTTTCTAGATATAAATGTGACATATGCAGCAACATGAGAATACACTCCATATTCTGAAAATACAATGCACTTTTCAGTTTCTAAGGACATTGCAAAGTTGCAAAACAAAACAAACACTTTGCAGTTACATACTTGAACAATCCAAAGTGTAGTTTTTTTGTACCTCCAGTAATTTTAAAGCATACAAGAGTCACTTCTTTGTGTTCATGTTTTGATTCAGAAAATGTTTATTTGGTTTCTACCACATGGAAGAAAATTTACTAGGAATTTAATAGGATAATGCAAAGACGAGAAGGCATGGCTATATGCCTTCAAACAACTTGTGTGTAGTATCAGTGTATTGCCAAGAAGCCCTCAAAAATTTAATAACATTGTAGAACATTTAAGAGCATTATCAAAATAATAATTTAAGATAGATGTGCTGTTACAAATTACAAAATGTCATTAAATTCAAAATCAAAACAGGAATTAAATATATAATGTATAAGGCACCAAACTAAACTCTGCAGTAGAAATGAAATAAACACATAATTTCCAATGTTAATTAAATTATGATCTAGATAAATCACTAATTTATATATGCAAATTACTGTCAGCAAGGCAAAATGTTAAATTAATATTACCAAGTTAAGATGCAACAATTCAAAACAAGAATGCTTAAAAATCTTTTCATTCATTATCTACTTTAGCAGAATTCTGAGGCAGATAACATTAATTATTACAGACTAGAAATTGGAGTTTTAGAAAGTGAAAACATGTAAGAAGGACATGTTTCCAGAAAGCAGAGGTTCAGGGGTAGAGGGTGGAGGACGTGACAGAGGTATCAACAACTTGAAATCCTTGAAGTATGACTAGACTGTTTAGAATGTTAAGATACCTAGGAAGGCAGACTGGATTCCAGTTACAAGGAATCTTGTTAAGTAAATGAGGTGAATTTGAAAAGTCCAAGAGTGCAAGAACAGCCAAGTTTAACTGGAATGTAAAGAATGAGTAGTGAGTGATAAAGGTTGGAAAAGCAATGAAAGGTCAGATCATGGCAGAACTTAATAGCTTCTAAATTTATGTTTCCACTCCTACTTCTCATTTCCCATGTCCTTCTGCTCAAATTAATTTAACAAACAGCTTCCAGATCAATATTTTATAAGTAAAGCCCAATGATGTAATCCTACTGCTAAATAAAACCAGTTAACCTACAAAGTACCCAAAATATAGATATCTCAGAATACTAGACTCTTGAAATTATGGCTGAAACCTTCCACAAACCCAAGTCACAAATGCCCATTTCCTCTCTGTTCCAAATAAACCCCAAGCAATATCACTCCTAGGACTTTAGTTGGAATAAATCTTTGATCTGGAACCATTTCCACATTTACAGGCCACTTCGAATGCCATCTCTGTCATGGACTTTCCTCTCCCCTTTAAGCACAAGGTAGAATACAATCAACAAGAACTTGGAATGTTCTTCAGTTTCAGCATGCAGTGGTTCTGAGTGATCTTTCCAGATTTCCTTTTTAACTTGGCATATGTACAACAAACAATGCTGCTAGAATTTCAGAGGTTTTCCTTAAAATGGAAAAGTGATTTTAAAAAATATGAAGAAAATTTACCACACGTTTCTTTTAAAATTACTAAATAGGATGCATGATATATGTTCTATCATAACTAAGAATAATTGTTATCCCTTTGGTGCAGCTAATAGATATATGTGAAGAAAATATCTTGCCTTATGAGACAGAAATTTACCTAGCTATTAAAAAAAAGTAACAACGTGCAGTGCAAAACATCTTTCTACTAAGAATTTCAAGATATTAATTCATAAAGGTAGATTTTGAATCTCTTTGGTGGATCCCAATACAGTTCAACCCAATCAGTGTCAGGGTTTATATGGAAGCCACTAACCTCCTTTTGGTCAAAGTGCATCACTGTGGACTGAAACTTGCTTAGACAACTTTAAAAGTTAAGAGTAGCCAACATGTGCCATAGCCTCCAATTTCAACCCTCTTTGCTCTTGTTTTTTCTCTTGGGAATCATATGCTCTTGAATCAGTGCTTCATATCTTAGCTCACATCTTAAGATCTGACTTGTGTCTTCTACTCCTACATTATCTGCTACAGCCCTGTGCAGGAATCCTTGCCACACTTCTTGCTCTCCTTGACACAGGGCTCTAGGATCATGACTGCCCTGAGTACCATTCTGTGATGTTCTGTCACATGACAGGAAGCAGTTTGGATTCCCCAACTGAGCAGAATTCCTCTGTAAATATCTCAAATACATTTTCCTGGGACTGACCTCTCCTTTGTTTTAAAAACTATTAAGTGAACACTACTTTGTGCCAGGTACTAGTATAGATGAGACAGGGCTTCTCACTTCCCACAGGGGGAGCCAGATGATAAAAAAAATTAAACCACTTTGCAACCAAGAAAATTCAGCTAGTGATAACTGCTATGGGAAAAAGCAAAAGAAGCTAATGGCAGAGAGTGACAGAAGGCAGTTATATTAAAAAAGGTGGGAAGGGAGACTTGTTTGAGGGTGTAGCTTTTGAGCTGACACCTGAATAATGAGATGGAGTCAGTCAAGGGCAGATATGGGAAAAGTCATTCAAGCAGAAGGAATGGTAGACATAAGGATCCTGAGCTGGGAATCAGATCAGTATGTTCATGAACAGAGAGCAAGACAGGCTGGAGAACAGAATTAGGGAAGATGGCAGGCAACAAGGCCAGGGAGGTAGGCAGGGATTAGAGTATGTCATGCCTTGTAGGCCAAGTCATGCAATTTGTATTTTATTCTCATTGAAATGGCAAAGACATTAAAAATTTGGGGAGAAATGTGATCTAATTTAAGTTTTACAAATCTCTCTGGTTGACTTAGAGAGAATGGAATTTTGGTAGCAAAGAGGAAACAGTATGAATGCTGCTGCAAAAGCAAGTGATGTTTGTGGTTTGGGTTGTGGCTTCGAACCAGGAGACTCTGAGAAGTGATCTTTAGGAAATAATTTGCAGGTAGATGTGACAGGGCCAAATAAGGGATGCGTGTATATATGTGTGTGTTTATTTATGAATCTGTATGGATCTATGTGTTTGGGATGCGGAAGATGAATATACAAGAGGCAGGATGACATGTGGGATTCCAATTTGAACAGCCAATGATGGAAAAAAAAAGAGAGAGAGAAACGAATAGCTCTCTTAAAAGTTTGAGACTACTACGTTAATCTCATAGTTCCCTGTCAGGTAGGCAGGTATCTTAGTTTTCCTCAAGAAAAATGATCTCATAATTTTAGACTCATCTAGTTACCAAAAGAGATCCATTAACTAAAATAAAATTAGTTAAAACAACATGTCCAATAAAATTATATGCAGTGTCGAGAACATATTGTCCAAGATCTAGAAACAGGCCAAAGAGATAACAGGGTTTCCTTTCAGGAAAATGCCAGGAGGTAGAGTGTTCTAACAGCTCTCAGGGGATCATCCACTCTATAGGGGTGTGAGTTTTATGATTGACTAGACTGTTTTATAGCTTAATAGGTGTAGAAGTTAAGTGGTAGAAGATTGAGAGTAATACCAATGATTTTTGCCATAGCAATGGAAATGAATTTTGTTCAGGAGAGGTACAACTGATTTCTACCCTCTAGAAAAGATGAATCCTAACATTATATTTTGTTGCCTATGATTATTAACATTTTATAATTATTAACAAATTCATTTTAACATTCCTGATTGCATATATATGTGTGTGTGTGTGTGTATATCTATATATCTATATCTGTATGTCTATCTACCTGTCTTCAAATTCCCATTTGAATTTGTATTGGCATCTTAATTGTTCTGTCCTTAATTAATGACTTAAATAAATAAAATATTTGACATGTTTATATATGAATAAGAATAATTTATTTACCTTTTGAAGTTACATTTTAACAAGAGTAAAAATAGTACAGATATTTTTGAAGTCTAAGTAGAAACTCGTATGCTCTTTGTTGGTGTCTCTTTTTAAAAATATGTAGACATATTTTAAGAGACAGGATCTCTGTCACCCAGGCTGGAGTGCAATGGTGAAATCATAGCTCACTGACCTCCTGGGTTCAAGCAATCCTCCCACCTCAGCCTTCCTAGAAGCTGGGACTATAGGTATGTGCCACCACACCCAGCTAATTGTATTTTTTGCAACAAGGGGGTCTCACTATGTTGCCTAGACTAGTATCAAACTCCTGGGCTCAAGTGATCCTCCCACATCGGCCTCCTAAAGTGCTGGAATTACAAGTAAGAGCTACCATGCCTGGCCCTTTTGTGGTGTCTCTTCAAATGCTAATTCCTGACAATGACACTAGAGATGACAGAAGTAAGTAAACTTTTAATAGTTAGAATCAACATTGATTGGTAGAGTTATGGACAATACTTGAGTACAAATAGAATTGATCCTAAGACATTCATGCTATAGGGGAATTTTTTTTTTGAGGGAGCTCATTATTTCAAAAAAGGCATTATAAACAACTCTGAGAAAACCAGCTTAACTGCTATCATAAATTCCATTGCTACATTTACATGTTAAAATTCTCAATGCAGTTTACTTTTATGTATCTGACATTTATATAAATAGATATAACAACCATTGTTTAGAAGTACGCGGTATACTTGTATTTTGTCTGTCCTTTGATTTCTTCTCACTTGCTTCCTGATGAAAAGAAAAATAATTCTCCCAAGTAATTCCACACAACTTATTTTCTGATTTGAACCAACAATCTTGGTGGTTGACAGGATTCTTGGGGGCTTACAAATGTCAGTTTGTTCATAGTTTCAGGCAGAGTGATCTAAGAAAGCAATTTCTCATAAAATACTTTCCTTCTCTTTAAACATTTTTTTCCCCCCCTTAAGAATTGCTTTTTCTTCTTGGTTTAAAAATAATTTGTTTTGTGGTTATTTGGATGTGAGTCACTTCTGTAAGTCACTTTTAGCTATGTTCCCCTGGCTGGGTGAGACAAAGTAAAAAGAAAGCCAGAGTTTATCCCTCCACCATTTTCTAGTTGTCTTTTGCTTCACTTTTTCATCTGCCTGCTTTATGCTTTTCTTGAACTGTTGACAATAGGGGCTGTGCTTGCTCTCCAAAATTAAAATGAAAAGAAATCCTAAATGTAGCCACCATTTTTTAATGACTTGCAAATCACCATGCATGAAAACAATGATGCAGGCACACATTGAAATTTCACACCAAGAAGACTCCTTTGCACATCAAATGGCATTTTTAAGTGCATAAAAAATTGTGCCTAAAAGAAAAGAATGTCAAGATCTTAAAGATAATTTTAAAACATCATGTTTTACCGTGGACTAGGAGCCCTAATTTTGCACATTAATCATGTTTTACAGTGGACTAGGAGCCCTAATTTTGCACATTATCTCCAATGAGCATTTCAAAGTAAAAAAAAAAAAAATCAATAAAAGTGGTTTTACACACACACCATACACACACACACACACACACACACACCAGTAAATATGATATATATATTTGATATGCCAAACTCTCCAAGTTCTATTTTAATATACATAAATCTACATTTCTCCTTGACCTCAATAATAGTAATAACGCACCCATAACATTTTGCATAAATTGTACATTTTCACACGTTATTATAACTGAGCTCAGTAGCTGTTCCATGAGGAAACAAAGGCAGTATTAAAATTATTTTGGTGACTTGAATTACAGCTGTTTTGTTTTTCTCTATAGTGATTTCTAATTCCTTATTTTCTCTTCTAAAATTTGTTTACTTTATCAATTATAAAAATGTTAAGGATATTGTAATAGTTCAGCTTATGTATATAATTTGGAAGTTATGATGTTTAAACCTTCATACATTGGAGAAGAGGCATCAGCAAAATGAAGTGGTATCCAATATATCCAACATTTGATGATTCACTAAAAAATAATTGTAAGTATTACCTCTCATCAATTCCATAAACTAGGTAAAAACCATTATTTTAAGTTTTTGTCAATAAGATATTTTGTAATATAGACATATATATTCAGATATTTAAAATTGTGATATTTAGGTCCTCCAATAGGGATTTAAAATTGAAAAATAGGCCAGATGTGGCGGCTGAGACCTGTAATCCCAGCATTTTGGGAAGCCAAGGGAGGAGGATAACTTCAACCCAGGAGCTGGAGATCAGTCTGGGCAACATGGCAAACCCCATTTCTACTAAAAATACAGAAATTAGCTGGGTGTCTTGGCATGCATCTGTGATCCCAGCTGCTCGGGAGGTTGAAGCACGAGAATCATTTGAATTTGGCAGTTGGAGTGAGCTGAGATTGTGCAGCTGGACTCCAACCTGGGCAACAGAATGAGATTCTGTTTCAAAAGACAGAAAGAGGGAGGAAGGGAAGGGAAGGGAAGGGAAAAGGGAAGGGAAAAGGGAAGGGAAGGAAAGGGAAGGGAAGGGAAGGGAAGGGAAGGAAAGGAAAAGAAAGAGGGGTAGAGGGGAGGGGAGGAAAGAAGCCTGAAGGAAAGAAGGAAGGAAGGAAGGAAGGAAGGAAGGAAGGAAGGAAGGAAGGAAGGAAGGAAGGAAGGAAGGATGGATGGAAGGAAGGAGGGAAGGAAGGAAGGAAGGAAAAAATTGAAAAATTGAAAACATTGAAAAATAACTTTTATCTTTATTGGGTAGAGAATAATCTACCTGAGCAATTAAATTTTAAAAAGTATATGGACTGTGTTTTATAAGTTATTTCATAAATTTTACCCTTTTTTGTTCATTAAGCTTGAGAAATTTTATACTTCTCTAAGTGTAGTATGGTAAAACATATTATCCAGTTTCTCTGAATATGGATATTTTATTTAATTATGGCATTTTCAAAAGTAAGTCTTTAAACGTTTAATCAAAATACATTGGCCGGGCATGGTGGCTCATGCCTATAATCTCAGCACTTTGGGAGGCCAAGGCGGGTGGATCACTTGAGGCCAGGAGTTCAAGACCAGCCTGGGCAACATGGTGAAACCCCATCTCTAACAAAAATACAAAAATTAGCAGAGTGTGGTGGTGCACACATGTAGTCCCAGCTACTTGGGAGGCTGAGGCACAAGAATCGCTTGAATCCAGGAGGTGGAGGTTGCAGTGAGCCAAGATTGTGCCACTGCACTCCAGCCTGGGTGACAGAGCGAGATTCTGCCTTTAAAAAAAAAATTAACATAGTATTTTCTTTATTATATTAGGAAGTAATGGGCTTATGAGTTATTTATAGCTTCAACCCACTGTCTTATTTATATTAGCCTGAGTAGGAAATTACCTGTTGAAATTTATATTGACTCATAACTATAGATCAGTAAATCTAAATGGTTTACTGACATCAACAGGAAATTTGAATCAGGAAATTCTTTAAAATTGTTATTCTTTTCTTCAGAAATTTCCTTAGAGTTAACAAAGATTTGAGTATTCTCTGGAACCCTAAAGGTGTATTAAGTGCCATATTTTATAGTATCTAGGCAACTTTATTTATTTTAAAATGAAATCACTTATCCTTTGTTATACTATAATAATATTTGCAAGCATGCTATATTCTAGAATTTTTTTTCCAGACATATTGTTAATGTTATCATTAGTCTCGAGTTATTTATTATGCTTCACTGATTTTAGCTATATGTATATGTCTAAGTGATCATACTTTAGAACCAAGTTTCATAGCACATGTTGAAAAACCTAACAATTATATTAGTGCAGGAGCTTAAAGGAAACAATCCAGCACCGTGACATGGAGGAGTTGGCTGTAGCTATTCCACATCCTCTTCTAGGCCTCTTTGTATTTGGCTTTGTTCTCAGAATTTTCTGTATCTCTTCATTGCAACAGATGCTCAAAGAGTTGGTTAAAATTCACCTCTAAGAAATGTACTACATTCTTTTCACAATAGCAAAGACTTGGAACCAACCCAAATGCACATCAATGATAGACTGGATAAAGAAAATATGTCACATATACACCATGGAATACTATGCAGCTATAAAAAATAATGAGTTCATGTCCTTTGCAGGGATATGGATGAAGCTGGAGACCATCATTCTCAGCAAACTAACACAGGAACAGAAAATCAAACACCACGTGTTCTCACCCATAAGTGGGAGTTGAACAATGAGAACATATAGGCACAGGGAGGGGAACATCATTGAGGCCTGCGGGGGGTGAGGGTGAGGGGCTAGGGGAGGGATAGCATTAGGAGAAATACCTAATGTAGACGACGGGTTGATGGGTGCAGTAAACCACCATGGCACATGTATACCTAATGTAACAAACCTGAACGTTCTGCACATGTATCCCAGAACTTAAAGTATAGTAATAATAATAAAACAACAATAACAAAATGAAATATGCTACATCTTCCCTAGCACTTTTTTCTGGCTAGAATTGAAGATCTGGTGAGTACCAGAGACCATCTCTTTCCTCTATGCTTGACTTTCATCAAAGGAGGTAAAAAAGCCTCATGGACACAACTTGAGGTGGTGGACACTGAACCTTGCCATTTCCGAAAGAAGTTAAAGAAACTGCACTCAGTGAACAAGAACTAGCCTTTCATCATTCCATAGGTATTTACTGATGGCTCCCTTAAGGCCCAACTGAAACGTAGACGGAGATGATGTTACTAGCTGAGCATTATTGAAGATTTAGTCCATGCCAGTCTCTGTACTAAGGCCTTAACCTCCCTTTCCTTATTTGCTCCTCATTGCCCCATGGAATAGATATATTAGTGTTGTTTAGATATGAAGAAACAAAGGCAAAAAGAGTGAAAACTGATGATCTCTTCACTGTTAACGCATTTTTACGATCTGTACTCCACTCCAAGTATATTTTATTAGATCCTTACATCTTCCAACAACCTCGGGAAGTAGAAGACCATTGATATGGCACACAGTTTGTCTTCTCCTTACTTTTAAAAGCTCTTTGGTGGACATAAAAGAGGTGTGGGAGATGTTATTTCCTCTAGTTTCGCCCCACTTTTAATCTGGAAATGGAGGCAGACACTGGAGAAGCCCAGGCTCTGCGGGTTCATAGAAATGGATGCTATTCAGATGTAAGCTATATGGTTTCTCAGGAAATAAAATGAAGTTCTAATAAAATGTACTGAAAAGTGATTATATGGCACTAATAATGTGGGACTGTCTGAAAGGAGAAACCTGCTTCTGAAAGAACGGTTTCTCCCTTTCCCTCCCTTTGAAGTGATTTCAGCTGTCCAGAGCTGCCTGAAGGAAATCCATCATAGAAAAGAAAGAATAGTCCTATAGTCCTATTCTAACCCTCCCCCTTCGTTTTATGTTCCCTTAATACCTGCCCCTCCTGCAACCTCATCATTGCTTTATGGCTGACTGGTGAAGGGAAAAGCTATTCCTAGCACAGCAGATGTAGGAAGCCCCAGCCAGATGAGCCCTGGAACTGGCAGTAAGTTTGGTTTGGTAATAAGGAAACAGCTCAAGAGAAGCATGGGAAAGGGGCATTGAATTATTCACTGAGAAACATTATCCAACAGTTGTGAGATAAATCTTGAAAGAGAGAAAGAGGGAAAAAGGGTGAATATGAGATGAAGAAAAGGGAAGAAAGAGAGGGAGAGGAAGAGGGGAGACATAGTAATTTTGCTTCAAAAGGCCTGCAAATTCTGGAGGTATATAAATCCTATTTGGTTCTGTAATATGAATATGAAAATGTTACACATCAGCCCCTTAAATTTATGCTAAAGTGACTGTATTCTTTTTATTTTTATAGCTATTAAGTCTTGCACATTAAGAGGGTATGCTTTCCTGATTATACCGTGACTAGGCATAAGAATGGGAATTATTTTCTCTGGAGTTTGTTATGAGACAGCACCCTATTCTTAAAGAAATTTGCATACATTTGAAGCACTAGTATACTGGTGTGGTGTCCTGTCTTTCTGTTTATGGCACCAAACACTGCCAACTCTGTCCAAGACTAAGAATGGGAGAAAGGATTGGGAATAAAAGGAAATAGATGGAAGTTTTAAAAGTGTTTAAAGAAACAAATATAAAAGAGAAAAAGAAGCCAGAATCATAAAAGATAAAGATTTACGAGAAGGCATTAGAAACCCAGAGTAGTACAGCTATAAAGGCCCATGCTTGTTACTTAGTACTACAGCTGTCAAAAATGCTTCCAGTAGGGGGAAGTTCAGTATATCACCAGATAGCTCATTTTATTTCTGAAGAGTTTACTAATAGAAGGTTCTCATTTGGATTAATTCAGGTTCTTCTTGTCTGGAATCTTAATAAATCTGGAATCTCTTCTATGTTAATGTTCTTCAAATATGTGAAGACAGTTACCACGTTTCCGAGTCGTCTCAGTTATTTCAGCCAATCCTCATGCTCTCTGGTTGCCAGATCTCCTTGGCACACACTTCAGTGTGTCAGTGTCCCTCTTACAATCTGGCACTTTGAATGGAACATAATCCTTCAGATGTGGTCTGGACAGTGTAAAGTTCAATGGGACTACTCCCTTTATTGATTTGAAGTCGACACTTTATTAAGACTCACACGAGGTTATTTGGCAGCACGTCATACTGTTGGCACACAGTGAACTTGTAGGCAGCTAAAACCCCAAGTTATTTTTTTTTCCATATTCACTATTCTTAAGCCAGTTGTCCTCTGTCTTGTAGAAGAGGAGTTTACTTTATGAATCTACAGAGAAAATGTTTTGTTTCTTGATGCTTTCTCTCATTGTTCCTGCTCTTTAAAGATCTAGAAGATATTTAATTTTGTCCTTCAATATGTTAGCTATCCCTCCTGTTAATTTTGGTGACTAATGTGTCGTCATCTGAATCATGTGTTCAAGAGTTTGAGGAGACAGAAATAACTTAGAACAAAGCCTTATAAATTGTTATTAAATAACTGACCTTAGGTTAACTTTGATTTGTTACTCAATTCACTTTGAATGGCACGTTCAACATTTTACTTACCATTCAGTTTATTTTTTTCTGATTAAAAGGATTGTCTTTTCTACAAGCCTTGTTGAAACTGAGATATAGTATATGTATAACCTCCCCAGATTTTGCATGCTGGAAGAAAATTACTTTTCTTTTTCATTTTTTAAGAGATAGGGTCTCACTATATTGCCCAAGCTGGAGTGCAGTGACCATTCACGGGTGCATTCAGAGTGTATGGCAGCCTTAAACTCCTGGCCTCAAGCAATCCTCTCATCTCAGCCTCTCGAGTAGCTGGGACATAGGCATGCACCACTGCAAGAAATTTAAGTGATATGTTTTGGGCATGAATTATTTTCAAACAATTTAAGGCCACTTCTAATAATCACCAATTCCTGTAGTAACTTACTGAATAAAAATCAACTTCCCAGCCAACTTGATTTTTTAAAATCAGGGAACCATAATCAACCTATTAATTAGTTTTATTTCTAAAATCCAGACTTCTCTCTTTTTTGACATTGAGATACTACATGTTTTCAGTATTCTGATGTCTTCAATGCATGCTTTAAAATATTTTCATACACATATCAATATTTAAAATATGGCATATAATGTAATGCACTCTGGGTTCTCAGTTTAGCTAACTGTTCTTACAGTCTGTTAGCCCATGAAACCAAGCACTTCCATACACCCTCCCTGGGTGAGGTAATGCTGAAAGCAGTCACTAGAGGGAAATAGAGGGCTGAAAACTAGGTACAGGAATGGTCGACCCCTGGTTAGGAGGACCAAGAGAAGGATAGGCTGGAGAAGGCTAGACCTCTGTAGAAGAGGCTACTCTCAGGTTTACCCCGAAATTCCGCTTTAGATATGGTTCACATAAGGACAGAGAGAGAACTGGAATGCAATCAAGACAGATCAGCCAGTCAGCACTCAGTTGGAAGACACATCAATGACAACATTTTTTGGAAGTTTGATATCAATGCCAGAAAATGACCTTGAAGCAGGAGTCTTGGTGTCATGGTTGAAATCTGTAGTCAAAGCTAAGATCAAAATTGCATCAGTTCAGCAACAATCGTTACAATTTATTGACTGTCTACTGTATGTCTAGCAATGAACCAATATTATGTCCCATTCTTGGAATAAGGTTTTGAAAGTAATATTTTCCCCATTTCACAAAAAGAAAACTGAAGAACAGGATTTAAGAAATTTAAGAGGCAGAACTGGGATCTCAACAGAGATTAGTTGACCTGCAAGGCATGTACTCACTATGCTGAAAGACTGGACAATACCGTATTCTGATTCAATAATTAGAACTCTGGGAAGAGAGCTCTATAAAAGCTTGACACAATTTTCTCCTCAACTCTAAGGCCTTCTCTCTTAGAATTTGTGGAGAGTGGACACATCTTCTCACTTATCATAGGCTTCTATTTTCTGTAATTAAATTTCATCAGTCCTTCACAGATTTGAAGTTCATTCTGCTTTTTTAGGATCATGCAAACAAAATATATCCTATTAATACATTTTATTTTCTTTCAAGTCAAGGCAAATGAATACTTCATAAACATAATGTATGGCTTTTTAGAAGTTATATGTAATGAATACAAACTTAGTACAGTGAAAATTCTCAGTGACAATTTGAATTTCCAATAGGATCTGCACCTCTTGGCCCAAATATTGGCCACATAAACATGGCACCAGGTCTATCTGGTAAAAATGCATATTAAGTAGTTAAGGGAGCAAATGTTTATAGGGGGTAAAATAATTTTCAGTTTTAGTATCTGTAAAGCCAAATATTAGGTGAACAGGTAAATGAATTTGGGGATAAAATGATCAGTAGCAGCACAATAAAAAGATTTTAAAAGCACTGAACCTTAAATAACTTAATGGAAGTAAAGAGAAAGTTCAAAAAATGATTCACAAGATAGCTCAGGCAATAAGGTCTCTGATTTCAAAGATGTATATTGATGTTTGAAAAAAATTGTCTCTAGAAATCTGAGTTTCAAAAGGCAATATTTCTAAACATACTGGAAGCATTCTAAAACAAGCTGGAGTACTATACTAATAAGCATGGTTCTTTATAGTTTTCCTATTCTGGGTTTCTAATGCTTTTCTCAAGACAGAGGTAATTAAAATAATATTTTACCATCAAAATCCATGTTAGGTCTTCCGATGGGACTTCTTGTGGTTTCCTCAAGTCACCAACGTCTCACCATGTTTGAATATATCCATTACATATTTCAATGTGTTTAAACCTATTAACAATGATCTCCCTCCTGTTTGTCTTCTTCCTCCAGAACATATACAAATAAAATTTGTATAAAATTTCTTCCTTGAACTTAATAATGTTTTCTTAGCAGATTTCTCTGATCGAAAAAACGTAATTTGCGAGGAATATGAAATAGAAAACAACTTCAGGTTTATAGACTAGAGACCCATAATTCATATTATTTGTTTGAGTTTTCACCTTTTCTGAAAATACAGATTTTAAACTTGGAAAAATAAATGGGATGTTTGTTTTAAATTCTGCCTCAGTCCAAATACTTGGAAAGTCCTGTATTTAAAAAACTTGAAATTTCATTCTAATTTTATTTAAGGTTAAACATAGAAGTGTCCTTTAAAAGTTCACATCTATCTCCCTTAACTTGGGCTGCACAAATTGTCCCAAAGATGTACATAGTTATTATGGCATTTTTTGATGCACAAGTAACCAATTGGTGATAATTTATCTCATAGCAGCGGGATAGATGAGCCCAGCTCACACTGGGCACTAACTGAACAACGTCCTACTTGCTGAAAATGGAAACTTATAAAAGTTGGGCTGTTTCTAAAATGTCCATGGGCATTCTAAACCTGTAGTCTGAGCGAGATGTCTGGAAGCTCTTAGAGATGATTTTTATTTTTTCTAATATAGTCATATCTTTCCCTTTGCTGTTTTCTTTGCACTTATCTGTCTTGTCTTATTTTGGTTCCTTCTGTCCCTGCCGTAAACAGAAGTATGTTCTTTCTTCTCCCTCTCAATTTCTTGACTTTTCTTTTCTTTTCTTTTTTTTTTTTTTGAGCATATATGAGCATACAGCATCTGTTTCCAAGCCTATGCCAGATGGATGAAAATAATTATTGGAGAAATCTGAGAAAAAGAAGATCAAGGCACTTTTAACATCAGCAGAAGATAATGAAAGGGTAGAACAAAAACTGAAAACCACAAACACTGTCAGGAGTAAACTAAAGTCACTTCTCAGAGTTTCCATAGATCCAATGGCACTGCCATAAATCTAGATTGAGAAAGTCCATTAGCAGTTATTGCAGATACACTTACCTTCTCCTCACCCCAAATTCTAAATAAAATATATCAAAATAAATGGACAGATTGGTTATTATTTAAATATTAACCCCGTTTGCCAGCTTCTTTTAGGTCGTAAATTTACATGGACTCATGGTAATCCAAATGACTGTATAATCAATCAGGATATTTAGAGAAAAAAAAAAAAAAGAATCAGTGGCAATACTCAAGCCCAGGTTCCATGCCATCTGCAGGGGCTGTGCCATAGTTTTTATTATAAAAGCAACTACTATTAGGATGCTGTCGGACTGGTTTTTCCAAGCACCAAATCCATATGGGTAGAAGTCAATAAATACCATGCAAATAATAATTACTAACATCTGTAGAGTGCTTTCCGGTCTACAAGTTGCTTTGTTTAACCTTCATAACTGTTATAATCCTCATTTATAGCTCAGGAAACCGAGGCTTAGGGAGGTAAAGTGATCTAGTTAAGAGCATACAGCAAAAAACAGTTTTAAACCACAAATTTCAACTCTAAAATGAAGTTTTTTGATTCCAAATCCAGAGCTTCTGCTACCTTGTGGTGCCTCTCTGAAAGTGTTTTAACAACAATAATGTTGTGATTATACCTTTTAATGTAATTTTTAGAAAATGTTGCCACAGTAGCTAATATTTTATGAGATCACATTTCTGAGTTATTTGTAGTATGGAAACTGAACATTGGAAAACATTATTGAAATCTATTTAAAAACTGTTATTTGGTTCATTTGTGAACCTCAACCTCCTTGGCTCAAGTGATCCTTCCATCTCAGCCTCCTGAGTAGCTGGGACTGAAGACATGCACCGCCATGCCTGGCTAGTTTTTGTAGAGACAGGGTTTTGTCATGTTGCCCAGGCTGGTTTCAGAGAGTTTGTAGTGATTTGGAAAGCAAGCTAGATAAAGCCTACTTTATGAAACATGTGCTTAGAATAAAATAGATTAGGATTTAAATCCATAAGAATAAAAAGCCACCTCTCCTTATAGGGAATATTTAATATATTCCCCTAGAACATAAAGAGTAAATTGTTAATCACTTAACAGGAAGAATAGGAGAAGGTGTTCTAAGACATTAAAAGCAAAAATGGGAAGAAATGTTTAAAATAAACTAGAAATCAGTGGGACCACACAGTCACTTAATAAATCTTTACTGGCCATTTACTATATATCATATAATGCCAAATACTTGGGGAAATTTAAATTTTATAAGACAAAGCCTATCCTTTTGAAGAGCTCACAGTGCAATGGAGAAGAAAGCAATGAATAAAATGTTTGAATTAAGAAGGAGAAACTTGTCTGCAGGAATAAGCAAGGGAAGTAAAATTAGATTTGAGTTCTGAAGGATAAATTGTATCTTCACAGGATGAGAAATGGGTAAAATGCATTTGGAAAGGAGCAGCTCATGCAATGGCATGAAAGTATGAGAAAGAGATTAAGTTCATGAAATGGTGACATGATCACTGCAAGTAGATCACCGGGTACTTGAAGGAGTGGTGAGAAAGGAGTCTGAAAGACTGCAGGGGCGGGTTTGTGAGGGGTCTTTGATGACACAATGAGGTGTAGTGACTTTACAGGCTCCAGGGTGCCAATAGCCTTATGCTTTTCAAGCAGGCAGTAGCACCCTGGAATGTATAATTTAGAAAGACAATTCCAGTGGCTTAATGTGGGAAGAGACTGGTGACAATGCAGCATTTTACAGGCAATTGCAGTTGTAGCAGCAAGCTGGGCCTATAGAATTATAGGTCCTAAATTAGAGGGTGTATTTTACTTTAGAATAATCAATGCCATTAATAATTGCAGTCAGTTCATAATATAAAACATTTTCAAGCAAGGATAGGTTTGGGGAGGAAGGCCTTGAGGAAGATTCATTATATAGTAAGCTAATAGGAATGAAGGCTTCAATGTGATGTCCGACGTCTTAGGATGGGGACAGTTCTTTTAGTTTTAGCTCTCCAAAAAGTATTTCCACCATTTTATTTAAATATCTCTGTTAGCATCCTTAAATATTAGGGATTTATTCTTCTTTTAAAAAAGTTAATTTCAGAGACCTCTCCTGAGAAAAAATAGAAAGATAAACTATGCTTGCAAAACTAATAAGCAATACATTGTATTGGGAAAAAATACAAAAATAAGTAGAGAACTGTTTATTTAAAAATGGAAGTGAGTCTTTAAAGTCATTTTTCTGCAACAAATATGGTCTTTTGTTACATTGAGTGGGAAAATCTTAAATCAAACTTTCCAGGATAGAACGTTAAAAAACAAAACCTATCAACTCTGAGCTCTCTCTCTACTGTTGAGCACAAAAACCAAAATTACAAAGGTACAACATTTACTTTCATAATTCATGG
Organism: Chlorocebus sabaeus; assembly: GCF_047675955.1. Taxonomy (NCBI): domain Eukaryota; kingdom Metazoa; phylum Chordata; class Mammalia; order Primates; family Cercopithecidae; genus Chlorocebus; species Chlorocebus sabaeus. The sequence continues at coordinate 65,432,376 of NC_132910.1, forward strand.
TGACTGATTTGTGTACTGAACACAACGATTTGCTTCCTTTGTGCTTATTTTAAAAAAAGTAACATTAACTTGCAAAAAAGACTCCAAATTGCTTATGTGGGAACAGACTTAAAAGTGAGACAGAATTTCATCTACAAGACTTAAAAATGTCTCTTAATTGTTATGATGTAATGGCAGTCTAAAAATTTTCATCAACAAAAAAAAAATCGGTCAAGCACACAGACCGTCTGAGACCATCTTGTCTGGATAACATCTTCAAAGTTAGGACTCAGTGATTACTAGTCTGAGTTCTATGCTAAGGTGCTCAAGAAAAACAACTTCATATTGAGTGACATATACAAGTGCAGCAAATCTTTTTAAATTTGCATGTTGTTTGGGGAGGCTTTTTAAAAGAAACTGTAAGCCAGCATATGGAAAGTTATAAATGCAGCCCAAGTTTGCTTGGAATCTAATTAGAGATGCCTTCCAGCTGTTGCCACTGCCTGGAGCCTCTATTTCCTCTTACTCTCTCCTTCCAAACAAACCATGGAAAAGCAAGCTGAACACCAGTTCTCCTGCCTGATGCAACATGAACTGAATTAGGCAGTCTGGCAAAAAGGAGATGAAAAAATCAGCCTCCTTATTAAATGTTGCTGTACATAAAGTGTACAATGAAAATTCAGCTGAATTAAGGACAGAGGTATAGAAACAAAATTAATGTTAAAAAATTTAAGTGCGTTACCAACAGCACAAAAGGCATTATCAATATTATGACTAAAGAGAGCATGATGTCTAATGTTCACCTATTTGTAGAAAAATGAAAGAATCTGTTAATTATTTTTCTATTTGCACTATGTTCTCCAAACTAGACACCTATGATAACTAAAGGCCTTTGAACTCCTAACTTTGATAAAGATCAGGTTCCTACATCATAGATTGGTTATTTTTCCTACATCATAGATTGGTTATTTCTCTGAAATTATTCTCTATGGATATTAACCTGTATATTTTGACTTTAGCTGATACATATGTACAAACAGATACATAACAGAGCTTAAGGCATGGAAGGTTGGGAGAAGGATGTATCATTGATGTAGCTCTTTGAAGAAAAATAAAATTTCAATATTTCAATATTTCAATATAAAATTTCAAATAGACTGAGAAGAGGGTGATTGTGGTATAAATTTACCTCTCCTATTTCTTTAATCTTCTACTTTCCACTAATTTCCCTACATTTTATCCTCAGCCTTTACCTTCAAGCATATGTCTCTCTCTATCTTGAAAATATCCTCTCTTTGAACCTGCCAGTTTTTAAATTGCCACAACATTTCTCTCTCCTTTGTTGCAAGGTTAAACCCCGCACACAGGCTACACCCACTCTTGCCATTTCTACTCTACCAATCCTTCTAATAAGCTCTCCAGAATCAAACCATTTGTGTTTTGGGAGCGGGATGGGGGTGGGAAGATAGAAATGATGACTTTCTTCTTAAAATAGCAATTTAAAAGCACGATCAAATTTAAATAATAACTAGAGCTGTCTGAAGAGAACACTTCTTTTCAGGCAAATGTGAAATTAAGTAATCTGTTTCATGTTGCGGTAGACATTTTTCTGAATGGCTCACACAGAACATAAACCTCAAAAGCCAACAGCATACTGTTGGGGGGATAATTTCTGTTTGCCCTCAGTTCAGTGTTCTGTCCCGTTAACAGCTCTGCCTCTAAATATGCATGACATTTCCTTTCAAAAATTTTCTGTTTAATGTTTCAAATGCACACACTAGAGCTGACTTAGTAAACCAATTCCCTAATAATGAGTCATCTGGCCAAACATGAGTCAGAGTAATAAAGCTCTGGAGACACTTCACTGTTTGAACTTTAGGGACATATATAAACCTGTGAACAATTTCACAGCCTCAAGAAAGAATTTTTAACTGTTATGAGAGACTGGGTAAGAGAGAACCAGCACTTCCCTGTTTTCATGTCTTATCTTTTCTGAATTTGTAACATTGATTAGGATAACCTCTGTTCTATCATTTTTTATTTACAGAGATTGCAATGATCATGTGTAGCATTAAAATACAAATTTCATAGACAGTATGTTTTACTTTATGTATCTAAAACATGTTTTTTTTCTTGAACATTTGGCAACTATAATCAACATGAGATTAACTGTTTCATCAGAATGTGTTTACATAGTTGCATATTATCAAATGGAATTTAGTTTCTGAAAAATGGAATGAAAGTATGGAACCAAATGGCACAGCTAGAAGTCAGAATATTACCCACCTTGTATTTTAGTTAATTTTACTGTGATCTATTGGCCACCCAAACAGATTTTTTTTTCTGAAAGTCTTCTAGTTTCTCTTGTCTTCAAGCCTATGTTCATTGGGGCATTAAGTAATGTACCTTCTATCATTTCTTCTCTCTTGAATTATTGTTCTCTTTCCATTCTTAGTGTTATCATCATGTTTTTTTAAGTATTTTGTTTCTCATCCAGACAGCTTCCTACTGGTTTCCCTGTTTTAGAGTTAGAGAAATAATAATGAGACATTGATAAAATAACAATTAGGCAATGATAAAATGATAAGAAAATGAGGCATTGACAATGAGTTGTAGTGGGTGTTTTACAAAATACACATTGATGGAGAATAAATTTTATGTGTGGTTCCCTACACCTGTTATGGTACGCCTAACTACAACTTAGTTATTGAATAATAGTTTCCTTGTATGCTTTTCTCATTACTGGGCTATTGAATTTGATGACAAGTGAAAATTTTGAGAGTTCAAGATCATCTGAAAAAGCTTCTCTACTTTACGAACATTGCTGTTTTAGAATTATTTTCTGTGTACCTCCAGTATCCTAGTTTGGATGTTAAAGTATTTCATGCTCACCTCCATGGTAGTGTTATAACACCGCAGGATTATTAGTGAACTGCCTCAACTTTAGTAGCTATAATTGATTCTGGTGTATTCATCAGAATGACAGCCACAGTTTGTAGAAAAGAAAGAATCAAATAATTTTCTTATAAAACATGTGTTTAATAGATCTGTAGCTTTTTATTTTTGCTGCTGCTGAGTCATTTTTACATTTTATAACTTGGTGCTGGTACTTCTTGAGAATGATTGCCTTATTAACATATTACTTATTTGTAACATTATGTCAGTAACTTATTTTCTTGATATGTTAAGAAAATTCCCTCAGAGTAGATTGAATAGACCAGTGTATTTCAAACAATGACCCAGGAGCCCTGGAGATTGGCAGAAGTGTCCCGAGCCTGCCTTAGAACGAAGGGGTTGAGGCTGGAACCTGCTCTAGCAGCTCTACTTTCTTTTGTTTTATATGCCGGGCTTCTTTTCCATCAAGAAATTCATTTGACTGAAAAGTGCCACAGTGAAAAAAGTCTGAAAAATTATAGAATAAGTTTCAAATCCAACAAGGAAATAAACCAATTTACCTATGGCAAACACAGGTAATGTGAAATGGGCAGCTCCTCTAGGTGAAAAATAAGGAACGGGAGAGACAGACTACAGTGCAGATCCTGAGCAGACACCATGGAGATGTGACATGCACACTCTGATCACACCTGGAGGAGACATCCAGCAGGTGGGAAGTGAAATAGCACTTACCCGATAACACAACCTGGCTTGCCTAAAGTTTTACACTTTAAGATTTAAAATAAAGGGACTTAGAGGAGGGATTTGAACTTGTAAAAGATTACTAGACTCTGCATTCTTTAAAAAATAAACAAGCACAAATGTTCTTTTGCAGGATATGTTCTGTAGTGCTTGTTCTTAAAATCTAAGAAAGGGAATGTTTGGGCTAACATGTTACATCAGATGGAGGTTGGACGTTTTGATTTCAGTACTATGTGTGGTAACTAAGGTGAATGCATTAAAACAAACATTCCTCTCAATGAAATCTTTCTCAGTGTCTGCACAGCTGTTAACTCTTTGGCCCAGAAAACTGCAGCAAAAGCCAGCAGTAATACAACTTATTCAGGCTGGCCCATAAACTGTTTAGTGAGTACTTTGCTTTTGGAGAACAAAAAGAAGAGATCACCAATGTGGAAAAGTTTTAATAAATGACTATGTTCCATAAATTAAAGTAAATGACCTATTTTTAGCCATTTTAAAATAAGAAGCAAAATAGATGGACTTCAAGTTTTGACAAAAATCTTGCCAGATGTAAATCCTTAAAAATTATAATTCTAAAAATGTAAGTGCAGGACCACCAACTGCTGCTCAGACTCTTTTGTCTTGACATTAATCCAAGAGAAAGGGAAAAAACATGTATGTTTGGCTGTGTTTCTCTCTCTCTCTTTCTCTCTCTGTGTGTGTGTGTAAACACTTGATATTTGATGCAATCAATAGTCTGGAGTAGGAACATTTTCATTTTGATGAAAATAGAGAGGGAAGTTGAGTTCATACATTGGCTCTTTGTGTTGATTTCTTTTTATCACCAACCATCTGACCATATGGATGCACTAATAATGTGCAGAGTTTTGGCTACAAGTCCAAAGTAATGAAGTAAGGGAGAATGGTGAATTCACCCAGTTCATTCTACTCTGGGACAGACGTAAGGCCAGACAAGCATGCTTGCCCTAATGCAGCACCCTTCCCCCACATTCACCTGTGCTGCTTTTTCTTTCTTTTGAAACGTTAGTAAGTGGCTGAGCCAGAACTCAGATGCAGACCGTCTGATACCACTTACTATGATAAATGAAAAAAAAAATCTATAACTGCAATCCTTCAAAATATAAAACCTAAGGGAGTCAGGAAGAGAAGGGAGAAACAAAGACTATTACTTATTGTTAGGCTTTGAAATGTGAAATGTAATTCTCAAAGAGATTCCTGTAACTTGTGGTACATGTCTGCTTGAGCAAACACCTTTTTTTTTTTTTTTGCTAATAGTTGAATGAATAAACTTGAATTCGTCCTTGACTCCTCCTTTTCTTCCTGTTGCATTTGTAGTTCATCAAAAAATCTTGTCTGCTCTATCTGCAGAATATACTCAGAATCCATCACTTTCCATCACCCCTCCCTCCATCCCACTATCTGTCACACAGGTTAATGCTGTGGTCTCTTTAACAGATCCACCTGCTCTCCATCCAACCTGCATGATCTATCCTCAACACAGCCACTAAAGCAGTTCTGTTGAAAACGAAGTTAGATCAGGTTCCCCTTCTGCTCCAAGCCTCCCAATGGCTCCCATTTTAGTCTAGTGAAAGTCAGTGCCCCTGCCTGGGCCTACATTACACTACAGGATCTGGCTTCTTTAACTGCTTTGAACCCATTTCCTTTTACTTTCTCCTGGTCTGTCTCTGAACTAGCTTAGAGGGGCTGTCCTGTAATGGTACTTGAACATACCAAGAGGGTTCCTGTTGTAACACTTATGCATTCACTCTTCTTTCTGCCTGGAAAAGCTACATACAATGACCCCTTCCTCGCCTCTCTTCTTATCAAGGCCTTCTGTGACCTTTCTAATATTCTCCTCTCAATTTCTGTGACTCCCAATCCTCTTTCCTGCCTTATCTTCTTTCTTAGAGCATGTCACCCTCTAGCATACTACATAGTTTTCTTATTTGTGTCTTCTTGCACTAGAATATGAACAACATGAAAACAGGGATTTTTATAGGTTTGTCAACTTATATGTTTCCCAGTGTATTAGTCCATCCTCATGTTGCTATAAACGACTGTCCAAGCCTGGGTAATTTATAAAGGAAAGAAGTTTAATTGACTCACAGTTCCACCTGGCTGGGGAGGCCTCACGAAACTTACAATCATGGGGAAAGGGGAAGCAAACATGTCCTTCTTCACATGATGGCAGGAAGGAGAAGTGCCAAGCAAAAGGGGGAAAAGCCCTTTATAAAACCATCAGATCTTGTGAGAACTCACTCACTATCATGAGAACAGCAGCATGGGGGTAATACCACCGTGATTCAATTACCTCCTGCGGGGTCCCTCCCAGGACATTTAGGGATTATGAGAACTGCAATTCAAGATGAGATTTGGGTAGGAACAAAGCCAAACCACAATCACTGAGTGTCTAGAACAGCACCTGGCAAAGAGTAGGTTCTCAATGTTGAATGAATGGATGAATGAACGATGGATGAATTTCAGGGAAATAAAAACGACACCACTTAAATCAAGGGCCATTACTTAATGAACCATTAGCTGGTAATGGAGTGTCACAAGGGTTACAAATTAGTCGATGAGTAGTTTTCTTCCTTTCAGAATTTCCAAAGGCATACATTTAACCTTGGGAGTTTCCTTTATGTAATTAAGAAATAATCACGCTCAGCTACATCATAGGTTTGAGGTGAGGATTAAACGACATAATCCAGTGTATTAACATAGATCTTGAAACACTATTTTAAATTACTTATGTTTTTTGTTTTATTATTTTGACATCTGGAATCATTCAGAGACACAGTGGAAAAGAAAACGGATCTAAAAAGCTCTATTCTTGGAAACGAACCACTGAATTATTTTAATTGTAGCAAATCTCAGACTATTGATCCAACTGACCCAATTTTCTTTTAGAGATAATGACAGTGAATTCCCTAGCTAAGATAGCTATAACACTTTAGAAAATTATGATATACGGTATATGCACATACACTGAAACTGATGAAAATCAGATAAAATTCATAGCTTCCTGATTTAAACAACACATTGAAATAAGCATTTGTTTTCTTCAAGTTCACACTGTGGTAGAAAAGGAGCACATAAAAAAGAATTATATTCCAAAACGTTTACATCTCCTAGTACCTTTACTTCCATGATTCAGTTCTCAGAAACTCATTATTCAGTTATCAGTTGCTTTTTGGTCTTGAACCAATTACTAAGCCTAAAATAAGAATATATCACTTATTTTATGGGAGAACAGACACACATTAATAGGGATGTTTCTTCCAACGGTCAACTCTATGAGACTTTAAACAAACTTTCCATTGCAGACTTTAGGAGGAAAAACACAAGTCAATTGACTTGATTCTAAGATAGTACTTAAATTAAGTAGTCATATGCATATAGCAAGTATTAAATAAATGGTGGGGAGAAAAAAAAAAAAGAGACAAAGGTGGCAATAAATCACCATGGAGCATTAAAAATCAAAACTCTACCACTGTGTTATTCAGTACGGTTTCCAGACCAGGAACTTCACCTTCACCAGGGAGCTTACTGGAAATGCAGAACCAATACCCCCACCCTAGCCCTCCTGAAATATTAGGGTAGGACCAGAGGCATACGCATACGGTTTTAACAAGTTCTCTGAGTAATTCTTATACATTACTCTATTATATACATCTTACAGTCCTAAATATCTAATTGTTAATATTTGAGAGGTTGTTAGGATCAACAATATATGTGGAAAATATTATAAAAACTTTTTCACAGTCAAATTTAAACAAAAGATTGTATAGGAACTAGACATTACTTCAAAACACAGTAACAAAAATAGAACTGGAATTATATTTTAAATGCCTTGTGGCATCTACAGTTATCAAATATTTAAGTTCTTCATTTCATCTCTCAATAAGAGAAAGCATAGTTTGATTAATAGGTTAAGTATTCTTAGAAATTCTGAAAGGTAATATTGACATCGTTAATTTATACATGAAACAAATAAAAAACAAGAACTTCTTGCAACTTCTCAAAACAGTATGGGAAATAATTTTGAATAAGAGTTTCTGGTTTTTAGAATAACTGTATCTACTTAGCCTGCTGTTGCTTTACTTTAATAATGAAAGATATTTATTGTTTTCTACTCTAAAGAAAGCTGTGCAAGGAGAACAAACCCATCCTGTCAGCCATCTGAATAATGTCATGAAAAAATCATAGTGTTGGAGTTGGAATCCTAGCTTCATTACTTACATGGGACCTTGGCCAAGATACCTTACTTCTCTGAGCTTGATTTCTTCAAGTGTGAAATGTGGATAATAATAATTACTCTAGAGTTATGAGACTTGGAGAATATATATAAAAGAGATACAGATATAGATACACATATATAGAGAGAGATAAATATATTTTTTAGAGATAGATATACTAAGAATATATATTAGAGAGTAATGTACATAAGCTATATTTCTTAGCACATACATGCCAAATAAATGTTAAATTGCTATTAACAAGATTTTATGCTCAACTAAATCTTTTAGTTAGGAAAAATGTATGACTAAACTACAGAGTTACAAAGATAGCCAAACTAGGAACAAAGTAAAAAATTGATTTCAAATGTTTGAGTTTATATTTTCAAAATAATCCTCAAAATAATTTTCAAAATTATTTAAAAAATATCTAAACCAAATAAAATTTTAATTTGAGTCTGAATCACTCCGTTCACATACATTCATTATGACCTTATCCTGTGCAAGAACTTGGTGTGTTCAAAGGATATAACAGTCTTTAACCTCATAATGTTCAACCCCAAAGGTAATTTTTAAAAATCTGATAAAACAATGTAAAAATTCTTTGGTTTCAGATTGAAGATTAGGGATAATGTTTTAAATAAATTTCTAATACATTATAAATTTATTTTAAAATTTTCAATTATAGTATAGATTATAGTAGAGACGAATTAATATTATAATACAGGTGTGCTATCAAATTTACAGTATGTATTAATATATTATAGGTTAATAATTGAATGGAGTTAGTATATATATAATTCATGAATTTTTGCTAGGTAGAAGTGCAGAAAAATTGAGTCAAGTAAATTGTGCACTTTGGTTTATTTTTAGATAGAAGGAACTTAAACTCATTTATGTGATGGTAGAAGTGCTTTAGTAGAGATAGAAAATGGCAAAGAAAGAATGTAAAATTGTAAAAACTAAGTCCTTGGGGAGGAAAAAAGTGGCTTGGGGAGGCATGAGTCTTTGACTGATGCGTGTACCTCAATGCCTACTTGAAGAGGAAGGCTGCACATATGGTGTCAATGCTAGTAAGTTGGTAAACTTGGTGTTGGTAATGAAAGGGTTAACTTATTATTGCTTCTAATTCTCAATGGAATTTTGAAGTAAGGCAATGAGCTGATGAAAGGATATTAGCAGTTTGAGGAGATGAGAAATTTGGAAATAGTAGTTCTGAAAAATGGGACACATAAAATAAGAACGTAAAAAAACTGCTGGCATATTTTAGTGCCTATTTTAGATTTGTGGTTATGAATTTAATTTAATCAAGGGTTGGTTGCCACCCAAATTTTTGCTACTGTGTCCAACTGCTGACTGGACCTTCTTGGGCACTGAATGTTGCCAAACCATGCCTATCAAGCCCATCTGGGCTTTGTGCATGGAACAATTCAGCACTCTGACAGGGTCCAGTCAGTTGCCACATCCTCTTTCTCATCTATGGCTGGTCCTTACCCTCTCTACTAAGCTTGAGAATAACCAAGTTTTAAAAAAAGCATATCATAGTATCTCCTCAGGAAGGGGACAATGACCCAGTGATCATTTTCTGGCATGTCTCCCTAAGAGGCCCAGTTGGTTGGTAGATTTGGTGTTGGTGATAGGATAGAGAAATTTTATTATTGATTATATTCAGTCAGTGGAGAGAGAATTCATTGTTATAAAATGAAGGTTTTGGGAAAAATAATATTCAACATCTCTTTGAACTCTAAAAATTCTATCACTCTTTGTTGGCTGCCACATCTTATTATACCCAAGAAAAAGTGTGTAAAGCTTACATAAGGTAAACCTAAAAGGTTTGTAAGTATGCTGTCATTTCTGATATGGATTCTACATATGCCCATTTGGAACAAAATTTATTAGAGTAGTTGAGACTTTGAAAATACTTTTCCCTTTCTATTCAAAATAAGTTCCCTGGAAGTTCAGTTAAATCTAAAACTTAGAATGTATCGAGCATTTATTATATGCCAGGTAATGCTCTATGTATTTTCTCCCTTATGGTCTTATTCAATAAGATAAATATACCAGAATGAATGGTCTGTTAAGTTCCTACTACTCTCATTTGATGAGGAGATCTACAGGCTTTAAGTAACCTAAGGTTTCACTCGAAGTGTGGAGCTGGGGTTAGACATAGGTATCCAATCCTATGCCTCCTGCTTCTCAGATAACTTCCACTTAAAATAACTGCTCTCTTTGAATATGATATAACTTAAAATTATGCTTGAACAATTACTAAAGTTTGCTACCAATCTGAATATCTATGTTCATCCAACTCTATCAAATATGGCATCATATCTCAGTTGATGAGCAATGGTAATATGATGTTAACAATTTTTAAATGAAAACATTCCTTTAGATTTTAAGCTATTGTACTAACAGATGAAAAATATGAAAGCTCCTAAAATTCAGAATGAATATAAAATGTCATTCTGACATTTTCAATGTTAGTCATAAAACACTTAACATAGTTTTTGAATATTTTCCCATTCAGAGCTTTTCACTTGGTTTAATTATTGCATAAATGTTTATTGAGATTCTGCTTATCAGCAAACATTCATTAACTATTTATGGGTTAACTTAAAGTTTCCCAGCCTGGAGGTAACCAAGATTATCAAGTTATATGGGTTTCTATGTGGCAGGCTCTATTCTAAATGCTTTAGGTACACAATTCTACTTAATCCTCATAATAAACCCCATGAGGTACTATAATGATCATCCCCATTTTCCCATGAAAAAACTGAAGGATAGCTAGTTGAAGTTATATGGCTGATGTCACATAAGTTCTTTGCTTTTAATCACTGTGATATATGTATATACACACACACACGTATACATATATATACGTATATGTGTATATATGTGTGTGTGTGTATATATGTGTGTATATATACATATATGTGAGAGAGATTTGTATATACATATAATATTTATGTGTTTTTTTAATTAGACTATGTGAAGTTTATAATTTAGTGTATTCTTGTACACTTAGGGATTAAGAGGAAAGAGGTAACTAAGTATAAAAACTGAAACAGAGGAATGCAGAAAAGACTATAGGAACAGAGCAGAATGCACTTGACTCTGCCTGAGGTGGGGTGAGAAAATGATCAGAAAAGCATTGGTGAGGAGATGAGGGTGCTAGAGGGTCTAGAAAGATGCAATGATGTTTTCCCAGAGGTGAATGAAGAACATTCTACCAAAGGAAGCCCTGCTTAGAAGGAAACAGGGTGGTATGAGGATGCAGCCCTCGTGGGAAAGTACAAGTACTCTGGCACTGATAATCCAAAGAAGGTATAAATGGAAAATTGTTGGGAGATTGCAGCAGAACCTTAGCAGAGGCCAGATTTTGAAGTCCCTTAAATGGAATGCTTAGAAATTATGCTTTAGTCTCCAAGTAGTGGAAACTTCTAAAATTTTAAGCGGGGAAGTGTCATGATTTCGACTATTGTAGGAATTTTACTTAGGTCTTATTGTAGAGGTGGATTCAGATGCTGTAAGCAATATAATAATTTAGGAGGTTATTGAAACAGTGATCATAGAGCACAGATGTTTCAATCCCTATGAAAACTAAAACAATATATTAATTCAAAACCATTGTGTACCTTTTGACTAGTAGTCCCAGGTTGAGCTGGAATTCAAAGCTGGACAAGATACATTAATAATATTCAATAACATGTTTTGACATTTTTCATTGAAGGAATTCAAAGTAATTAATTACTGGCCTTTCCATTACCCTATTTTCAATGCCTCATTTAGTGTTATACTTTTGACATCACTGTTTAAATATACATTTGCTCTCACTTGTCACAGGCTTAGCAGGGTTCCAGTAGATTCTGCCAAGCATGACAACCAACAACTAAAACAGTTTGTAAGTGCAGAGACCTTAAAAAATACACCCCAGTCACCATTTTTGGACATCTCAGAACCAACAATATCATGCAGAATACCATGCCAGATAAAATATATTAAAATTAAAACATATGGGGTTTAATTTTAACCCTTTTTTAAATCAACAGATTAAAGTTGGATGAGAGCTATGACTATACTTACAGAAAGCTTTAAAAAAGAATAAAAGCCACTTCTTGTAAGGTTTGTGTATGATTACAATTATGGAGACATAACTCTAAATTTAAAAGAATGCTTACTTTAAAATTACATAATATATAAAATTCTCTAAGTACCTTCACATATGTCAGTTGATGAGTGGAATAACTTTTAAGATTGGTAAGTAAATAATATCATTACTATGATTCTATAGATGAAAACAATGCATCTCAGAAATATCAAAAAATGTATTCAAAGTCAAAGTCAGTAATTTGTTGAATCAGCACTGTACCGTAACTCAGATTTCCTTAATATAAATTATATGCTACTTCTTCTTGATCATATCGACTGCCAGGGGTAAATAAATAATCATTTATTCATCTATTCATTCATTCATTCATTCTTCATACATTTACTTAGTGCCTATTAGTACAAAACACTGTATTGGGTGCTGTGAGATTTATGGAGATTATAAATCAGCTTTGTTGCTTAGGGGACCAGCAAGGGAAATAAGAGGTTCAGTAATAGCTGTGAAGGAGTGGAAAATCATGCCTAACGAGACAGTTACAGAAAGGAATATGAAAGCTCATCATTGAAATAAATGATTTCCGGCTAAGGAATCATGGAAAGCTGTATAAGCAAAGTGGTATTTTAGGTGAGTCCTATGAGTGGTTGGGATTTGGGCAAAGAGAGATAGGGTGTAAATTCCAAGGAGTGAAAACAGAATGAGCCAAAGAAGAGAGGAAATCGAGATGTTCTTGAGAAACTGTGAATCATCCATTTCTCTGGTGTAAAGTTTGAAGGTAGAAGGAGAAAGATAAGGCTAAAAACATTGTTTAATAACTGGACTGAGGTGTTCATAATTTTCATAGGAGGCAGAATGGGGTGATGAAAAATAATAAAGTCACACAAGTTAAGGTTCAAATAGCTCTGCTGCTTAAGAAACTGTGTGACCATGATCAATTTATGTAATTTCTCTAAAATGTTCATATGCCATCTATAAAATGTGGACATTTGTAAAATATTTGAGAAATATTTTTCAAATAAAAAATTTTTTACCTTCAGTGTGAATGTGAAGATCAAAGAACAGGATGTCTGAAAAACAAATGGCACAAGAAGGCCTTCAGTATAAAATTATTTATTTTCCTATTCTTTGGAGTCAGTGGGGGAACAGGGAGTGTGTTTGCTGAAGATGGTGATGTCATGAGAATCAGTTTTAGTAAATCAAATGTGTTGGGTAAATTAGAGGAGACAGGGACTGGGCAAGGTGGCTCATTCCTGTAGTTCCAGCACTTTGGGAGGGCAAGGTGGGTGGATCACTTAAGCCCAGGAGTTAGAGACCAGCTTGGGCAACATGGTGAAACCCTGTCTCTACAAAAAATGCAAAAATTAGCCAGGCATGATGGTGTACACCTGTAGTCCTCCAGGTACTTGGGAGGCTGAAGTAGGAGGATGACTTGAGCCTGGGAGGTTGAGGCTGCAGTGAGCCATGATTATGACACTGCACTCCAGCCTAGGTGACACAGCAGGACCCTATCTCAAAAAACACTAAAAATAAATAAATAAATAAATAAATAAATAAATAAATAAATAAATAAAATAGAAGAGAGATTAAAAGATGAGAAGCAGAAAGTCTTTCATTATTATTATTATTTTTTTACAGTAAGGCATGGAAAAAATGCTTCAATGAGGTAACACTACTGGGAATATATCTAGAATTATAAAAGAACACTGAAACAAACTCTAATTACATCAAGGTAAAGTACTTACAGGAAAAGAAGAAATCAAAATTAATTTTAGAATATTGCCATAGGAAAAAACTGAATGAAACCAAACTTTGAAATAAAAAGACTTTTATACTGAGCTCATATTCAAAACAGGGGCTCTAGGTCTTTTGGTCCTCTTATCTTTGATTTCTAAGACAGGTCATTTGGATGACACAAGATATTGTCAGCCTTCTGCACCTGGATAATTTCCACCTTTAAGTACAGCTATTTAGGAAACTCAACAGAATTACCAAATAGGGATTCACTTCAATGGCTTTTTAAAAAGACTCTTGAAAATTACCGACTTTGAGCTTAAGAGTGCGCCAATAGTTTACTTGACCACAATTCTAGTATCCGAAAACCCATATGGTCAAATAGGAATTTGCAGCTCTTTGTCAAATGGTTTGACTATTGAGCCATTCTTTTTAAAATGGATGTGTGAGGTGTCAAAGCCACCCTCTCCATTTGTTATATTCATTTTACAGAGTCAAAGTAAGGCTTGAAGGAAACTCTTGTTTTTCCTGAACTTCTAACAGTAAACATGTAAATTTTTCTAAATGTTTAAGTATCAACTAAATATTTATGAAAGTAATGACTGAACTCATATAACTAATATAATTGACATTTATTGAGTATTGTCTGGGTGTAACATGCTGCTTAAAACTAGGCCTTGAATAAAAGAAGTGGATGGAAGAGGAAGCATGCGTGACTGTGATGTTTACAATAAGCTGATGGGAAATGAGTGTGTGTGTACACGCATGCCTATGAAATGAAATAATCAAACTCTATTCCCCTAAGCTTACTTGACTCTTTCTCCTATCAGAGTGGCTGAAAGAATTCAGTTACTTTTTCAGGGTTTCCTACACTAGGACAATTCTAACTTGAAAATTTAATATCTAAAAGCAATATTTTGTAAACTGGAAGACACGTTCCCCCGCCTTGACAGGCCACTGCCATCCACAGAGGAGGCCTATCTGGACCCTATCTTCCTTGACCAAACTAAGCCACCAGAGCTCCCAACTGAGTGGCTGACTATACAGTGTGGCTGTAGCTGGCAAGGCCCAGCTGAGTCAATCTCCAGAAAGAGGCTATAATTAAAACCAGAAACTCACCACTTTCTAAGAGATTATCTGGAAAAAAAAAATCCCACCATGCTTTTCATCCCTGTTTATTTAAGCCTTTACCAAAACTCCAAACTTTCCAATATATTTGCTTTCATTCAGATTCTAATATCTATATGTATATGTCCCTCCTGTACTCTCACTCAATCCTTTCCCCATCCCAACTCCCTAACACTTTCCAATATCCCCACTGTTACTTAGCAAAATCCTCCTTAAAACTTCTGTTTTCTAAGAGATAGGGTCTTGCTCTGTTACCCAGGCTAGAGTGCAGTGGCCCAATCATAGCTCTTTGCAGCCTCAAATTCCTGTGCTCAAGGGATCCTCCCACCTCAGCCTCCCTAGTAGCTGGGACTACAGGTGCATGCCACCACACATAGCTAATTATTTTTAATTTTTAGAGACAGGGTCTCACTATGTTGTGCAGTCTGGTCTCAAACCAAAATCCTCTTTAACTTCATCTCTTCCCTGGACAGCCCCTGTACGTTTTTGCTGTAATTAATTGCTGGCTGTCCCTGCCATATTTTCAAGTTGGGGCTGGGTTTTTACTCACATCTCAATATTCACAGAACCTGGAGCAGGTATGCATGCCATCTTAGTTTCTCACTGGCACTCATTCATAGATGATCCCAGCACTGGCTCACTGTCCTCTTTGCTACTATTTCTCTTTTTGTTCTCAGTGATTTCTCAATGGATATCCATGGGAGTGATTATTCAACACTCTGTCCTTCAAATACTTTGCCTTCCTTACTTCCAAAGATGTTTTCCCCCATCCAACCTTAGCACTCATTACCCTGTAATTTTCAAAACCTGTACTACATAACTAAATTTTGATCCCATGCATATACTTTCTCAATCACTATTATCTATGTTTTCAACTTTCTAAGTTTACTGTAGTGTTCTCATTTCAACGACATACAGACAGTTAATTTATGGACCCCAGCACTTTTTAAGAGAACATAAGCCCCTATAGTATTCCCCATTTCTTTGCAAAGAGTCCACGATCCACCATGCTATTTATTTGGCAAATCTCAAAAACTAGTTAATTCCACCTCTTCAACTGTACTTCTGCACACAAGCACCAAGAAGGGTGGGAGAAAAACAAACAAAAAATGCCTGATGTCTGTTAAAATTTATGACCACAAATCTCAAGTGGGCTCTCATTACAGCCCAGTATTTTTACTGCATTTCTTTACCCAATTCACTTTCTCAGTCTCCTAGCAGGTATTTTGTATCTCTCTCCATCACTCGTTAAATCTTCAGATCTTCATTCTCAGCTAATTACCTCATTTATTATTTTACTTAGAAAGTAGGATAATTCAGAAGAGAACTACTTCAGAGTCCCAAAACCAAATCTTCCAAGCTATTTGCATCTGTACATCTATACTCTCTCTTCTTTCCTAGGAAAATTAACGAACTGGTAAAAAATAGCCAAGGCAATTTTGAAGAACAGGCAGGAGGATTTACATTCAAGATATTACAATTTATTAGAAAGCTATAGTAGTTAAGAGAACATACCATTGACACAACAAATAGCTAAACAGTGAAAACAATGAGAATTGGAATGGAAAAGTGTAGAAACAGACCAAACATGTGCATTCATCTGACTTATGAAAAAGTGATGCTGCAGTGTAATGGAGACGGTATGGTCTTTTTAATAAACAGTGTAGGTCAAATGGGTATAAACATGGAAAAACTAATCTTGAACTCTCATTTACACCATACTAAAAACTAATTTCAGATGAATCGTAATCTAAATATAAAAACAAAACAATAAAACTCTTAGGGATAAAAGACCATGGTCATGATCTTGGGGTAGAGAGAATATCTTCAATAGGACATAAAAAGAAAAAGATTATAACATGGATTACAAGAAAATTAAAACCTCCTGTTCATTAAAAAAAAGAAAAAGAAAAACAACTAAAGAAACCAAACACACCACAACCACTAAAAAAATACACTAAAAAACCAAAACACTGTTGAGGAGAATGAAGAAGCAAGCCACAGCATGGGCAAAGAGACTTGCAATACAAATATCTAACAAAGGAATAGAATATATAAATAACTACCACAAATTAATAAGGCAGAAACAATCATCTAAAGAGAAAATAGGCAAAATATTTGAATAAATACTTCTTTAAAGGGGATATAAAATTCATTCATCAAAATGTGAAAAGATGCTCAACTTTATTAATTGTCAGGAAAATGCAAATTTAAACCATAATGATGTAGCAGTGCATAATGACCAGAGTGGCTAAAATGAAAAAAGATAATAATAAATGTTGACAAAGATATGAAGCAAGTAGAACTTTCTATACAATTACTGGTGAGAGTATAAACTGGTAGAATCACTTTGGGAAACTTGAGCAGTATCTACCAAAACTGAATATACACATCTCTTTAACCCAGGATTTCCACTTCTTGATAGATATCTGAAAGAAATGCATACCTATGTTCACAAAGAAACATACACAAGTATTTTTATGGTAGCACTGTTTATAATAACCCAACTATGGAAACAACCCAAATGTCTATTAACAGTAGAATGGGTAAATAAATTGTAATATGCTTATGCAAAGGAATACTATTCAATGATAGTGAATAAATTATATATACAGGAAACAACATTGAAAAATTTTACAAACATAATGCTAAAAGAAACCAGACATAGAAGAGTATCCTCTCTGTAACTCAATTTGTATAAAGTTCAAAACCAGGCAAAATTAATTTAAGGTGTGAGAAATTGGGAAAGTGATTATCCATGGTGAGGGGTACCAGTTGGGTAGGGGGTTGTTTTAAGCACAGCAAATTTATGAAATATCCTATTAGAAATAAACATTATTTGGGTTACCTTTGCATTTGTTAACAGTGATCATCATGGTATTTCAAGTGGGATAAATGAGTAACAAAATAGTAAAAACACAAAATTACTATCAAAGATATGAATTCAATTCAGATTGTCAACCTTTCCTTCTCTAAAGTCTGCATAAAACAGGTCTAGGTTTTGCAAAACTTACAATTCTCTTTATGAAGCCTTCACTATATTCTCTTTTAAGAAAAGAAAGACATTTTTAATCCATATCTTTATTTGCAAAACTGTAAAAACAAAAGTGAGTAAATTACTTTGAAATAAATCAAACACAGGCAGTCACTTTCCCAATCAACCTTTTATCTCATCAGGACAACTGTGAACACCTAGAATACTGTTTCTCAAAGCCCAGTGCATAGAATCCCTACATGACTACCCCTCTTGGAATCTGTTGCCACATCAATATAAAATGGGCATAACAATAGCAACTATCTAAAGTTGTTAGAAGGATTAAATGAGACAATGCACATAAAATTCATTAACACAGTGACTGCTCAGCAGATGGTAACATTTAATACTAACAGTCTTAATTTATTTTTGATAATGTCATCATCATAATAACCTGACATGCTCACTAAATCACTATTGATTTCTAGACTCAACCCTGGACCTAACCAAAGCTGAAGGGCCCAGAAATCTGCATTTTAACTAGCATTTGGACTGATTCTTTTTGCACACTACAGCTTGAGAACTACTATCCAGAGATTAGGGCTTACTTCTTGTTTCTTCTTCATAGCTCCAATGCAGGGGTCTGTACACATGAATGCTTATTGACAGGCTGACTGATATTCAATATTGCCAGACTAGTATGATGTAAATTATTAAGGGAATCTGCAATTTGTTTTAGATTTGTGTAGTAAAAGAAAATAGATTTTTAATTTTTGACTCCAGAAAAATAGAAAGGGAGGGCTGTTTTGTTAACAGTATCAAAAGTAACTTCAGCTTCAATTATGTAAACTCTTTGTCATTTGAAGATATTTGAATCATGTCACACTTCTCATAACCCATTTTATTTCCCTTAAAATAGTGTAGCTCGTTTCAGTTTTTTTATTGCTTCCTTTTTTTTTAGAAGATCCACAAGGCATAGACATGTGTTTACAGAGAGAACAAATGACCATATTCTCTGGGACCTGCATTATTAACTCATTTATGCCTAGTGTTCCATTATTGGAATTCTAAGCATGTGGGAGTTATTTATATACTACTGCTCAAGATCATTACCAGAGTCTGATTGCAAAAATTCAAAAAATTGCAACCTCAGGCATAAATGGGTTAATGAGTCCAGAACTGGGCTTCCATAACCGCTTTATTTCTTACATCTGTGTTCATTTAAAGGAAGGTTCCAGTAATTTGTCTAAAAGGAGAAATTGCAAGTGAAAAGGTATTCAAATGTTTAATTCAAATAGAAATTTAAGTCAAATCACAGTAGGTATTTGTACTTTTTGTCTATAAAAGTTATACAATCTGTTGCACTGAATGAAAATTTTTAATGAGAAAAGAAATCTCATCAGATGTTTGATTGCATTGAAATTACAGAGAAGTTAATCTTTCACCAAAGAGAAAAAATTAGGAAATATTTTCAGCTTAGTTCCTGTTTCATTTTATTAAGTAAACATAATGGTTAAAAGATAAAACCTACATATCGTTTCAATGCAAGATGTTTAAGAACAAATTTTCTTGTTTGGTGAAAAGTCTTGAACATACGCTTTATTGTGAAAAATAAATTCATATAGTTCAGTTACATATTTTCAACCACTGTTGGCTATCTGTGTAAATCTAAATTCTATAAGTTACTTGAAGAGGTCCAGTGAGGCTTTGTGAGACATTTATTTTATGAGCCAAATATAAGCGTGTTTGGGGTTAAACATGAAGAACTTGACCTCCAGGCCACCAGATGGACTTATTATTTTCCAGCCAATAATGTATTCCTTTATAAATATCAAATACCCTTGATTTTCTGATGCCACAATTAACCTTTAAAATGACTCTGAAGTACAGTGAGACTTTTCTCATTCTCAGGAGAAGGAAGGATAATAATTTTTTTCTTTTCTGGCAATGATGCTAAGTTCTGACAGTTTGCTAAGCAGTGGAAATCATGCTGTAAGCAAAAGTCTCTGCAAGACAGAGATTCTTACAAAATAGTCCTTATTTTTCCAATGGATACTGGCTACTTTTATAGGATCCAATTCCAAGAACAACTTCACAGAAGCAAGGGTTCCCTGTCCTGCAACTGAAATCACAAGACATAGATTGAAATGGCTAAGGCTTTTCTTCTACCTCTGTCCAGCTTAACCCCTGCCCTTCCTAGTTTATCTTTGTTCCACAGGCTGAATTTGTACATCCAAATCAATTACAGTAGCCTATGTTCTGATAGGATAGAGTAAAAATATGAAAATGCGTAAACATTTTAAGTAGAAGATTTAGCTATTTAGCAAAACAGCAACAATATGAAAAGCACTTTACTTAAGCATACAAATAGTCTGATTTCTGTTGGTTACTCAGAAAATTCCAGACCTGTGAAGAGCAGCAGAAAACTGCAGATGAAGTTTGACTCCTCTTGAGCACTTACCATTGTACTTCCTTGCCTTTTGAGAACTGCTTTGGTAATTAAATATGGCCTTCATTAGGGGGTCTCATAAGAGAAAATGGCCCATCAAAGACCAAAGCAGAGTCGTACATAAACTGGTCATATTTTACATTATATCTGTTTCGTTGGCTCATTTTCTCTGATAATTCAATTCTAGATTTAAAAATGCACCAAGAGTAAAATAAAATTTTGATATTTCTTATCAGTGATGGTGAGTGTGAATTCTAGTGTGACATCTGAAACAAAATCTGAGCATGCTCAAAGGTAGAATAGATTTGGAATAGGAGACCATTTCTGGAAATCTCTGGTTGGTGGGTATTTATACATTCTCATCTTATTTAAAAACTTACAATTGACTCTGTAAAAAGGAAAACTAGACTACACTCGTGACTAGAAAATTAAGATCATTAACATTGTATCCATTTTAACACGGTACCCCAATACTATGTATCATTCATTCATTCTTCATTCATTCAATTGTTCCCCATATTTTCTGTTACTCCCTTAAGTTTGGAGCTGGATCTTAATTAAATGCTTAAGATTTCTCCAAAGAATAAATATAAGAAGTAGGAACACTTACTTTCCAGTAATAAACTGACTCCTGGATGGTGTGCAAATAGGCTGGACATAGTAGTTCTCCAGTTTAACTCCTTCGGCAGCGAGCTTGTCAAGAGTGGGCGTTTTAATCTCAGATCCGTGGTAACCCACATCTCTAAATCCCTGATCATCGGCTAGGATGAAAATGAGATGGGGCTGGGAGGTGGAAGTTGTGCTGGGCTCTAGTCTGTCTCCAGCTTGAGCTAGTAAGGCCCCTTCTTTCTCCTCTTCTAAACCCTGGCCCCAGGACAGGTAACCATAAGTGAGGAGGCAGAGGATCCAGAATCCTGCCAGCGCCCCCATTGCTAGCATCTTTCCAGGACAGACCCAGGCCTGTGGAGAAGGCGGAGGCGGATGCCCCGCACAGCCCCTGGGAGCCATTCACTCGGGTCCCAGGTGAGACGCCACGCGGAGAACCACGCGCCCCGCGCCGCTGCGGGCGCACACATGCACCCAACAGACGGTGGAGACTCTCCACCTGGCAAGAAATCCTCCTCTCCTCTCAGCTGTCACCATGTCCGACAACTTTAATCTTCCATAAGTGATGGCTTAATGGATGGGACTCCGGAAGAACAAGGAGGGCTCGCTCTTCTCCAGCATATTTCACTTTCTCCTCCTCCTCCCCACTGCCTAGAGCAGCTTCCACAGAGGGAAAAAAAAAAAAAAAAAGTTAATATCTCCCCCCAAAAGTTCTCTGGAGAAAAAAAACAAGCAAGGAATTGAGAATCACACTGGACAAGAACTTTTCGTGGCCAGAGCGCCCTCGACGTCGGGGAGCAAGGCTGACTGTCCTGGGAGTGCTGGTACGGAGGGCAGTGGGAACGGCTGTCTGTCCTGCGGTCCCCACACCTGGAAAGAACTGCGAAGTGGACACGTCGCGTCGGGCTCTCATCGGACAGATAAACTGCCGTAGTGGACGGCCTCCTGATCACCTTCTCCACTTTCCCAGGGCTCTCTGTTTTCCCCAGTCCTTTCCTAGGCGTTTGCCAATCTCCCCAACACTCACCAGGCGGCGAAGTGAGGAAAAAGCCGTTTCCTGATCTCCCTCCACCTCTGCAGAAACTCCCGGCAGCAATTCCTTTTCCCGGCTGCTGGGGAGCCTGAAGGCCAAACCCGGGTCCCTAGCCCCGTGGCCGGCCAGCGCGGAGCCCGTTTGGCCTTTGCGGAGCTGGCGCACCCGGCGCAGGCGCTACAAGCTGCGTGCGTATTCTCAGCTAACTTATTTAGCTTTGGCACTCCGAGTTCTTTTGCCTCCTCCCTCTTTTCTCTCCAGTGAATCACAGAACGGTACTTTCTTCCTTAGCTCCCCCGGGAAGAGGGGGAGGGGGAAAGGACGGTTTAGAGGCTCGATCTTTCCTTTTTCTTTTCCGGGAGGTGGATGGCCAAGGCAGAGGAGGCTTTGCCAGAGGGAGAGCTGCGTGCTGCTCGAGCCTGACGGGATTCCAGGGTATCCGCCTGAGCTACCGCGTCCCAAGAGTGTTGCCTCCTGCCCATCACCCCGCGAGAGGGAAAGGACGGCGGCGGCGCGAATGGGGAAGGGTGAAGCGGGCGCTTCTTTTTGTGGGTCTGTTGGTGAAGAGCCCTGTCTCCCATCCCTAAAGTTGCGCTTGCAAACTTTTTCTGGCTTCTGGAGGGAGTCAGAGAGAAGGAGCAGGAGTAAAAACAAAATGCGTAGGACACTCTTTCCTCTCTCCAACTTCCTTTTCAGGTTTTCCTTCATTAGTTCCCCCACCCCCATCTTCTTATTCCTTTTGTCCCTACCTCCTTTTTTTTTTTTTTTTCTTCACTAATGATGACAAATTTTAAGTTTTATTTCCTCTCCCAATAGTTGGCTTTTACAGCCTGATTCTTCGTTACCTTTTCCCTATGTGAAGATACTGGAATTGCCCGCTCCCTCTTACCTCTACCCTAACTTACCCACAGGGTGTCTCCAGCCAAGAGCATGGAGAGGAAGAGTTCTGCGTTTCTCCTTCAAGAACCGCGAAGCCAGTCTGCATTCCTGCATTAAAGAAGCCAGTGTTTCCCATCCAGTAATTCAGGGAGCTTCATCATTTCTTTCTTTCTTTTTTACTGTGTGGAGTAAAACCATTGTAAAAACTTGTCTTGGTTGTGAAAATACTTTTGATTTTACTAGAGTTATAGTTTTAAAGCCCTGCTCAAAGGCAGGAGAGGGATGTATAGTACAGTCTCTCTTTATAGAAGAGGCAATGGATGCCAAGAGCCACTGAGACATTTTTTCTAGCACCAAATTTATTCAACAGTTACTTACTGAACACCTACTGTGGGCTAGCACATTACCATATCAGATTCTCTCAATTGACTGAAACATAAATCTAGGTTGCATTTAGTCATTTATTTTTAATTCTCTCCTGTTCCTGCTGAGTTCCCAGGCAAAACTTTGTGAAATAGGAACTTTGAAAGGCGCGATGGTGCTCCCTGAAGTTAACTTTGCTAGCTGCTGTAGGCCTTCTAGTCTCTGCTCTTCCCTGTAGCCTTTCTGGCTAATCTGGGGAGAGACAGTCAGTTTTAGAAGACATGTTCAGAAAGGTGAGTTTAGCAGTTCTGTAAATTAAGTCACTACATATGTAATGAGAGTACTGAGTGTCAGGGGATTGAAAGGCACTGAGAGGTAGGGCTCTAGGCCTAATGGGCCTAGCCAGGTGCTTGAATGGGAAAGATGCAAACACTCTGATCAATCTAGCCTTTTATTTGGGGAGATAGTGACTTCTTGTGACATAGCACAAGAAGTATCCATGTTCTGTGCGAGAAGGAGGCACATTTTCAGTTGAGGTTCCAAGCCATAATAATAATAAAAACTCAAAATGTTTGGAATACTTACCATGTACTAACCATAGTACTCTATATACTGATACATACACACATATACAGTTGTATCTATCAGGGATTAGTTTCAGAACCCTGAGGGATACCAAAAATCATGGATGTTCAAGACGCTTATGTAAAATGGTACAGTATGTGTATATAACCTACATACTAATATATCTTCTATGCTTTAAAACATCTCTAGATTACTTATGATACCTAATACAATGTAAATGCTATGAAAATAGTTGTTAGAGTGTATTATTTTTATTGTTGTATTTTTTTTTTATTGTTTTCTTCTTTTCTCAAGTGTTTCCAGTCTATAGTTGGTTGAGTCCCATAATGTAGCACCTGGGAATACGGAGGGCTGACTGGGTATGTTTGTTTATATAGTGCTGTATACAGTTTATTTCTTTTCCTTCTATATCAACCTTATGAGGCATTCTTCCATTCAACAAGTATTTGGGGAGCTGGACCAATGCTAGAGGACGGGAAGGTAATGATGAAATAAATCAGTCTCTGCTCTGTTGAAATATACACCAGAGTGCAGAAGAAATACATTCATCAATGAATCACCCTACAACTCCAATAGTTACTTACTATGTTACTTACTATACAAATGTTCTGAAAAAAAGGAACATTTTCAAAGAAATTTTAAAACACAAAAAACAATATAGACTGGGTACAACTACTGGGTGGGGTGGTTCAGGGGAGTCATCTTTAAACTGAGGATGTGTTATTTTGTTTGTCATTGTCTTTCTACAGAAAACTTAGACTTAGAAATCTGACTTCAAAGCCGATGGTTTACAAAAGATATTCTTCCTACAAATGGGCTTTAAAGTCTTTGCCAGCCACATAGCACAGAGATAAAACAGCTGCCAGAATTAGAATTCTAATCCCCACACGAGGCATGCAGACACTCTATGCTCAGGATAGAAGGACAGAATTCAGGTCCTAAAAGGCCATTTCTGCATTAAACAGCACTAACACTAAGAAAGACTAAGAACTACTTACAATTACTAATAACAGCCAAGAAACAAGAATGGCCATGCCACAGTAGGCCAAATGAGATGTGACTCAAAGAGGAAAATCAAAGGCAGCTGAGTGCCCTACCCACAGTAGGCAAGACTTATTTCACATCCCTAAGGAAGACATAGAGAATGGCATCAGAGGCTATTGAATGCCCTAAGCTTTATAGTGCACATACTGGTATTGTAAGTACATATGCTTTGCATTTCTCATTATAGGATTGGGTTGCATGTGCTCTAAGCAACAGTTTTAGCATTCTCATGAAGTCTCCAGTTAAAGACCCTCTGTAACTTACTAGTTTTTTCCTGATTTTAGAATCAGCATTTTAGTATTCAGGCATCAGCTGCCCTTACAGACGTCCATCTTAGGTTTATTTCAGCTTGAATATGCCTATATTACACACAAACTCTGGTTGTGGAGTGGTTATATAAAAATTTAAGCTGTTATTTGATTCACAAAAAAAAAAAAAAAAAAGAAAGAAAAGAAAAATAGAACTGCCTAGAAATGAAATCTCTATGGACTGAGTCTTCAAGTGAGGGTTAATCTAGAGGTGAGATGAAGCTATGCCTTAAAGTATGTTAAAAATTTGGAAGCAGGAGAGAAAGTTAAAGGAAGGACATTTCAAGTTAAAGAAAAGAGAAAGTCAGTTTTGCTGAACACGTTTGGATTGGAAGATTATGGGAAAAAATGTTGGGAAGTTCAAGTGACACCAGATTTGAGAGACTTTGGAAAAGTATGAAGAGCTGGAACTTGATTCTGAGGGCATTAGGAGGAATGAAATCCTTTGAGTAGAACATAACATGATAAACTATTTTAGTGAGGTGATTTCTGGGATAGATTTATAGGGATAGAAGTTACAAATGAGCTGCTTCAATCCATCAAAGTTTGAAGAGTTGTAACTTTACTCTGAGAGTACTGAACCTATTGACTTCTTAGTGGTTTTTTTTTTTTTTTTTTTTTTTTTTTTTTTTTTTTTTTTTCTTGATTAGAGTAAGACATGATGAAAAATATAGGAAAAAAATTCCCAGGGCATTTTCAGGGAGACACTTGAGGGAGTAAAGACTAGAATCACACAACTGCCATGGTGTGTAAAAATTGTGCAGCAAAATATTCCTTAGGTTAAAAAACTATGCTTTGGTTTTGTTACCTGATGGGAGAAGAACATTTATTAAAAACTCAGAAAGATTTAATCAACTAAAGGGGGGGCAAAATGGACAAAAGAATAAGGGACGCAAGATAGGACCTTGCTTGACTGGATAATAGAAAAGAATGAGTAGATTAAATTGGGAGAATGGCCGCCAACGAAAAGGGATGGTATGATTAATGTACCACAGGGTGCCTGGGGTTCCTCAAGGGGCAGACGAAGGGTACTGGATGCCCAGAGGTTGGAGGGTGGAGTGAAGGATTGGGTATGGGGAGCCTGTCAGTCAACATAAAAGCTAAGAAAATCACAAGCAAGCAGTAAAGTGGGTAGCTAAACACTATTTCTTTGAAACATCCATGTTAAATCTCACCATTAAAATGACATTTCCCACAGCCTCCCAGTATACATGGACTGAATAGCTTATGAATTTCATACACCTAAAAAAATATTTGAAGGGATGCCTAGTAGGACAGCATGCCTGCCACACCATTTCTGTTTCTTCTGTAGGTACTTATTTTCAACTAAACATATACTCAAGTTTCAAAAAGAATCAGCTAAGTGTAGGTTTAAAAATAGTGAAAACAGCCAATCCAGAGATTTACAGACTATTAAAAAGATTTAAAACCCAATTGCTGCTTGGTTGCATTTATAAGTACATTAACTACTCAAAATGAAGGAATGTCACTGTGTTTAAATTAATACACAAATAGTCTAAAACAGATGTTTACCCTAATATGATTGTTTTGACATGGATGACATATAATAAACTCCTTATTAAGTATTATTAACTCTTTACTAGGCTATGGAACTTAGGCTGCTTTGAGCCATTAAGTTATCACAAGCAACATTCACTTTCTGATCAAGACCAAGTAGGATGGTTAACTTTCTGGTTTAGTAAATGTTGAGTTTGCTTCTGATATGGTTAGACAGTGTGCCCTCCCAAATCTCATCTTGAATTGTAGCTCCCATAATTCCCATGTGTCATGGGAGGGACCTGGTGGGAGATAATTGAATCATGGAGGAGGGTCTTTCCTGTGCTGTTCTCATGACAGTGAATAAGTCTCACAAGATCTAATGGTTTTATAAAGGGGAGTTCCCCTGCATATTCTCTCTTTCTTGCAGTCATGTAAGACATGACTTTACTCCTCCTTGGTCTTCCACCATGACTGTGAGGCCTCCCCAGCCATGTGGAACTGTGAATCAATTAAACCTCTTTCATTTATAAATTACTCAGTCTCAGGTATGTCTTTATTAGCAACATGAGAACAGACTAATATAGTAAATTGACACCAGAAAAGTTGGATGTTGCTGTAAAGATACCTGAAAATGTGGAAGCAACTATGGAACTAGGTAATAGAAGAGGTTGGAACAGTTTGGAGGACTCAGAAGAAGACATGAAAATGTGGAAAAGTTTGGAACTTCCTAGAGACTTGTTGAATGGTTTTGACCAAAATGCTGATAGTGATATAGACAATGAAGTCCGGATTGAGGTGGTCTCAGATGGAGATGAGGAACTTGTTGGGAACAGAGTAAAGGTCACTCTTGCTATGCAAAGAGACTGGCGGCATTTTGCCCCTACCCTCGAGATCTGCAGATCTTTGAACTTGAGAAAGGTGATTTAGGGTATCTGGGGGAAGAAATTTCTAAGCCACAAAGCATTCAAGAGGAAGCAGAGCATTCAAGTTTGGAAAATCTGCAGTCTATGCAATAGAAAAGTAAAACCCATTTTCTGGGGAGAAATTCAAGCCTGCTGCAGAAATTTGCACAAGTAACAAGGAGTAGAAGGTTAATCACCAAGCCAGTGGGGGAAATGTCTCCAGGGCATGTTAGAGACCTCTGCGGCAGCCCCTCCCATCACAGGCCTGGAGGCCTAGGAGTAAAGTATGGTTTCCTGGGCTGGGCCCATGGCCCCCATTTCTGTGTGCAGCCTCAGGATGTGGTGCCCTGCGTCCCAGCTGCATCAGCTCCAGCTGTGGCTAAAAGGGGCCAACATACAGCTCAGGCTGTTGCTACAGACAGTGCAAGCCCCAAGCCTTGATGGCTTACACATGGTGTTGGGCCTGTGGGTGCACAGAAGTCAAGAATTGAGCTTTAGGAACCTCCACCTAGATTTCAGAGGATGTATGGAAATACCTCAATGTCCAGGCAGAAGTTTGCTGCAGGCATAGAGCCCTCATTGAGAACCTTTGCTAGGGCAGTGTGGAAGGGAAATGTAGGGTTTGAGCCCCCACACAGAGTCCCCACTGGGGCACTGCCTAGAGCAGCTGTAAGAACAGGACCACCGTCCTCCAGACCCCAGAATGGTAGATTCACCAAGAGCTTGCACCATGTGCCTGGAAAAGCTGCAGACACTTGATACCAACCTGTGAAAGCAGCCAGGAGTGGGGCTGTACCCTGCAAAGCCACAGGGGTGGAGTCACCCAAGGGCATGGGAGCCCATCTCTTACATAAATGTGCTCTGGATGTAAGACATGGAGCCAAATGAGATCATTTTGGAACTTTAAGATGGAATAACTGCCCTGTTGGAATTTGGACTTGCATGGGGCATAGAGCCTCTTTGTTTTGGCCAATTTCTTCCATTTGGAACTGTTATATTTACCCAATGCCTGTACCCCCATTGAATGTTGGAAGTAACTAACTTGCTTTCGATTTTACAGGCTCATAGGCAGAAGGGACTTGCCTTGTCTCAGTTGAGAGTTTGAACTGTGAACTTTTGAGTTAATGCTGAAATGAGTTAAGACTTTGGGGGCTGTTGGGAGGAATGATTGGTTTTAAAATGTGAGGACATGAGATTTGGGAGGGGCCAGGGTTGGAATGATATGATTTGGCTGTGTCCACACCCAAATCTCATGTTAAATTGTAGCTCCCATAATTCCCATGTTTCACGAGAGGGTCCTAGTGGGACGTAATTGAATCATGGGGGCAAGTCTTTCCTGTGCCGCTATCTCATAACAGTAAATAATTAGTCTCCTGATCTCTGATGGTTTTACAAAGGGCAGTTCCTCTGAATACACTCTCTTGCCTGCTGTCATGTAAGACTTAACTTTGCTCCTCATTCGCCTTCTGCCATGATTGTGAGGCCTCCCCAGCCACGTGAGACTGAGTCTATTAAACCTATTTCCTTTATGAATTACCCAGCCTAAGGTATGTCTTTATTAGCGGCATGAGAACAGACCAATACAGCTTCCTTCTTTTGGAAAGTCTCTGTTGAATAGTAACAGTAATAATGTGTCAATAAAAGATGAATGCTGTGGGAGAATTAAAGTTCCAACCATGTATAAATGTAGTTACCCAAAAGTAGCAAGGTTTTTGACATCAGAAATTCAGAAAATTTAAACTGTCAAAAAGATCTTTCTTTCATTCAACAAACATCTTTACCCAAAAGCAGACTTTTAAACAAAATTTTTATGATGAGAAAATACTAAAATTTCTAAAAAATTTTAAAAAACCACTCCTATTAGTTAAATTGTAAATAAAATTCTATATTCTTTACATAGAAAATTTCTGTTTAGACTATCAATTCCTGAAGTTACCTGGCCATTAGAATCCATTAAGGATTTTTTTTTTTTTTTTTTTTTTTTTTGAGACAGAGTTATGCTCTTGTTGCCTGGGCTGGAGTGCAATGGTACAATCTCAGCTTACTGCAACCTCCAACTCCTGGGTTCATGTGATTCTTCTGCCTCAGGCTCCCCAGTAGCTGGGATTACAGGTGCCCACCACCATGCTCAGCTAACTTTGTATTTTTAGTAGAGACAGGGTTTCACCATGTTGGCCAGGCTGGTCTCAAACTCCTGACTTCAGGTGATCTGCCCACCTCAGCTTCCCAAAGTGTTGGAATTACAGGAGTGAGCCACCATGCCTGGCCTAAGGATCTTTTTTAAAAAAAGAAAATTCCTAGACCCAAGACCAAAATCAAAATACCCACAGTCTGCAACTATTTATGTTACAGATAGTGCTGCAGATGATCCTGTGTGTGTTGAGTTTTGAAAACCACTGATTTACAATCTAAATCATGAAAAAGTTTTAATAGGACTGCTTACTCGGTAAAGTTGGAGTCATTTACCAAATGCAATATGGGAAACAGCTGAAAAACAAATGGGCAAGTCTAGAGTTGGAACATCTGAGGGCTGAGCACCTAATTTCTGTCAGATGGCAGGAAGAAGCAAGGTTGAGATATGGCCAAGTCACCAGGATCAAGAAAAGAAGGGAGAGGCATTAAAGCCTAAGTGGGTGGATGCCAGAGGCAACAGTCTGTGCAGGCATTGCTGGATTCAGAGTACATTCAAACGAAAGACCAGGTAACAAGCTAAATTATAAATCCAGCTCCTTCAAAGTGAAGTCTTTCGGCAAGATTCCTGGCATTCTCCTTGTGGCATGGGCCAGAGGTGGGAGGTACCGACCTCTTGAGATTGAAGTGGGCTGCTGTCTAGTTTCAATGGGTCTAGACAGATGTGGAATCCAGGGTCAGGCTAATCAACAAGAGTAAGTGCCTGATGTGGCATCTAGGAAGCAGTAAAAAATAATGTGAATTAATAAGATACCCAGTGATAAAATCAATAGAATTTGGTGATTGGAGAATAAAAATGAGGGAGGAATAGATGATTATGCTTAGTTTCTGGTTTGGGTAACTATAGTGGTGCCATTTATAATGGTAGAAATTCTGAAGGAATTTAGCAGGTTTGGTTAATAGGTGGAAAATAATTACTTTGATTTTGAGGTCTATGAAGCATCCCAATAGAGGGGTGCAGTAGGGAGGTGCATATATGGGCCTTCACCTCAGGAAAGAGGGCAGGATGAGAAATTCCGCTGGCCTCTAGATAGTTTAGACAAAATTTCCAGGGAAAGATGGAGAATAAGTAGTGAGAATGGGGTCTGGGAGATAACTCTTTAAGGATAGGGAAGATGACATGTTGTCCACAAGGAGACAAGAAGTCATGAGAGAAACGTAACTGTAAAGATAGCAGCATTTATTGAGCTTTACTTGGTAATGGTATGGTTCCAAACTATGCTAAGTGGTTTTACATGAACTATCCCCACACTCTTTGTAGCCACCCTATGCAGGTAGGGACATATGAGGAAACCAAGGTTGAGTTATACCAGGTGACTGTAGAAAGAGTAGGAGGCAGAATAGGAACATCATAAGAGAGCAGGATATCATACAGCCAAGGGACAGTAAGCCAGCACACCAGGGAGTGGGAGAGGTTGATAGAGTTAAGAGTAATCAAGAAGACCAGTGTCATAAGGCACATATTCTAGCAGGTTTTACTTTACAAAGATATGGTCTCTGTGAATAGCTAACTAATGCCTTTTTCTTATGTAGGAGTTCACTGGCATTGACAAAGATAGAGTTCTAAAGTGTTAAAGTATTGATAAATGAAGTTAGCTTGAAAAGAAAACAAGGTTTTACCGTGAAATCTGTATAAAAGAACTGATAACCACCAAAAAATATAAACATTAAAATAAACAAGATGAGACATGTGGTTTCATGGCGTGGCTCTTCCTTTTATGTCTTTGAGATATATGGCAATTCACTTAACTTTTCTCAGCTTCAGTGACCTCAAATTTAATATGTATTTCATAAGAGTATATGTTTATATGGGGAGATGAAAGAATTTGAATAAACTTGTGTGAATAAACTTTTTTCAAAACTAAGAACTAAATATTATAAAGATAGTTAAGAGCATAGACTCTAAAGCCATCCTCTGCACTTGCTAGCTAAATGATTTAGCCTCTCTTTGCCTCATTTGTCTCATCTCTAAAATAGGGATAATAATAGTATCTACTTCATAGTGTGTCACGCTCATTAGCTATTGCCAAATAATGCTGCTTAGCAAATCATCCCAAAACTCAAAGCAACAATAATTTATTCTTACAAATCTAAGCATTGGGCCAGCTTGGCCCCAAGTGTTTCCCATGTCCTCCTGAGATTAGTGATGTAGACACATGTTCTTTCATGGCAATGGCTGAAGTATAAGAGAGTAAGCCCCATCAAGGAAGCATATATCAGACTCAGAGTATCTGCTTATATCCCATTGGCCAATGCAAAACACATGACCAAGCCCAGCGTCAAGAGATGGGAAATACATACCTCCCAGGAAGAGTTTATAACAAAGCTATGGACATAGAAAACAGGGAAGAATTGGACTGATAATTACATCTACCACGGTTGTTTTGAGAATTATACGAGTTAATATGTGAAAAGCACATAAGAACAGTGCTAGGTCTATTGTAAGCACTATTAATGTTTGTTTTAATTTGCTATTCCTATTATAATTCTTCATAAATTAATTTATAGCTTAACGTCATGTACATCAAAACCTCAATCTAATGATAATAATTTGGAACCTAACACATAGTAATCTCAAAGCAGTAACAAGAAGGTCCCAATTATTATATAGTAGAACATAATATTATACAAGAATAAAAAATACTAGTTAATGAAAGAAAGGAGAGACAAAAAAATAAATCTCATGCTATAAGAAAATAATATGTGAACATAAACTTTTCAAAATGAAATAAAGGGTAAGCATTCTGAGTAATAAACACAGCATTTGAATAAATGTGTTGATATGTGTTGCATAATTGTGTAGATTTCAGGGTAAAACCTTGTTTTCTTTTCAAGCTCATTTGTACTTATCAATACTTTGACACTTTGGATCTGTATCTTTGTTAATGCCAGCGAATTCACAGATAAGAAAAAAGCATTAGTTAGCTATTCTCAGATACCTTATCCTAAAAAAGTTGATCCACATCTTTTTTTTTTTTTTTTTTTTTGAGACGGAGTCTGGCTCTGTCGCCCAGGCTGGAGTGCAGTGGCCGGATCTCAGCTCACTGCAAGCTCCGCCTCCCGGGTTTACGCCATTCTCCTGCCTCAGCCTCCGGAGTAGCTGGGACTACAGGCGCCCGCCACCTCGCCCGGCTAGTTTTTTTTTTTTTTGTATTTTTAGTAGAGACGGGGTTTCACCGTGTTCGCCAGGATGGTCTCGATCTCCTGACCTCGTGATCCGCCCGTCTCGGCCTCCCAAAGTGCTGGGATTACAGGCTTGAGCCACCGCGCCCGGCCTGATCCACATCTTATAGCACATGCCAAAAGAAAAACATATCTAGTTGAAATTGGAAATCTAAATGAAAAAATATTAAAGAAACCCAACAGAAAACTTAATTGAAAGATATGTGGGTAAACTGTTCTATTTTCAGTTTCTAAATGATACAAAAATTTCAATAGCACATGACTGATTACAAAATACAATTAAACAGACTATTAAATCAGAAGTCTTAACTGAGGTGCCAAGATTCAGTGCTGTGATTTTCCAAAGAAGTGTGCCAGAACAAGGTGCCAATTTTCAAAGATTATTAAAAACCAGTTGGACAACTCTTAAAATTCCTACCCATATCAAGGTAATAAAAGGGTCACATCACAGAAGATTTATGAGAGACATTTTTTAAAAGTTGATGTGCCCTGAGTACACCTACACCTGCCTACATAGTCCAAGATGGAAGGTGCTGACCTGACCCATGAAATTCAAGTGGCATCTGGCTCCTGCCTAGGAAAGCCTGAAGCACAGGAAGGGAGGAGGTTATAGAAGCTGGCTAGCTCTCCGCGAGTTTGTTGGGGTGAAGGATACTTGAGTGTTTCCTGGAAACCAGGTGAGGGCCACATATGAAAAAAGCTGGCCTGGGGTTGCCCTCGGTCCTGTGCAGGAGGGCTTCTTGCAGTCATGAACAACCCTCTATAAAGAGAATCAAGCGTAGTTCTCCACTCCAAGGGGTTGACTCCGCAGAATATGCTTGGAGATACCTTGTCCCATTTCAAGGGAACTGTAGATAGGAGATGCTCAGAGGTTGGTGGGGAGCCTATATTCAAAAGATCACCTTTGTACACCTACCAGCCCCAGACTGCACCATGTTGGTCACTTAAGAACTTTTGTCTCTGTCTGCACATTGATCCTGGAGGAGGAGAAGTTCAAGTTAACAAGCTAGGAAATACTAGGAAAGCCTCAGGACTGGCTGCTGATGAACCAGAGGAAGAGAGGCAGTTACAGAAGCTGGCTGGCTCCTCATGAGGCTGTCAAGCTAGGGAATGAGGAGGAGCAATACTAGGCAGAGAAAGGGAGACATACTCTAGTTGTCCACATTGAAGTAGTGCTGATCTGGGAAAAGGACAAAAGATTTACTTTAGCCAAACTCTACAGTTTTTACAAAATGTCTTTTTCAACATCCGAATTCTAAGTTGAGATCAGGTTTTGTGATGTTCGGCACTCATGAGATCATTTGTTGGGTAAGAGTGACTCCAGAAGTCTCAGAGGTTAGAGAAGTCAGGCCCACAGAATTTAGTGTGACATTGAGAAATAAAAACAAAGTTGCTTGAGTAACTGGTTGTGCTCGTTCAATGTAACAATTAGATATAAAATTTTTAGTTGTATGAAAATTAATTTTAAAACTAAACCTAAAAAAGAAAATAAACTAGAAAAATATTTCCAGGAAATTAACAGAGTTTAATATGTATTTCATTAAAAATTCATTTAAATTTATAAGAAAAATAACCACCAATAATAAATATGTAAAGAGCTTGAGCAAACAATTAATGCAAATAGAAATGAATAAAAAAGTAAAAATATGTATCTTATTATAATTAAAGAAATATAAAATAAGCAAATTTATGGCATATACTTATATCTACTAAGTTAGTAGAAATAATGGTGTGTGATATGTAATACTGGTAATATTGGAGTGAAACTGATAATTTACTGAGAACATTGGTTTGATACAGTCCTTTTAAAAATAACATAGCAATAATCACAAATAATACAAACATCTCTACACATTAGCTTAGTAATAACATCCTTTGACATTTACCTCAAGAAAGTGATTCAGCAGAATTCAAAGGTATATTCATGAATGTGGTCGTGATTGTACCATCTATAACAGAAACTACAGAAATAACCTTATTATTTGGTAAACATTAAGAGGGGGAAAAAAAAGAAGTAACTTTAATATTAAATAATAGGAAATGAATGAATTTGATGTGATGCTATGACCATTAGAAGTGATCATTTTGAATAAATAAACCTAAAATATGCTTATAATGTAATACATGTGGAAACTGAAAAAGATATTTTGTATATCAGAACTATAACATATATTAAATATATGCTAACTATATAAGACATATGTATTTATTTCTACATAATATATATATAGTTTCAAATTGGTAATTTTGGATAATTGACAGAGACAGTGTTCAACAGAATAGTGGATGGTATAAAAGTAAGGAAACGATAATAAAATTCACTGGGTGGGTAAAGTTTGTTTCACAGGACACAGAGAAAAGGGAAACCTGAGAATTCTAAATCTGATGTGGTTTCATGGCCCAGCTCTCTATTTTATGTCTTTGAGATACACGGCGATTCACTTCACTTTTCTGAACTTCAGTGACCTCGAGTAAATATAAAGAGTTACTGAATTCCAGCCCTAAAATTATATTCTTTGATTTCCTTTTATATTCCTTTCTCTCTCCTTAATAAAGCAAAGTGCAGGATTTCTAGGGCAGAAGCCAGTTGGACTCCAGTTACATTGATGAAGTCAGAGAGATTTCAAACAGAAGCCAACTGAGAAATTGATCTTTTCAAAGACTGACACACCATAGTCTCATGGTAAAAGGACATATATGTATTCACTTACATTTACATACCTTGTTTTGTTAACAGAAACCTTCACATTTTGTAAAGCTATTACTTATTTCCTTAATTGAAAAATAAAAGGGTTGTTGAAGACCAGGTTCAAATTCTAGTTCGAATTAGATAGTATGTTTAGAAGAAAGGGAAGGTGTATTTCCCTTCAGAATGATCTGGAGGCCTGGTTCAAGATTCAAATTCCTGGACTTGCTGGAGTTCCACATCATGAGTTGGTGGTACACGTGGTTGGGTCAATAGCCCAAGCTCACTTCTTTCTCTTTCTGTCCCTGCTCTGCATCTCCTGAGGCCTTCGGATCCAAAGGCATACATAACCTAACCACATGTCCAAACTTTCCTACCCCGCCACCATCCCTGCCCCAGACAGTCCTTTCTTGTTCTCTTCTTGATCCAGGGAGCAGACAATAGCTGTGTGGTCCCTCTCAGGGGGACAGACCTGGAAAAGGGAACTGTGTATAAAATATTGGAGTCTCAGATATTGAAAATGTGATCTAGAAGGGGGCATGTTTACTCTGTGCTCTTTGTCCTCTGTGGAGAAACAGGACTGGAGGAGGGACAGAAAGAAGCCCCTCTAAAGGGTGGGACATGGGGCGAGTGTCTCTCTTGCCCATGTCTAAAGTCCTGTTCCTGGATCCTTAATTGATTAACCTCTTTAATTGCTTAACCTCCTACTTAGCTCCACTTTAACCACACTTAGGCTCAGTTTCACTTTGGGCCTCCTAATCTCTCAAAATGAAAAATCTTTGCTCATGCCTTTCCTCTACTTTCATTCCTGTCAGAACAGTGGATGATCATTTCCTTTATTAACTTATGCAGGCAGGCCTTTCTGCTACACGTTCACCCAATGCAGCCACACCCTCCCCAAACTCTCTCAATCAATTTCTGAGATACGCTCCTGTCTTCACTTTGTTCTTTTCTTCCTCCTACCTTGCCCCTCATTCTACTATTTCCATTTAAGGTCCACCATGAGTCAGTCATTGGAGACAAATATAGCAGGACAGAAGACAGACATGGCCCATGCCTTCATGGAGATTACAGTTTACTGGGGGTAAACTGTACACCAATACTGGATATTGGGTGATTAGATACAATTCTGATGAGTGCTGTGAAGGTGACGTATATAGTTCTATGAGAGTCTAAAACAGGATCCTAATGTAATGTGGGAGCAATTGCACCTCAAGTTTAGGTAAACAACTCTATTTTCTTTACTTTGGTTTCCATGCTGCTGCGTGTTCCTTGATTTAATGCTAGTCAATCACAGCTGGGTCTTCCTTGCTACTTAATGATTTTGAAGGTTCGCTCTCATAGCTTTTGAAAGAGCTAAAGAAAGGCTAAGGCTGGGGGCAGTGGCTCACCCCTGTAATAGCAGCACTTTGGAAGGTCAAGGTGGACGGATCACCTGAGGTCAGGAGTTCGAGACCAGCCTGACCAACATGGAGAAACCCTGCCTCTACTAAAAATACAAAATTAGCTGGGTGTGGTGGTGCATGCCTGTAATCCCAGCTACTCGGGAGGCTGAGGCAGGAGAATCACTTGAACCCGGGAGGCAGAGGTTGCAGTGAGCCGAGATCACACCGTTGCACTCCAGCCTGAGCACCAAGAGCTAAACTTCATCTTAAAAAAAAAAAAAGAAGAAGAAAGGCTAAAATGTAATCAATGTAAGATAGGCTGTGATGTAATTCATGCTTATACGCATGTGCTAATCTCATACCAAAAGGATATAGCTAAATTTAATAAAGAAAACACATAGATTTGTTTTCCTCTTCATTTTGGAGCCTTGCTACTCTGAGCTTCTATGTATGCTTAGTGAAATATCTCCTAAGATTCATCATATCTGTTTGTCTTGATTTATTTCATACAAATTGACCTTTTGTTAGTATTCATAGTACAAGGAAAATAAAAAGCGGTTACCTTCAATAGTGTATTAGTCTGTTCTCACGCTGCTACAAAGAAATACCCAAGACTGGGTAATTTATACAGGAAAGAGGTTTAACTGACTCACAGTTCCACATGGATGGGGAGGCTTCAGGAAACTTACAATCATGGTGGAACACAAAGGAGGAGCAAGGACCTTCTTCACTTGGCAGCAAGAGAGAGAAGAGTGAAGAGTGAAGGGGAAGGAGCCCTTGATTAAACCATCAGATTTCATGAGAACTCACTCCCTATCACGAGAACAGCATAGGGAAACCGCTTCCATGATCCAGTCACCTCCCACCAGGCTCTCTCCCTAGACACGTGGAGATTATGGGGATTACAATTCAAGATGAGATTTGTGTGGGGACACAGCCAAACTGTATCAAATAGAAAGTACAATCTGTCTGGCTACTGAAAAGATATATCCATTACCAAATAATAAATTGGCATTCTGATTTGCTTTTGTTTTTTAGAGACAGGGTCTCACTCTGTCACTTAGGCTGGAAAGCAATGGCACAATCATAGCTCATTGAAACCTGGAAATCCTGGGCTCAAGTAATCCTCCCACCTTGGCCTCCTGAAGAACTGGGATTATAGGCGTGAGCCACCACACCTGGCCCCATTCTGATTTTTAAAATCACTTTCTTACAGTTTTAGTTAGTGTAAATTGCTTACACATACATTTTTTACCCACTCATGCTTGTATGAAATAATACAATAGAGCTAGAGCTTCTGACCCTAAAATACTAAGAATGTATCATGAATCTATGTTAATATTACTGACCTGTAAAACTAGCATGAGCTGTTAAGTTTTAGGTTTACTCTGAAATTGTTTCTTCTAAAACTGTATCAACTATGGATACTAAGAAAGAAGAGAATGAGGAGTGGGGAGGAGGAGGAAGAGGGAAAAAAGGAAGAGGGAGGAGGAGGGAGAAGAGGAGGAGGATAACTAAAGAGAGTTTCTAAGTAATGAAAAGAAGTTGTGCCTAACTTTGCTCCACATATAATTTAAAACATCAAGATACTGTGCCATCATAAGTATAAGGAAATTCAACTAAGTGTAGATTTTTCCATTATGACCACTTTAATGCTTTTTTGAAATATCAAATATCAAAAATTTAATTTTCCCTTCAACATTTGCAACATCTTGTCTTTTTTTTTTTTTTTTTTTTTTTTTGGCTTTGTCTCCCATGCAAACTGGTTATAAATTCTTCCCATCTCTGTGTGCAGCCCCTTTGCAAAACTCCTCCCGTCAGGAGATGGCATTTATTTTTACATTCTTGAATCTGGGCTTGACCATTTGACTCATTTTGGCTGATGGGACATAAGTAAACTTGCAAGTAGAGGCTTAAAACGTGCTTATACTTTGAGATTTGGCTTCTCTGTTTTTGTGTTTCAGAATCTGGAGACAACTGTGGGTAGAAACCAGGACTAGCCTATGGGAGGATGAGAGACAACATGAGGCATAGATGAGCTGTCCCTTGTCTCAGAGATGAGGCTCATTAGGCCTAGCCAGCCTGCTAATGGCTATGAATGAAGCCACCCCAGATCACCATCCCAGCTGAGTCACTAGGTGACCAGAGAGATTCAGCAAGTTGGCCCAGGGTAGAAGAATTGCCCTGCTTACTCACAGAATCACCATATAAACTGGTGGTTGTTTTATGCTACCCAGCTTGGGTGGGGTTGTTACTCAGTACCTGTCCTCCTGCTGAGTGGGAAGTTTGGCTCTGGCTGTGCCCAGGTTACGACACCGACATCATACCTGACAGCAAAGGGTCAGCATTGGTGGAGGCTCGTCCTAAAGGAGGAGCCTCCTGAGGTGAGAATTGGAAGACCAGTGAGAACTGATTCCAGGGACCAGAGTGAGGAGAAAATAGAGTGGAATAGTTTCTTTGAAAGTAGATGCAAAACTCCTTTGAAAGAAGATGCAAAAAGAAGAACTTGTAAGACAAATGAAAAATCACATCCAGAGAAAAGGCTTCTGGGAATGGAAGTAATAACATACTGAACTGGGAAGAAAGTTTGTTCTGATCTTTGTAAAATAATAAAATGGTGCTTTTAGAAAGAGATTCCTTTAATATGATATATACGGAGTTTCAGCCCACATCTGCCGCATGGTGGCTATTTAGTAAATATTTGTGGAAAAGAAGTGAATTCAGGGGACATGTTTCTACTGGGATACTCCAAGATTAGTAATAGTATATTGTGCAATAGTCTCCATTTAAAAATATTGTATATCATATTTATTTGAGTTGGAAACACTATGCAGTCTTCGTAATATCTTGCTTTGAGAGAGTTCAAATTACCATATCACCTTTTTTTCCCCCAGAGAACACTAATTGGGCATAGGGAATGAGATGCAGTCGTAAAAGCATCATTCACAGTACCTGGCAAGATGTGATGTGCTCGTTGTACCTCTAACAAGTATTGAATGGCTTGTTGGTGCCAGGGACTGTTTTCTTTGTGTTATGTATGTATTAACACATTTAATCCTTGCATTAGCCCTAGGAGTAGGTAATATCTTTACCTCCAGTTTATAATGAAGGGATCTCAGCCAGAGGGAAGTTATTTACACAGCTAATGTATTGGAATAGGGATTTGAACCCAGTCAGTGTGGCTTCCAAGCCACTCCTCAAAAACCAACAATTTTTTAGTACTTCTTATTTCAGGAATTTGCTAGAGTTTTAATGAGTAAAAGTCAAATCATTCAATTCTCGTAATTTCTCTCTAAGGTACTATTGCTATTTGCACGTTACGGCAGATGCTGAAAATGTGCTGGTTGTGTGCCCTGCCTTTTTCTTTTTGTTCCTTGCCCATATTTGCCCTCTCTGTTCATGATTGTGCGATGACTGAAAGAGAGTCTGTCTCCCCGGATGCCCAGCCTTGATCTTTGCACACTCTCACCTGAGCTGCCTGGTGCCATCCTGTGTGGTTTCCGGCTTGGGCCCAATGCTCTGTGGTGATCGAGCCTATCCCTTTTTGCTACATACAGGCCCGGCCAGGCCTAGCGGCAGGAGTGTATTTATGTAACATAGGAAGACCCCACCCAGACTCATTAAACCTGGAAACAGCTGGTAACTATTTCCATATATCTGCTTCAGGATAAGCAAAGGCAGGCTAGGAATTGTTATGTAACTTTCTCGAAGTACATAGCAAATCATTGCCTAAGTGATAATAAAAGTCTGGGCC
Source organism: Chlorocebus sabaeus (assembly GCF_047675955.1). Classification (NCBI taxonomy): domain Eukaryota; kingdom Metazoa; phylum Chordata; class Mammalia; order Primates; family Cercopithecidae; genus Chlorocebus; species Chlorocebus sabaeus. The sequence goes on from NC_132910.1 coordinate 65,473,031, forward strand.
TCTTGCCTTGGCTTTCGTGCTTGCTTTTTCATTATGTCATAGTCTTGATTATTATTATTTTAATGTATGTGTCTTCCTCCTTGTTTTATAAATTAACCAGAAGAGTTTAATCTAGAAAAATTTTTAAAACACAACATTTTATAGGTAAATTATTAGGTCAATTCTTACACTTAGTTCAGAAGGAATTTAATTTTCAAAAAGCAAGTTGAATTGCCAAGGAATATTCTTTCTATGATGATGAAAGTCTTGGGGGGTACCCCTCCTTCCCTTCTCTGTTCCTTCCCTCACCCCAGCCTCTTAGGAAGCATTTAATCTTAAATCACTGGGTCAACTGAACCAATAAGACTGTGGTTTGGCAATACTAAAACAAAAACAGATGTTTTAGAACATTTCTTGTCCAAAATAGGGAATTCTTATTTCGTCGATAAGGTTTTAGAAATACTTTTTAAAACAGCATTTCATATTTTAAAATGTGGCTTGTCAAATTTTTATATTAAAATAATCTCATGAGAAATATGTTGATTACTTCATTGATTTAAACATTATTGCAATTGATATAATTTCCTTTTAATATCAAAGATCTGGCTCATAGAAATAAATTTATGGGAAATGTTTCCCCTTGTGATTATCTTGTGTTTTCTTGCCACAATAAATAAGAAAACAGATTTTCTGCAGATGTTTTTATCAGCATATTTAGTATTCTGAGCCATAAAGTCTGACTTAAGTTTAATTAAAAATATCCACCTTAAACACCCTTGGGAATAAACTGAAAGTATTTCTTCTGTTTCTTTCAGTTTAATGCCACACAGAAACTAGTTTTGTAACTTTCATGAATTTCTTTTTGTGTGAAATCATTTAAGAAACCTGTACTTTCTGTACAAGGGTATGTTAATAGTTTTAGCAAAAAAAATTACATGTAAATATACATTTAAATATATAGTCTCTCCGTGGGGAATCATCCAATTACGTGTATTTGAATTTAAAATAAAATAATCAATAATTATATGTGTATTGCTAGTGGGATAGGAGCTTTTCAATTTCATAAACTATTAAGTGGAAAATTTTGATTTTGGTGAATTATTCTTTTTTTTTACACTGCTCTCAACTTTGATGATGTTTGAAATGAAAGATTTTTTTTTGCTCAAACCTTGTGAAACAGTAAAAGACCAAAGTGCTAGGAAAATAAATTCTTTGTGATGCTTGAAGCCTTCTTAATTCAAGACTGGATAGAGAATGGTAAGCAAAGGTTTTAAATAATTCTAGGTTATATAGGAAAAGATAAAATTGAAAGAATACTGTAGATGGAAAGATAAAAATGTGATAGCTGTCTTATTATACATTTTGAAACATGTTTTATTTAAATAACTTTCGATAAAAGCATAACATTTTCATATACTATTTTAGTTCTGACATTTCTACATCATGTCTATCAGTTGCATTTTGTAAACCAGTGTTATTTTCAGGAAATAGCTAGAGGAATCTATTTTATAGAGGTATATATTGTATTGCGATTTCTTTTAAGGATTCATGTTGTTGACCTAATTCTTTGATTCAGAAGTAACAAACAACTAGTTGAATCTGGTCTCACTGGGAACTATATTTTGGAGCAAATAATTAGAACAAGTTTTAACAAAGGATATTTGCCTACCACCCACTCAGTCCCTATTCCAGTTAAGACATGCATGAAAAGAATATATAATAACACATCAAAAGCACTAAGAACATAGGAAAACTCTGCATCAACATTGCCCAATTTACTGCTTTCCCACATAGGATATAGTTTGTCTTACAAAGTTTCAGACAAGTGAACGAGTTTTCTTCTATGTATATTTTTATTAACCTAATATAAAAATGAATCCTCTTGCAAAATGACATCAGAACATTTTACTACTTACTGAGGTCTGTAATTATTTGACTTTCCTCCAATCCATTTTCCATAATCAGCAATTACGTTTTTTAAAAAATCATATATTTGACCATGCATCAGCTCTGCCCTTTATTTTCTCCATGTTTCTTTTCTTCACAATGTTTATCTGTTTATAAAGATAGTGTAGGTATTTGATTAATTCCTGTCCTTACTCATCCCCGCCAGCACACACACTAGAGTAAGGACTAGGTCAGCTTTTGTTCACCATTCTAGTCTCAGGGCCTAATACCATGCTTGTTCAATAGCAAGTGCTTCATAAATATTAGCTGAATCAAAAGGGACCATGGAAATTGATGTTGTGTGAAACAGAGTCCTTCCTACATTGTCTAAGTATCTTCAGCAAATATGAAAGTTCTGGCATGTTTCTTATTGCTTCTTAGCTTCTAAAAATGCCTCATTGAATAACCCCACTCTCCCACTTTTGGAAATGAAAGCTTGGTTGGGAAAGTCTTGTTGCTATTTCTTGCTGCTAAATTCTACCAAATGTCTGGCTGAAAAATGATTGCTGTTGCCTTTCACAGGAACACTAAAATAACATAACTCTTGTATTCATTATTTTTTTCTTCTATTTCTATTCGACAAACATTTAAGAAGTATGTCACACCAGCCACTAGAATAAAGTATAATAGAGTTTTGACCATTTAGCCAAGTCCTCTTTCACCAACGGCAATATTGTAGCAAAATGCAATTACACTTTGGCCCACAGGCCACCTTCCCTGATCAGAGGTTGTCTTGCCTTGGAGGACTGTTTTTCCTTTCCAGAAAGGGTGGTTTTAAGAGTTAATGTGCAATTTTCCTGGTACAGCAGATGTTCTTTTCTCTTTAGGAATGTGGGGCCCATGTGGAAAAATAAAACAAAACCTACCACCCACATGGTAGAATTTCCATCTCCCTCTGGAAGCTTACAGTGAAGTTCTGTTCAAATCAGCTTCAGTGGAAGACAATGCATTTGCTTCCTATTGCACACCTTACCAAGCAAGTTGCTAAGGGCTAACCCCAAGAGACAAGGTTTTGTTAGGAATGTCAACCCTAACAAAGAGGATGGAAGCTGGAAACCTGCTTGGGTGGCTGGCAGGAGAGTGCTCCTTCCTGCCAAAGGTGAATATTAGCATCATAAACAGACCTGAGAGAACGTTTGAGAAGGGGAAAGGGCTTAAGGAGCACTTCTCCACACATCGCACAGCTCTAGAGATTGGAGAGTTGCTGGAGTTAATGGAGGAAGTAAAACCAAAAAAAAAAAAAAAAACCAGAATGGGAAAACTTCAATAACATGAAAGGAATGCAAATCTGGTAAGAGCAGATTTTAAAGAAGAGAGGTGTGAATGCCCATACAACCGCAGCAAACACCTTTGGCCTCATGTCAAAGTATGGTCAGATCCTGGGCATGAGTGGATTTCTCGCTCTTCTCGTATTTTTGCTTCATATCTGAGAAAAGTTTGGAGCATCGGTGGGTTTTGTTTCTGTCTCCCAGCAGCAGAACCTGAAGTTTGGATGGGCTTCTCTAGGTATTCCTGTTCTTCCCTCAGTCTTTGGCAGGTACTAAAACTTTGCTACCAAGGAGAGGATCTCTCAGGTCTTCTGCGCTGTCCCCAGTCTTCCTTCTGAGCACCTAAAGGAGGTTTGTGGAGCTAATGAATGGATAGGGACTCTCCTTGTGTTTGGGGCTCCCAGAGATTCTAAATGCTCATGCTAGCCAACCCACAGTTTTTAATAATTTGTTATAATTTTTGCAGAGTTTTTCTTAACTGCTTTTGTGACTGTCACCTCTTCTTTCCATACTCTGCCAAAGGTAAACAGTTCATGTGTCCTATTTCTCCTGAGTGGCTTGGCACGCTTTGGAATGGAGTTCACCTGATTGCCTTGAGATGTAAGCTCTCAATTAAAATGATATTTTACATAATAGATTATCCAGGTTTTTCTCATTGTTATATTGAGAGTGATGCTCTTTTTACATATTTATACATCCTAAGTGGAAGTGTGGCCCTCTTCCTTCACTTCCATTTGATATTATCTTGCTCTCTGGGGAAACACACTAATTTGATTCTTCCTAAACTGTACTCAATCTCCAACTAAAGGTGATCATCCCATCAGAAAATACTGATCTCCACAGCCCAAGATTCTCCACTTTGCATTTATTTTAAAGAAAGCACAGATGATATAGATTAATGTGTTTTTTTGTTTATTTCTTGTGTTAAGTAAAGTTTATGGCCCACTGGTAGGCAGTCAGTGTCAGCCAAGAGATCAAGAACTGATTCAGAAATTCGCATCCCCTCTTCATTTCTTATGGAAAAAATGGCTTGGGAATTCTACAAACTCATGGTTTAATACAACCAAGGATGATTTAGTACAGCAAAATGAGTTACTAGGAATAATAAAATTTTGTTTTTCATGAGCCAAACTGGCATGGTTCCACTACAGTTAACTGAAGAATCTAATTTAGTGTTTTATAATGATGCCTGGTGAATATTTCCTGTAGCTGTAATAGCTATCTATTGCTGCATAACAAATTACTCTAAAACTTAGTGTTTTAAAACAATAAACATGTATTCTGTCACACTTTCTGAGTACAAAACCCCAGCATGCCTTGGCTGGTTGCCTGTAGGTCAAGGTCTCTCAAGAAATTATGGTCTTTTGATTTTTTTATTTTGATTTTTTAATGTTGTTTCAAGACTTGCCTGAGGTGGAAGTTGGGAGAGATTGGAACATGGGAACATTTTTTGCTGTTCCCTTGAGATTTTAAGACTGCATCCTGGAATGACATTCTATCACTTCTGACATGTTCTGTTTGTTAGAAGAGAGTCAATAACTATAGCCCTCATTCAACGGTGTAAATGAGAAGAGGTAGGATCATTAGGGGCCATCTTAGAGGCTGCCTGCTACACTAGCTGAATTCCTACTTTCAGCATTCCCATGTAGGTGGCTGCAATTGCCACTATTTTCAGGACGAATCCTATTTTATCACTGCAAATGCAGTATTGTCTTGAGCTAATTATGGTTTAGATGTTCTGAGATATATGCACCATTAATGAATGCATTTGTAGACTTGACCTTAAAATTTACTTATTGATCTTTTATTTTTGTGTATTTACTACCTTTTAACTATTTTTTAAAGGCATTTTCTTTTAAAAAATTCTTTGGTATAACTGGGGTTCTCCCACTGATATGGTTTCGCTGTGTCTCCAATCAAATCTCACCTTGAATTGTAATAATCCCCACATGTCAATGGTGGGGCCAGGTGGAGGTAGTTGAATCACTGGGGCAGTTTCCCCCATGCTTTTCTTGTGGTAGTGAGTAAGTCTCACGAGGTCTGATGGTTTCATAAATGGAAGTTCCCTTGAACAAGCTCTCTTGCCTTCCACTATGTAAGACATGTCTTTGCTTATTTGCCTTCTGCCATGATTGTGAGGCTTCCCCAGTCATGTGAAATAGTCAACTAAACCTTTTTCCTTTATAAACTACCCAGTCTCAGGTGTGTCTTTATTAGCAGTGTGAGAGCAAACTAATATACCCACACTTCCTTTGAAAAAGAGACCTGTAATGATTAAGAACAGGTGGCAAATAAATCAGGGAATTTAATGCCGTATTCAGTTTAGAGACAAGAACAATAAACTATAGTTGACAGTTTGGACCCCAAACATCTTTTCCTCTAACTTTGCAAATATTCTTGGTCAATATTAGCATGAAGTTCCTTCTTTTTCAGTTCTAAAATTTTCTGGTTATAATCAGGCAATGTATCCCAGTTTCTTCTGTGAATAAGAATTAAAGGAGACAGAATAAAGCCAAAGTAGATAGCAAAAAGAAGTATCTAAGAGCAGATTTATTCACTTTCTCATTCTATAGATACAGAAAGTGAATCCCTGAAAGTCTCAGTTTCAAAGATATTCAAAGATATTTAAAGTGTTAATAGTCTAAACCCAAATCCATGATATTCCCTTAAAAAGATGTTCCTCATTTCAGTTAATGGCAAGATGCAGGTCTCAGCTGACACTCTCATTCACTACATATAATCCATCATGAAATCCTAAAGGACCACAGGCTAATTCTGAAATCCTGCAAAGTCTCTTTGCTGCTTCTGCTCTTGCACCTTTCTAATTTATTCTCCACAGAATGGGCACAATAATTTTTCAAAATGAAAATCTAATCATATCAATTCAATTCCTCTGAAATACTGCTGGCTTTATGACCAAAATCACTAAGAAGTCCTATTAGGTCCTGCAAGATCTGACTTCTCCTGTCCCTTCTGGAACCTCTATTCCACTTACCTACTTTAAACCACTCTCATCCTTACTTTAAACCACTCCGCTGGCTCAGGGCCTTTCCTTAAACTCTTCCCTCTGCCTGGACCAGCCTTCCCTGCTCCCTACCCCACCTTATATCTCATATCTCTGGTTAGATAACACTTCCTCCAGGAAGCGTTCTTTAACCTCTCTCAAGTTCTTCTGCATTATAATGCCCTTATCAGATTTTTTAGTTACATTTTTATTTTGTGATTATGTGATTACCTCTTGCCTTCCCCATCAGACTGTTAGTGTTTTGAGGGCAGGGATCATGAAAGCATTGCGCACAATTATTGTTGCCAGTATCTGGCACAGAATTTGAGATATAGAAACACTTATGGAATATCTGAATGAATGAGTGTGCTTTAGACTCAGGTTCCTTACCCTCTTGTCCGCTACTACTTCTACCGCATTTTGCTGCCTTTTCCTCTCTTCTAAACACTTCTATCTTTTAATTAAAAATTAAAGAAAATAATTTTAACTTCACATTTAAAAATTTGGGGTGAATAATAATTGAATTGACAACAACTAAATTGTTCAAAATGAATTGTGTAAATAGAAAAACTAAGAACATGCATCTCAGTGCTAAAACATGCAGATGAACATAGAAGCACTGAGGGGAAAATTAAGGAATTTTCACCATTATCATGGTAAAATAAAAGTAGAGACTATATATTTACCTATGTTGTGAGTTGGTTCAGTGAAGAGAGCAAGTTACGGGAAGACAGGAGCTAGAAAAAGAGCCCTAAGTCACACTACTGTTGGCAGCATACCTTGAAAGAGATGGGCAAATGGGGGCTTCTTTTTTTGCAGACTGTAACTCTTTCCTAGCTAATTATGAAAAATGAATCATGTTGACATTTGATTATGGCATTTCCCTCCACCCTGCACCACCAAAAAGATCAGCTTCAAGTGAAGGAAAAAAATTTCAACGACCTACTAACCTAGTTAGATTGTTAGAGTCAGCCTTTGGCCACAAAATGACTTCCTGTGATTCACAGTTGGCTCTAAGTAAATGTTCTAAAACTCTTGGCAGTAGCTTTTAAAAAAAAATCACTGTGGTTTTTTTTTGTTTTTTTTTCGTTTTTTTTTGTTTGTTTGTTTTTTTGCAAATGGTAAGCAGACCTACCTTGAAAGTTATAAGTGAGATGCATGGAATTCTGCTGTTCCCTGTAGAAGAGGCAAATAGAAAAGACTGCCAGAAAACACTGAAGCACTGGCAAAGAATGATCTAAAGCCCTCTTTCAGGAAATCTCCACACCTGAGTGGAGATGTGTGCTTTCACTAACATCCTGAGTAGGACTCTGTTCTTTTAAGTCTGATGAGTGAAAAGCTTGCCTAAATCTTATCTGATTGTGTAATACTTATTAAGCATGATCACTCTAACAAGAAATTGCCTTTTAAAATTATTCACAGGTACTAGTTCAATATCTTTTGGATTTTTTTTTTTTTTTTTACATTAACTGTCTTTATGTGAAATGCCCCATTTGTAAGAAGTCCTTACAAAGTATAAACAACCATTTGTAGTTACAAAAATTATGTGCATGGAGTTGAACAGTTCCCACCAGGATAAAACAATAGGGACCATATTTACCATTTTAAGCAACAATTAGAAAAACAAAGTATGTAAAACACTGGTTTTCAGATTTTGAACACCAGGCAGCAGAGGACAGTGATTCCTAAGAGAAAAGAAAGGAATGTGGCAAATGAAAAGATGCCTTTCTATTTACATAGATGAAAAGAGTATCGCTGAGAGAGAATATAGCATCGGAGCAGGGGCCAGAGGGTGTGAAGGATGCAGCATGGTACGGGAGAAAGGGCAATCCTTAAACTCCAGCATCAGCAAGACTTGTCCTTCAAGCTCAGCTCTTCCATTTACTCAATACACACAGCAGGCATTCAAAAATAGAAGAGAATGTTTACCAGATAACACACTTGAGGCAAAAATTGTCATTGAAGGATAGAATAATGAATTCAGAAATAAAGAGAAAAGGTTGTGGAATACGCTATTTTTCCTTAAACATTGCTTCGGCCCTATTCTCTCCTTTCCTTCCAGTACTCCAATTAAACAGATTTTTACATTTTGACCGTGCTTTCTGCATCTCTTACTTTATGTTCTATTAATTTTATTTTTGTTTCTCTCTTTTTTTAAAGTTATACTTTAAGTTCTGGGATACATGTGCAGGATGTCCAGGTTTGTTACATAGGTATATGTGTGCCATGTTGGTTTGCTGCACCCATCAGCTCGTCATCTACATTAGATATTTCTCCTAATGCTATCCCTCCCCTTGCCCCACACCCCCAGTGAGACTCCGGTGTGTGATGTTCCCCTCCCTGTGTCCATATGTTCTCATTGTTCAATTCCCACTTATGAGTGAGAACATGCGTTGTTTGGTTTTCTGTTCCTGTGTTAGTTTGCTGAGAATGATAGTTTCCAGCTTCATCCATGTCCCTGCAAAGGACATGAACTCATTTTTTTTTTTATGGTTACATGATATTCCATGGTGTGTATGTGCCACATTTTCTTTATGCAGTTTATCATTGATGGGCGTTTGTGTTGGTTCCAATTCTTTGCTATTGTAAATGGTGCTATAATAAACATACAGGTGCATATGCATATGGTCTTTATAGTAGAATGATTTATAATCCTTTGGGTGTATACCCAGTAATGGAATTGCTGGGTCAAATGGTATTTCTAGTTCTAGATCCTTGAGAAATCGCCACACTGTCTTCTACAATGGCTGAACTAATTTACACTCCCACCAACAGTGCAAAAGCGTTCCTATTCCTCCACATCCTCTCCGGCATCTGTTGTTTTGTGACTTTTTAATGATTGCCATTCTAACTGGCATGAGATGGTATCTCACAGTGGTTTTGATTTGCATTTCTCTAATGACCAGTGATGATGAGTTTTTTTCATATGTTTCTTGGCCACATAAATGTCTTCTTTTGAGAAGTGTCTGTTCATATCCTTTGCCCACTTTTTAATGGGACTTTTTTTTTCTTAAAATTTGCTTAAGTTCCTTGTAAATTCTGAATATTAGCCCTTTGTCACATAGATAGATTGAAAAAATTTTCTCCCATTCTGTAGGTGCCTGTTCACTCTGATGATAGTTTCTTTTGCTGTGCAGAAGCTTGATTTGATTAGATCCCATTTGTCCATTGTGGCTTCTGTTGCAATTGTTTTTGGTGTTTTAGTGATGAAATCTTTGCCCAAGCCAATGTCCTGCATGGTATTGCCTAGGTTTTCTTCAGGGTTTTTATGGTTTTAGGTCTTACATTTAAGTCTTTAATTTATCTTCAGTTAATTTTTGTATAAGGTGTAAGAAAGGGGTCCAGTTTCAGTTTTCTGCATATGGGTAGCCAGTTTTACCAACACCATTTATTAAATAGGAAATCCTTTCCCCATTGCTTGTTTTTGTTAGGTTTGTTAAAGATCAGATGGTTGTAGCTGTGTGGCATTACTTCTGAGGCCTCTGTTCTGTTCTGTTGGGTTATATATCTGTTTTGGTACCAGTACCATGCTGTTTTGGTTACTGTGGCCTTGTAGTATAGTTTGAAGTCAGGTAGTATGATGCCTCCAGCCTTTTTTTTTTTTTACTTAGGATTGTCTTAGCTCTTTTTTGGTTCCATATGAAATTTAAAGAATTTTTTAATTCTGTGAAGAAAGCTAATGGTAGTTTGATGGTAATAGCATTGAATCTATAAATTACTTTGGGCTGTATGGCCATTTTCACACTCTTGATTCTTTCTATCCATGAGCATGTAATGTTTTTTCATTTTGTTGTGTCTTCTCTTATTTCCTTGAGCAGTGGTTTATAGTTCTCCTTGAAGAGGCTCTTCACATCCCTTGTAAGTTGTATTTCTAGGTATTTTATTCTCTTTGTAGCAATTGTGAATGGGAGTTCACTCATGATTTGGCTCTTTGTTTGTCTATTATTAGTGTATAGGAATGCTTGTGATTTTTGCACATTGGTTTTGTGTCCTGAGACTTTGCTTAAGTTACTTATCAGCTTAAAGAATTTTTGGGCTGAGATGATGGAGTTTTCTAAATATACAATCATGTCATCTGCAAACAGAGACAATTTGACTTCGTCTCTTCCTATGTGAATACCCTTTATTTCTTTCTCTTGCCTGCTTGCTCTGGCTAGAACTTCGAATACTATGTTGAATAGGAGTGGTGAGGGAAGGCATTCTTGTCTTGTGCTGGTTTTCAAAAGGAATGCTTCCAGCTTTTGTCCATTCAGTATGCTATTGGCTGTGGGTTTGTCATAAATAGCTCTTATCATTTTGAGATATGTTCCATCAGTACCTAGTTTATTGAGTGCTTTTAGCATGAAGGTTGTTGAATTTTTCTGAAGACCTTTTCTGCATCTATTGAGATGATGATGTGATTTTTGTCATTGGTTCTTTTTATGTGATGAATTACGTTTATTGATTTGTGTATCAACCGGCCTTACATCTCAGGGATGAAGCTGACTTAATCATGGTGGATAAGCTTTTTAATGTGTCAGTATTTGGTTTGCCAGTATTTTATTGAGGATTTTTGCATCTATGTTCATCAGGGATATTGGCCTAAAATTTTCTTTTTTTATTGTGTCTCTGTCAGGTTTTGGTATCAGGATGATGCTGGCCTCATAAAACGAGTTAGAGAGGAGTCTCTCTTTTTCTACTGTTTGGAATAGTTTCAGAAGGAATGGTACCAGCTCCTCTTTGTACCTCTGGTAGAATTCAGCTGTGAATCTGTCTGGTCCTGGGCTTTTTTTGGTTGGTAGGCTATTAATTACTGCCTCAATTTCAGAACTTGTAACTGGCCTATTCAGGGATTTGACTTCTTCCTTGTTTAGTCTTGGGAGGGTTTATGTGTCCAGGAATTTATCCATTTCTTCTAGATTTTCTAGTTTATTTGTGTAGAGGTGTTTATAGTATTCTCTGATGGTAGTTTGTATTTCTGTGGTATCAGTGGTGATATCTCCTTTATCATTTTTTATTGTGTCTATTTCATTCTTCTCTCTTTTCTTCTTTATTAGTCTGGCTAGTCGTCTGTCTATTTTGTTAATCTTTTCAAAAAGCCAGCTCCTGTATTCATTGATTTTTTTCAAGGGTTTTTCATGTGTCTCTCTCCTTCAGTTCTGCTCTGATCTTAGTTATTTCCTGTCTTCTGCTAGCTTTTGAATTTATTTGCCCTTGCTTTTCTATTTCTTTTAATTGTGATGTTAGCGTGTTGATTTTAGATCTTTTCAGCTTTCTCCTGTGGGCATTTAGTGCTATAAATTTCCCTCTAAACACTGCTTTAAATGTGTCCCAGAAATTCTGGTATGTTGTGTCTTTGTTCTCATTGGTTTCACAGAACTTATTTATTTCTGCTTAATTTCATTGTTTACCCAGTAGTCATTCAGGTGCAGGTTGTTCAGTTTCCATGTAGTTGTGTGGTTTTGAGAGAATTTCTTCATCCTGAGTTCTAATTTGATTGCACTGTGGTATGAGAGACTGTTTGTTATGATTTCTGTTGTTTTGCATTTGCTGAGGAGTGTTTTACTTCCAATTATGTAGTCAATTTTAGAATAAGTGCTATGTGGTGCTGAGAAGAATGTATATTCTGTTGATTTTGGGTGGAGAGTTCTGTAGATGTCTATTAGGTCCATTTGGTTCAGAGCTGAGTTCAAGTCCTGAATAGCCTAGTAAATTTTCTGTCTCATTGATCTGTCTAATATTGACAGTGGTTTGTTAAAGTGTGTCACTATTATTGTGTGGGAGTCTAAGTTTCTTTGTAGGCCCTTAAGGACTTGCTTCATAAATCTGGGTGCTCCTGTATTGGGTGCATATGTATTTAGGATAGTTAGCTCTTCTTACTGCATTGATCCCTTTACCACTATGTAATGCACTTCTTTGTCTTTTTTAATCTTTGTTGGTTTAAAGTCTGTTTTATCAGAGACTAGGATTGCAACCCTTGCTTTTTTATGCTTTCCATTTGCTTGGTGAATATTCTTCCATCCCTTTATTTTGAGCCTATGTGTGTCTTTGCACATGAGATTGGTCTTGTGACTATAGCACACTTATAGGTCTTGACTCTTTATCCAATTTGCCAGTCTGTGTCTTTTAATTGGGGCATTTTATTCCATTTACATTTAAGGCTAACATTGTTATGTGTGAATTTGATCCTGTCATTATGATGCTAGCTGGTTATTTTGGACATTAGCTGATACAGTTTCTTCATAATGTCGATCGTCTTTACATTTTTGTATGTTTTTGCAGTGACTGGTACTGGTTGTTCCTTTCCATATTTAGTACTTCCTTCAGGAGCTCTTGTAAGGGAGGCCTGGTGTTGACAAAATCCCTCAGCATTTGCTTGACTGTAAAGGATTTTATGTCTCTTTCGCTTATGAAACTTAGTTTGGCTGGATATGAAATTCTGGGTTGAAAATTCTTTTCTTTAAAAATGTTGAATATTGGCTCCCACTCTCTTCTGGCTTGTAGGGTTTCTGCAATGAGATCCCCTGTTAGTCTGATGAGCTTCCCTTTGTGGGTTACTCAACCTTTGTCTCTGGCTGCCCTTAACGTTTTTTCCTTCATTTCACCCTTGGTGAATCTGATGATGGTGTGTCTTGGGGTTGCTCTTCTCAAGTAGTATCTTTGTCAGGTTCTCTGTATTTCCTGAATTTGAATATTGTCCTGTCTTCCTAGGTTGGGGAAGTTCTCCTGCATAACATCCTTAAGTTTGTTTTCCAACTTGGTTCCATTCTCCCCATCACTTTCAGGTACACCAATCAAACATAGATTTGGTCTCTTCACATAGTCCCATATTTCTTGGAGGCTTTGTTCATTCCCTTTAATACTTTTTTCTCTAATCATGTCTTCACACTTTATTTCATTAAGTTGATCTTCTATCTCCAGTATCCTTTCTTCCTCTGATATACTTGATCAATTCAGCTATTGATACATGTGTATGCTTTGCAAAGTTCTTATGCTGTGTTTTTCAGCTCCATCACGTCATTTATATTCTTCTCTAAACTGGTTATTTGAGTTAGCAGTTCCTGTAACCTTCTATCAAGGTTCTTAGCTTCCATGGAATTGGGTTAGAACACTCTCCTTTAGTTGGAAGGAGTTTGTTATTACCAACCTTTTGAAACCTAATTCTGTCTATTCGTCAAACGCATTCTCCGTCCAGTTTTGTTTCCTTGCTGGTGAGGACTGGTGATCCTTTAGAGAAGAGGCATTCTCGTTTTTGGAATTTTCAGCCTTTTTGCACTGGTTTTTCCTCATTTTCATGGATTTATTCACCTATGGTCTTTGGGGTTGGTGGCCTTCAGATGGAGTTTTTGCCTAGGTTTCCTTTTTGTTAATGTTGATGCTATTGCTTTCTGTTTGTTAGTTTTCCTTCTAACAGTCAGGCCCCTCTTTGGTAGGTCTGCTGGAGTTTGCTGGAGGTCCGCTCCAGACCCTGTTTGCCTGAGTATCACCAGTGGAGGCTGCAGAACAGCAAAGATTGCTGCCTGCTCATTCCTCTGGAAGCTTCGTCCCAGAGGGGCACCTGCCAGATGCCAGCCAGAGCTCTCCTGTATGACTTGTCTGTGGAACCCTGCTGGGAGGTGTGTCCCAGTCAGGAGACGTGGGGCTCAGGGACCCACTTGAGGAGACAGTCTGTCCCTTAGCAGAGCTCAAGCGCTGTGCTGGGAAATCCTCTGCTCTCTTCAGAGCCTGCAGGCAGGAACCTTTAAGTCTGCTGAAGCTGAGCCCGAAGCTGTTCCTTCCCCCCAGTGCTCTGTCCCAGGGAGATGGGAGTTTGATCTATGAGCCCGTGACTGGGGCTCTTGCCTTTCTTTCAGAGATGCCCTGTCCGGAGAGGAATCTAGAGAGCCATTCTGGCTACTGAGGCTTTGCGGAGCTGCAGTGGGTTCAGCACTCAGTTTGAACTTCCCTGTGGCTTTGTTTACACTGTTTGGGGAAAACCGCCTACTCTAGCTTCAGTAATGGCAGACGCCCCTCCCCCACCAAGCTCAAGCATCCCATGCCAGGTCGACTTCAGACTTCTGTGTTGGCAGTGAGAATTTCAAGCCGGTGGATCTTAGTTTGCTGGGCTCTGTCGGGGTGGGATCCGCTGAGCAAGACCACTCGGCTCGCTGACTTCAGCCCCCTTTCCAAGGGAGTGAATAGTTCTGTCTCACTGGCATTCCAGATACCACCAGGGTACGAAGAAAAGCTGCTGCAGCTAGCTTGGTGTCTGCCCAAACGGCTGCTCAGTTTTGTGCTTGAAACCTGGGGCCCTGGTGGTGTAGGCACCAGAGGGAATCTCCTGGTCTGTGGTTTGAGAAGACCGTGGGAAAAGCACAATATCTGGGCCGGAGTGCGCCGTCCCTCAAGACACAGTTGCTCAAGGCTTCCCCTGGCTAAGGGAGGGAGTTCCCCTGACCCCGTGCACTTCCCAGGTGAGAGGATGCCCCACCCTGCTTCCGCTCACCCTCTGTGGGCTGAACCCACTGTCTAACTAGTTCCAATGAGATGAACTGGGTACCTCAGTTGGAAATGCAGAAATCACCCGCCTTCTGCACTGGTCTCACTTGGAGATGCAAACCTGCAGACTTGAGCTGTTTCTATTTGGATATCTTTCCACCATGCCCCTCCCCACACTTTGGATTTGATACAGAAGTAAAATCAGTGATTATAAACAAATACAATTTCTAAAGATACTTATGTTTGGAAAAAAGAAAAATCAATATCTAAAGGGAAAGAAAAAGAAAGATAGTAATGTATCTGTTTACTTCATTTAAAAATCTTTTCTATTTATAGTGGGGAAATTTTTTAAAATAATGACTTATATTTGTATATGTTAATTTCTATGAAAATGCCTAGCTTGAATTCAATCCTAAACAAAAATACACATTGGCTGTCTAACTTCAAGAAAGACAAATAAATTAATTCAGGAATTACATTTTAACTTAAAAATCAACAATTGAAAGGAGAATTTCCTTGCCTGTTATTTTTATATTACATGAAAATCCTTCAAGGAATAGTTTACTTGTGATACTTGAACAGCAAATTTCAGTGATATTGTTGAAATATAAAATGAGAATGTTCAGGACAAGTTATTTACATATTTTTGTGCTTCAGTTTCTCAATTCACTAAATAAGGAAAATAATTTATTATCTCATAGGGTTGTTGTGAGTATTTAATGACATGTATATAATTAAAAAATATCTATATGTCTTTTCTAAGTACTTTATATAACTTAGTATTTTAATAAGCAGCAAAATTACATTATAAAAGAAAACTAAATAAGCAGGAAATTAAACACACTCAAAACACACACATAAACATATAAAGAAGCTAACTTTTCAAGTTCCCTTACCTTTTGGTTACAGAAAAAGTAAACACATGTTTAGTTTTCAAAGGTCCATTTTAGAGGTATTTCTTTATCAATGATTATACATTAAATAAGAAGAAGGAATAATAAACCTCTCAATGCCAGGGTTTAATTAGGCTTGAATTTTACAATTATCTCAATTGAATGTTTTTCCATCTATAAGACCACCTTTTCTAATGCTTTATGAAGCAGACATGGACATCTTCTGTCTCCTTTCCTTCAGGACCAAGAAAAGTGGTAAAAAGTCTGTAGTTTTTACTACAATCCATAGCTGTACTATATAACAGATAAAATAGTGCTTTTTATAACTGGAAAAATTTTATGGTGTTCAGAAATAGTATTATTAAGTACAGCAAGGATTTGATTCCAACTCCTGGTTTGCAGAGAAAGCTTAAGCAAGTCACTAAATGTAATTTTACAGTCAATAAAATAATTGATAAGAATCCTGAAATGCCACTCAGAAATGCCTTGTCAAAACTTCAAATTATAAATGTGAGATTTATAAAACTGTCTACTATGTTATTATGGTTATTATGCAAAAGGACGGTCTTTTGATTGGAGTTTATTCAAGCAAAGCAAATTAGAAGCATTCTCATTTTGCTTAGTTCTCCAAGGCATAAATAGATTATCTAATTGGTCTTTCTTTTGTTTCTCAGATTTATGTCTAATAGCTTGCTCTTAGCAATAATAATTTAAGTGGAGAACTAGAGAACTTCTTGTTCCCCTTAAATTCACATTACTAAATCTTAAGGCCATGGCCATTTAGTAATATGCTCAGTCTCTAGCTCCTAACACCATCCTGTCTTGAGTACAATAGAAAGTATATTTGTTGAATACATGAATGAATATGAGTCAGGAATTTAACACTAGCTTCCATGTTAAATTTTCATCCTTGAAAAAAGATGCCACTTATCCTAAAGCTTAAGATCTTCCTCTTAGATTATTTTTGGAGTTCATGAAAGGTGCAATACCAAACAATAGGTCAGCATTTAGAAGACATGATTTCTCCATTTAATGAACACAACAACCTAAAGTGAATAGATCTGTCTTGCTTTATGGAAATTACACTGAACCATTATGTCATAGATAAAAAGAACAATGGAGTGAATGAATAAACCATCAGCTCTTCTGGCTGGAATCTCATTTGTAATGAGCATTTGCCAAAGCTGGCTGCATTTTTTGGTTTCTCATCTGCCTGGCCCTCCTGATTTAGTGATGTGTTTGACTTTCTCCATTCACAACCATCCTGATTCATTTCCTGGCTTTTAAAATCTTTCCTGGCATAATGCCTTCATAGGCTTCCATCTCAGAAGTAGAACCTTCTTCTCTCTTTGGACTCATCCCAAAATCAACTACATTCAACTGAAACTTTTAAAGGGAAGTCCTCACCAACCAAGGCCGTGATCTGTTTACTTTTAGCTCTACCACAGATGAGAGAGTCAGGCAGAGGTAACATTCCTCCTTTGGCCTTCTTTACATTGGGCTGAAAAGATCAGTTTTTGGGCCAGTTATGGTGGCTCATGCCTTTAATCCCAGCACTGGGAGGCCGAGGCAGGCAGATTTCTTGAGACCAGCCTAGGCAATATGGCAAAACTCCATCTCTTAAAAAAATATATTTTAAAATTATTGACTTACAGGATAAACACAATTGATAGTGTTGACTAAGAGGATTCTGTATCCATGAGAAAGCATGGTAGAAACATTAATGACAGCATCATGAGGTACTACTGAGTCCAAAAAACAGTCTTCAGTCATAAATCCTGTGTTTTCTCTGTGTATCTCTGGTGAATCCTTAATTGATTTAGAAGATTACTGGACATCTCTATACCTCATTTCCTTGCCTGTATAAATGTGGAAAAATTATGGTCACTACCATGATTGGGAAATAGCCGTCTAGATGCTTTGATCTTATTTTTTAAATCCATCAGTCTGAAGATTTCCTCACTGTTCTAAAGCTTTTGAGTGTTTTGACATACGTTTGATGTGGAAAGCACAGAAGCAAAAAAACAAAATAATTATATATATATATAAAACTATTCTATATATCTCATTTTGCATTTTTAAAATATGTGACTTTAGGTTGCAAACCTAGAAGGTCTGAGAGGAAAGAATAGAATTTTGTGTCATTTTTGTTGGAATATAGCAATATAACAAAGTATATCCTCAAGTCAAGAAAAATATTCATAACTATATTCCAAGAGAAATATTTATTTAGAATACTTAGGTTAAAATTTGATCTCCTTATATAAGCAATACAATTACATACACTTTTCAATGCTAATTATGATAGAAGACCAGGCTGGTACTTCATTCTTATTTCTTCCCAATATACAATGCAACTTAGAGATGGCTATATGATTATGACCTCATGGACAGGGTTTTGGTCCTTATGTAGGTCTGCTAGGCCTACAGAGAAAAAGTCTCATTCCAAGACTTAAACTGAAGTACTGGTGTTAACTGACTGTCATTCAAGTGGGTCTAGGTAAGAAGACAGAGCAGGAGAAAGAACGGGTCTAGCAAATAATCTAGACCATATAATATATTCGTCACATGAGCAGACTAGTATGTGAAACACCTGTGAACAAAATACATCTCATGAATTTGTAAGAACACACTGTGGTTTTAAAAATTATTCCCGTTTAATTTCAAAGGTGGATTGCATCATACTGGAGGTTACAGTAGGATGGTGGCAATATGTGCAGTACATCGGTTCCCAAAACTGCATCACTGTTGGAGTCATTTGGAGTGGCCCCTGCAACCTCTGGAATCAGAAGTTCCAAGATATGTCCTGAGAATCTTATTTTTGGAATCTCTCTAATATGGGAGCTACTATTGTAATGATCAGAAAGTAGACTTGAAGTCAGAGAGACCAAGATCTAAGTTTGCTGAGTCTCACTTTTCTTATAGTAATGAGGGAAAAATGATAACCTGCTTTGTAAAGTGCTGCCAGATTAAACAATATGGAAAAAACCTATCAAAATATTGTTACTCAGGATAAACATTACTTAAAAAATCTATTAGCATGTTTCACAAGATATATAGTGTGTCGCAAGGTATGCAATGACCATGATGTCTCACAATGTATACACTTATCAAAACATCAAACTGTAGAGTGTAAATATATATAATTTTTATTTGTCAATTTTACCTTAATAAACCTGGGGAAAAATAAAATTGTTTTAAAAACAATAATAAATATTATAATGTAGGATGTATAACTTCAACCAGGGGAACAAGATTGGTTTAATAGATTAGAGAAGAGTTCAGAAGCTGAGAGTTAAGAAATAATATAAGAAGAAAGGAAAATGGTGAATGAGGCCATGGATGAGCAATTCAGAGTGATGGAGGAGGCCTTAAAGTGGGAAAGCATAAAAAGTGAAGATCAGAACCATAAAGAGAGCAATAACCCAACTGTCAATAGTGTTGAAGCATAGGCCAGAGAGGGAACAAATCCAGAACTTAGTGAGAATGTCCCAGATCCCCGATCAAGAACCAAGGCAGCACCTGGACAGGAGTGATCAGAGCCCAGCGAAGGAGGATCATTCACCAGTGACAGTGTGTATAGTCCAACTCCAGGTTACTGTTGAGACAGCCCTCTTGGATTCAGGGGATAGGAATAGGCAATGGGGAGCACACGATTATGGGTCTTGTGTGAGCACAGGCAGTTCTGGGCCATGGTGTCTGAGGTGATATTGTAGTTCTCCCCATTTAGCTCCCATTCTGTGGCTACAAAGAAACAGATAAAAAAGACTAAGGCAGTTAAAATTCTTCTCAAAATTGAAGAAAAAAAAGTAAAGAAATAGGTGTGTCTTTCGTGACCAGTAACAGTAAGACATCACATCTTTGTTAATTCACATAAAATGTTTTTCTCTCAATGCAAAGTTTGAAAAGATAGGTAGATTTGGATCTGGGAAGAGAAAGGCAAAGAGTTTGCCCAAAAGGGAAACATGAACTGAGACTTGGAGGCAAGAACGACAAATTTTTTCAGAGAGAAAATTCATCTGCCAACAAAGTTAGCAGTAGTGGGGGGAATGATTGAAAATGGAACAATTAGAATGTCACCGCTGTGATTTGGGTGTTACATTTACTAAAATTTTACTACATAGTTCAGATCAGAGGATGATTATACCTTTTGTATTCTTTTTTTATTTTAGTAAAGACATTCTATTTCCTTTGAGTTTTGTGGAATTATTCATATGCTTTTAATTCTGCTATCTAATTATATAAGTACTAGACCAAACTAAAGATTAATTTCTGGTTTGAGTGTTGTTGACCTGAAATGTTTAACAATATCATTTGATAGAACTAAAAATTGATTTCTTGTTTAAAAATGTTGTTTACTCAAAGTACTTAGCAGAGTCATGTGACTGTTTTGGTGGGAACATGACCATTCAAAAGCCTTCGTAGAATCTAGACTCTCTTAGAGGTTGTACTGTGTTAGTCAAATATGTTAAGATGGTCCCACATCTTACATTCAACATCATTTATATGTAATTAGATAAACTGTGTTTCAGTGTAATTGAATAGTTGGTATAACATACTATTTTAAAAACACTTTATTAATCAGTTAATAATTTTAATTTATAATTTTATTTTCATAGTTTTGAGCCAATAATTTTTTTAGAGTCTTGAAAATCTGGCAAGCTCAGGATGCCGTCCTTTTAAGGATTTATGAAAAAAACAATTGGCCTTGTGGGTGAAGGTTATTTTACATATGGAAGATAACCTTTTAGAGAAAACATGTCTTAAGACTCCTTAAGGACTGTGAGAGAATATTTGTTCATCCACTGAATATTCTATTTCTCATAATCATAGGATATGGTGACCAGTTTCTTGAGTTGGTATATTTTGTGTTTATGTATTTTTTTGAAAGTATCTTGTAAACTTCTTAAAGGCACAGCCTTTCTTTTTAGGCCTTGTTTTATACTCAGGATCAGCCCAGTTACCTCTACTTAGTCAGAGTTTATATACTAATTGTTTCTTCAAATTCCAACCACTTCATTTTAAGTTTCTTAAACTTTTACTTTGTGAGTAAAGTTCCTATGCTTGCGCCAGCTGGCAGAAATCATGAGAACGTGTTACCAATAGGTTGATTGCACAATATTTAAGAATTTATTCCCAACTTCCTACGTTCTGACCAACATGAACTTTTTAAAAGGTCAGCATATAGGCTTTTGTATTGAAACTAACCTTCTCAAAGTTTGTATCTCTGCATGTTATTGAGTTTAATGCCAGCACTGAACTTAACACATAAATAGAAAAAGGACATCTGCCATTTCATAGACTTACCAACAAAATTATGTTACAAATTAACTGGTTCCTTTGTTAAGTATTTTCTAGTATAAAGAAAACTTATCTTATAACCTAACAAAACCCAACCCATGTATATCTCATGTACTTTTCCTTTCCAACTGGCAAAATAAACTATTAAAATCAATTGGTTTTGAAAGGCATTGTGACACTTCTTAGCCTGAGAACTGCCTTATCATAGCTACTAGGGTGGAGGCACAAAAACTCGATTGGTTCACAGGAAGTCGATTTTGAAAAGGCCATAGGGAGTACTCACAACTGTGATGCAGGGCAGATTCAGAAAGTCACCGAAGGCTAAAGTATTTCCCTCTTTTTATAGTAGAATAAAACAGTATGATTATAAAAGGGTGAAATAATGGAATGAGTAAAGAGGACATAAATATCCTAAGTTATTTTTATATTGCACAGAAAATTTCCTTTTGGAAATAGAATTTTTTTTTTTTTTAAATCAGTAGTTGTTGTTATGTTGTTTAAAAGGAAATGCTATCACCTGTTAAAATGTCATTTGGAAAAACATAGAAAAAATATACAACATATATTTATATATAATAAAAAATATGTATAATAAAAATATATATTATATGTTTATATATAATGTTTACATATATTATACATTATATATTTTATATATATTTATATTTTTATATATTATGTATATTATATATAATACGTAAATAATACATAATACATATATGTTTTTTCTGTTTTATACATAATATATAATCTGTATAAACTAGCAAGAATAATTAATTCAAAATATTACTCTATTATGTGGCATTTAGGAGTAAGAGAACAATAAAATTATTTAACAGTTTTGAATTTGGAAAATATAATGTGACAAAACAAGCAAATATATCCTGCCAGCTTAAATCATTAGAGATTCTTATAGCATATCTTTATTCCTAACTATGAACATAAACAAGTGAAAATTATAGAGGATAAAATCTACCATTTTAGTCATAGCTTTGAATATTATTTCCCTAACAATTTCTCTTTGTTACATCTAAATGCTTCTAAATCAGAGTAAAATAACACATTAGATTTTTGCTGGATCTTGTGTTGGAAAGTACCTTTTTTTCAGTTACTTTATTCCTTAGAGAAAAGAGAAAAGAATGAATAAGGAGTGAAAGAAAAACAAGAATAAAGACATATGTGTGGTCTGATAGAATAACGTGGTGTGGAGGCCTGCAGAGTGATCTCTATGGACTGGAGAAAGTACCGAAACTTCTGAAAAGAGCTTAGTCTTAGTGAAATAAAGACCTTCCCAAACGTAGAGTCCACAGAGGAGGGTTCCAGTATATGTCTGTTGAGCTCAGTTGAATAGCTTTTAGTATATAGTGTATAGTCACTTAATGATGGTAATACTTTCTGAGAAATGCATCGTTAGGTGATTTCGTCATTGTGTGAACATCATAGAGTGTCCTTACACAAACCTAGATGGTATAGCCTGCTACACACCTAGGTTATATGGCATAGCTTATTGCTCCCAGGGTACAATCCTGCACAGCATATTACTGTACTGAGCACTGTAGGCAATTTTAATACAATGGCAAGTATTTTTGTAACTAAGCATATTTAAATATAGAAAAAGTACAGTAAAAATGTGGTATTATAATCTTATGGGACCACCATTGTACATGTGCTCTATCATTGATGGAAATATTGTTTTGTGGCACATGACTATTTGAATACCTGGTATATTATATGTATATAATATATAGACTAAAAGAATCTGTAGCTGCTGCTATCTGCTGTCTGTCACCAAAGCTGCTGCCATGGTAACCATACTATCCTCCAAAGCAAGTATGAGTGTTTCAGTCTCATGTATTTAGATATGCTCTTTTGGCCATTTTCATGATGCTGGTTTTTCATTTCCAAACATTAAAGCTGAAACCCTGATGCAAGAAGACTTGTGATGAAGGATAAATGCTCATCAACTCTTTGGGACTGAAGCTTTGAATCCCGACCAGTGAGAAAGAATTCGCAACTAAGAATTGGAGAACTTTTTCTGGGCCAACAATTTGTAGTGTTAATTTGTGTGTGGCTGCTGTGCCTGTCTAAAGGGAGCATGTTTTTAAGCTACAAGTAGGACTTTCCTAGCAGCAGGTTGGAAAGAGTGATGATATGGAAAAATGTCCACATTGGAACTTTTCTTGGTTACACACTTTCCAGAAGAAGCTTAATTTCACAGAAGGCATTCTTGTTTCATCACTTCTTGTTTAAGAAGCTTGATGGAGATACTTGAGGTCTTAGAATCTTTTGTTAAACGGAGATTTAAAAAAACATACCTTTTAGTATAACTATGAAGATTAAATAAAACAATATTTTAAAATGAATTAATGTAATAAACATGATGACACAAATAATAACTGTTATAGGCTAAATTGTATCCCCTCCAACTTCATTTGTTGAAATCCTAACCCACAGTACCTCAGAATGAAGCTGTTTTGGAGATAAGGCTTTTACAGAGGTGATTACATTAAAATGGGAATGGTGATGTGGGCCTTAATCCAAGTGATTTGGTTTTTGGTATTTTGTTATGGCTACCTTAGCAAACTAATGCAATAATTAACAGAGATGGAGAGCTTACTCTTGGCTTTGTAATTAGTACTATTTCATAGAAGAGTTGTTGAATTAATTTAGAAAGCATGGATGAAGATGCTGAAGGAAACATTCTTCCACCTTTGCCTTTAACTTCCCAATAGAACAGCTGTCACTTAGGCAATTTATTGTATCTGTATTATTGCAAGAACAAAGTAACTGAAAGGGTCCTTCACAATTTCTTTGTTATGTAACTTAGTTTTAAATGAACCTATTTAATTTTCAAATAAAATCTGGATTTTAAATTAAATTCATATTCACTTTCTACCCATGAAAATGTTCCTTCCAAATATAGTGATGTTTGAGTGAGTGGAAATGTAAACCCATTTCAAAGAAGGTGTTTGTTTACTGTATTCTTGCAAAACATACATCATATTGGCCCAACCTGAAAGATCTACTAGCCTTTGCTTCCTCTTCAAACAAGTATAGTCAGTTTTACTTCCTCTCATTTTAATATGTTTCTCTTTTTTGGTGAATATGGATAAGTCTTTTCTTTCTTTTATCGTAAGTAGGAAGAAGGCTGAATCACAATTCAAAGTCAAATATAGTCTAAGTCAAAAATAGAAGGGGCACTAAATAAATAGGCATTTTATGATGTTCTAAGAATGCCATCAAAATTTCTGTTTAAGATTTCTGTGTGTATATGTTATATATGTATATGCATGTGATTAAGAATATAACAGAAATAACCTATATTGTATGTTGTCTATCTATCTATCTATCTATCTATCTATCTATCTATCTATCTATCTGTCTATCTATCTATCTATCATCTATCATCTTTTTTTAATCACATACATTTTAGCTTGGGACATAAATACAGGGTAGGTAATTAACTCTTAGCAAATTAATTAAAATGGGAATTCTTTTATTGAGGTCACATATATTTAAAGTTTTGAAAACCACCTACCTGTTACTATCAGTGTTGGTTTCCCTCCTTTAAAGATCAAGTATAATTACTATTTGTAAATTAATTCTTAGGTAATTATTTGACTAGTAACTTGACTCTCTTACCTCAAAGAAAAAGGAGCAAAATTCAGAAGACTCATTGAATATTGACTACAAACTGTGGTAATGCTAGATTTCCCCACAGAAATCAACTATGTAAGATTTGGTTATATAGGTTAGTAATGCCTAGGGACAGATTAAATTTATAGTATGTGTACATTAGTTTATCTGAACTTTAATTAAATAAGGCGTACTTTGTATCTTGCTTGTTTCGGTTTCTGTTGTTTATTCACGACCATTCTAGGTGTTTTTTATCCCCATGGTCTACTAGTTTTTTTAAAAAAAGCTTGTTGAAACACGTTTAATCTCAAAATTATATCATTTAAACCAAAGGACAACCATCTTTTATAGAATATTCCAGTATTACATAAATTATTATGATTTTGTCACCTCTGCTGTATATTTTATAAATAATTATGAGCACTTAATAAACTTATTTTTTCTACCTCTGCATATTTGCTATATTAAAGTCAAATACTTTTGCTTATACACCTGGGTGAAAGAAGAATTTTTCTGTGTTAAAAAACAGAAGAAACATTGAAATATTTGTTTTCAGATTATAAAAACTACTGCTTGGAAATATAAATCAATATAAACAAATATTTTAAGATCTTCTAGGTGATTAATGCACAGTAAAAGTGCAGTATGTTCTTTTGGGGACATTAAATGAATGATAATCATTTTTCAATGTAACTATCATAAATTAGACAATGCCTAAATTTTTGGTTTACCATTTTTAAAGGATCATGTGTGGGGTCTGCCACTTTTACACATGCTTTACCTGGCAGATGCCTTTTTCAATTAATAGCTCATTTACAATATCATAAATGCAGTGGTTTATTGATACAAAGTTTTAATAACCCCGTAATGGTAGTTGAGTCACACACTGGGACTTGCACTCCACAGGAAGACAGACTACCTTCACTGTTATTGAAAATATCTGACCTTAGAGTGTAAAAACATAAGATCTGCTCCTCTGATCTGTTTATTTTGAGGCGGGCTGTTAGATACTGACAGTGGTTGTGGTGGTCCTGTGGAAGGGGTGGTTTTTCTTTCTTGACATCATCCTCAAAGGTTGAGGACTTGCATCAAATCCCCTTCTCCTTTCCTTTCTTTCTTATTCACTCCATCCTGTCCTTGTAAATAGTGTATACTGATGTCATTTTATAGATCCATCATAGCTATATATATATATACCACGTAGTCATGGGAAATAATTTATATTTATATTAATATGTTCCAAGTTTTCTGAGACAAGCAACTGTGTCCGATTAACTTTTGTCTCCTACCTGTGTCTCTTGTGTCTAATGTAAGCTTTGGTACCAATAGCAGATACTAAATATCTGTTGAGTGAATGACTGGCCTAAATATCCTTCTGAAATAAAGTGTTCCATCATGAGCTATATGAAGTAATGATTAATTTGTTTTAAATTTATTCTTTTGAGTTTTAAAGTATAGCTTTTTAACCCAATATGCCAGCATAGATGAACATATCTTATAGATACCATTTATATGTTCTTGGGAAACCCATAAATGTAAGAATATGTTTGAAATCGATCTGATTAAGTTTCTCCCATCAAGAAGAATGGGCAAACACTGAGTTTAGTTGTGGAAAAAATTCAGTTGGCTATTAGCAGATCTGAACTTGTGATTTGAGAAATGTGTACCTTTACCTGAGGATAGAATATAATATCTGCATTTTGTAGACTTACTAGGTACTTGTAACAATGAGTTAAATATGTATGAAATACTTTCTAGCAAAGTTGCTATGTGGTTAAATAACAAGAACGTTGCAGACGGTAAGTTTAATACGAATTCAGTTCAAGCACTGTGGTCTAGAAAGGTGAGTAAAGTTTCACTTCAGGAAGTGAAATCTGAGAAAGGCTGTGAAAATGCTTGCCAGCTGATGGGACATGATTTAGTTCAAAGTCCTGGGAAGCTGCTAGCAGCCTCTGAGTGCTAGCACCCTGCCCCTCGCCTTGGGGAGTTGTTCAGATTGCATAGTCACATTAGTCCAAGTCTTGTGGAGCTTCTCTCTAATAAGCTTCTATACCATCAAGGATAATATTTTTGTACAAGATTAATAGTTCTACATGCTCTACTTTCTCTGAGAGATGGATCAATAGCCCTGCATTGCTTAGTCATGGCTAGACATTTGACTACAAGAACATCTATCTTCACAGAACTCATCCCTATACTGTTCTGCCAAGCCCTTAATTTGATCCTCTGACTCCCATCCCATTTCTCTTGTTCTTCATGACAAAACTACCTCAAATGTGTCATCTTTTCTAGGAATATTCCTTTTATTCTTGCTTTATTAAAAAACTGTCTGTCCCTTTTTATTGTCAGCTTTACTTGGCCCTCTCAAAAGAAAGTTGTTCTTTCTTGTAGTGATTACATGAGGTATGACAGGGTTGGCTGAGGTCCTCTTTGATTTTGGTTTGCAATATTAGCTCTTTATCCATCTCCCTCCTGGAAATGCCTACCACTGTTCTTGAAGCGTATGCCTCCTTTATCTTTTTGTTACTGTTGTCTATTTACCTATGTATTAAGGCCCTTTTATTCAAGCGTATAGATTCCTAAATTCTGTACAGTATATTTATTTGTGACTTCAGCATCCACATAAATAAAACATGTAAAATGGAGGCTTTTTGGTTCTTTCATCTTCTCATTTCCAAATTTCTTTTCCTTCTTGGCTAACCACTTTTATTTAATGTCTTTTCAGCCCCAGAAAACTTACCACTTCTGAAATCTTGGTTTTCAATATTCCATTGTCCAATAATGATCATTTATTTATCTGGAGCATTTATTCAGGTATCTCTACTGCCACAATTCTTCAAATACATCAAGTCTCCAACCCTGAGCCACACCTGTTATCAGTCCACTCCAAGCTTCATTTTTACCCTGGTGTTTGTGATCTCTGTCCATCATGAGATTACTCCATGGCAAATATCCTTCAATCCCTTAGCCCTCTCTCCTTCCATTTTAGTTACTCTGCAAAACTTGGCCATGTGGCATTTTATGATTTAATTCGAGTGGGGAAACTTTGCTGGAGAAAGATCACACGACTCTGTGATCTCAGATATCAAACTTCCGCTCCATACCACTCATTTATCCTTTCATTTTCTTCTAATAGGATCATGTTTCCACTTTGAAAATGAGAACTTTATACCTTCTGTTTTCTCTTCAAACCACCCATAGCTTCTTTCTGCTCACAGCTGCTCACTGTGCTGTCTCACTTCTTCCCCTTCCATTTATACCACAACCCTCTGTGATCAGGCGTCTCTGCCTAATTCCCTGAGCCCCGCATTCCACTGAAAAACCTCGTAACTGGGTCAATATTAACATTTCATTGTCTACATCTTGCTCGATTTCTCACCATTATGTGAGACAGTAAATACTAATTTTTTTCCCACTTACTTTTCTCCTTTGGCTTCTGTTCCACCACCCTACTGATTTTTTTTAAACTTAATGGTGGTGTCTTCTTAATTTTCTTAGCTGGTTACCCTTCCTTTAAATATCTGGGCTTCTTAATTTTAGGTTCTAGATCTTCTTTGCTTCTTCAACAAACATTTTCTAGGTGATATCATCAATTGACATAAATGTGAACCCAGTATTTATTCTGATGGCTCCCAAATGTTTATATTTATCCCCAAGCTCTTGAATTTCATTTCAGAATGTTTATCTGACAATCCAGCTGGGTGTTACATATACCTTACAAACGCAATCTATCCAAAAACAGAAACTCATGATTTTCTACTCCAAATCTCTCCAAAGTCTCCTTTCTCTTTGCCACCTTAGTAAACATCATCAAAATCCACTTAGTTGTTTCTTCTAAAAGCAAAAGAGAAATGTATTTATTTCTCCCTTTCTGTACTCATCCATCAATACATTCGGTTGTATTGTATGAGCAATACAATAGAATCTTATATTCTCTTGTATCTTGTATTCCCAAATTATTCTTCAAATCTGTCTACTTTTCTCCATCTCTACTTTCCTGTCTCAGTTCAGATTACTATCCTTTCTTGCCTGGAAGATAGTTTACTAACTTATTTCCTTTGTCTATTATTGTTCCCTTCAAACTATTCTCCACAAAGTAGCAAGTGTGATCTAAAAGGTAAGTCAAATTTTATTATTCCTCGGCATAAAACTTATCAATGGCTTCTAATTTTACTAAGAATAAAAGGCAGACTTCTTTCCATGAATTACAGAATCACCCATGTTATGGTTTCTATTCACTTCTTCAAATCCGTTGCAGACCACTCTGCCAGTTGTTCACTGTTAATGACATTCTAGCCTTTCAGAAGTTTAATGAAGCCATCAAAGGCTTTTCCTGTCCAGGGTATTTGAAGTCATTGTTGCATCAACATGTAAGATTTCCTTGCAGACTTCAATGTCAATGACATGAAAGTCACATCTTTTTCTTATGACTTTCTTGTGACAATCTTGTTGATTTCTCGGCATCTGGAATGGTTCCTGTCACAGAGTAGGTGCTCAATATGTATTTGCTGAGTTAAGTAAATGCATAAATTTCATCCTTGATCCTAGCTGAAATATCCCCTCTTAAGGTGGGCTTTTTCTAACCACTCTTTCTGAAACAGCTTCCACCCTAGATTAAATTACACTGTATCCCATACCATTTTAATTCCCTTCATTGTAGTTTTTAGTCTGCACTTACTTATCTTGCTTGCTTACTTGTTTACTTGATTATTGCCTATATTCTCTATGGGCAATAATTGCTGATATTCTATTAATGTTCGTATTCTCTATGGGCAATAATCAAGAATACAAATTCAGTGAGGTCATCTTTTGGCTTATTTACCACTGAAATTCCAGTGCCTGGCACAATGCCTATATGCAATAATTCCCAGTTAATATTTATGAAACAAATGAACAACTGAGTAATTCAACAATAAGAGTAATACAAAAAGATTTCAGAGGGAAAGAAGAGGGAATATCAAGAAGGCAGACTTTCATCCTTTATCAAAATTTAGCCAAAGTAAGCATAAAGAGGCTATTGTTTACCCATTAAGATTATTTATAAAAATGTCAAATTGTACATGTTCTTATATTAACTCATATTCTCATACATTTTAATACGGAGAGTACAATTTTTGTTTGTTTGTTTGTTTTAAATTTCTTTTCCCCTATTAACCAGTTTCTCATCGAAGACTAATGTTCCTCAACCCATGGCCATGTTGATAGAATCCTGTTTTCAGTCTTTGATGTGGAAACTTTCCACTGGAAATTTAAATCATTTAAGACTAGTCAAACATAGTTTTTTTTTTTTTTTTCTCTGCTATAAACTATGAACATTTTTCTCTTCAGTGAGAATGTCATCTAAATGCTTAGTAATTCTACCTTTGATGCATGCCTAGCTGTTCCTATGGTATCTTATGGCTGTTAAACTTTTCTCGGAAAAAAATATGATCTATTATGCTTTTGAATTTATTTAAAATATCATTTGCTTATCAAAAAGTACATAAAATAAGACTGTAAACATCAACAAATTATCCACCTTTCAAATCAAGAAATAGAAAATTACCAGTGCTACAGAAGACCTATCCCCTTATACACTCCCAATCTCTATCCTCTTCTTCCTCACTACAGTTTAATTTGGGCTGACTTGAAATGTATGTAAAGGGGATCATAAAATATGTATTTTTTGTGCCTGGCTTCCTTCTTAAAACATTATGCCTATAAGAGGTATCTATGTGGTTATGAGTAGCAGTGTTTCATTCTCTGTCATTGCTATTTATTGTCCCACTAGACAGAGGTTCCGCAATTTTTCTATCCATTTCACTGTTGATGGAAATTAGGGTTATTTCCAGTTTTGGACTTTTATGACTAGTGCTGCTATGAAAATTCTTTTGTATGCCCCTTGAAATACATGTACAAGCGTTTTTGTTAGAAACAATCCTAGTAGTGGAATTGTCATGTTATAGGGTGTGTATATGTTCAACTTTAGCGAATAATGTCAAATAGATTTCCAAATTCCTTGTATCAATTAAAACACTAACCCACAGTGCATGAATATTTCAGCTGCTCCATATCCTTGCCATCTTTTGGTACTGAAAGGCCTTTTATTTTAGCCATTCTAATGGGTATGCAGTATTATCTCATTGTGATTTTAATTTTCCTAATTACTGGTACTATTCCATACTTTTGTATTTGTTGGTGAAATGTTTTATAGGTCTTGTGCTCATTTTTCTCTGAGGTTGTGTTTTTTTCTATATTGATTTTTGTACTTGTGTTTCATTTATCTTGCATGTAAGCCCCTTGCCTGGTATATGTGCAGCAAATATATTTGCTCATTTCTCATTCTATGACTTGTTTTTTAACTTTCTTAATGCCATATTTTGATAAACACCATTTCTATGTATTAAAGTGGTTTAATTGATCATTTTTATTCTTACTCTTATTTTGCTTCATATTTAAGAAAACTTTACTTAAGGTTGTGAATATATGCTCTTATATTTTCTTATCAAATTGTATTACTTGTGAATACATGCTCTTGTATTTTCTTATCAAATTGTATTACTTTTCTTTTACATTTATATCCATGTCATGTGGAATTGTCTTTTGTGTGTGGAGTGAGGTACAACTCATATGGGTGTTCAGTTAAACCAACTCCATTTATCAAGAGATCCATTTCTTCCTCATTGTGCTAAAGGGTGACTTGGGCAAAAATTAGGTAGAAATATTTATTACCTCCTTTTTCTGTAACATTTTACTCTTTTTCTATTCTTGTACCAATACCACACTGCCTTAATTATTGCAGCTTTATAATAAGTCTTGATATTCAGTAAAACAAACCCCACCTTATTTTGCTTCAAGTGTGCATTGCTATTCTTGGTCCTTTGTGATTCCTCAGAAATCTTAGAATCAGTTATCTAGCTCTACAAAAAGCAAACATAAACACCAATTTGAGAAAAATTAATGTTTTTAATAATATTGATTCCTTTAATATATGATCACATCATTTTCCTTCATTTATGTATGTCTTTTAACATTTCTATCCATCAAGATTTACAATGTTCTGTATAGAGACGCTAAATGTATTTTGTATACTTATTGTAAGAATTTGGTAGTTTTTACTATTGTAAGCGCTATTGCATTTGGCATTTTATATTTTTAAATAATGTGCATGTTATTGTAAATTGTATCTTATGCTTTAAAAAATTTACTGGTTGCTCTCATTTAAAAGTAAATACAACTATTTCCTGATGGATAAAATGCCCCTTTACTGGAAAATTTAATAATAGGCAACTGTGGGACTATGTATGGAATAGAAGTAATATTGAATATTTTAAAAATAAAATTCATATAATTAGGGAACTTGTTTGTGAATAATCCATTAATTAACTTTAATGAATGTTTTCCCTTTACCAGATATCATGAGAGACACTGAGAACATACAATGGTCCCAAAATACAATGTAACAGTTTTATGATAATATCTATCATATGAATACATAAAGCAAGCATACATAGCTCTAAATCATTTATATATACACACACATACATATAACTACATACAACTTACAAATTTGTAAATTATTTTATTCCATATCATCTAATTTAATCCCTAGGACAACTTGTGAGTTCAGTCTTGTTAATGCTTTGTAGTGGCAATGGAGATTCTGCTGGGATAGAAAAATCTCTATCAGGAGATTTTTTTGAATTAGGAACCTGTTGCACTGTATCATAAACTTGCCGTGGCACTGAAGACCCTTCAGTCGATAGGGTACTGATGGCTTTCTCATGAATAAAGGTCACTGATGAGATGAGCGTTTATTCCCCTGGGAAGTGAACTCTATGAAGGCAAGGATTTTAATTTGCTTTGCTCACTGCTCTGTCCCCATTATGTAGAATGATGCCTGTGATATATTTAGCAATCGGCAATTATTTATTGTATAAATAAAAATGAAGAAGTAAAGTTTACTCTGAAGTGGACAAAGATGAAGAGAGACTTTGGCATCACTGGTTTATAGATTTAATCTAAACCATTAAATTAGGTGCCACAATTAGAAAGACATGTGCATAGTAGGTGATTTGACAAGAGAATAGCTTGCACAAATGAGATCACTCCAGGCATTTCATTGCTCTATAATGGTAAATTTGCCTTTCTAAGTTGTTTTTCTCTTACTTCCAAGCTAGGATCTAATTCTGCCCGCAATAAAGCAATGGAATTACATTTTAGCACAGAGATAAGGATCCTGAAAATAATCATAACAATCTTCAAAGCAATGAATGAATCTTTTTGGATTAGCAACTTATTAGGGCCATTTTCTATAATTCCGTTGTCATAGATAATTGACAGCTGACTGACTCGTCAACTTATCTCTCTGACCCTCAATAAATGTAGGAAACATATATAAATATATAATTGTCATTTGAAAGACATATGGGACTATATTCCCATGATTATCGCATTAGGACTTTGTCTTTTTTTTTTTTTTTTAATTTATTTATTATTATTAAACTTCAAGTTGTAGGGTACATGTGCACAACGTGCAGGTTTGCTACATATGTATACTTGTGCCATGTTGGTGTGCTGCACCCATCAACTCGTCATTTACATCAGGTATAACTCCCAATGCAATCCCTCCCCCCTCCCCCCTCCCCATGATAGGCCCCGGTGTGTGATGTTCCCCTTCCCAAGTCCAAGTGATCTCATTGTGCAGTTCCCACCTACGAGTGAGAACATGCGGTGTTTGGTTTTCTGTTCTTGTGATAGTTTGCTAAGAATGATGGATTCCAGCTGCATCCATGTCCCTACAAAGGACACAAACTCATCCTTTTTTATGGCTGCATAGTATTCCATGGTGTATATGTGCCACAT
The DNA here is from genome assembly GCF_047675955.1 of Chlorocebus sabaeus. Taxonomy (NCBI): domain Eukaryota; kingdom Metazoa; phylum Chordata; class Mammalia; order Primates; family Cercopithecidae; genus Chlorocebus; species Chlorocebus sabaeus. Next base: position 65,506,360 of record NC_132910.1, read on the forward strand.
TTTCTTAATCCAATCTGTCAATGATGGACATTTGGGTTGATTCCAAGTCTTTGCTATTGTGAATAGTGCTGCAATAAACTGACTTTGTCAAAATCTTGAGGAAGTGGATTATTGTTTCAAATCAATGGTGTAATTTTATAAATAAATTACTTCTGTTATTCACATATAACAACAGTAACTGTAAATTTAATTCAGAATTTAAATTTAATTTACAAGCATAACACATAATCATAGAAATAAATATTTTTTCATAAACATATGAATTTTCCAGGTTTTCTATTTTCTTATTGGGTTGTTTATTTCTCCTCCAGTGATACCAAACTTCCTAATATTACAATCATTTTTCTTTCCAAAAATTGAGGGCTGGGCACGGTGGCGTAATCCCAGCACTTTGGGATGCCAAAACGCGCGGATTTTATGAGGTCAGGAGTTTGAGACCAGCCTGGCCAACACTGTGAAAACCCATCTCTACTAAAAATACAAAAATCAGCCGGGCGGGTGGCACACACCTGTAATCCCAGCTACTCGGGAGGCTGAGGCAGGAGATTTGCTTTAGCCTGGGAGGCAGAGTTTGCAGTGAGCTGAGATCCTGCCATTGCACTCCAGCCTGGCTGACAGAGCAAGACTTTGTCTCAAAAAACAAACAAACAAACAAAAATGAGGTGAAATTTACATAGAGCACAATCCAGTGGCATTTAGTACACTTGCAATGCTGTGCAGCCACCACCTCTATTGAGCTTCAAAACATTTTCATTATTCCAAAGAAAGCTCCACACCCATTTAGCAGTCAGTTCCCACTCCTCCCTCTCCTCAAAACCTGGGAACCACCAATTTTCTTTTTCTTTTCTTTTCTCTTTTCTTTTCTTTTCTTTCTTTCTTTCTCTTTCTTTTCTTTTCTTTTCTTTCTTTTTTTTTTGGAGACAGCATTTCGATCTTGTTGCCCAGGCTGGAGTGCGATGGCCCGATCTCTGCTCACCAAAACCTCCGCCTCCTGGATTCAAGCGATTTCCTGTCTCAGCCTCCCGAGTAGCTGGGATTATAGGCATGTGCCACCATGCCTGACTAATTTTGTATTTTCGGTAGAGATGGCTTCTCCACATTGGTCAGGCTGGTCTCAAACTTCCAACCTCAGGTGATCCGCCTGCCTCGGTCTCCCAAAGTGCTGGGATTACAGGTGTGAGTCACAGTGCCCAGTCCACCAATTTTCTTTTTCTCCCTATGGGTTTATCTATTCTTGATGTTTTATATAAATAGAATCATACAATGTGTGGCTTTTTTGTATCTGGCCTCTTTCACTTAGCACATTGTTTTCAAGGCTTATCCATTGCAGCATGTGTCAATATTTCATTTGTGATGGTTGAATAAGATTCCATTTTAGGTATATACCACATTTTGTTTATCCATTCATCTGTTGATAGACACTTGTGTTATTTCCACCTTTTGGCTGCTGTAAAGTGCTGTGGAGTGTTCTTTAAACCATTGGGAAAAAATGTGAAGATTATGTCTAATATCTTACCAACTGCAGCATTCCCAACAATGATTAAATATACTTTATAAGAGTCTCATGAGGTTGCCTCATAAAAGAAGCTACTCCAATGTTAGTCAGCATTAATACTTTTGGACAACCCTCTATTTCAAACCCCAAATTTGTGTTTTTAATTCTATTAAAATCACTTTAGAATATATTCACATATAAATCTCTGAAAAGAAACCGAAAAAAAATGCTTAAGATTTTTATTGTACATGTCATTTTTTTTTTTAAATAATTGATTTATCTGATATTTTTAACTAACTAAAAAAGCACTTCAACTTCTAACTTTCATAAGAAATCATTCATATATTCTACTCTATGAACTTTGATTTTTTTCTCATCTGGTAACTCCTGAATGTTTCTCCTCCTTACAGTGTTTCTTGCAATCACATAGGCAAGAATTATTGAAAGATTTATTTACTTATACTTGAGAATTCTTAACTCTTTCTTTTTCAAGATTAAAATTTTATATGGACAAAGAAGAAACAGGAAAGAAGGAACTAATTCTAATTCCACAGCAGAAGGGCTAATATTTAATCCACCTCTCTTCTAAAAATAAATGCAAGTCCCAGCCTGGGCAACGTAGTGAGACCTCATCTCTACTAAAAATAAAAAGTAAAAAAATTAACTGAGTATGATAGCATGCCTGTAGTCCCAGCTACTTAGGAGGCTGAGGTGGGAGGATCACCTGAGCCCAGGAGTTCAAGGTTGCAGTGAACCATGATCGTGCCACTGTACTCCAGCCAGTGCAAAACAAAACAAAACAAAACAAAAAAACGCTGTCTCAAAACAAACAAATAGAAAAACCATGATAAGCATAAATCCCCAAGCTAGTATTGTTTTTCCACTTTGACCTTGAATGCTTTACATTTTATCAGTAACTAATTAACCTTATTTGTCATCATAGGACATTTGACAATAACATTTATGTCTAAGCTAGTTCTCCTTATAAAGGTTTTAGATGGACATGGATGTGCAACAAAAGTTAAGTTCTATTCTCAGGTGAACTTACATTTTTCTCAGCTGTAGATAAGCAGTAATTGAAGTGAAAAACTGTCTCCTCTCTCCTGCCTTTGGGATGTAATGGCCATGCAGGTGTCTTTTTGCCAACTCTGTGCTCTTGACAATGTTATTAGCTCAAAATCACCAGGAGCAAAACATTTTATACAAGAAACAGAGATGCTTTTATACTACTAAATGAGTTTTCTGGGATTTCTAACACTGCTAGTTTTGTATAAAGGTGGATGCCTACCCTGTGGAGGAACATTAATAGCAGTGAATTCAAAGCAACCATTGTTAGAAGCTTGTATTTTAGAGGATGCCTTTATTTTCTTTTGCTAGACTTCATTACAAAAGTCTCTTGTTTTATTGCCATTACCTTTCTAGGCCAGTCTATATTCGGGTTCTGGCCAAAGATGAAAGTTGTATGCAAACATCCAATGGGCAATACAAAAATCATTTTCAAGATAGCCTTTTGGGAAATGTTATTTGCTTTCCAATTAGAGTCTGTTATTTCATGACTATTATCACTGAAAAAAAAAAAAGAATATTCTTAATCATTCAGTGCATTTGAAGAGCTGTGTTATTTATGTTTTTTAATTTTTCTCATGTCTGAAATATTCTCACATGTTTTTTGGTCAACATAAATCAAGTCAGTGTTCTGTGGCCTGGGCATAGGCATGGTAGGCATGAATAGGCGTGCTGCACACCTACCCAGAGAAACACAGGAGAAGGGTCTGGTACATGATGTAGGTTTCTAGAAAGGGAGGAGTCACAATGGATGAGTCCCTCCATCTTCGAGCTACAGATATGAAGTGAAGTGAAATTACTTGCCCGAGGTCATAAGTATACTCAATGACAATATTGGCAGAAGCATCATGTCTACAGATCCCAAAGTAGTGTTTCTTCAAACAGTATCCTGGTGTGACACTGGAAAGAATTGCAAGGAAAATGGCACAAGTGGATTACATCAGTCTTGACTTGAGTCTCTACTTACCTGATAGTTGGCTCCACTATGAAATACAAAAAGAGTAGTACTTGTTTTAGTATAAAAAAAGTATGAAGTGAAATTACTAAATGGGCTAATTTTTTCTCATTACCAAGGTTGTTTACTATTTAAGAATCACAGGAAGAAGGAAAAATGTACATTAACATTTACCAAATGACAGTGGTAGTAACTTGTCAAAAAGCTACTTCATTAGTACTTCATTAAGTAGAATACTTCATTTAGCATTACTCCATTAGATAATATATAAAAAACAAGGCAAGTGGAGTAAACCATCTGGGTTGAAAGTTGTAAGAGAAAGAGACTTGGTTGGAAACTTGAATAAATGAAAATATTTGTACTACAAGCATCTGATTTCTGTATGCATGGTGGCAGGCAAGTAATTTCTTGGCTGATGCCTAAATCATGTTTTTGAATTGAAAACTAAATATCTGGCATTTAAAGGAAGGAAGTCTTAAAAATGGAACACACAGATAAGTCTACTTGAAATACAGAACTGAGAACATTAGTTGAGTTATGAAAAATCTATGGTTGGAGACTACCATGATCCATGTCTCTGCCTGGAACCCTCTCCTCACCCGTAATGTATTTCTCTAGGAGATTTCTTTTTAAGTGAATGTTCCAGGTATTATACTAGGTGATTTACACTGATTATTACATTTAAATCTCAAAACAACCCTGTGAGGAAAGGTTAAGTAATCCAGTAAAAAGTCCCCCAGCTAGTAAGTGGCTAGCCGAAGATTTGAGGAGTCGTGACTTGAATGCAGGCCTTCTTATCTCAGGTCTGAGTTGATATAATAATAATGCCTTCCATGGTGGGATGGAGAGTTAGGAACTTTACCCACTTTTGGACAAATAGGATGCCATGTCTTAAGGAAGGGATTTCTATTCTGGAGAGAAGACAATCTGGGAGCTCCCAACTGGACTACAAATTCCTTAAAGGTAGAAATATACTCACTATTATATTCTGAGCATCAGGTAGGCACACAATAAATACTTGTTGAATTTATGAGAGCCTGGCAAATTTGCCACCCTTTTAAAAAGAATAGTCTATAACAGAAGTTTAATTCCAAGGAATTTCCAATAGGGGCAAAAAAGTGGAGTGGAGGGGAGTTGTCACGGAATGATAAGGAAACATAATTATCCCATATTTGAGTGTGCCTACATATGAAAGACTGATCAATCATAAGCAGATGTGTTAAATCTTAAAAAGAATATAGGATATGACCCAGAACATTAAAGCATTATTACAATAGCCGTAAACATTGGAAGAGATTCCCTAATCAGCCTACCTTAATATGGTGGTTTGGAAGAAATGTTATCTCAGGGAAAAAAGAGAAAGACCATCAGAAAACAGTGTGGTTGGTGACAGAAGCACAGTGCCCTCACCAGAGGTGCTATGAAAATGATTAAGGCTGTGTAAAGTAGATCATTCAAAAACTAGGTGCCACTGAAGAACAGTTGCTATGGCAACTGAAGTAATATAGAAGGGAGAGGCGAGGCCAAGGAAGAAGGAATGACATAAATTGAAAACCTAGTAAGTGCCAGGCACTGAACAATGAGTTTCACAGTTAATACCTCAATTTATCTTTACAGCTCTATTTTACCTTCCTGTGATTGTGCTACTGCTAAATATCCACAGGCTTCCTGTCTGTTCTGTAGAATGGGATCCTAGTTCATCAGATTCTCTATTTTCTTGCTGAAAACAAGCAGTCATAGAAAAGAGATGTCACTTTGAAACAGAAGAGGTTAATAAAGTGACTACAAAAGGGTAGACAAACATCATCAAATAATTGTGTAGTCCTATGGGCTTGGCCACAGCCAGGAGCCACTGTCACTCCTAGGCCTAAAGAGGCAAGGAAAGGAGCAGTTACAAGAAGGTAGAGAGAGGCTCTGTGGGGAAGGATGCCTGGGAAGAACAGGGTCTTTCAGTGGAGATAGCCAAAACAGGCAGAAGGTAGCTGAGGGAATAGGAGCCTGCATCTCCCTCTCTTGCAGCCTTCCAGACCTCCTCCCTGTGCCGTTCTTTATATAGCAGAATTTCTACCTCCACAGGCTTTTCTGGGTTAAAATATCCAAGTGTCTGCAGGGTTTTTATTACAGCCTGGACTTGCTGCAAAGCCTTTTCTTGAAGTGGAACCCACTCCACATTCACAATTTAAATCTGCTATATTTTGCTCCAAAATTCAAAAGTGTCCTCCAAGCATTGTGCCTTTATTTGTGGTAGGTGAGCAGATATCTCACTTTCAAAACAATATCCTGATATTTCCAAAATCACTGGATTTTTAGGAATCTATACCAATGTGGCAAACCTCTTAAACTTCACAGGGTTTTTGTTGCTATCCTCTTATGTACATGGGTCTTACTAGTCCTGATCCCCAGACTCATTAGTATAACATCATCAGTATAATAAATAAGCCTGTGTGATGTTCTGTGGTATATAAAGACTATAAAGAACTAAAGTATGACATTGGGCAGGAGAGTTGACTGTCCTGAAGCAAAGTGGTAAAGATATACTTTTGTATCTATGAAACTGCTTCTAATTTTCCTTGACAGATTTTTTCTAATTGGCTAAGTCAACAGCTGTATTCTAGCTGCTGAAGACTGTAGTGATTTTTCCTCATCTGGAGCTGCAGATTAAAACATAACTCAGTCATTATCCAAGACCTATCAAGCTTATGCATCAGCCAAACAAGCTATTTAGATGAACACGTGGTATGAATCAACTTCCCCTGCATTTACACGATTGTTTGTTGTGGAATTAATTTTTTCCATTCACCCAGGCATGTGGTGTCACTTTTGGGTTGCTATATTTTGCAGGGTGTAAGGGAGAAGGCATAAGAAGAGGAGAAGCTTTACTAAAACCAAGGAGAATGGATTTATGGAGAGGGCCATCTGGCAAAAGCTGGGACCTTCAGGAAAGATGAAACCAACTCCCAGCAACCCTGCAGGGAGGGTCCTAAGGGAATCCATAAATACCCTAAACTCATCCTTTTCTATCATCTCAACATCTGCTTGTGTTTCTCATTGACCAAGCCAACCAGAAGCCAGAGGATGTGGCAGCTATTGGTGCATGCCATACAGATCAACCTCCCAGATGGAGCATAAGCAAAGTGAAGAAGGATGGAGAATATGGTGGGTAAGGTGGGAGGTTTTTTAATAAAAATAGCCAAAATATAAGCCTTTCACAATTTTAGTGCATTATTACTAGTCTTTAGAGGGAAGCGATCAAAAGTGGTAAAATTACGAAGTTTATGGCATTTTACAAATTTATTTCAAACATGAGTCTTGGGCTACATTTACCGACTCCATTTTTACATATAACTGGAAACTAAGTTGAACTTCTAGACCCAGTTTTTAATTCCTGTATTTGGAATCAACTCTTCTATCCCTCTAACTCTTCATTTAGAGCTGGTCATTTGAACCTCTTCATACAGAATGGGTACTTTTTACATCATGTGGGCCTGAACGTGCAAAAAGGAAAAGAATGAATTATAAAAAGGCTCTGATCGCTAAGGTCCTGTTGTCTCAATAAACTCTATTTCATTGAGCCTCTTTCCCATTACAAAGCTGCTCATATCTGTGATTTTTCTCTCAAGCATTCACTAAGAATTGTTTCTGTTCTTTCTTTGGGTGGGATGAGAATATTTGGAAATGCTGCTTGGAAGTACCATATGCCCATCTCTGCCCTTTCTTTAAAGGACCATGTTTGCTTAGTATTTTCTGTGTCACAGAATCAAATATTTACCCTCCCTGCAGCAGTAACAGCTGTTCTTAAAACCATTTATTTGCTTCTACAATAGAGCACTTCTGACTAATTTTCTCATGTCCAAAGACGCGTGCTTTACATTTCTGTGCTGGAGGATGCTGGTACCAACCAAGTGGTTATGTGATGAATGTGTTGGTTTTTGGTCTCTTTGTTTAATCTCATGTTTCTGGGTGGGCCAGAATTGAATTTTGAACTAATGAATTTTGAAATATCAAATTCATACATCTGGACTCTAACGTGCAAAATTATTTCACAGTCACGAACAATCTGTAAATACTAAACTGGCTTGAGATTCCAAGCATTGTAAGACACGAGAAAGCGGTACCTCTTTAATTTCACATTTCAAATAGGGCCTCTCACCAATCAAATGTTGTATGCCTCACACTGAATTTTGAAGAGTGCAGGGGAATTGCCATTCCAGAAAAACAGGTAGTCCTATGATATGTAAGAATTCCCATTCTTTTCTGAACTTATAGGAGATAAAGTTTAGTAACTAAATAAAAATTTAAAGGAAACATTTTAAATCTTACATTAGTTATTTCCTCCTCAATTGGTTCAGGGAATTTGAGCTATAATAAATAAATAAATAAAAATCACCCATGATAAACATCTGGTTGAGTTTTGCTAGTTATTTATATTTTAAGCATTCCTGCTTTCACTATTTGAATGAATGAAATTGAAGTGGGATAATTGTTACTGTTCATAACTCTGAACTTTCAAAAGAGAACATGGCATTGTTTTTGAAACCTTAGTAATGTGGGAAATTGTTTGTCATTCAATTAACTTGCTCATTTTTGGTGAACATCGCATACCCCAGCAGAAATGGTGTGGTTTGAGGGGTGGATTTTCCAGCAGTCAGAGTCTCTTAACTCTCTACTCGATGATATCTAGGGTGAAAGTGTCTGTTAGAACACAAGTCTCTTGTCCAGCTAGCGACCCTTTAAAGAAAGGAATCTGGGGAAAGTCTGGCAGAATTGTAAATAAAGCATATGGTTCAGTTATACCAGAGTGGGTGCCCACAGAAACGAAATGCTTGATTCAAGGCTATTTTTAAGTGGAGAAGAATATTTTTGTTTGATTTTATTACAAAAGGATTTTGTTTTAGCAAAATATGGAACAGATAGAAAAATTCAATTGCCACTGGTAGCAGTTTTTGCCTATTTCATGTGTAAAATAAATATGAAGATAATTAAGATAATTTCTAAATTACCACTAATTTGCATGTGTTAGTGAAAATGGGCTGGTGTATTGTTCCTTAGATAATAGAGATTTAAAAAATGTTTCTTATGGCAAACTTTAATTGTATAACACAGTAAAGAGAATAGTATAATGAAATTCCATTACCCACTATCACATTTAAACAATCTTAATCACAGAAGTAACTTTTTTCTATCATAATTTCAGAAAACTTGAGAGATATTGGGCCTCAAAGATATCAGTCTGACAACAAAAACCATATTTGGCAGATGTGGCAGTTGAGGGAGAACAAAATTGAGGGAGTTGACCAAAGTCCTCAGTGGCAGAGCTGGAAGTAGAAACCCTGTCATCCAGTTGACAGCTTAGCAGCATAAAATACGCAAACTTTATTTTTGATTTTCAGTTTTTTAAACTGGAAAGTGAAACTAATAACCATAATTTACAGTGTTGATGTGAGTGGAAGCTATGTAAAGAGGCTAGGTCCTTTCCTGGAAGGTAATAGGTCATCTAAAACATAGATCCCTCTCTCTCCTTCCTCACTTATCTCTAGCATCTGTAGCCACACATGGTAAAAACCACTCTGTTCAGCCTGAGAGGCCACCCTGAAACAGAAACTTGAGCCCGGAGTGAAAAGCCTCTATCAGAAACCACAGCGGTTAGGGGAAATGAGGGAAAGCACAAATACCTAAGCTCAGAAAAGAAGGTGAAAATGTTAACAGTTGGCCATCTGTCCAGAGAGGCAATCTGGAGTGGACGGTGTACAGTGAAATCCCCAAATCAAACAGCTATTAATATATGAGCTAGACATCCCACAAGGTCACACTTAGGACTGGGGCACTGTTCTGGTTTATCTTAGGGATCTGGCTCTCCGGATTATGAGTAGAGCAGAACTGATGACGTGATTGACAAATACTGAAAGGGAATGCATATGTAAGCACATTAAGAGGAGAAAAGAGAGGCAGAGGCTAAGATCAATATCAGAGATCAATTTTGCCCCCATGTTTGTTTCTTAAATGCCAACTAAAATAATTTTGGACTTTAATTTATTGCCTCTTTGTTTACGACATCTGTAGATGTCAGGTAATAGTGTAACATCTTAGCAATTTGTGAACATGTGGAAACCACGACTCTGTGTTCTTGGAATCTTTGCTGAGATTTTTATCTTATAGCATGGACAAAGATCCCAATCAATGGGAATTGCCTGAAGTTGTTACATGCATGTAACAATCTACTTTTATTCAAGTGTACTGGAATTATTTGTCCACTGACTTCCTTCGAAGAGTGAAATGAAATAATAAGTTACAGTTAATGTTTCTGTTATAAAAAGCCCTGCCTTTTAATGTATTACTTTTTTTCTTATTAAAGTGCTCATTAAGTAATAATCTCTTTGGCCTGGCTTACGCGGTCAAATTGTCTGATATTATGAGCTTTGGTCACTTTCAAATTCCACAAATAAATACCATAACATTTTTGTACAATATCACTTAATAAAGCAAAATAACTTAAAATCTGGCCAATTCTTTTTGTTATTTTTTTCCTTCCTAACACATGTGTGTTTAATCCAATCTCAAATCCTGTTATAGATAAAGAATGCTGGCCAGGCACAGTGGCTCACGCCTGTAATCCCAGCACTTTGGGAGGACGAGGCGGGCAGATAACCTGAGGTCAAGAGTTCGAGATCAGCCTGGTCAACATGGCGAAACCCCGTCTCTACTAAAAAGTACAAAAATTAGCCAGGTGTGATGGTGGGTGAGTAGCGCCTGTAATCTCAGCTACTCAGGAGGCTGAGGCAGGATAATAGCTTGAACTTGGGAGGCGGAGTTTGCAGTGAGCTGAAATGGCACCACTGCACTCCAGCCTGGGAGACAAGAGTGAGACTCCATCTCAAAAAAAAAAAAAAAAAAAAAAAAACACACACACACACACAAAACAAAACAAAACAAAAAACTGCTGAATTTAGGCTTCTCTTTTGTCAATTGGCAGAAGACATCTTACTATTAATATAATTTGTTATTTAGAAATTCAAACTGGCATATAAGAAACATCTCACTTAAAATTGAGTCTTCAGGTGTTTAGAAATAATTTAAATGAGGCAACAATATTTTATAACAAAGTACCTAAAGTAAGACTTGAACATTTACCAAAGATAAGTTTTTTTGTCTTTCTATAGTTCAATAGTTCAAAAAATAGATAAAGCAAGCAGCAATCATTAACGTATATTTCTGGCATTGTTTTTGTGATTAGCCCACTTTAACAGTAACTTTAGGGAATGGCTAACAGTAACTTTAGTGAATGGCTCACAAGGTGTTAAGTTTGATTGAGAAACAGCAATACATGGATGAGGAGATATGGATTCTATCAGGGTAGGTTGGTTCTATACACTGCTTGGTGAGATCTGACAGAGGAGTGGGGATGCCATGGAGAAACGTAAGTGGGCAGAGGTAGGAAGTTAAGATCTAGAATAGGAAGTGCATGTATGGTGCACAGATAGACTTCACTTACCTCACATTTTTGCCTTTGGCTGATCTCATTAGGATCATAACATTTTACAAAACAGACTCCATGACTTCCTCTGTATCAAGACATTATTTTAATGCCTAATCAGAACTCATTCTTCCGTAAACTTAAATACTTTGCCATTTGCCCTAACCTTAGAGGAACTGACAAGGCACACGTTGTTACACTTAAAAACTTGGCTTTGTATTTGTTTGATCAAATAGGTCCGTTTTTCTTATTTAAATTCATACCAAGATTAAATTAAATAAATATTTTTTTGGCTACTGAGTGTTTTCAGATCCTAGTAAGTATTGGTGTCCATTCTCATGCTGCTTTAAGGATATACCCAAGATGGGGTAATTTATAAAGGAAAGAGGTTTAATTGACTCACAGTTCTGCAGGGCTTGGGAGGCCTCAGGAAGCTTAGAATCATGGTGGAAGGGGAAGCAAACATGTCCTTCTTCACATGATGTCAGGAAGAAGAAGAATGAGCAAAAGGGGGAAAGCCCCTTATAAAACTATCAAATGTTATGAGAATTAACTCATTATCATAAGAACAGGCTGGGATAAACTGCCCACATAATTCACATCTCCACCTGTTCCCTTCAGTAAACACATAGGGATTATGGGAACTACAACGCAAGATGAGATTTGGGTGGGGGCTCAGCCAAACCATATCAGGTGTTAAGGGCAGAAAGCTAATTACATCACTATTTCTATTTATTTTACAGCTTTGTTTCCAAGACAGGATGCTTATTCATTCAAGTGTAGTACACCAAAAAGGAAGGGTGGTTCCATCTGTGAAAATATGATAATATGAACTTTTAGTGGGCTAGGACTGATGAGTGAATAGAGATAATTATATGTGTTACTTATAAATACTATATATTCTAGATTTTGATTTTTCTCTGACTTAACTCTTTGCAGGTAACCAAATAATCATTTGATGAGTTAAAGCATTTTCAAAAAGAACACAGTTTTTAAAAAATCACACTGTACTCCACTCCTATCTGTCATCCCTTTGTGTGTGTGTGTTTTTTTAAACAGGTCCCAAATATTTACCAGCCATTTCTACATTCCCCAATCATGCAGTGATGCATTTGACCTATTGAGAATTGGTACACTGAAATATATAATGGTAGACTGCTTATTATGTTAAAATATCTTGATTATTTAAAAACCTAGCTTTGCAAATATGCTTAACAAAACTACTTTATTTTTACATTAATGCATTTCTAAATGTGTAATATTTCTAGAGAACAATTGATAGACTTGTAAAGGTACCATTATTATCTACATCTGTGTCTTACTTTCTCTTTGTGTGTGCAAATATCTATAAACAAATATGTAATAAAACATGCTAAAACGTTAGTATTCTAAATATATTATTATATAGAAAAAGACAGTATGTATTATACAAAATGTATTAAATGTTTGAAGTGCCTTTTAATCTACATGTGAATTCAGTAAACTCAAAGGTTAAAGGAACTTCACAGCTTAGTAGAGTCAATTCTAGTCTTTCTTCGCCTAATAAGTAAAGAGTATTGTTTCTATGGAAACCGCATTTAGAAAAAATAATAACTATTTTTCCAAGTATTTAAATATCCATGGTAAAATCAGTAGAATAATTTACTCTTTAGTGATAGAAATGCTTAAACATTTAGAATATATTGTACATTCTGATCACAGTACATATTTTACAGTTTAAAACTGAATTTCAAGAAGTTTCTTTTGTTATTAAAATGAATGGTAAGCCCAGTACTCTTCCAAAGACTGATATATTAGTTTTTTAAAAAAATATTTGAGCAACTATGTAAAACATTTGGTAGTGCCTTTTGGAATTAAAGAGTACCATTCATCGCTTTTAACTGCCATCTTGCGTCCCCGCGTGTGTGCGCCTAATCTCAGCTGGTCCACCCGAGACCCCTTGAGCACCAACCCTAGTCCCCCGCGCGGCCCCTTATTCGCTCCGACAAGATGAAAGAAACAATCATGAACCAGGAAAAACTCGCCAAACTACAGGCACAAGTGCGCATTGGTGGGAAAGGAACTGCTCGCAGAAAGAAGAAGGTGGTTCGTAGAACAGCCACAGCAGATGATAAAAAACTTCAGTTCTCCTTAAAGAAGTTAGGGGTAAACAGTATCTCCGGTATTGAAGAGGTGAATATGTTTACAAACCAAGGAACAGTGATCCACTTTAACAACCCTAAAGTTCAGGCATCTCTGGCGGCGAACACTTTCACCATTACAGGCCATGCTGAGACGAAGCAGCTGACAGAAATGCTACCCAGCATCTTAAACCAGTTTAATGCAGGCAGTCTGACTAGTTTAAGGAGACTGGCCGAAGCTCTGCCCAAACAATCTGTGGATGGAAAAGCACCACTTGCTACTGGAGAGGATGATGATGATGAAGTTGCAGATCTTGTGGAGAATTTTGATGAGGCTTCCAAGAATGAGGCAAACTGATTTGAGTCAACTTCTGAAGATAAAACTTGAAGAAGTTACTGGGAGCTGCTATTTTATATTATGATTGCTTTTTAAGAAATTTTTGTTTATGGATCTAATAAAATCTAGATCTCTAATATTTTTAAGCCCAAGCTCCTTGGACACTGCAACTCTTTTCAGTTTTTGCTTATACACAATTCATTCTTTGCAGCTAATTAAGCCGAAGAAGCCTGGGAATCAAGTTTGAAACAAAGGTTAATAAAGTTCTTTGCCTAGTATACAGGTTTTTTAAAAAATTTTATTGACACCGATCTGTACACAGTAAAAAAAAATTGCTTATAGAAAGCTAAAAAAAAAAAAAAAAAAAAAAGAGTACCATTCATCAAAATTGGCTGTGTGGTAACACCATAAAAGAAACAAAACTGTATTACCACAAAAATAGGGGTAATAATGGAAAAAACAATGTATTGTTAGAATAATTTCTACGTGTAATTTTTAACAGATTAGATATTACATATTTGTTTTTTATGTAATTAAATATTCTAAAATTTGATTTTCATTTAGTCAGGCATTATCTACCTGGCTAGTGAACGGCTAAATTAATATGACACATTACTCCATGATATATCACAGGAATTATTGACTCAATTTTAGCATCTTCTATGGCACTTAATGGAAAATACTGTAACTGTCTCCTTCAAAGTCAGTGAAATGCATCTTTGCAGCCCTGCCCAGAGCTTTTTATAGATCAGTTTGCTCTCTTATATAGTAGAATGATTATGTTCTCATGTACTTGGATTTCCCCATGGCTGTGCACCACCCTTGTGGAGAGAGGCTCTGGAGGGCGGCAATGGCAGTATTTTCTTTGGAAGGTAATGCTTGATCTCCAAGCCACCTGTAGATATTACATAGTCAAGGAGGGGGGGTTGGTTGACTGACAAACAAGAAGAGGCTCATTAACCAAAAGTAGAAGGAGACTTTCTTGCTTGCGTTTTCCACCAGCTTTGACTTTTAAGAAGACACTTTCATATTACTTTGGTTCAAAGCCTTGAAGATATATAAACAATAAATATATCTGGCATCCCTATTACCTCCTTATCCACTATCTATTTTTTTATTCCTTTTTCTCATTTATTAATAATGGGTTGGGATGAGGGGCTGTGCCAAATTCTGTGAAGTATTATCCCACTTAAAACTGACATGGAGTGGGATCAGTAGAGCTTATGAGCTAAAAGACTTCAAGCAAACCTCTACATTGAGGCAAGAGACTCAATGTGAAAGCCTAAAATTTGCATAGGGCAACAATCCTTTGACCGAAAATGTATCATCTATTTTTACTGAAATAATTCTTAATGAACCACATGAGTTAGAAAGGTTCTCTACCAAAACAAAAATAAACAACAACAACAAAAGTTTTTTAACCACTTTATTTCAAGACTTACACTGTAAAATATTTAAGGGAAATTCAAAGGTTCACTTGATTTCTGGGTTGCAAGTTTTATTTTCTAGGTCTGTGCCCACTGATAATTGAAAGTGGGATAGTTAGGTCCTGTCTGTTGCTATTTGCACTTCTACTGTCAAAATAGATATGATATAAAAATGTATTTCTGATACTTTAATTTATTCAAAGAAAGTAAATTTAAAACACTGTATTAAAAAGACATGTTCGTATTAGAAGATATTGAAAAACATTGACGTTCTTCACAGAACTAAAGAAAACTATTTTAAAAGTCATATGGAACCAGAAAAGAGCCTAAATAGCCAAGGCAATGCTAAGCAAAAAGAACAAAGCTGGAGGAATCACACAACCTAACTTCAAACTACACTATAGGGCTACAGTAACCAAAACAGCATGGTATCGGTACAAACACAGACACATAGGCCAATGGAACAGAATAGAGAACCCAGAAATAAGACTAAACACCTACAATTATCTGATCTTTGACAAAGGTGACAAAAGCAAGCGATGGAGGAAGTATTCCCTGTTCAATACATAGTGCTGGGATAATTGGCTAGCCATATGCAGAAGATTGAAACTGGACCCCTTCCCCTACATCATACACAAAAGTTAACTCACGATGTATTAAACACTTAAATGTAAAACCCCAAACTGTAAAAATTCTGGAAGACAACTCTAGCAATACCATTCAGTACATAGGCATGGACAAAGATTTCCCAATTATGACACCAAAAATAATTACAACAAAAGCAACAATTGATGAAGGGGGATCTAAGTAAACTACAGAGCTTTTGCACAGCAAAAGAAACAGACAGCCTACAAAATGGGAGAAAATATTTGCAAACTGTACATCTGACAAAGGTCTAATATTCAGAATCTCTAAGGAACAAATTTGCAAGAAAAATACAAATAGTCCTATAAAAAGATGGGCAAAAAACATAAACAGGCACTTTTTAAAAGATATGCATGAGGCTGACAATTATATAAAAAACAAAGCTCAATATGACTGTTCATTAGAGAAAAAAAATCAAAACCACAATGGGATACCATCTCACACCAGTTAGAAAGGATGTTATTAAAAAGTCAAAAAATTATATGCTGGCTAATCTTGTGGAGAAAAAGGAACACTTATACATTGTTGGTGGGAATATAAATTAGTTCAACTATTGTGAAAGACAGGGTAGCAATTTCTCAAAGATGAGAAAAACAAAATAATGTTTGATCCAGCAATTCTATTACTGAATATATACCTGAAGGGATACAAAGCATTCTATTATAAAGGCATATTCACACGTATGTTCATTGCAGCACTATTCACAATAGCAAAGACATAGAATCAACCTAAGTGCCCATCAATGATAGACTGGATAAAGAAAATGTGTTAGATATCCACTATGGAATAGTATGCAGCCATAAAAAAGAATGAGATCATGTCCTTTGTGGGGACATGAATGGAGGTGGAGGCCATCATCCTCAGCAAACTAACAGGAACAGAAAACCAAATACTGCATATTTTCCCTTATTAAGTGGAAGCTAAATGATGAAATCACATGGACTCACAGAGGGGAAAAACAGACACTGGGGCTTTTTGGAAGGTGGAGGATGGGAGGAGGGAGAGGATCAGGAAAAATAACTGATGGATACTAGACTTAATACCTGTGTGATGAAATGATCTGTGTAACAACCCCCCATGACACAAGTTTACCTGTGTAACAAATCTGCACTTGTACGTCTGAACTTAAGTTTAAAAAAAGAGAAAAATATACACAAGATTGCACTAATTGTCCCGGCTGTCTCAATCCAGGGGCAAAAACCACTATTTTTTCTTAGTTGAAATTATGCTTTATGTGTCCTTCTGCATCCTGCTTTTTCTAGTTAACCTTATATTGTAAGAATTTTTCTTATGCCATAATTTTCAAGTGTACATAAAAGTTTAATAGTATTTCAATATATGTATGTTACCTTAACTCACTGAACCAATAATATATTATTGAACATTTAGATTGCTTCTGATTTGCTGGGAGTAGGGACTTACTACTATAAAAAATACACAAGAATGTAAAAACACACATGAGGCTGGATCTGTACTTTTGATCCTTCTTTGAACTTAGAACATAGAGCAGGGACTCAATGTCTACTTTTTAAATTGAAGAAGAATGAACACAAACTTGATTATTTCTAGATCTTGGTGGAATAAGATTTCTTCCTGTCACAATAAAATGAAAGAAGATAACATGAATTCATAGCAGCATTGGCAACTCGAAGGTGGTATTACTAATAGATCACAATAGTGTAGAATTTCTGTATAACAAAAGATTGATGGTAACCAATTGATGTTAGGACTCAACAAGGCTGAGAACACTTTGTATCTATGTTCATCAGGGATACTGGGCTGTAGTTCTGTTTTTGTTTTTTTGTCATGTACTTGTCTAGTTTTGGTGTCAGGATAGTGCTCACTTTGTAGAATGAATTAGAATTCTCTCATTTTCAAATTTTTGGAGTAGTTTGAAGTGAATTGTTATTAGTTCTTTATAAGTTTGGTAGAATTTGGCAGTGAAGCCATTCGGTCCTGGGCTTTCCTTTGTTGGAAGACTTTTTGTTGCTTATTCATCAATCTTATTACTCATTATTGGTCTGTTTGGGTTTATACTTTTTCCTGAATGAGTCTTGGTAGGCTGTATGTGTCCAGGAATTTATCCATTTCCTCTAGGTTTTCCAGTTTGTTAGTATACAGTTGCTCACAATAGTCTCTGGTCACCTTATACATTTCTGTGGCATCTGTTGTTATGTCTCTTTTTTGTTTCTGATTTTGTTTATTTGGATCTTCTTTCTTGGTTTTTTCTTTCTTGATTTCTTCTTTCTTGGTTTATCCAGCTAGTTGTTTATT
The DNA here is from genome assembly GCF_047675955.1 of Chlorocebus sabaeus. Classification (NCBI taxonomy): domain Eukaryota; kingdom Metazoa; phylum Chordata; class Mammalia; order Primates; family Cercopithecidae; genus Chlorocebus; species Chlorocebus sabaeus. Next base: position 65,524,149 of record NC_132910.1, read on the forward strand.
AATTTTGTTTATCTTTTCAAAAAACTTTATATTTGTTGATGCCTTGTATTTTTTAGTCTCTATTTCATTTAGTTCTGTTCTGATTTTTATTATTTATTTTCTTCTACTTAGTTGACGCCTTGTATTTTTCATTCTCTATTTCATTTAGTTCTGTTCTGATTTTTATTATTTCTTTTCTTTTACTTAATCTTGGGCTTAGCTTGTTCTTGCTTTTCTAGTTCCTTGAGGTGCATCATTAGATTGTTTATTTAATCTGTGTACTTTCTTTGATGTAGGCATTTATCGCTATAATCCTCTCTCTTTACACTGCTTTTTCTGTGTCCCATAGGTTTTAGTATTTTGTGTTTCCATATTCATTTTTTTCAAGAATTTTTTTTGATTTGCTGTCGAATTTCTTCTGTGATCCACTGGTTGTTCAGGAACATGTTTAATTTCCATGCATTGGTACAGTTTCTAAAGTTCATCTTGTTATTGATTTCTAGTTTTATTTCACTGTGGTCTGAGAAGATACTTGGTATGACTTTGTTTTTTAAACATTTGTTGAGACTTGTTTTGTGCCCTAACATATGGTTTATTCTGGAGAATGTTCCATGTGCTGATAAGAACATGTATTCTGCAGCTGTTAGAAAAAATGTTCTGCAGAGATGTCTGTTAGGTCCATATGGTCTAAAGTGAAGTTTTAATCCAATGTTTCTTTGTTGGTTTTCTGATTAGATGATCTGCCTAATGCTGAGAGTGGAGCATTGAAATCTCTAATCACAGATAGCAACAAAACATAGGAGATTTCCCAGCAGACTTTTGAGACAATTCCAAGGTTAGAGACCATAAAACTGGAAAAGAAGTAACTAAATATGATAAAAGAGGCTAGTCAGTTTACTCTCTGAAGATGTCTGATACCTGCATTGGCACAAAGCTAAGAATAGCATATTGAAAGGATAGGTCTGGCAGGAGGGTTTCTGCAGCACGTGTGGCACTGGAAAAATAGAAGTGCTCTAATGGAGTGGTTCTCATACTTGACCACACATTGGAACAAATCGTGGAATTTGAAAAAAATAAACTCTACATCCCACCTTTCAAAATTCTGATTTAGTAATTTGAGGATGGCCTGAGCATTGAAACTTTTTTTTTTTTTTTTTTTTTGGACAGAGTCTTGCTCTGTCACCAGGCTGGAATACAGTGGTGTGATCTTGGCTCACTGCAACCTCCACCTCCCGGGTTCAAGTGATTCTCCTGCCTCAGCCTCCCGAGTAGCTGGGACTACAGGTGCGTGCCACTACACCTAGCTAATTTTTTGTATTTTTAATAGAGACAGGGTTTCACCACGTTAGCCAGGATAGTCTCGATCTTCTGACGTTGTGATCTGCCCACCTCAGCCTCCCAAAGTGCAGAGATTACCTGTATGAGCCACCATGCCCAGGTAATCTTTTTGTATTTTTAGTAGAGACTGGATTTCACTATGTTGACCAGGATGGTCTCTATCTCTTGACCTCGGGATCTGCCATGAAACCTTTAAGTTTGAGAATTACTGCTCTAAATAACTACTTTTGGTTTACCAAGAGGCCACCCTCAGAAACAACATGTCCATTTGGACTTCTCAAGTGCAATCACTGGAGGACTTCTATAATTAGATCTGTATTCATTTCCAGTCTAATACACCTGGGTTTATGAATTTAAGAAATACATCTTAACCACAAAAGTATTCAAGTGTAGACCTTATTTATTTAACTGTTTTATAAAAACAAATAGAAAATTAAGAATTGATAATGCTGACAGAGAACATATTTCAATGAACAGAGTTAATAAAGGAAACAGAACATATTAAAATAAATCAAATTAGTATCAGTAGAGAGGCATAACAGAATATCACATTCATAAAACAAAAGTTTGCTTTGAGGAAAGAATACTAAAATTTAAAATGTGATTGCTTCAATTAAAAATAAATTATCATTAGATAGATTTAGTACTAGGAGAGTAAGCACAGGGAAAGACTGAATTAGTGACTCAGAAAAGCAAGCCTGGGCAAGTTACTAGTCTACAGCACCACGTGATAAAAAAGTGCAAAGTCTGGCAAAAGTACTCAGAAATGTGAAGAATTGATCCAGAAGTTCCAGTGTTCATCTGGGAAAGGTTCCCAAGGGTCCACCTGGTGTCAGGCAGGGTTAATAACAAGCCCCATACACAAAGCTTGGTGAAGTTTCAGAATTCCAAATGAAGAGAAAATACAAAAAGTAGTGAAAGAAGTATAGGTAACTTACAAAGAAGTATAGGTAACTTACAAAGAAATGAAAGCCAGATTAATATAAAGTGGCTTCCAAGTTCTAAATAAAAATTATTTTAAACGTGAAGTTTTTTATTTTGCCAAACAATTCAAATGTGATTTCAAAATAAAGATATTTTCATATGAAGGATACATTTGAATGGAAAGAAGAGATTTTCCATATTGGAAAATACAGCATATTACAAGAAAATATAAAAGATTTATCTTTATGCCTTTATCATAATTTTAAACTTTATATACTATAAGAAATTCAGGAATTGGACAAATCCACAATTGCATCAGAAGCTCTGAGCATATTTCCCTGGGCTGTGGTGTCCGTCCAATGCTTTTATCTGCTTTCTGAATTTTAAAATTTATTTAATATAGCTTATATATTTATTACCCTACTCGTCTTCAATTATCTTTACTGTTACTGATTGTTTCTCATTTGAAAATTATTTTTCTGCCATATAATATATTTTCAAGGGGGATTAAATCTGTTATCTTGACCCCAAACTCACAATCTTTAGATTCTTTAATAAAAAGGCCTGCATTTAACTCAAGTTGGTCTGTGATTACTATCTACCCAGGGCCCATATTCTCACCCGCTCCTTGTATTTTTAAGCCACTGAACTGCCTGATTTCAATTTTTTGCTCTCAGAAGATGGTGATTATCTTTCTGCATAGTACAGCTCTCAGCACTCACTGTGTTGATTTTTATCTTGGTAAATATTTTTTGATATTTATTTTTGGTATCTCTTTTTAAATAGATAACAGCGCCCTTCTCTTACTCAAAATGGAATTTTGCAATATAAAAAGTAGATCCCATAGATTATTACCACACATCTTTCTATAAAACTGAGCATGTGTTAATGCTATTGGCATTTCTTAGTGTAGAAGATATTGAATATCACAGTGAATGGGTAATGCTAGCTGTCACAAATATTTCTCTGCACTGAACTTTCTTTCACTTAAATGACCTAAGGAAATTCTAGGTTATATAACAAATTCTTTCATCTCTATTTTTTATGTGAGGTGGAAGAATATTGGATTTTACAAATAAAATGAAAGATCAAATGTTATTTGGTTTTTATTTCATTCCATCAAAAATAAAACAAAGCCTTATGCAAGCACTAGTTCACTAGGTTATTACAGAAATTCTTAATAAGATGTATATTATGAGAGCTTCCTCGTCAGTAGTAGGAATTGTCTCAGAAAGTCTTTAAGTTGTTCAAGTCTCTCTACACATACTAGCTATTATACAAATATAGAATGTTTATTGAAATTATCATATGAAGTGGTTTATCTAAAGCTTTACAACAGCCTTGTAATGATGGTACAATGATTAACCTTATCTTTCAGAGGAGGAAATTGAAGATTAGAGATATTAGGTAACAGAGATACAATTTTAAACCCAGGGCTAGTTGTCTTTGTTGCCAGTATGTTCTTCTGCCTCTTTTCAACTGAGGGTATTGCCTGTTTTACATGTTTAATTAGAAACCCCTCTCAGTGGGATCATTGTTGAAGAGCTTCTCATCCATAAAGAAGTTTCTAAGAACTTTCATAGGTGTCCTATGTAAATTTCACTTAGTATACAACTATGTTCATGAACTACCACCAAAGTTCCAATCACATTTTGAAATCCCCTCTCTTTATTGCCTTACATCATAAAACCAATTGCCAGTCACTCAGTATCTGTCTTCTATATAAGACCATACATTTTGTGAAAGCAGGTACCATTTTGGTCTAACTGGATCTCTTATGTCTAAGAAACTGCTTTGCCTAGAGAAGTTACTTGATAAACACTTGTTCATGCAATAATGTTTTTTTTTAACGTCATTTCTTCTTGTCTCTTCTTTTCAATTCCTATTTACACCAAAATAGGTAGTATCTTCTATACTTTTCACCTGGGCTATTAGGTTGGCCTTTTGGACTTCAGACTCCTCTCATTTCTTCAACCTGCCAACCACATTGCTGCCCCAGAGTTTGTGCACTCACTGTTCCCTTAGCGGAAACATCTTTGTCCCAGAGAGCCACATGGTCATTCTTTCACCGCCCTTGGGTCTCTGCTCAAATGTTCTCCTACTGGTGAGAATACCTATTTAAAATGGCAGCCTCTCCTTTCCCTACTTGATCAGCGAAATTTCACTCTTCCTTTTAAGGTCCAGCTTAATTGCTGCTGGGAGAACTCGGGATGAACCACTGGGATTGTAGTGCATGTGATCACAGAGGTCGGGGACAAAATCATGAAAAGCCCAGTAGACAACCTGGATAATTCTTTTACTATGAACGAGACAAGAAGCCATTGGATGAGAGAAGTGACCAGGAAAACCAGTTAGAAGAATATTTAATATTCCCTATGAGAGAGAGAGATAGAGATAGATTAGATAGATGATAGATAGATAGATAGATAGATAGATAGATAGAGAAAGGTATCTTGAAAGTGAGTATTAATAATGGAGAATATGCATAAAATTTGCAAATGAAATAAAAGTAGGATGTGAAAGAGAGGAGTCAAGGATGACTTTAAGGATTAAGGTCTGAGAAACTGGAACAGTGGAATTTTCATTTACTAATTTGAGGAAAACTTTGGAGGAATAGTTTTTTGTTTGTTTGTTTGTTTTTTGTTGTTTTTTGAGATGGGAGTCTCGCACTGTCACCCAGCCTGGAGTGCAGGCAGTGGCACGTTCTCAGCTCACTGCAACCTCCGCCTCCCCGGTTCAAGCGATTCTCCTTCTTCAGCTTCCCAAGTTTACAAATTCCCTGGGATTACAGGTGCCTGCCACCACGCCCAGCTAATTTTTTGTATTTTTAGTAGAGACAGAGTTTCACTATGTTGGCCAGGCTGGTCCCAAACTCCTGACCTCGTCATCTGCCCACCTCGGCCTGCCAAAGTGTTGGGATTATAGGCGTGAGCAACCACCCCCGGCCAGGAATAGTTTTTAAAGCAACTATCAAGCTTTCCATTTAGGACACGTTAAGTTTGGAAATCTATTTAACATCCAAGTACAAGGTGATAAAGTACAGGGTCAAGTAGGCAGTTGCATGTAAGATTCCAGCACTGAGGTGATAAATCCAGGCTTGGGATATGTACATATAAGTTCTCAGTAGATATGTGGAGTGTAAAGTCATGAAGCTGGATGAGATCACTGAAGAGTAAGCGTAAATAGAGAAGAGGTTCAGGACTGAGTCCTGGGACACCTCAACATGTAGAGACTGGGGAGATGAGGAGAAGCCAGCAAAGGAGACTCAGAACAAGTTATGTAATAGGAAAAGACCAGAAGAGTGAGCTGTCTTAGAAGACAGAGAAGATGTTTCAAGGAGAAAGGAGTGATCAATTGTGTCAGTGTTTCTGATGACTTCAATAAGGTAAGGATTGTGAAATAACTATTGGGACTAGAAACATAGAGGCCATTTCCATCCTTCCAAAGAGCAGTTTTGGTAGAGGTGACAAAAACCTTGGTTCAAATAAGAAGGTGATAGGAGTCTACTGTGGGAGAAAAAAAGTGGCATGTGCAAAGTGTGGGAGGCAGGATTAGGGGCTTCTTCCCTTTGTGAGAAACATGGCTAGTTTCTGGCCATTGAAAACTTTCATTTCCTGGCTTCCACGGGGTGTGTCTAAATAGACCATTCAAAGTTTAAGAACAAGGCAGAGATATGCCCAGAACAATGCTTTATTATTATTATTGTTATTGTGATATTTTCTCTATATCCTCTATATTTTTCTTCCTATTATGTTTTTGAGATATATTTATACTGGTATTTACAGATCTAGTTCAACCTTTTTAACTATAGTTAACTTGTTTCTAGGTTCTTTTTTTTTTCTCTTAAACAATCACATTATTTATTCATTTTTAATCTATGAATTAAAGTTTGTGTTTTTTAAACATTTCTAAACTAAAAGTTGATCGAAGCCCTACATGTGCTTTTCTAGAATTTTCCCTTCTAATAAGGCTTCTCATTCTCATGGTTAATTTAAAATGCCTTCTAGGCCTTAAAAAAAAAAAAAAAAACCACAGTTTCTTTTTTCTTTAATTCAACTTTTATTTTAGATTCAGGGGTACACATGCAGATTTGCTACATGGGTGTATTGCGTGATGCTGAGGATTGGGGAATGAATGATCCTGCCTCCCAGGTAGTGAGCATAGCACCCAATAAGGTAGTTTTTCAGCCCTTTCTCTCCTTCCCCTCTCCCCGACTAGTAGCTCCAATGTCTATTGTCACCATCTTTATGTCCATATGTGCCCAGGACAAAAGAATGCTTTAAAGAAATTAAGGTGACATCAGCTTCATTAATGACTTTAGAAGAGAGCATTTTAAGGCAATAGGGATTTTAATTTAAAAAACATCAAAAGCAAATTCAGCTTACTTGAACAATTAAATTTTTTTCTTTGGATTTTTACCCAAATGAACAGAGTTGCCGTGAAATAGTTATGAAAAATTTGGGTAGTGAAACAACAATTTTAAAGTTGTTTTTAAAGTAAATATTTTAAGCATGGAATTCTCAGACTTAGAATTTGTAGGTTTTATAAAATCTCAAAAATATATAGAAAACACTCATTTTTAAATTCTTGAGGAAAATATAGTTTTCTATTTATGATTTATGACAAAGATGTTTGCAAGTTCATGTAATATAAAAGTATATGTTTAACTACAGAAAAATGTTTCATGTGTGGTCTGGTGAAATTGCTGTGAATTGTTCAACATTTAAAATATATTTGTGTCGTTATTTTCATGGTTCATAAAGCACTAATGTAAAACAGATTTTTACACAGTCCTTGTGCATTTGACACAGCTGTCACGGAACTAATGCAAAAATTATGCATAAGTATATGATCAATGATGTAATTATTTAATATACACATTAGTATATAATAATTCACTGCCAGAAACTGGTGAGATTATAAAACTGATTTTCCAGGATCATAATTTAGTGATTGGAATATTAGATTGCAGTCAGAAAAATCAGACTTGGTTGGCATCTTTGATCTCAGTTTCATTATGTCAGGAAAATAGTATTCACTCTCTTTTATAAGGTGGAAGGAAGGATCAAAGGCAAAAAATGATAGGTCTTCTTTTAATGTGTCATTAATATTCATTAATATATGTATATTATTTTAATTTACATTTTATATAGATAAAATATTAACTAATTTTATTGATTTTCCCAATAAAATTATTTATACAAAGAACCCATATAAAAATGTGAGTATGTGTGTTTCTTTTGGTTTGTTTTGTTTTTTGTGAGACGAAGTCTCACTGTCACCAGACTGGAGTGCAGTGGCGTGATCTCAGCTCACTGCAACCTCCGCTTCCTGGATTCAAGTGATTCTCCTGCCTCAGCCTACTGAGTAGCTGGGACTACAGGTGTGCACCACTACACCCAGCTAATTTTTGTATTTTCAGTAGAGACGGAGTTTCACCATGTTGGCCAGGATGGTCTCGATCTCTTGACCTCATGATCTGCCCGCCTTGGCCTCCCAAAGTGCTGGGATTACAGACGTGAGCCACCGCACCTGGCCAAGTGTGTGTGTTTTAAAGAAACCTTGAAAGTCCAGGTGTGGTCCTTTTGAGTTTGAAACTCAAACTATTGAGTTTCGTATTATTATTTGAAATTCGTGGTATTATAGGAGGTGAGATTGAGCTGCTGAAGTGTTTCATAAATGATCTGATTACGACCAAATTCAGAGGTCAAGTGTCATTGAGCTATAGATAGCAAGCTTCATTTTTATTAAAAAAAGAGAAACAATTGATCTTTTTTCAAGTGACTAAGAATAACTACATGTTATTTCCCTTATATCTTGGCTGGAGCATTTTCTCCACCCTATATGTCTCGGCTTATATTCAGTAATTTTTGCCACATTTGGGCCCAGGTCTTTACCTCCGCACAAAGCTATAGTGTCTATGACTAGCTTGCTAATTCAGCACCCACATGCCTCACCACATGCCTCACCTTCCCTGTGCTTGAACCCCATTCACTTGTTCTTGTTTCAGATTATCTAATTAAAAAAGCAGTTTCCAATTTGCCCTGTTACACTTCTCAATACCCTTCATGTAATCTGTAGACACATTGGAAGATAATCTATCATTTTGCCCAATATAGGTGCTATTTCCCAAGAAGACTTGCATATACATCTGCTTAAAAAGTTAGGAAAAAAAATTCAACCTTTGGGAAGAAATAAAGTATAGATGGGGTGTTGGTATTAGAAGACAATTCTCTATGAGTCACTCACATTTTCTGCATGTCTTGCAAGTCTTAGAAGATAGAGGTAGCGTCTCCCTCGGTATCAAAGAGCAGATGTGTTTATTGCTCACTATAAAAGATTCAGGTCCCTGAACTGAAGGATTCTCTCCTATAGCGCATACCACTGCATATGCAGTGGTCACTTGACTCTATTCTAATCACCCTGTGGAAATTGGGGTTCAAAGAACTTGCAAAACTTGTTGATATGTTGGCTACTTGCTGTGCCAAGTTCTTTTTTTCTCAAACTGTGGCAACGTAACTTGTTAGCTTGCATGAAGGATAAAATCTCATGCCCTTCAGAGTTTTTGACAGTTTGTAATGAAGGGATGTTAATAGAGACATTGCTTTCTGCCAAGGAAGAATGGCAAGAATTGTACTGTGCCATGCTGCAGTCTATCATGCCAAATTTAGAGTCATTCAGAGATGACGGCAGAAGTTCAAGATTTCCCTTAGATAGGCAAACTCCCCTGGGAAATCATTAAATAAGGTTTTAACTAGTGTTTGGGATCTTACTGCCCTGGATTAGGCTCGTAATGCTGATGAAAGTGAAATACTGTAAAATAAGACATTGACACAAAAGGACCTGGATAAATTCTTATGTTCAGACCTGCTGTCCTACAAACTGCCCCTATCCCTTATGGTAAAATTGGTGAAAATTTGAGGCATGTTATCATGACAACATAGCAACAAAAGACGTGGATTAAGATGCACATTTTTATTTTTATGTTTATTTATTTTTATTTTTCTATGTGGTTATTAGTTCCCTTTTAAACTTTTATTTTAAGTTCAGGGGTACATGTGCGGTTTTGTTGCATAGGTAAACTTGTATCATGGGGTTTGTTGTACAGATTATTTCATCACACAGGTATTAAGCCTAGGACCCATTAATTTTTCCTGCTCCTCTCCTTCCTCTCACCCTCCACCCTCCAAAAGGCCTCAATGTGTGTTGTTCCCCTCTAGGTGTCTATGTGATCTCATCATTTAGCTCCCACTTCTAAGTGAGAGCGTGCAGTATTTAGTTTTCTGTTCTTGTGTTAGTTTGCTAAGGATGATGGTCTCCAGCTCCATCCATGTCCCTCATGATCTCATTCGTTTTTATGACTGTGTAGTATTCCATGGTATATATGTACCATGCTTTCCTTATCCAGTCTATTATTGATGGGCATTTAGGATGATTCCATGTCTTTGCTATTGTGAATAGTGCTGCAATGGACATATATGTACATGTGTCTTTATGATAGAACAATTTATATTCCTTTGGATATATACCCAGTAATGGGATTGCTGGGTCAAATGGTATTTCTGTTTTGGTCTTTGAGGAATTGCCATACTGTCTTCCACAATGGTTGTAGTAATTTACACTCCCACCAACAGTGTATAAGTGTTCCTTTTTCTCCATAACCTAACCAATATCACTTTTTGTTTTGTTTTTTTTTTTTTTGAGATGGAGTCTCGCTCTGTCACCCAGGCTGGAGTGCAGTGGCATGATCTTGGCTCACTGCAAGCTCCGCCTCCCGGTTCACACCATTCTCCTGTCTCAGCCTCCCGAGTAGCTGGGACTACAGGCACCTGCCACCACGCCCGGCTAATTTTTTGTATTTTTAGTAGAGACGGGTTTCAACGTGTTAGCCAGGATGGTCTCAATCTCCTGACCTCGTGATCCATCCGCCTCGGCTTCCCAAAGGGCTGGGATTACAGGCTTGAGCCACCATGCCCAGCCACCAGCGTTACCTTTAAGAGTTACTGCTATTCAAGTCAATCCCAAGTTAACTGATGGGAATAAACCTGCAGCTCTAGACAGAAGACCATGTGAGCTATGTCTACTTAGGGAAAGCATTCTCCAAGCTGAATAAATGGAATCAGTAATGACAATCTTGCTACCTCTTTTAGGGCTTTTGGTGAAATGGAAACATTACAAGTTTGGTTCATCTGTTAGCCTCTATACTGCTTGAAACTGAATACAAATATGCCTTACTCACTTGTGTGGAGCCTCTTTCTCCCTCCACATCTCCTGATCTCTCACTTCTCCTTTTACCTAATCTCAGCTGCTTTAAGTAGAAAGATGATTAGTGGAGATACCAATATCTTCTCGTCTCTAAAGGGATTTTTAGACAATGTGCACTTGTTTGAGTATGCTGGGGAACTTCAGAAATGAGAAGGACTCAAATTTTTATGGATTTTTTTTGAGAAAGACATTCAAATCTTTATCCTAGGCTATCCCACATGGGGAGAGGAACCCAAATTTAACTAATGGGGCCTGAGAAAGTGCTACAGTAGTGATTGGAAGCTAATGTGACATTGTATGACTTATCATTTGAGGCCAAGTCAATGTTCCATTGCTTTAGATTTAAATCTGAATGTGTAGTAGTTATAGGCTTGTATATTCGTTCCTGTTCTATAAATACCACAGAGAGTCCCTCAATCAAGAAGAAGAACCTTTGGGACTCTACAACTTAGTGGCATATTGAGCTACAAGTTTCTCTGACATTATTTTAAGGACTGTAGCATCTGGCCTTGGGAGGCAGCCTTCATCCTTTGGTGTTAAAGTATACCCCTTGGGGTTTTGTATTTCTCTCCTCCATGTCACATGCTCTCAGGTAATCTCCTTTTGACAAACAGCTATTAGCTTGCCATGGAATCTGACTGAAATTGAATGCCTGGCCAGTGAAGGCCTTGTGACTTTAATCTAATAGTCTTTACTTTGGGATGGGTCAACTTGGACTCTGCCTGTAGGGAAAGCCCAGCCCATTTCTCTTGTAAAATGCAGTGAAAATAAAATAGCTAAGAACACAGCTGGCCTGGCTCCAGTATCATCTCAGCTTCATATTAAAAAGTGACAACTATTCTTTTGACAGAAGCTTTATCACTTATTCAGACTTCTAAAGTAAAGTAACCGGCTCAACAGGGCTCTCAGTTCACAGAGGTTCTCCTAAATGCCTGAGCCTCACTGACTGTTGGTTAAGCCAAACTCATACTGTTGAGTGTTTAACTGGCCTCCTCAAAAATCAACTGAAATAATTTCTGATTTTACCCTCTGTCACTTCTTCTGGTTCACATATCTTGTAAGGTTGGTCACGGAATGTGACTGTCACCTGAAAGTAGTTACTTTCCCTTAATCATTATTTGGGTATATAGTAGGTTGAATTGTGCTCCCCCAAAATTCATGTCTACCTGGGACCTCAGAATGTAATCTTATTAAGACAAACAATCTCTGCTGATGTACTTAGCTATGGATCTTGGGGTGAATTCATCCTGGATTTGGGATTGGCCCTAAATTCAATGACTGATGTTTTCAAAAGAGAAAACACAGGGAGATTTGGACATAGAGAGACACACAGAAGTCCATGTGAATATGAAGGCAGAAATTGGACTTACACTGCCATAAGTCAAAGAATTCCAGGAGCCACCAGAAACTTGAAGAGTCAAGGAAAGATTCTTCCTTAATACTTCAGAGAGAGCATGTCCCTGTCTACACCTTGATTTTCTACTTCTGGCCTTCAGATCAAAGAAAGAATAAATTTCTGCTACTTTAAGCCACCAAGTGTGTGATCATTTGTTATAGCAGTCTTAGGAAACAAATACACTGGGTAGTAATAAAGATGAAGGAAAGTAGTGTTCTATAGATGAATTTTGAAAATTTCGTATTTCAACCTGAGTTTTCCAGGGTGTGATGCATCTTTCTTTCCCCTAATTGCAACCCAAATTGGCCTGATTATGTACCATTCAGGTACAACTTGGCCTGGCCAAAAGTGGGGGCATAGGGTATTCAAATTCAGTTCTGGCTCAGCCATCTGGAGTTTGCTGTTGGATTGACATGGTACTAGATCTTACAAATAATGACCACTTGGTTGAATATACCTGCTGGTAGAGTTCTATATAGAGACTCATGAGGGCCAAAGCAGGAAGCCTAATGTCATGTCTCTCTGTGAATTTTATAAAAATATTCTTTGTGGCACCAGCTGCTGAAGGTGGTATCATCAAAGCCTAGGAATGGATGTGGAGAAGTGGTCATCTCTACTCAGTGCACCAATGTGGATTTGGCAGCAGATCCTCCCATCAGGACTGAGAAGCATGAGCTGAAAGTGACCTCTTCTCAGACTTCTCCAGCAGCTCCACCCTCACTGAAGGTGAATGTGTGCTGGGGGAGGGTTTTTTAAATGCTTCTCCATTACCTCTTTCCCTGCCCCTACATGCTATTTCTTACTCCTAAGTGTCACCTACTGGGCTAAACCCAGTATTACATCACCATACAACGTTAGAGTGCTACAATATGAAATGTCTGAGAAAACCACAGCACAAACCTATTTGCAACCAAGGAACATGGTGAAAGCTGAAAGCACTCAGAAATGAAGCCAATCAATTATACACAGTAAACCACCACAGTAATACCCTCAAAGGAAAAAATAATTAAAAATCAAGAAGTTCCTTACAAACAATAGCAAAACAAACAAACAAAACAATCAGCTCTCTCAGATAAGAAAGAACCAGTGCAAGAATTCCAGCAACACAAAAAGCCAGAGTGTTTCATCATCTCCAAAGGATAGTTCCCAAGCAATTCATCCTAACTGGAATGAAATGTATGAAATGACTGGTATAAAATTCACAATATGGATGGCAAATAAACTCAATGAGATCTAAGAGAAAATTAAAATCCCCCACAAAGAAGGAAAAAAAATGATCCAAAATTTGAAAGACAACATAGCAATATTAAGAAAGAACCGAACAGAACTTACAGAATTGAAAAATTCACTACAGAAATTTCAAAATACAATTGGAAGTTTTAACAACACACTAAACCAAACAGAAGAAAGCATTTCAGACATTGAAGGCAGATCCTTCAAATTAACCCAATCAGGCAAAACTAAAGAATGAAGAATTTAAAATTACGAACAAAGCCTTAAAGGAATACGGGATTATGTAAAGTGACCAAATCTATAACTTATTGGGATTCCTGAGAGAGAAGAGGAAAGTAAGCAATTTGAAAACATATTTGAGGATATAATTCATGACAATTTTCTCAATTTCGCTAGAGGTTGACATGTAGATACAAGAAATCCAGGAAACTCCTGTGAGATACTGTACAAAATGATTATCCCTAAGGCACATACTCATCAGACTATCAAAGGTCAATGAGAAAGAAGAAAATCTTAAAGGCAGCCAGAGAAAAGGGTCATATTACCTATAAAGAGAAACCCATCAGATTGACAGCAGATTTCTCAGTAGAACTCTTAGAAGTCAAAAGAGATAGGGGTACCATTTTTAGCAATCTTAAAAAAGGAAATTCCAACCAGGAATTTTCTATCCTTTCAAACTAAGCTTCATAAATGAAGGAAAAATAAAGTCTTTCTTAGTCAATTAATCACTAAGGGAATTCATTGCCACCAGGCCCTTTAAGAGGTTTTTAAGGGAGTTCTAAACATGGAAATGAAAGAAAAATATATGCTACCACAAAAGCACACACAAAAACGTAGCCTACAGACTCTATAAAACAGCTACACAATAAAAACTACAAAGCAACTAGTAAAAAATACAAGAACAAAAGCTCACATATCACTATTAACCTTGAACATGAATTACCTAAATGGTCCACTTAAATGATATAGAGTGGCAAATTGAATTAAGAAAACAAGATTCATCCTTCTCTTGTGTTCAAGAGACCCATTTTACATATAATGACAACCACAGGCTCAAAGCAAAGGGATAGAGATAGATCTGTCACACACATGGAAAACAGAAAAGAGCAGTGTCCACTTTTCTTGTATTAGATAAAATAGACTTTAAACCAATAACAGTAAAAAAGAACACAATAAGGCATTACATAATGATAAAATGTTCAATTCAACAAGAAGACTTAATTATCCTAAATATATATACACCCAAATTTGGAGGGCCTAGACTTCTAAAACAATGACTTCCAGACCTAAGGAAAGACTTAGACAGCTACACAATAATAGTGGGGAACTTCAAAACCTCACTGACAGCATCAGACAGATCATTGAGGCAGAAAACTAACAAAGAAATTCTGAACTTAAATTCAAGACTTGACCAATTGGATCTAATAGAAATCTACAGAATATCCCACCCAACAACCACAGAATACATTTTATTCTTATCTGTACATGGAACATACGTTAAGATTACCACCTGCTCAGTCATAAAGCAAGTCTTAATAAATTTTAAAATACTGAAATCATAACAACCATCTTGTAAGACCACAGGGAATCAAGATAGAAATCAAGACCAAGAGTAGCTCTTGCAGCCACACAAATACATGGAAACTAAATGAGTTGTTTCTGAGTGACTTTTTGGTAAACAACAAATTAAGGCAGAAATATAAAAAGTCTTTGAATCTAATAAAAATAAAGACAAAACATACCAAAAATCCCTGGAATGCAGCAAAAGCAGTGGTAAGAGGAAAGCTTATAGTGCTAAAATGCCTACATCAAAAGATAGAAAGATCTCAAATTAACAAGCTAACCTCACATCTAAAGACAGTAGGAAAACAAGAGCAAACTAACCCCAAAGCTAGCAGAAGAAAAGAAATAACTAAAGTCAGAGCAGAACTAAATGTAATTCAGACCAATAGAATCATACAAAGATTCAATAAAATAAAAAGTTGGTTTTTTGAAAGGATAAACAAGATTGATAGACCACCGGCTGGATTAACAAAGAAAAAAAGATAGGAGATTCAAATCAGCACAATCAGAAATGACAAATGTGATATCACAACCAATCACACAGAAATACAAAAGATCCTCAGAGACTACTATGAACATGTTTATGCACACAAACTAGAAATTCTAGAGGAAATGGATAAATTCCTGGAAACATACCACTTTGTAAGATAAAACCAAGAAGAAAATTAAATTCTGAACAGACTAATAACTATTAATGAAGTTGAATTGGTAATAAGTAACCTACCTACCAAAATAGCCCTGGACCGTGTGGATTAACAGCCAAATTCTACCAGATATACAAGGGAGAACTGTAACCAGTCCTACTGAAACTAGGATAAAGGGGGAGGAACTTCTCCCAAACTCATTCTGTGAAACGAGTATCATCCTGATACCAAAATCTGGCAGAGACACAACAAAAAAGAAAACTATAGGCCAATCCCCCGATGAACACAGATGCAAATATCCTCAACAAAATACTAGCAAACTTAATCTAGCAACACATCAAAAACTTAAATCACCACAAGACAGCTTTATTTCTGGGATGCAGAATCTAATAGTCTTTACTTTGGGTAAAGACTTTGGGTAGAGACTAGGGTTCAACATAGGCAAATCAGTAAATGCGATTCACCATATAAATCAAATTAAAAACTAAAACCATGTAATCATTCAATAGATGCAAAAAAGCATTTGACAAAGCCAAAATCCTTTCATAATAAAAACCTTCAACAAACTAGGCATTGAAGAAACAAATCTAAAAATAATAAGAATTGTCTATGAAAAACCCACAGCCAACATCACACTGAATGGACAAAACCTGGCAACATTCTCCATAAGTACTAGAACAAGACAAGATTTTCCACTCTCATTACATAATGCTATTGAACTTAGTACCAAAGAGCTAAGCCAAAACAATCAGGCAGGAAATATAAATAAAAGGCATCTACATACAAAAAGAGGAAATCAAAGTATCTCTCTCACTGACAGTATGATTCTTTATCCATAAAACCCTAAAGATTCTGCCAAAAGACTCCCAGCCCTGATAAATGAATTCAGCAATGTCTCAGGATACAGACTCAATGGACGAAAATCAGTAGCATCTCTACACAACAATAATGTTCAAGCTGAGAACCAAATCAAGAGCACAAACCCACTTATAATAGCCACAAACAAAAATAAAATACCTAGGATTACATTTAACCTAGGAGGTGAAAGATTTCTACAATGAGGAGTAGAACATACTGTTGAATATATTATAGATTATACAAACAAATGGAAAAGCATTCTATGCTTATGGATTGGATGATTCAATGTTGTTAAAATGTCCGAACTGCTCAAAGCAAGCTACAGATTCAATGCTTTTCCTGTACCTAGCACAAAAATAGACACAACAGAGACCATTGAAGTAAAGCTACATGTTGACCCAGAATGGTGGCTCACACTTGTAATCCCAGCACTTTGGGAGGCCAAGGCAAGAAGATCACGTGAGGTCAGGAGTATGAGACTGGCCTGGCCAACATAGTGAAACCCTGTGTCCACTAAAAATATAAAAATTAGCCAGACATGGTGGTGAGTGCCTGTAATCTCTGCTGCTCAGGAGGCTGAGGTAGTAGAATTGCTTGAACCTGGGAGGCGGAGCTTGCAATGAGCCAAGATCATGCCATTGCACTCCAGTTTGGGAGAGAAGAGTAAAACTCCATCTCAAAATAAAATAAAATAAAGCCACACATCTACAACCAACTGATCACCAATACAGTTGACAAGAATAAACAATGGGCAAATAAATGGTACTGGGAAATCTGAATAACCATATGCAGAGAATAAAACTGGACCCTTACCTCTCATTATATATACAACAATTAGCTCAAGATGAATTAGAGACTTAAATGTAAGACCTCAACCTACAAATTCCTAGAAGAAAACCTAGGAAATACTCTTTTAGACATTGAACTAGGCAAAGAATTTATAACTAAGACCTCAAAAGCAAATGCAACAAATACAAAATTGACAGGACCTAATTTAACTAAAGAGCTTCTGCACAGCAAAATAAACTATGTGCGGAATAAACAGACCACCTACGGTATGGGAGAAAATATTTGCAAAATATGCATCCAACAAATGACTAATATACACAATATATAGGGAACTGAAAAAAAAATCAGCAAGAAAAAATAAATAACCCCTCTAAAAAGTCGGCAAAGGACATAAACAGACACTTCTCAAAAGAAGATATACAAGTAGGCAATAAAAGATATACAAGTAGGCAATAAATAAAAGAAAAAATGCTCAACATCATTAATCATCAGAGTACAAATCAAAACCATAATAAGATACCGTATCACGTTAGTCAAAATGGCTGTTATTAAAAAGTAAAAAAATAACTGATGGCAAGGTTGTGGAGAAAAGGGAATGCTTATACACAGTCGGTGGAAATGCAAGTTATTTTGGCCTCTGTGAAAAGGAGTTCGGAGATTTACCATTCAGCTCAATAACCCTATTACTGTATTGAACTACCATTGAACCCAACAATCCCATTACTGGATATATACTGAAGGGAAAATAAGTCATCCTACCAAAAAGACATCTGCACTTGTATGTTTATGACACCACTATTTATAACAACAAAGACATAGAATTAACCCAGGTGTCCATCAACAGTTGATTGGATAAAGAAAATATGGTACATATGCACCATGGAATACTATGCAGCCATAAAAATGAATGAAATCTTGTCCTCTGTAGTAACATGGATGCAACTGGAGGTCATTATCCTAGATGAGTTAATGCAAAAACAGAAAATCAAATACCATATGTTCTCACTTATAAATGGAAGCTAAACATTAGGTTCTCATGAAGACAAAGATGGAAACAATGAACACTGGGTATTCTAAAATGGGGAAAGGGGAGAAGGAAATAAGAGTTGAAAAACTACCTATCAGGTACTTTGTTCACTACTTGGCTGATGGGATTACTAGAAGCCAAAACCTCAGCATCATGCAATATACTCATATAACAACTCTGCATATGTACCTCCTAAATCTAAAATTAAATTAAAAATAAGAAAAAGAATTGTGACAATATATACCCAAAGCATAATGCTGAAAACAATCCAGTCTGTATTTTATCAGTGACTTGTACTAAACTTAAAACTGTAAACTTTTATATGAATAAAACTGAATAAGAAAATAAAATTTAAAAAAATGCTATTGCCTTTCGTGTACCAGACTCTCATAGGTGAAAGGCCTAGGTGTGATTAAAAAATGTTTTTTTAAAAAAGGTAAAGTTAGAGCGACTGGAATGAGACACATCAATTTTGTGGCAGTGAAGGGAAAACAATGACTTTGGTATGGGAAAGAAATTACTCAGACCACAGAAAATACTGGAAAGGGAAGGATATTAATGATCTTTTTTCTTTCAGAATCATCCCTATAGCCTTTCTCATGAATGGGAAATAACTTGGGTGGCTTTTCCAAACTGTTGCAATTAAATTTAGCATATTGGTGAATCTTCTGTCCCCTGCTACATAGCTTTGACTACAATTTGACAATCGTTCGCCTTAATATTACTAAGAAATTTATTGGAAATAACAGAGGATGGTCTGAGCTCCTGCATCTTCCATGCAAAACATCTGTCACCACCTCCAGATGTCTGTATCAACTCCACTCCTGGAGCTGCTGCTCATTCTATGGAGCACACAAATCCCAGCCAGCTGTGGTATAAAGCAAGACAACTGCTAGGACTTGCTTCCCTCACTCAGTGACTCCAAAACCAAAGGACTCAACTCAGTTTTTGAACTGAACTGGGAATGCTAAGATCCATTATGTGGATATGAGAACAATTTGGAAGCACTATTAACATGTGCTACTCCAAATGAGGGCTCAATTATTGCAAACAACCTTTTCTTTCTAGGGTCACCACATGTGTCTCTGGGACTGAACATTTTGTGTGGATTCTGGGCATTCATTTGCTTCCCTCCTGAAAACAAAGCTACTTGTTCCTCTGAGGCAGACATCTGAGACTGTCTGGAGTTTAAGGAATACCATCAGTAGATCATGTAGTTCTCAGATGACATGGAGTTCTTTCCAATATGAAGCTACTGTTGCTTGCTCTGGGGAGCTTCCCGGATGAATCACTGAGTCATTAATTACATGGCCCCTGTTGGTAGTTATCCCTGTGATACACATCATTCATATAGGAAAGCATTGTGAGAAAGTTTTCCCTAACGTTAGCTAAAGCCCTGGAAGGCATACAGTTTAGCTTCCTCTCACTGTCCAGGATTGCTATAGATGATAGAATTATCCTTACATGCCATTGTGGAGTCTACAATCACCAAGTGGAAAGGTCAATACAGAAACTTAAAGAGAAAGCCAGCTCGCTTTCTATTTTGGGATGAATTATGTTTCCCTAAAATCCATATGTTGAAGTCCTAACACCTAGTACCTCAGAATGTACCTGTATTTGGAGATGAGGTCTTTAAAGAGGCGATTAAGTTAAATAAGATCATTATGGTGCACCTTAATGCAGCATGACTGTGGTCTTTATAAATCAAGGAGATTAGGACTCACACACACACAGAAGAAAGACCATGTGAAGACAGCCACCTATAAGTGAAGGAGAAAGGTTCTCAGAAGAAACTAACCTTTTTGACACTTTGATCTTGAACTTAAGTTAAATTGATGCTATTAGGGTGTGGCCCTGATCCTATATGACTGGTGTCCTTATAAGAAGACGAAGAAACACAAAGGCTGCATGAGCATAGAGGAAAGACTATGTGAAAATACAGTAAGAAAACAGCCATCTGTGAGAAAAGAAGTGAGGCCCCAGAAGAAACAAAACCTGCTGACACTTTGGTCTTCAACTTTCCGCCTCCAGAACTGTGAGAAAAATATATTTCTGTTGTTGAAGCCACCTAGTATGTGGTTACTTTGTTATGGCAGCCTTAGCAGTGTAAAACACTTTCTAAGGTAGACCTCAAGCATTTGTAGCATCTATGAAGCTACTTGAGTCCAGAACTCTAGGGGCCTGGTTGAGGTCAGTACTGCTAGTTGCTCTCATCCTGTGATAGTAATGTTAATTAAATGTTGCATGGGACAAATCGAATGGATTTGGTTTGAGGCTCTGTGAGTCAAGTTAATCAAAGTGGCTGATGGAATCGTGGAATGGTGTACTCATGAAAAAATTCACCAGAAGTCAAGATGATGTAAAAGTGAGGAGTGAATTTTGTTGGGACACAATAAGGTTGCCTCATGTTTTTTGGCATCTTGTGAGCACACAGTGACTGGCTATTCTGAATTATCTTTACAAGGATGTTTGTATAGGAACAGCCTTGGGAGATAGAAAGATTATCTCCCTTCGGAGCAAAGGGCCGGCATACTTATTGCTCATAATAAAAGATTTGAGTTCCCTAAGTTCAGGGTCTCTCTCCTGTAATGTAACCCACATTGCATGTAGATGTTATTCAGCAATCATGTGGCGGTCTAGCAAGTGGAACTCCAGGAACTATGACAAAATATGACACAATTTCTTATTGAAAAGAAAAATAGAAAATAACTGAAATCTATTTCAAATAACCCATTGATCAGCTGGGGGCCACACTCTGTTTTAATATCTGAGTGTATTAGACTGTTTTTACGCTGCTATAAAGAATACCCGAGACTGGGTAATTTATAAAATAAAAAGGGGTTTATAATTCACTCACAGTTCTGCTTGGCTGGGGAGGCCTTAGGAAACTTACAATCATGGTGAAAGGGGAAGCAAGGCACCTTCTTCACAAAACAGCAAGAGAGAGGGAGAGCATGTAGGGGGAAGAGTCCCTTATAAAACCATTAGATCTCGTGAAAACTTACTCACTGTCATGAGAACAGCATGAGGGAACCGCCCCTATGATCTAATCACTTCCTACCAGGTCCCTCCCTCAACACATGGAGATTACAATTCAAGATGAGATTTGGGTGGGGACACAAAGCCAAACCATATCACTGAGAAAATTTGTTATAAATATCCTTAATTCTACCTTCCCTTTCTGCATATTTCTAGGTCAATTGACATGGATACCTTGTGACTCCTGCATAACTAGATTCATTCTCTGAATGTGTACTTTATTTTGATTTTGAAGCAGTTTTTCAGGAATAAACAAGTTTCCCAAGCTCAAAAAATATGTATACTTTACCTACATGTAGTTTTTTTATGTCAGTTAATACCTCAATAAAACTGTGTAAGGAAAAGGAACACACATTATTCTGACTACCTTGTTGGACCACACATTGAAAAACCTACTCACCGGTCCCTAGGTCTTCAATGAAGTCGAATATATAAAAAATAATCTATATGAAGAAATGCTTTTTCCCTTCTTTGTAATTTTTTGACTAAAGGATGGGATAAATATGACATATAGAAGAGCACAGCAGACTCAGAATGAACGAGGTCACCCAGAGTCCAGAAGATCACACTTGACTTTGTAGCCATTTTTATAATACTGTGTATGTTATATCTACATGTGGTTAAGAACCCCTAAATACATTGTTGTTATTTTTGCTTTGAGTATTTGATTATCTTTTTAGAAAAGACTAAAAAGAAATGAAAAGTATTTTATATTTGCCCACATTTTTACCATTTCTAGTGGTCTGTATTCCTCTCTGTACATCCAGATTTTTATCTGTTATCATCCTACTTTTGCATGAAGCCCTCATACATGTATGTGTAAAATGTTGCAGTGAAGGTCTACTGTTAAGCTTTTGTATATCTGGGTAAGTCTCTATTTCATAATTTTTGAAAATTATTTTCACTAAGTAGAGAACTCTAGTTACCTTAAAAAAAGAAAAACTTTCAGGGCTTTAAAGAAATTGCTCTACTGTTTTCTGGCTTGCCTTGTTCTGACATGAAATCTTTGGTTATCTGTTCCTCTGTAAATCTCATATATATATTTTTCCCTCTGGCTGCTCTTTAAGATTTCATTTTAGATGTTTATAAGCAATTTGATTTTGATGTGCCTTGGGGTAGTTTTTTTAAATTTTGTATTTGAGATGTATTGGGCTTCTCAAGATCTATGGATTTATTGCTTTTATTTAATTTCAAAAATTTTAGGCCATTACCTCTTCATATATATATATATTTTCTGTTCTATCTCCACCCTCCCTGCCTTCTTTTGGGGACTTAAATTACATGTAAATTAGGCTACTTGATGTTATCCTGCAGTTTACTGGCTCTTTGCAGTTTTTTCTTCAGTCCTTTTTTCTCTCTGTTTTTCATTTTGGATAGTTCATATTGCTATTTTTTAAAATTCACTAATTATTTTTTCTGTGGTGTCTGATCTGCAGTTCACCCAATGCAGTGTATTTTTTCTTTTAGATATTATCTTTCTTTCTTTATAAGTTTGATTTTTGTATTTTTAGAAAAACATCTTCTCATATCTCTACTCAACATACTCTAGCTTTACTTTTTCTCTATGGAAAAGCTTCTATAACTGTTTTAATGTCCTAATCTATCATCTATGTATCATCTCTGTTATTTTTGAGTGTGCGTTTATTGACAGATTTTTTTTTCCTCATTAAGTGTTGTATTTTACTGATTCTTTGCATAGCTGATAATTTTCAGTTGGATAGCAGACACTTGAGAATTTTACCTTGTTGGATGTTTTGAGCTTTGATCTGGGATGTAGCTAAGTCACATAGAAAAAGTTTAATCTTTTTGAGGCTTGTTTCCTCCTCCTCCTTCTCCTCTTCCTTTTCTTTTTCTTTCAGGTGGGACACAGAGCAACCTTTAGTCTAAAGCTAATTTTACTGCACCATGTAGATGATCTACCTGACACTCTGTGAATTACAAGTTTTTTCCAATCTGACTACGGGCAGTCCCTGACTTACCATAGTTCAGCTTTACGATGGCGTGAAACTGGCACAACTCCAATGTAATGTACAGTACTCCACAAATTACATAAAATATTCAAAACTTCGCTATAAAATAGGTTCTGTGTTAGATGATTTGCTCAACTGTAAGCCAATGTAAGTGTTTTCAGCACATGTAAGGTAGGCTAGGCTAAGGTATAATGTTTGATTGGTTAGGTATATTAAATGCATTTCTAATCAAAATATTTTCTGGCTTGCAATTGGTTTATCAGACATAACCCTATTGTAAATCAAGGAGAATTTGTAGTGAGAATGCGATAATATAATCATTCTCGGACCTGTTTGAGGTCTAGGAATTCTTTCTTTTAGTGTTTCTTTGCCTGGCCTTGGGTGGTTTTCTTATGCAAATATGCTCATCAGAGAGTCATTGGAGATCACTCTCTGTGCAGCTCTCTCTTCTTCTGTCCTCTACCTTATAAATGTTGGCTTGGATTTGCTGGTCTTCCAACTTTGTCTCTTCCTCCTAGGGTTACCTTTGGGATCTACCAAGATTCCCCCTGCCTAGGCTGCCACACTTTCTGGAGATAATAGCTAGGGTAATTACAGGAATGATTCAATCACTTCTTTTTTAGGAATCACTGTCCTGCATTGCATTTTTTTTTTTTTTTTTTTTTTTTTTTTTTTTGTAAAAATATTTTGTCGGTCCGGGCGCGTTGACTCACGCCTGTAATCCCAGCACTTTGAGAAGCCGAGGTGGGCGGATGATGAGGAGATCGAGACCATTCTGGCTAACACGGTGAAACCCTGTCTCTATTAAAAATTCAAAAAATTATCCAGGTTTGGTGGTGGGCGCCTGTAGTCCCAGCTACTCTGCAGGCTGAGGCATGAGAATCACTTGAACCCAGGAGGCAGAGGTTGCAGTGAGACGAGATCGTGCCACTGCACTCCAGGCTGGGCAACAGATCGAGACTCCGCCTTTAAAAAAAAAAAAAAAAAATTGTCCAGTTTTTTAGTTGTTGCTGGCAGGAGGAGGGTAAATCTGGTTCCTATTAATCTATTTTGGCCACAGGAAGTAATTAAACCACTTAAAAACTTGTATTACACATTTTTTTTTCCTTCAAAAGTTGCTTTCTGGCTCTCTTGCCACTGAAGGTCCTTTACCCTCCCCCACTTCTCTCAGTGCAGCCCGTTTCTGTTCTTCTCTTTCTTTCCAAAGCCCTTTCCTTTAGCTTTGACACAGCAATTGCTCCTTTTCCCTAAATCCTCCGTTCTAACTGATCTTCAAATTTCCTGCTCTACTCCCGCCAACAGGTAGTTTCCAAAGATAGCTCTTTTTCTAAGAATTATTGGGATAACTATTTTATAAAGTTCCTATTCATAAGCCTTAAACATTTAACCACCCTCCCATTCTCTCTTGCTTTTTAAAAAATGTGGGAGTAGGAAATAGAGATGCATTTAAACAGATGGAGAAGCCCAAGAATGAAGGTACAGTGGAGTTGCTTGACCATGTTCCTGTTTAAATAGAACCTCTTCATGAATGCATAAATACCATCTCTATTTTGTGTTAAAAAAGACCTTTTCCCTACAACTACCGCTTTTCTCCGTGGGAACAGAAACTCGCTATGCAATCTCTCAGCTTAAAAAGGGCCCTCCCTTTTGCCACATGCTTTCTCAGGTTACTGCTCCATTTTGCTGTTCCTCTTTATATCAAAACTCCATGCAACAATACTCCCCCAAACTCACTCCCTGAAACTCGCCATCCCACTTCTCCTTCCGTTGTCTTTTTGGCTTACCCTAATCACTCAAAAACAAAAACAAAAGGCAAAACCAACACACACACATAAAACAAGAACCACAGATTAAATAAGCAACTGTTCTTTTTCACTATCTCTCCCTCTGTTATGGGTTGAATTGTGCCTGTCAAAATTCACATGTCAAAGTCCTAACTCCTGGTACCTCAGAATGTGACTGTATATTTGGAGAGTGTAATGAAATTAAAGACAGTTGTGAGGCTGGGCCCTCATTCAATCTGACTGATGTTTTTATAAGAATAGGAGATTCGTACCCAGACACACACAGAGGAAGCACCATAGGAAAATGTGTACCTACAAGCCCAGGAGAGAGGCCTCTGAAGAAACCAACACTGCTGACACATTGATCTCGAGATTGTAGCCTAAGGAATTGTGAGAAAGCAAATTTCTGTTGTTTAAGCCACCCAGTTTGTGGTACATTGTTACGGCAGCCCTAGCAACAAATACTTTCTCCCTCACACTGCTCAAACGACACTGCCTTCTGGGAACACACCAATCACATTTCTGCCCAGGTCCTTACTATTCCCTTTCCCTGAAATGTTCTGCTTTCAGATACCCATGTAACTTACTCATTTTATTCAGGTTCCTTCTCGAGTGTCACCTGTCAGAGAGGACTCCCTTAACCCTCACACCACAAACACTCTTTGTGTCTTTGTATTTTCTCTCCCTTTTAATTTTCTCCTACCACACACACACACAGATACATATGTGTGTTTATATGTGTGTATATCACACATATACACACGTGTGTGTGTATCACACATATACACACGTGTGTGTGTATCACACATATACACACGTGTGTGTGTATCACATATATACACATATATATGTAATACAATATATGTGTCTGTGTATTTTTTTCCCTTTTTTCCCTATTTCTTTTCCCTAGAATGTAATTTCCACTACAACAGGGACTCTCTCTTGCTCATAGGTGTTTATCTGGTGCCTAGAAGAGTTCCTTGCTTATAGTTGATAGCCAATAACATTTACTGAGTGTTGAATGAATGAATGAATGAATATACTAGGCATGACGTTTGTCTTACATAAAGGAAACTGAGATATATAAGGATAATACTGATAATTTCCCTCACCACTCACATATGTATGTCAGAAAGTTGATTGTAATCAATATTCTGATATTTCATCGGGTTAAGATGAAAATGCTATGTGTTATTTGGTTCTACTCTTTTATGATTTAGAGGAATTATTAATAACATCAGTGTGTCTGGTCAAAAAAAGAGGGAACACATGAAAAGAAAGCAAGCAAGAGAAATATTTAGATTCTAAACTCACTCTGTTAGTTTCTTTGTTTCTTCAATCATTATGCCCCTTGTCCAATCTCACCTACGATAAATTTGGAAAATCACAGTTTTCATAAAGAAACTCATAGAAGCAGATGATTTATGAATGTGAATTAGATTAAAAATGTTTAATACTTCTGAGGAAATGACCAAACCATTAGATGGTTATTAATATTACTATAGTTCAAACTTACATTAATGACCAATTTTCAGAACCTTAAAATCTCAGATTCTATGTTCTTTCAACCTAACAAAGTCATGTAGTTTAGAATCATTTATCTTAAATTACTTTAAACCATATTCAATAAGAATATGTGTTTCATAGCACTGAAATCGCTCATTTAGAGTTTTTTAATTCCCCTCCTCTTTTTATAATTGCTCATTTAAAAACTCTTCATATAACAGAAAACCAAACACTGCATGTTCTTACTCATAGGTGGGAGTTGATCAACGAGAACATATGGACACAGGGCGGGGAACATCACACACTGGGGCCTGTCGTGGGGTGAGCGGCTGGGGGAAGGATAGCATTAGGAGAAAATACCTAATGTAAATGATGAGTTGATGGGTGCAGCACATCAACATGGCACATATATATATATATATATATACACACACACACACCTGTGTAACAAAGGCTGCATGTTGTGCACATGTACCCTAGAACTCAAAGTATGATAATAATAATAATAAAACTCTTCATATAAACTCCAGAGTCAATAAAGACTCTTTAGGGGCAATGCAACAGTACCTTGCCCAGAGTTGACAGGCAAAGAGACATAATCTTGTCAAACTTAATACATGTGGAGCACTTACACAGGCTGTCACCCTTAATCTTCATGAAAACAGGTAAAATAAATATGACCACCCCTATTTTACTGGTAAGAAATGGATATTAATTGGATTTACTGAGTTGCACAGAGTCACACAGCTAGAAAAGACAAGCCCTATTTTTCTATACAGAATTCATAAACAAGTACTGCTTTTATTTTGCAATGGGTGCTATAAAAATATTTTTCTAAGGGTACAAAGTTTCAGTTGGACAAAAGAAATATGTTTTCTGAGATCTATGACACAGCATGGTGACTATAGCTAATAATAATGTATACTTCAAAATTTCTTAGAACAGATTTCAAATGGTTTTAACATGCAAAATAATTATTCTTAAAATGCAGCTTTTGCTCATGGCCATCTACACTTTATTTTTTCACAAATAATGGTGAAAAACAAATCTGCATATAATAATTATTCTATATTATCTGTGTTTCTTTTCCCACTAAATTACAACTCAAAGATTTTTGTTAAACACACTGAACCAAGAATAAAGCATAATTAATAAAATAACAGAAAAAGGAGTTTTTAAATGTAAAATAACATTTTAGAGTTGATAAGAAAAGGCTTATTAGACTAAATGGCAGTTCTCATAATTCACTTATTAAATAATTTATTTGAACTTAAAGCTGTTGGATACATCTTCTGCAGTGTCCCTTGGAGATCATCTAATTTTTCAATACTTGACATTTGAGAGTTGCAGTCTGCTGCAGATAGTCATGTTGTCATTTAACCACTTTCACACATCTTACTGTGTTCTCTTCTCTATAGCTCTTTCACAGGGCTCTTCCCCAGCATTGTCTGTTATCCTAGAGCTCACAGCAAGCTCAACAGCTACCTGAGGTCATCTTCAATCATTAAGCAGGGCTTGCAATGTTATCTTTTTGTTGTTTTATAAATGAAAGTATAAGAAAAAAAAAAAAAACCCTTTGTAAAAAATACAGTCTCTTTTCTGCAGTGGTCTAAATTCTATAGAGTATCACTCAATTTTGTCATAAACCACTTGTTTCATATTGTACTATGTAATATTTTATTAATATTATATAATCCACTGGAGTGCACTTATTTTTAAAATACCATTTGTATTCTTTTAGGTGTCACCCTCCAGTTTTTATTTTTTTGTCTGTCTCCAGGGCTTTGCAGACACTTTCACCTTTCATTAGTAGTTAATTTCAAAATGCAATTAAAAAGAATTCCATTGAGAATAGCAGGCAATAACTGGCTTCTCTGCTTCTCTGTGTTCAGTCCTTATTAAAGAGCAGGAAAGATGCTTTTTAACTAAGAATGTTTAGAAGAGAGGACAAAGAGAGAATCTTTGGGTACATTTTTGAATATTTTGGCATGAATATAGTTTATGAATGGATAATTAAATAAATTATACCTCTGCTTTTGTCTTTTAAGTTGTTTTGAGCAATAATTATTAATGCAATCAAAAGGAAAATTTTGATCCCTGGGTTCTTTAAAAGTAAAAACCTATATCATACTTTGTGTTCTCCTAGTTAACAAAATGCTAGATTATTTTACTCTGTGCTTAAACCTGAGCATTGAGTGGTGTACATAGAACCTGGCTCCATTAGATTAAGTACCCTGTACACCAAAGGATTCAGGAGGCTTTGACAAAAAATGCAGGATACTTCCTTAAAGCACTCCACAAACTATACATGAGAGTTATTTCTGCAACTTCAGAATGTTTATGGCATAGTCCAGAGTATCAATATATGGCAGCTTCTAATTACCGACATTTCAATTTTATAAGAGCAAATTATCCTGGTGAGGCATGACGTAGAACATTTTCAAAAAGGATGAAAGTCTTTATGAGCATGTAAAACAACATTCCCAGAAAGCTACTGATGGCCTTATTGATAATAAAAGGGAAATCTAATGCCAGATGAATCCTGACTCTTAACAGTTGACGAGACATCGTGTAGAGATGGTAGATCGTCATTGTCAACCAAAATTTTCTGCTCGATGATTCTGTGGTGAAAATTTCACCACATTTATGGCCTGGAATATGATTTATTATTTGTAAACTTCAATCCAGCAATAATAGTAACAGGATTTCATAAATATAAACTTTAACACTGACAGTGTACAAGTTTTTAAAGTTTTTCAACAAATATTTTATGGTAATTATACTTTTAACAATTATATTATTTTAACTGTAGCAACTCAACTTTTAAATCTTTATCCTTAAAATTTCTGCACTATCAATTCATTTGCCTACTACTTCAGTTTTACATTCTCTCCCTGCCCACTCTTTTTAATGTTCCTTCAAAATTTAATGTACACTGTGGGCCAAGAATAATGGCGTCACATATGTTATTAAATAGCTTCAATTTTCACAACAATAACTAATCCTCATAAAGGTATTGGAAATAAACAAATCATCAAGGGTGACATTAAAACAAGAAGGAAGACAGCACATATATTTTAAATAAACAAACTTAGATTGTGAACATGAAGGGAGCTTTGAATTTCCATAAGAAAACAAAGAAGACAATATTTTTACAGAAAGAAAAGCAGGAACTAAGAATTCTTAGCATTGAAAAATTCTAATCACATTGCTCTCTCTGTGATTTTAAAGCTATAAAGCAAGAATCTGTTAAATGTTACTACAGGATCTGATTAAAAACTGACACAGGCCATAGGCATTTGATGGCTGGCAACCACACTACTCTTAATTTTGTTTCTCCCTGAAGAATGTATGAGGAGGAAACCTTGTTGAATGAAATCTAGGCCAAGCAAACATATGGCAGTGGGATTTCTTTTGGATGAGGTAATTTTAAACTGAGATTTCTCAGTGAAGAATTGTTTCCTGCAGACTTTTATAACAGTATCCTTTAAATCTGGTCATGAAAAACTGGAGAAATTTATCCTGTAAAACCTGAGAATATGCTCAATTCTGTTCTCTGAAATCAATTCTGGGAAGATATTCATATCATTTTGGAATAGCAAACAGATTTGTCTGGTGGAATTTTGCCAGGAAAACAAAGTAATGTAGACATGTTGTGCCTTATTGTAGAAACACAAAGCATTCCTCTCTGCTAATGATTTACAAACAGGAAAATGAGGCATCTTTGCAATTATCACCTTCCCTTTATGCTGAAGTATCATTTTGTTTACATCACTGCATATGTGTTCACATCAGTTCAAATGTTGTGATTGTATATTAGTAGGTATGTGGTTATAATCCTATTTGAAAAAATAAAATGCCAATATATCACATAGCAATAAGTATTTTAGCTATTACTTAAATCTAGCCAAAATCTCACATTAATATTAGTTTGATAAAATGAATAGGTTAAATTTCATTAAACAAACATGACTGTTTCAATTGCTTAATTCTCTATTTAATACTTAGACATTGTTATCATAGTAGGTAACATTAGGGATAACAAGGACCAGACAACAGCCCCTTTCACGAAGATAGCCAATGTGTTCACTTTATATTATTAAATATAAAATTGTTTCCATTATGTTATTTATTCTTTAAAGCAGTCCCATAATGTATGCATTATACCATTTTACATATGAGGACACTGAAGTATAGAGAGGTTAAGCAATGTGCCCAGAGTCACACAGACGACAATCAGCAGAGCTAGGATTCAAACTCAAACTTTAAATATGTTAAAGCAATAGGAGAAGACTTGGTGAAGAAAGTGATGTATGTTTTGCAAACTACTTAGTTATGATTCAACGGAAGAATTTCTGATATGTGGAATAATGTGGGCAAAGAGCAACAATAGAGCTGAAGATGTGCAGGAAACAAATGTGTATGGGCAGCCTGAAATGATAAAACATAAAGGGTGTAAAGAAATCTACATAACCCAAGCAATAAAAATATTGTCTTATTAACAAAAAATTAATTAGTATCAAACTGTAACACAGTTCCTTGGAAAAAATATCTCTAAAGTTTTGAGGGAAATATATTACATGAGAGGATGACCAAGCTATTATTTATGTGTGAAGGCAATTGAAAGACAGTCAGGAATATGAGGAATGAGAAAAAAATTACAACTCCCATAATCATCCTGGAAAAAAAAAAAAAAAAGCCTTGAAAAATTATGCCAACAGAGAAATAAATCAGAACACTCAAGATTGAAGAAGGGGAAGTATAATAAAAAGAAATGGGCAATAAAACCAGTGAAACTTAAAGTTATTGTCTAAAAGTTGTGGCTATTATTACTAAATAATGCAGCTATTGATATAGTTTTGCTGTGTCCCCACCCAAATTTCATCTTGAATTGTAGCTCCCATAATCCTCAAGTGTTATGGAAGGGACCTGGTGGGAGGTAAGTGAATTATGGGAGCAAGTTTTTCCCACACTGTTTTCATGATAGTAAGTCTCACAAGATCTGATGGTTTTATAAAGGGATATTCCCTTATACACACTTTCTTGCTGTCACCATGTAAGATGTGACTTTGCTCCTCCTTTATCTTCCACCATGATTGTGAGGCATCCTCAGTCATATGGTACTGTGAGTCTATTAAACCTCTTTTTCTTTATAAATTACCCAGTCTCAGGTGTTTCTCATGGGAGCATGAAAATAGACTAATACAGCTGTCAAATGGTTCATAAAAGTAACAGTACATATTGTAAAGTAGTAACAAAATATGGAAGTAAGTTTTGGATTATTCCAACAACAACTGCAAAAAGAAAGTATGAGAGAGGCAACTGGGTATAAAATGAAGTTTTTATGTTAAAATGAGGGAATGAGTAGTTATTGTTTTTTGATTTATAATGCTCGAAAAGTATATGTTCACATTTTAGCAAGTGTGTAGATAACTATTAATAGAGTTAAAAAGAAGTTATAAAACATCTGAGTCTTTAGAAAAAAAACCATGAGCTAAGAAACCATGCTCAATACATGAAAATAAAAACAAAAAGAGAAATATAAGAAAATATACAATAATATTACAAATAAATAAAGTTTTCAGTTTTTATTATAAATATGATTGAGTTCAAAGTCTTATTAAAAGAAGAGACTCAGTTTAGATAATTAAATTATAAAATAATTCAATGACATTCTGCTTATGATACACACAATAAAATATTAAACTAAGAAGAAGGCTAAAATAAACATTGCAAATATTATCCAGGCATTGAAAGCACAAAAAAAATCAAGAACAACAATATTAATAACAAATGATATAAAAATTCAAGACAAAAAGGCTTAAAATAGCAAAAATTGCTTATATTTGCAATGTCCAACTTACAGTTAAAATACATAGATAATGAACATTCATGCTCTCAATAACATAATTTCAAAATCTGCAAAGCAAAAATTGTTAGAACTGTGGAATAGTAAAAGAGGATATGTTACAAGCAAAGAAAGATTTTTAATCTGATCATTTTCATGTCAGGTAGACAAAATACGTATGTAAATAGTTTAAATAAACCTGCAAATAAATTTCACATTGAAATTATTCTTCCCCAAGAGTCTCCTCAGCTACTAATTACCAACTGTTTTTTCCTCCAACACCATCTCCTGCTCGTCCTCTGAATCTCATTTTCTTGATGTCTAGACCATCCTAACATAATACAGAGTTATATCCAGGCTTCTGTATTTGTCCAGGACTTCCACATCCAGCACCTAAGACTATCTTTAAATATGAGAAAGGCCAGTGAACAGAAGATCCACTGGTAATTAATATTTTCATCATCTTAAAGAGTGGAAGAGGTTAGGTGTGATAGAAAAAACATAAAAAGCAAATATATTTTTCAGTTACAAAGATGTTTTGTGTTAATTTGTAGTGGGACAAAGTACAGTGTAAATCAAATGGTATTAAGCATGAAGTAATTCACTTCTGTAAAACTTTCAGATGCTATTCTGGGTGACATGTGGAGAATGTAAATAGTATTTACTATAGCAAAAGGAATATCATTGTATTCTTTTTTCAAACTAATATTTTATGTATTTTAAGCTTCCTTTCCTATTGTGGATGGAATGTTTTTTCAAAAAATAAATAATGTAACACCCATTTCCCATAATCTTTGACTGTTGGATGTTGAACAAGTGTGGAAATATCAACAGCAGTCAGACACAGAGGATTCAAGTTAAATTGTCTGATTAATGAACCTAGAACAAGAGCATTTTGGACAGTACCAGGAGTGTTGTAAGACAAGCAGACAAAGAACCAGATCAGTTTAGAACAGTCTAAAGTTACCCCTGGATCCTAAGCGAGGAGAGGCTATAATCAGCTATCAGAATTGTATCTTGTATATTCCTTATAGTTACTATGTTACTTTGTATATAATCATGGGTAGTAACATATTTAATTCTTGCAGTTTTCTGTTTTGTTTCATTTTGTTTTGTTTTTGAGTAACAATCTGGCTTTGTTGCCCAGGCTTGAGTGCAGAGGTGTGATCTTGGCTGACTGCAACCTCCATCTCCTGGGCTCAAGCCCTCTTCCCACCTCAGCCTCCCAAGTAGATGAAAGTACAGGCACATGCTACCATACCCAGCTAATTTTTGTATTTTTTGTAGAGGCATGGTTTTGTTATGTTGCCCAGGCTGGTCTTGAACTCCCGAGTTCAAGCAATCTGCCCGCCTTGGCCTCCCAAAGTGCTGGAATTACAGACATGAGCCACTGCACTCGGGCTTTAATTCTTAGCTAGAGTGTAGTGAAGTCAGAATTAAAATATTTGTTTTTAAGTAGGGAGATGCACCAAGAGGACCTTTCCTGCCTAATAGGGCATCAATTTTACTGCCAAGAATGAAGAAAAACTAGGTTTACAGCATTCTTTAAAAGACAGTCTAAATGAAGCTTTTTTTCCTTAAGGTTTTCATTTTTTGCCTCATTTCATAAAGACAAAGAAGAAAGTTCCAAGATCAATTATTTCACATTCAAGAACTGATTAGACAGTAATATCTGTGGAGGAAAATAGTCTCTTCTGGTATGTAGAACCTGGTTGCTTGTTGGGTCTGGCAATTAACTGAATGATGTGAACATCATTCTTTTAGGTTATAAAACCTTAATCCATTCATTCTCCCTGAGACTAGTGCTGCCACATTGAGAATATTCTAGAAAGATGTATTCTCTAAGGCTCTGAATAGAAACGTAAAGCAAAGAAATCACAACAAAGTTTTAAAGTCTGACCTTAATATTTCCCACTGTATAAAGAGAATTAATTTTAGAGCAATTTTAGGAAATGCTAAAGCAAATGATTTGTTTATCATATACTGGGATAGAAATAGGGTATCTTATACAGTTTAAAGTCATCCTCTTGCAGAATTTCAAGTTATAGCATTTAAAAGCTGTAACCTTCTTCCCTTGGAAAAGGTTGGTAATTATTCCTATATAAAGAAAAGCATGGGATTTGGAAGAAAAATGATTCTTCATTCTGAAAAAAATTTGATTTTTGCTTAATAGGTAAAATCTATATTATCCTATACAGATAGCATATTGTATACATGTGGTATACTTATATTACATGATAGTAAAGAAATGAAAGAAAAGGTCTGCCTGTACCGGGTATACATTTCAACTTAGTTTTATATAAAATATTTGATTCTGTAAGAGAATATGAAATTGAATTTATCAATACAATGAGTTATATTCTGAAATCTTTTTTTCCAATTTTTCTCTACAAATATATTTTTATATTGTAAGGTCAACTGAAAAAATATAAGTGAATTTGTAATTAATAAGGTGTATTTTCAATGATACATTTACTTTTTATTTATTTTTTATTTATTTATTTTTTTTGAGACAGAGTCTTACTCTGTAATCCAGGCTGGAGCACAGTGGCATGATCTCAGCTCACTGCAACCTCCTAGGTTCAAGCGACTCTCCTGTTTCAGCCTCTGAGTGCCTGGGATTACAGGCACGTGCCACCATACCTGGCTAATGTCTGTATTTTTAGTAGAGATGAGGTTACACCACGTTGGTCAGGCTGGTCTCAAACTCCTGACCTCAGATGATCTGAGTGCTGGGATTACGGGCATGAGCCACTGCACCCAGCTGACACATTTATTCTTGAGGATATGTGTTTCACTATGTATATACGGTGAAAAGTAATTACACTATTTCTGTTTCTGGTTGTTATATTGGCATTCTCTAATTACTCTCTTCCAAATCCGCCATTAAATAAAACTTTGCATGTATAGATGTCTTGTAACTTTTTCAAAATTGCTAGTTATTTCTAGCATTAATTCCTTTGTTAGATTAAAACCATCTTATATATAACCATCCAACCCATGCTTCCTTCACAATTTAAAAAGTAGCATTTACACTGGCAAATCTTTCAACTACCATCTATTAAATTTAATGTGGCCCTCAATGACTGTACAATGGTGTAACCATTTTCTAATATGTGCTTTACTAGCATGCCATAATTATAATCCCAGGGGACTAAGAGGAGTTTATGGCAAAATGGCATGAAATTAACTTGATAAGGCTTTCCATTCATCTTCAATATATGTATTTTTTTCTATTTAAACACTGGTAACCTTGTTTCAAAAGTGTGGAAAAGAGAAGTGCTTTTTCACTGTAGTTAAATAACGTCCTCATATTGTAGATTCTTCTACGAAACTGTACACCTCTGTTTGACTCTGTTTAATGTCCTCAGGAAATGTTCAAGGAAAAATACTTTCCTTGTATTATTGACCACAACTTATATATTTCAAGTTAACTATTACACAGGACTTTAAGGAATGGATTGTGTTTTTTTGTTGTTGTTGTTTTTTCTCCTTTAGAGAAGACTATTGAGACTAGAGAGAAATATCTTTAATAATTTTTTAAACTGATTTTAAAGTGTTCCAGTATTTTAATTCTAATTCTTTTAAGAAAATAATAGAGGACTAATTTCATTCTCAAGGTAAACACCTGTATACATGCAAAACTGTTAACAAGGCATATATAACTTTAAATACAGGATAATTTTTCTTTAAATAATATACACTCTTTTCTTCTATTTCTTTAATCATTTTAAACAGAAAGAGAACGAGAGTTCAGAACGAGGGTTTAATTTAATGAGAGGAAATAGAATATTATCAGGGGTGAGATAACTTGTAGATTCATTTCATAATGCTACATAATAAAAATAAAACTTATGAATATGTTATTTAATTTTACAAAATATTTATTGCTTATATGCTTCTTTGTTTACATTTCTTCCTTAACTCTGCAGTAAGGTCAACAAACAACGATTAACAACAGTGACAAAAATACTGCAAGCTGAGATGGAACTGAAAAAACTGAAGGACACAGACATTTTAGTATGTAATGTAACGAATTTGGGAAGGCAAGGAGAATTTAAAATATTCAGCCAAAATATAATCTTATTCAGTAGTTTATTCACAGTGGATTATCATTTAGGGAGCATACACGTTAGGTCCTCCTTCCCCTTTTCATATATATGGGCCAAATTTCAGATTTTACCTAAAATTGTCAGTTGATTTTGTGTCAACCAAGTATTAATATAATTATTTTTAAAATGTGCTCATGCCTTAGGAAATTAAATGTTTCACTTTAAATTTACATATTTTGTAAAGAGCCTTACTATGTATTTTTAGTATTGTGTTTTCTTTGATCATTACCTGGCCTTCAAACTTTAAAGTTAGTTTAGCTAAAAGTTTAAAGGCCAGGTAATGATCAAAGAAAACACAATCTTACCCAAACTTACATGGGTAAGATTGTTCAAGGTCTTATTTGTTTCAAGTCAAGCATTATGACTTAGTAAATGTCCTGAAGTTTGGAACCAGAAGACCTGAATGGACTAAATTCTTCACTAACCAAATGTAAGGTTTTACTGCTTCTGTTTCTCCTATTCCAATTTTAAACTCTGCCAATAGAGATGCTTCTTGACTTATGATGAGGTTGTCCCAATAAACACATCATAAGTTGAAAGTATTATTGAGTAAAAAATACAGTTAATTCATCTAACCTGCCAAACATCATAGCTCAACCTAGCCTACGTTAAATGTGCTCAGTATACTTACATTAGCCTACAGTTGGGGAAATTCATTTAATACAAAGCCTATTTTATAATAAACTGTTGAATATTTCACATAATTTATTGAATTCTGTACAAAAGTGAAAAACAATAGCTTTGCACCATTGTATAGCTGAAACATGGTAAGTCGAAGCATTATAAGTTGGGGATCATCTGCACTTCTGCCCTATAGGGGACAGGCTGTAGAGTACTTTTGCCCTTTTTTCCATGCCACATTTACTCTTTCCTGTGGAGTGAGTAGTGGGCACTTCCTGTGGAGAGCAAGTAGAAAATAAGTCAATTTTAGGGGTCATGTATGATCGTATCTTTTGGCCTCCAGCAAGTGTACTGGCCTTCGGAGGACTACTGTCCTCTGACCCCATGCCACGTGCTAACCAATGCAGGATCTGTCGACTCCCCAAGGGAGCCCTGCCGTTCTCTAGCTTCTGTGAGTGGGTGTGTTCAGGGCACACAGGGAAGGAGTAGGATGTTTGTGTCCAGCTGCCCACTCCAGTTCAGGTAAACCAGCAATAACACCTTAACCCTCACCAGAAATCTCGAAGAGCATGAAGGTTTTGATCAATTGGAGCCTTTGACTCTGACATTAACAAGTGACATAATCTTTTGAAGACCAAATTTCTCAACCATAAACTATAAATTTTAATGGGCAACTTCACAAGTTATTGTTAGGATTAACTGTAGTACTAAATTACTTTTCTATTATATTTGAGGAATTACACTCAGTTTTATATTGTTATCTCATTAATCCCTGGTAACAGTTCCCTGGATTAGGAATTATTGTAACTATTTTAAAAATGAAAGACCCAATTACTAGTGAGTTTAAGTAAATTGAAATGAATACTAGTTAGAAACAGATTCAAAGTCATGTATCAGGTATTTAGGTTGTTTTAGAATTGTAAATAATATAAAGATACATTTTTTATAGAGTATATAGATTTTTGCCCACTTTACTGATATTTCTGTTGGATTAATTTGTAGAAAAATATTTTCTAGGTTAAAAAGTATGAATACTTTAAAGTTTTTAAAGATATATCTCTGCCAAGTTGTTTGATGAAACTGTTGAAACAACTTCTTCTCCCACCCCTTGCTCCTTGACAGTGTATAAAGGTGCCAACAGTTTGATAGATTAAAACATTTTATCTGATTTAATTCATTTATTTATTAAATTTTTTAATTTTATTATTATAGATGTTTACTGACTAGTTTTTTTATGAATTATATATTAACCATCTTTTCCCATTAGCATATTCATCAATTTATATTGATTTGTGAAATACAGTAAGGTTTATGTGACTAATATTTTTAGTTTGATCTTTAATTTTTATTTGTGGTCATTTTGGAGGTACAAATGTTTTAAGTTTTAATGTTGTTAAATTTATAATGTTTCCCTTTAATGGTCTCTGACCTTACTGTTTTGTCTCAAAAGTCCTATTCCACTCCATAATTACATAAATATTCACCTACAGTTTCTTTCAGTTCTTTGCTTGCTTCATTTCTTCATTGCCTTAGTCCATTTTTGTTGCTATAACTGAATACCTGAGGCTGGGTAATTTATAATGAACAGAAATTTATTTGCTCACAGTTCTGGAGGCTACAAAGTCCAGGATTGGGGAAGTGGCATCTGGTGAGGGCCTTCTTGCTGCATCATTCTATAGTGGAAGGTGGAAGGGCAAGAGAGGACATGAAAGTGAACTTGCAGCCTTAAGTCCTTTTTATAATTGGCATTAATCTACTTAGGAAGACAAAGCCCTTATGACATGAATGCCACTCCTTAGACCCCAACTCCCAACATTGCTGTGTTGGGGATTAGTTAAACATGGTATTTGGGGAACATATTCAAACCACAGCATTCACTAAGTTTTTTATTTTACAAATGTTTTACTGGAAATAGCAAATTGATCTATTCATAAATCTCTGTTTTATAGATTCTGAATCAGCCACATATTTTAATTAGATCTCATGGTGACGAGTTCGGTAAAGACAAGCTTCATGTTGTTTATAGTCTCCCCAAATTTCCAGGAATGTTAGCATATTAGTGGAAAAACCAGTCTTACCCACCTCCCTAAAAAGAATATTTACTGAGTTATAGAAATAAAATTAATAATGAGATATATAACAATTATTAGTTTACTATGTTTCATCATTAATACTACCTGTGTTTTGTCATTAATACTACATATATCATAAAATCCTTATTCTCCTGGTGTCTGCTTATCTTGATAAAACTCATACTCAGTATCATTGGAGCATAGAAGAGATGAGAATTGGTTGAGCTCTGATGCAATAGAAGCCACAACCTCTGTGCCATTGCTCCCCTCAAGGTCATGTTTCTTTTAATTCTTTGACATTTATTGACTTCCTCCATTATACAACGCACATTTCAAAACATATTGCTTAAGTTTTTTAATGGTAACTATTAGTTTTCTTCTGCTAGCATCCTGGGTCCTTCTTTTCACCTCTTTGTCTTGATAGAATGGATTTACAA
The DNA here is from genome assembly GCF_047675955.1 of Chlorocebus sabaeus. NCBI lineage: Eukaryota > Metazoa > Chordata > Mammalia > Primates > Cercopithecidae > Chlorocebus > Chlorocebus sabaeus. The sequence continues at coordinate 65,563,554 of NC_132910.1, forward strand.
TTATCTAAAGAACAAGTCATAACCTGGTTGCATCTTTTGAGAAGTTATCAGCCATGGTCCATTTAGAAAACAGAAATGACATTATATATTTAAAAAGAGAAAATTTAATATGAAGAATTGTTAATGAGGGATACAATTGTTACTTAAGTAATTGAAAAGGTAAAAAGAGAACTATAAGCTTTTGCAGAGGGAGTGACTGCAAGAAATAGCTACCACTCTTGGGGAAGAGATAGATATTATCAAAACTTAGAAGCTTAAATGAGAGCTCCCAGGGCTTGGGAACCAGACCCTGAAAACAGGAGCATGAGCCAGCTGAAGCTAGTGCATCCAAAGAGCAGTGCATGATGAAGTTGGTTCTGCAAGTTCTGGAAAAAGTGAAACCAGGATTTAGTATTTTCTATGAGAAGGAACTGTCCTTGTTTGGGTAAAAAAAAAAAAAAAAAAAAAGTATTGTTAGGGTGACAGAAGTGAGGAAGCCAGGAAGACCACAGGAAACAAATAAGAAGGAGCAAGTCCCTCTTCCCTCTTCCAGGCTCTCAATTTCCTTTAGTACCTCCTGTTGATAGAGTCTAACATTGATCCGTCTGGTAAAGCAGAAATGTAGGTTGAAGTCTGAGATTCAATATCAGAATGCAGAGAAGAAAAAGGTAGATTTGGAACATGTCTTACTCCATTTGGGCTGCTATAGCAAAATATAAAATTATAGATGGGTAATTTATAAACAACAGAAATTTATTGCTCATAGTTCTGGAGGGTAGCAAGTCCAAAATCAAGATGCTAGCAAATTGTCGGATAAGGGCCTGATGCTTATAGATGGTGCCTTCTATATATCTTCTCATGGCAGAAGAGGCAAACAGGCTTCTTGATGCGTCTTTTATAAGGGCACCAGTCCCATTCACAAGGGCTTGACCCTCATGACTTACTTACCTTCTAAAGCCTCACTCTTAATATTAGTACTTTAGGGATTAAGTTTCAACATATGAATTTTGGAGGGAAAAGCCTTTCAGACCATAGCAGAGCCCTAAGACAATAGCTTAATAATTGGCATAGGGAAACCTTCCCTGTACTACTTACTAATTTTTCTTCATTCACTTTTTATACTTTTAGAATCCTTAACACTGACCTCTCACACTCCCATCCATAACGACATATCATGCCCATCTCCTGCTTTGCAGGCTTCCTGATTACAATGCTACTTGTGACTTACAGTTATTTCTTTGTGATAATTTTTATTAAAGCGTTTCATAACCACGTGTATTACTATATAGGAAAGTCACTTTAATCTTCAGTATGGGAATAAAATTGGGCTAACTTAGGGTTGACTTTTTTCTGAAGTTCTTAGATGATTGATAATATCGTAGAATAGAGTATTGAGTAATGTCATAGGGCAGCAGGCAAACAAATCTATCAGGAATTTCCTAGTGTTAATTATCTGGACAAAACATGTGCTTCTGTGTGAATAAAAATGTGGATCATGCAAAGTATGAATGTAATTTTCTCACTGTGTCAGGGCGTCAATTTGTTCTATCTATGGAGTTCTAGCTAGAGAAAAAGACAGTAAGCTACAGAGTGAATGGTTTCCATAGAGGAACATGATATGTAGGTAAGAGCAGAGAGTGTCTCATGGAAAAAAATTCCAAGACTCACACAAAGTAAATAACCAAAACCATTATCAGCTGAACTCATAAAGTGTAATAAAAAGATAAATTATAACAAAGCTGTCACAATTATCAGATCAATTTACCCAATAACTTTCCTAATCTTTTTCACATACATTATTCTAGCAAAATACCCAGATGTAATGATTACAGGAAATTTGCAAGTCTATTGGCAAAGGCTCAGAAGACTTTGGCCCACTGAAAACCTTACTCTATTAGCAGAAGCTGTGTAAATGGGCCATTCTGTACTTATAAGGAAACACCTATTGGCTTCAGTTCAGTTTTTAAGTGACTCTGAGGAAAATTTCTTACTGGTTTTTATTGACTATGAATTGCTCTTCCTGCTTAATCAGAGCACATGATTTGTAAAATACAATGCTTAAGGGTATATAGCTAACTATTTCTCAACTACAAAATGGGGGTTGATACTATTACTAAACATGGAAATAAAATCTGACACTTTTTCAATTAAGATACTATTTTATTTTTATAAAAAAGGGAAAATATGCAATTTATATCACATAAAAATATTTTGTTGCTGAGAAAATAAATACCACATAATTTAATATTTTAAAATTATTTGAAATAATAGCATTCAGCTATTGGTTAATTGGCACATAATTAATTGATGCCTTAAGATTCTGTAACTAAATCAGGTTGAGATACTTACTTGCCCAGTTTTGATACACAGTTAAATACAGGAAAACAGAAAGAAAAGTCTACGTTTTACAAAAACTACTCTATATAAAGCAAAAGTTATGAAAGTATTATTTCACCTGCTATTGCTGTCAGATAGCTCTTTAAAAATTTTAACTCCTTTATAGGAAATTTTTTTTTTTTTTTTTTTTTTTTTTTTTTTTTTTAGATTTGAGGAGGAATCTGAGAAAGATGTTTAAAATATGCATTTATTTGTATATAATCCTAATCGTCAATAGGATTAAATGAATACTGACAACATAGCACTAAAGTGAACCAGCATAGTTCATTAATTTGGACATAAATTTGAGATAGCTATGTGCAGTAATAAAGTGACTTTGGTATATGTCCGAGTATAAATAGGAAAACGCTAAGAACTTGAAACAGAAGAAATTTAATGTAGGAAATCAGTTACAGATGTGATACAAGAATTAAGATGCCCTCAGGCTGGCAAGGCAACCCAGAATTTAACTGCAGGAAGCCACCAATCCTATAATGAAGAACAAGGAATAGAAGTGGTTTTCAACCAAAGTCCAGAGCACAGGATCAACCGGGAGATGCAACTATAATGGGTCTAGCAGGAGGGATCCGGATGAAGAGTAACAAAGTATTGAAAATGCCGACTGAGGCCCAGAGGCAGGAGTATGCTGGCTGCCTCTCCCTTCTTCCACTCTCCAATGTCCCACCAGTGCCGTCCTGTGTGAGAAACAGCCAGAAGCCAAGACACATGAAAATCTGGAAAGTGCAGCAGCACAGACTCAGTATCTCACATCCCTACAGCCTCCTCTTACCAGGATACAAAGGTGAGCAAAGAAGATGGCAGAGAGGCTGCCAGTGCAAACACATCCAGGAAAAGCCAAGATTATTTATAACTTGTGAGCCAAAGGCAAGTGTTTCATGTATCCCACATATATTAACTCTGTTTTAGTAACTGAACAGTCAGAATATGGTAATAAAGTTTCTAGGAAGTTTAACCTTTTCCTTATAGATTGTTTAGATTTTTTAAAGGAGTAAATATTGATTTTACAAAATATGGTGAGAAAAAAATTGCACTTTCATCTTCTTTAAATATTTATACCACTCTCTAAACTTTTTAATGCCAATGCACTCTATTTCTTTTTGGTTGAAGAGGGAAAAATTCCATAAAATGGAAGGGCAAGAGAAAGCCATAGACCTGAGGATAGACATATATTTTCACTACTGTCCACTGCAGAAATCTACTAGGGTGAGGCAGTTTCCCTGTGATCTGCCTGGTATTATAACTAGAAAGGAGAGCAAGTAGAATCACATCTCATACTTGACATAGAAGGCTGGACAACAGCAAAGTTGGAAATCAGACTTAGACATTAGTGCTACAGTTTCACTAAAAAGAAGAGTATGCCTAGAGAGACTGAATTCTCCTTCAAAACCTCCAGCTTCTTTGCAATTCTCCCCAGGATTCCTGAATTGGGGAAGTGAAATTTTACCAAACAACCTTCCATCAAAACTTCATATCTGAGAATAGAGTTTTAGTAGCAACCAGGTGGTCAGTGACCACTGTCCTGTAGACATTTGGCCAACATAAATCTCTCTCTTTTCTAGAATGAGTCAACTGATGAAAAAAAAAAAAAAATCCAATGAACTGAGGTCTATAGACATATCTTCAACAGTAAAAATAATATAAAAGTATAGTTGTGAAAAAAATGTATACTTGAAAAAGCTTTACTACAGGAAAACTGAAATACATTTTCAAAATTTTCTGCATTGAATTAGTAAAAAGTTCAAGGAATCATAGACCTTACAAAAAGAATGAGTGACTATTTAATAGAAAAGATGGAAATAAAAAGGAAGTTTGGGGACATGAGAAAATAATGTCATTTTTAGTAGGAAACTAGAAATTCAGTGGAAGAATAGAAATCTGCACAAGATACTGAGGAATAGAAAATCAAATCAGTGATGTAGTAAAACAAACAATAGATCTAAAATGAAATGGAATATGATAGTAGGACAATTATAAGAGACATTATAATAAATAGAATTTAAGTTAGTAATCTACTATAAGAAAACATTGTATTTCTGAATGAGAAAATGAAACAAGTAAAACATTTAAAAATGCAATATTGTAAAAGGAATGAATATATTCTTCAATAAGGGACATCCGAATGGGATTTTAAAACATTTCCTACATATTTACCAAGAAAAAGTAATGCAAAAAATTCTTAGACATATTCTTGTACTTTTTTTAATTTCTAAAATATAAATAATTAACCCAACAGCTGAGAAATTTAGGCACAAGAGTTTAGCCTTAATATGTCTTTGTGTCACTAGTGCCTCAAACTGAACCTGCCTTTTTATTCCCATCTTATAGATGGAGATACTGCGATTTGGAAATATTTAAGTAACTTTTTCAAAGTCATGCAATCCTTGCCCCACAAATGTTCACTTGGCAAAGCTGGGAGGATCTATCATGTTAAATAAGTTAAGGGCTAGATTGTTGTCAAGATATTTCATGTATGTGTTGGGCACGTGAGGTAATCAGAGTGTGGAGGCAGCATCTCCAAATGTATGAAGGAAAATGATCGCGAAAATAAAACAAAGAAACGGGTGTTTGTGTTCAACTGAAGTGCCAGCTGGTTCCACCCAAAGAAGCTCACTTTGAGAATCAATAGCAAGGAGACTGAGCTGCTGGAAATTATTCCTTATGAATTCTTGGCATAATGAGTGTAAATAACTAAAAACTTGTGGTTTGTAAAATAATATGTTAAATAGTACACAAGGACTTATAATAAAAAACAATCATCCCATGCTCTTGCCCTCCTAATGTCTAATTACCTTAGCAGGGCTTTTAGCAGTTTTGTTTCAATTCTTCTGGCACACGACATTTTTTTCTCTAAATATATAGTTATGTAACTGTAATAGAGTTACCACTCTTTTTACATCTCTGTTGGTTAAATTTAACTTTTAATAGCTAGTCAAGATATTTGGAAACCATTAAACTAATGTATTTCTTGTTCCTCCTTTCTCTTATAGCAATTTAATCACCATAGATTAAAGAAGAGGGGTTATCAAATGGGATATAGAAAATAAGATGCCGACGGTGTCTTCGCCAGAAGGGGAGTAAATGAAAGTCCTTTCTAGCCAGTAGATTTTGGACAACAGTGGAGAGAGAAGCAGTAGAAACACCCATTTCCACACTTTCCCCTAGCTTCCCACCATTGGGGATGCAGGGTGGAGAACTGTGGGAAAACCAACGACAGGGAGTCTGTAGAAATGTGTTCTTGAAGAAGCACAGCCAGATAGGCATGGAGGCACAGTGTGGTTAGGAGAGAAAGTGTGTAATTTATGAGGTCTGAGTCTCTCTAGACTACTTTGTAATAAAGAATTGATTCACAAGTTCCTGCATGGCCTGTGGAGGACAGTGAAGTAGTTAAGATGAAAACCAGCTGGCCTGGCATGGGGGCTTCAGTGGGAGGCTTGAGATGTCTGAATGTGTGAACTGAGCCAGAGGCTGGAGGAGGACGTTGCTGAGACCTGGAGGAATGGCAGCGCAAACAGAGCCGAAGCGGGCGTCAGTCAAAAGGAGAGAAATTCAGCAGGCCTGACAGAGCTAAAAGAACAAAACACAATTCTTCAAGGCAGACACTGGCAGGGGAAGAGAGTAGCGTACCCAGCACATAAGGAACAATCCTGAGGAGCCCCAGGGACCCAGAGAACGCGGCACAGGAGCTCACATAGCCCTCTCCTGCTGAGAATCTGTATCAATTTGGTGTTGGATAAAGAAAAGTATTTGAGGGAAAGGAAATCTTGAAGACAAGGCATTTCTGTGGAATAAATTGAGTTACTGAAAAGAAACAGTTTAAATTGGAAACAATAGATGTAATAGGAGCTTTGCTAAAAAGATTAAATCAATTTTAGAAGCAAATAACTACATGGTTTTTGTACTGCTGTTAAGTGGCAGCATGGTAATATTTTCATACCAATTATATGTTTAAACTTCTAATTATCACTCAATATCTTGTACTTTCTCAATTTGAAAGATGAATATATTTTCTCATTTGCGTTTTCTTCCACCTTTTTCTTCCTTTCTTCCTCCCAACAACTGTCCTCTGTACTTTTACAAATATACAAAGTAGATAATAATTGTAATATATTTTTAACCATAATTGAATCTTTATAACTTTTCCTAAAAAAACTGATTCTAAAGGTAGAAACTTTGGGAGTCCTCTTCCTGTTTGATCTGTGTATCACTTGGAGTATATATCTGATCCCCTGAATGGAGGGCCATTGAATTCCTTTTCCAATTTGGAGAGCATCTTTATGTTTCAAGTCCAGAGATCTTGCATTGCTTTTAACTGTCCTGGAGTTTTCCCTGGTTGCTCTGTAGACCTGCTGGACAGTTGTACAGCTAGGAACTCCCTTCATTACTCTCCTTGGTTAAATCCAGTGTCTCTATTTTATGTTTACACCCTCACTTTTTTTTTTTTTCCAGAGTAAAATCCTTAAATAAATTACTCAGAAAAAATATATGGGAGATAAATATTCTAATGCTTTGTACATGTCTGTTGGTATCTTTATTTTACCTACAGAATTATTAATGAGGTAGGTGGATGTGGAATTCTGGGCAAAAATAGATTTCCTACATGTTTGAAAGCATCGTTTCATTGTGTTTTGCCTGTAGTATGTCAGGTGGAAAGTGAAATGCCAATGCGATTTTCGTTGCTTTGAATATCACCTGTTTTATCCCTCTTTCTGGATGATGTTTTTCTTGCCATACTGATGTTTCACATTGATATGTCTAATGATAGGTCTGCTTTCATTTGTCCTGCTATAGCTTGGTGGTCCCTTTCAATCTGAAGGCTTGTTTTGTTTTCAACTGGGGGAAACGTGCTTATTTTATTTATGTTTAAAATGACTTCACCTGCTCAATTTACTGGTTATTTTTCTGTTTGTTGCATCTCTCAGATTTTCTAGTCCCAAACTGAAAACTACCCAAATACCTATCACAAGTGAGGTTAGTACCACACAGAGGAAATACAGGGGAATTCAGTGGAATGAATGCAATGCTATGAAAAAATTTCAGAAATATAATGTTGAGCGAGAGAAAGCAGGCATGAAAGAATACATAAAATATGCTTTCAAATATATGAGGTTACACAAACAAACATAAAACTATCTTATGCTGTTAGAATACTGATAATCTTTACTGGGAAAATAAAGACTAGAAGTAGCAGAAAGGTCTCTGGATGTCATGTTGCCCTGTTTCCATATGTGGGTGCTAATACACGGGTGTGTTATTTGCAAAAGTTCTTCAAGCTGTATACTTTATAAATATACTTTTTCTGTAATTATACTTGAATACAGAGTTTAAAAGAGTAACAGTAAACTTGTAAAACTAATGTTTGCAATATATTTGACACAAAATACTCATTCTTTAATAGTTCAAAGAGAGCTCTTAAAAATGAAGAAGTAAAAGATAACACTCTTTAAAAACGTATAAAGGACAATAATTTTTTTTAAAATCACCAATGAATACATAGAAGTGACAAATAAACATTTCAAAAAGGTTGAAACTCACTAGTAAATAAATAAATGCAAAGTAAAATTGGTATGGTATATACTTTAAGTTGGTAAAACAAGAAAAATTCTCACGTTGGTGAGGTTTTGGAAATGTGAACACTGACAATTGCGGAGGAGATTAATGCTGGTAGAGACTTTTGGGAGGATGAATTGGCCGTGACAGCCAAAATCCAATCCCAAAAGTGGATACTCTGTGGTCTGCAATTAAACTCTAGAAGCTTATCCTTAAGAATTCATTGTGGATATTTATAAATATTCTACTACATCAATCATTTATCAAAGCCAATTTATCAGAGTTAATTTTTTTTAACAAGCTAGCCCAGCAATGAGTGATGGGTTAATCAATTCGTGTTAAAGTTTTACAATAGAATCTTGTGTGGGCTTTAAAAATGATGCTGCATATGAATATTTCATTACATTGAAAGATGTTCAGAATATATTATTAAGGAAAAAAATTCCAAATATGCATTTTTTGACACTTCTTCCCCTCTCCCCGATATGGAAATGAAGTGGAATAGAACAAGTGAAAATGCTAGGTTTATCTCTCACAGGTGGATTATCCATAATTTTATTTCAGTTTTTGATACAGGGTCTCACTCTGTTTCCCAGGCTGGAGTGCAGTGGCATGATCATGGCTTACTGCAGCCTCAACCTCCTAGGCTCATGAAATCCTCCCACCTCAGCCTCCCAAGTAGCGGGGTCTATAAACATATGCCACCACATACAAATTATTTTGTTTCGCTTTACTTTTTGTAGAGACAGGGTATCACTATGTTGCCTAGACTTGCCTTAGTTTTCTTAATTTATGTTGCTTTCTGAATTTTCAAATGTTTCTAGAATGAACAAAAAAGTATTTATTATATTTAAAAGATAAAGGATCTTCTAAAAATACTAATGCTTTGCTTTAAAAGATACATTATTCAGATTCACAGAACTTTTTTTGCCTTTCTATGAGAAAGTGTTTTCATTATTTTCATTCATAAAGTTTCTGATGCCAACTAAAATCATTTTAATTTACATATGTTAAAGAGTTGTTTTTATTCCATTCAAATTTAGGTAATTATGTTTTGAGAAAGAGTAAGAAACAAGAAAGAAAATCTTGTCTAATTTACTGAGAAAAAGTCAAATTATATAATCTCAGCACAGAAGCAATGAGCAGACAGATTAATTTTGGGTTTCTCTGCCAATTAACCATGAATACTCTATTCAGTTCCTGAGTTAGGTGCAGAGATCAGACACGACACTGACTAATTATATGCACGCTAAAGAAAAGCAGGACTGAGACTTACCAGGCTTTGGAGCCTCTCTAACTTCCTTAGATGGTTTAAGATTTAATCAATGGCATACATCAGGTCCTAGAGGGATTGAGGTTCCTAACTAAAAGCTAAAAATTCAGTTATACAATCTTGGTAACAGTAGAAAGTGTGATATTGAAAGTTAAGTATTATAATTGGAAGTCTAATTTTCTTTAGACTTTTTGCAGCATACATTTCACTTAATTTTCCATTCATGTGCAATAAAACTACTGATGTAAAACAGTTGTGCTATTGCATGGATGCTTTTAAAAGTGTATTCTACAAGTGCATGAAAACCGAGATAGTCTCCTGGGAGAGGCAAGAGGGAAAGTGCAAGAAGCACTATCCATGAAGGCAGTTCTTAGAAATCTATATATTCCAAAATAGTCGTTAACAGTGTGCTAAGTCAGCCAATTATATGGTGTTTCCCCTGAATTATCTTTTTTTACCCTCTGATTCTGTAAAGTGTCCTAATTATGTAAATATAATCTAATTTACTCCAACTTTCAAATAGTTAACCTAACATTTAATCTCAATCTATGTTGGGGTAGCAGGTATGAATCTCGGTCTATGTAATGTTTCACTTTCAATATTACTTAAGATTCATTTTTATCTCCCATTTTGTCAGCTGAAAGAAGTTTAATCTCAGTTAGTTCAGGGTTTACCTACTCCTGGGCCTAGGCTCTCATTAAGCTCCCAGAGGCTGACAGAGTGCCAAGTCACAGGATGGGAGGGCATCTGTTACTCAGTGTCTCCCTCTGTCCAGATGGCACTGCTGGGATGTGTTTATTCCCATCTGGTCTTTAGTCATTGGTCTCTGTAGGTAGATGCTGAGTCATCCTTCGTCCTAAGCAGTAGGCCTTTTCAGTTTTTCCTCTACTTTCCTACCCTTCCCACATACTCTTTTGGGTTTTAGTAAACTATGAATCTGACTAGGGTCATTATCACTTTGGTACTACTCTGGGATGTACAGAGTCATACTGTCCCCTTGGTGTGGAAAACTCTGTCACTTCGTATGGAAAACTCTGTCTTCTGTATCTCCATATTTTTGCATGTAGGGATCAAGCTGACTCTAATCTGTACAACTACCACATAGAGATTTTGTGCATATTAAAAAATGGAGCCCCCTCTGGGCAGATCAGCCCTGAGAGCAGAAATGCCCTTCTGTGGATGTGCTTCCTCCAGGTGGTATAGCATCACTCAGGGCACATGCACGTGGCTTACTGAGTGGAAATGCAAGCGGGATTGCTTTTTTCTTTTCTTTTCTTTTTTCTTTTTTTTTTTTTTTTTTTTGAATACAGGGCCTCACTCTGTCACCCAGGCTGGAGTGCGGTGGTGTGAGGCATGGGCATGGCTCACTGCAGCCTCAACTTCCCAGGCTCAAGTGATCCTCCCACCTCAGCCTCTAGAGTAGCTGGGACTACAGGTATGCTCCACTACACATCTGGATATTTTTTGTACTTTTTTTAAAGGTGGGGTTTCACCTGGGTGCCATTTGCCCAGGCTGGTCTTGAACTCCTGGCTCAAGAAATCCGCCTCCCTTGGCCTCCTAAAATGCTGGGATTATAGGCGAGCTCCATCATGCCCAGCCACACGCTGGATTGCAATCTCCTTACTCATCAGGTCCCATGACTCAAAGTACATTTCTTTTTTTTTCTAATACCCCGAGTCTGCCTCTTTTATACTCTTCAATACACAGTTGTTTAGAACACAGGTGTTTAGGCAGCTGTCAGTATACCCAGCAGTATAATAAACATATTTATCAATTATATCCAAAAGGCAATTGATATGTTTTTGTTAAATGCCTTGCTGAAGTCAAAATGCAATGTCCTTGATATGAACTTCATTTCAAGTCTAACACTCTATTTTTAAAGTGAGACTAGATTTCCATAACTTTTGATAGTCCTCATTATTTCTTTTAATCATTGATAGATTTTATAAGTGCTCATAAAACTTTTAACAACCTTCTACAGTTTGCCTTAATTTCAATATCATGCATACAAATATAACATTACCAGAAACAAATTTTCTCTCTTCATTGCCTTCTGTAAAAGTAAACATTTTCAAGCCCCTCTGATTTGCAAGGAATTATGATAGATACTATCTGATACATGTGAAAAGAAAAACCCACCCAATATGGCATTTTCGAGGGTGTGAGGCTCTGGGAAAGGAGTTAAAGAAGGACAATTAAGTTTATTTGTCTGGGATATTATAAAATGTTATTTATTTGTAAAAATATATAATTTTTAGGTCTGTGATATTTTAGGCATATTTCATTATGTTTATTTTCCCCACCAGATTCATGTGGTAGGTATTATTACTTTTATTCTCATTTTATGGATGACAAAATTCATACCATGAGAGGTTATACTACCCAAAAGCATCGAGCTATAATTTCACACAAATCCATCTTCTGCCAAAATCAATTCTATTCTATTTAATAATAGTGCTCAATGTTAGTGTATTTAATATTAGCTTATTAAGAAGCACATTCATGGGTCCTATCTCTATAAATAGAGATGCAGTCAGTCTAAAGTAAGCACTACAATCTAATTTTTAACAAGTATTCCAAGCGATTTTGATGGAACTACTCTTTAGATCATAGTTTGAAGAATTGTACTAAAACATGTGGCCTCAGAAATGACAGTCTTGTATGGAATTACCAATGCATATACAATCATAATAAGAATAAACTGAACTAATTGTACAATGCAGTTACAAAGCACCTTAGAGAACTAGAGACAAAAACTTTGAGTGATATGTGGGTAGATCTGGAAGACATTTAATCTGCACATTAAAAGTTGGCTTTGATTTAACAGGAAGATGAGATAGAAAGGATATGTGCATATGTTTAGACACAGTAGAAGAAAAATGAAGTTCAGCATGACCATAGGTTGTGGTGCAAGGTGAGAGGTATAGAAGATAATATCTTTTGTAATTAGATTGTACATGGGACATGCACTCAAAATTCATCTATGCAAAAAAAATAAGCTATTTTAGAAAATGTGAATATTCTATTTTTTTAAAGGACCGTAGTGATGTAGATTAGCTCTGTTTGCTTCAGATGATAAAAATGGAAGTATTAGGAAGAACGAATGAGGCAGGGATTATAATCCACTTTAGAAAGTCTTGTTTTACACCATACATGTATAATAATCTGAGAGAATGGAAAGTGAGCAGAATGAAAGGGACAGATCTCATAATGTTTTCATGTTAAAAACGGCCAGATATGTTGATTGACATAGCTGCTAAGGAAAGAAAAAAGATTTAAATATTTCTTTAACACAAAACTAAGGTGGCTAGAAATGCGGTGCACAGACAGTGGGCAAGGGATCCTGATATCAGTGGGTTGGTGAGTCAAATTTAAATATAGCCTGCAAACCCAGACTACATTTTCAAGCCTTGAAAGGCTTTGAAGTAAATAGAAATAAGAAATAATAACTTGAGGAAAACCTGGGGTAAGGAAAGAAGGTGATTTTTTTTTTTTTTTTTTTTAAGAACCGAGGAAATTTTGTGTGTTTATAAACTGAGATTGAGATAATTAATTAAGACACACGGTGAAATTAGGGGGTAGATAAGGAAACAAATGATCAGACAAAAAGAAGACAGAATGAAATTAGGATGTTAAATGAAGGAAAAGAACAGAGCTCTTTAAATACAAATAGTTGCCATGAAGCAGTCCGTGTCAGGTCTTAGAAGATCTCATTTAATTTTCACAACAACTTTAAGGTAAAAATTTGTGAACCCAGAAAATCTGAGACAGGTTTCAGTTACTTTAGAAGGCTTATTTTGCCAAGGTTGAGAACGTGCCCGTGAAGCCTCAGGAAGTCCTGATGATTTGTGCCCAAGGTGGTTGGGACACAGCTTGGTTTTATACATTTTAGAGACAAGGTATCAATCAATATATGTAAGAAGTACATTGGTTCTGTCAGAAAGGCGGGACAACTTGAAGCAAAGGCAGGAAGACTAGAAGTGGGAGGGAGCTTCCAGGTCACAGACAGATGAGACACAAACAGTTGCATTATTTTGAGTTTCCCAGTAGCCTTTCCAAAGGAGGTAATCAGATATGCACCTATCTCAGTGAGCACAGGGATAATTCCAATAGAATGGGAGGCAGCTTCACCTTAAGCAGCTTCCAGCTTGAGTTTTCCTCAGTGATTTGGGGGGCCCAAGATATTTTCCTTTCATATTTTTTTTACATTTATTTTAAATTTGAAGAAAATGAGGTGATAAATAGTTGGTTTAAGATTATCCAGTAAGTGCTGGGCGCGGTGGCTCACGCCTGTAATCCCAGCACTTTGGGAGGCCCAGGCGGACGGATCACGAGGTCAGGAGATGGAGACCATCCTGGCTAACATGGTGAAATCCCATCTCTACTAAAAATACAAAAAGTTAGCCTGCCGCGGTGGCGGGCGCCTGTAGTCCCAGCTACTCAGGAGGCTGAGGCAGGAGAATGGCGTGAACACGGGAGGCGGAGCTTGCAGTGAGCCGAGATCGCGCCACTGCACTCCAGCCTGGGCGACAGAGCGAGACTCCGTCTCAAAAAAAAAAAAAAAAAAAAAAAAAAAAAAAAAAAAAAAAAAAGAAAAAGAAAAAGAAAAAGATTATCCAGTAAGTAAGTGGCAAATCCATATTTTTTTTTTTTACTTTTTTATATTATTTCTTTCCTTTGTGTCGCAAGGCAAATAATAATGAATGATAAATTATAGAAAAACATTTGAAAAAGGGGAAAATAATTTGAATTTGAATTCAATAATTTGAAAATAATTTTGAACTTTTTAAATAAACAAGATCAAGTCGTTTGCTTATAGAGTTGGCTGCATCTAGAGATTGGCAAAGGTCTAAATTACTGGGAGGCAGTTATTGAAGAGATAATTAATTTTGGATAAATAATAAATAAAATAATTTGTTGTTAATATTGTTTAATCAGTTGCAGTTAGATTTTAAGTTTGTAACAAGACCAATTTGTGCAATAACATGAGTTTTCTCCTGTTATACTTAGTCATTTCAAATGGAGATGGAGAAACAGAAATATTAACGTGGAATTAGGAACTACCAAAGTATGTAAAGCAAAAAATTAATTATTGGCTGCTTATTTGAGATCACATCTTAAAGACTGACCATGGTTAGTCTGGTTAAGGAAGTGAATGAGGCCAGAAGAGAAGCTTGGGAAATAGGACAGGAGGAAGGGATTAAATTGTGCAGTAAAAGTCAGTATTTGAAGGATGCACACATTGGGAGATTTGGAAGAAACTGATGCTGTGATCAGATCTTGAAGGTTGATCAGTGAGAGGTGGTGGTGTGTTTCAAGGTAATGCTGCATATGTGGGCTGAAGTGGAGAGGATGATCATTAGAGTTTAGATGCTTTGCAACTTTAGGGCTCTGGTGTTGGAAAGGTTATCCTTGTGAACAGTCACTTAAATTACGGTAGAACAAAAAAAGGAGAGCAAATATGTAATCTAGTGCTAAAACTGAAGAATATGGAATATTCTCTTGCAAGTCATTTAAATGATGGACAGGAAAATAGTGTAAACATATCATATGGATTACAGAAGAGAGGAAATGGGAAGCCAACAGGGAAGAAAGAGGATGTCAGCTCATTTCTTGTTCTTGTGAGAAGAAAATTTGCATAGCGCTTTGCACAATTTATGTACACAGTAATTTAATCTTACGATAATTGTGAAGGTGATGGTTTCTGATGACACAATAACTTATAATTTAATTACAGAGTTACTTAACCACAACTAGATCTCAAAATAAGTATCATTGAGAAATTAGATTTAAATTGAGGTACTTAATTATTTCCATTAACATAGATTATTATAACAGTGACCAAGTAGAAAGTTTATAGTCTTCAACTTGTGATATGAGTAAAATGAAGTAAGATGACTGAAATTGAATAGACCATAATTGTCAGGATCCATGAGCCAGACACTGCCTATGTTATTTTTCATGTTTGGGTCCTACTGGGCGACATAAATTATCTTTCCAAAGTTTTGGTACTGACTATGTATAGAAAAAAAATGCAACAAAGAGCTAAATATTTGCTACTGAAGAAAAGGCAAGCAAGTTGCAGTTTATTTGGAGTTGGCATCACTCCACAAGTGTTCAAGATTTCTCATTATAACCTCAAGAAATAATATCTAATGTCTATAGTTATTTAGAGTTCAAATAATTTTCAGTTGCAAGTTTTCACTGGCAAGAATCTCTGTGTTGTTATTTTTTAAGGAAGAAAATTTTATTTTTTCATCTATATAAGCAGGCTCTATTAAAGCTGACAGCGTAAGTTTTGGAGAGAACTTTTTGACATCCATGTGATGTGTTCACAAGAAAAATACTTCTAAATTTTAGCCAAATTGAAGCCTATCTGGAAAGAGCTAGATGGACACCCCAGCATATCAATCTCTGGCTTGTTTGGTGCAGCTTGCTTTGATAATTATATAAAAAGATTAGAGTAACAAAAAATCACACCTTAGTTAAAGGTGTGTTCTCCATTGTAAAGCAGTATTTTGGATCTGTAGTTCAGTCATATCAAACGTGACTGAATGAAAATTTAGACATGTCTGGTCTCAGTCTAGAAGAAATGCAAGGGAGAAAAAGTCACTTGTTCGTTTTTACTCTAGAAAGAGTAATACTACAAGATTTTATTTTAATCTTTTATTTTTATTTATTTATTTTTTTTGAGACAGAGTCTTGGTCTGTCGCCCAGGCTGGAGTGCAGTGGCGCCATCTCGGCTCACTGCAAGCTCCGTCTCCCAGGTTCACGCCATTCTCCTGGCTCAGTCTTCCGAATAGCTGGGACCACAGGCGCCCGTCACCGCGCCCTGCTAATTTTCTGTATTTTTAGTAGAGACGGGGTTTCACCGTGTTAGCCAGGATGGTCTCGATCTCCTGACCTCGTGATCCGTCTGCCTGGGCCTCCCAAAGTGTTGGGATTACAGGCGTGAGCCCCTGCGCTTGGCCACTACAAGATGTTTTAATGTTGAATCAACAACTTGCTTTGGATTATATTTTCTAAAATGTAATCCACTACCTGTCTTTTTTCTTTTTGAAATAGTTTTAGACTTACAGAAGAGTTGTGAAAATATTACAGAGTTCACATATTCTTTTCCCTCGGTTCCTTCTTTTTACAATTTACAAACTGTGAAACAATTATCATTCACATTATTACAATACCATTAACGAAGTTACACCCCTTATTCAAATTTCACTGTTTTGGCTCCTAATATACTTTTCCTGTGCTAAGATCTAATCCGGAGTTCCACATTACATTTAATTGTTGGCGTAGTCTCTACCAATTTGTGATAGTTCCTCAGTTTCTTCTTCTCTTTCCTGACCTTGACATTTTTGATAAGTACTAATTGGTTACTTTTTAGAATATCCCTCAATTTGAGTTTGCCTTTTGTTTTCTCCTAAGGTTGAGACTGTACATTTTTGGAAAGAATACCTCAGAAGTGATGTTATTGTCCATCTATGTCCCTGTATCATATCAAAGGTATCTGTGATAATATATCTTATTTACTGGTGATGTTAACCTGGATCATTTGGCTAAGGCGGTGTCTGCTGACTTTCCCACTGTATTTGCCCTTGTAATTGGTTAAGTATCTTCAGAGCAATACAATGTGGGTATGCAATGTTTCTCCTCAAACTTTTGCCTAATTTTAGCAACTTCTGCTTGCAATAATTATGACTGTAATGTTTGTAGTTGGCCATCTTAAAACAAAAAGGCACATTTGTTTCTAATAATGGTATATTTAAATGAAAAATGCAAACTCAAATCAGTCAACATTTTGCTTTTTATAGAGTTACCCGTGGCTGATATCTACAGGTTCATAGTTTCAGCAATGCATCCTAAGAGAGTTAAAGGATGCGAAGTAATGAAATAGAAATTTTAATTATACTACCTGTATTTGCTGCATAATTGGAATTTCATTTCCATTCTGAATTTGTTGGGAGAAGCAGAAACAGCTTGCTGCTTTAGTGGGCTGGCATGGTTTGCAACGAAATGTTCCAAGCTTCTCAGCAGTCAGGTGAATATCCCAGCCTGAGGTCACCTTCACTGTATATCCCCAAGATAAAAGCAATTTTAGAGTCTCTTTGATCCTGAAGATGTCCTAATTATCCAGTTCTGGAAATTGCCAACTGAGGTGATATTCAATTCTAACCCTACTTTCCATTTTAGACTATTATTATTACTAATACTACTATTATTGTTATTAAACAATTTTTACTCTTGTGAAATTTCCCAATTAATTTAATTAATTGTGTAGTCTCTAGGTTTCTGAATATTTGAGACTCAACAGCACTAATCTTTCTTCTCCACTTCCTTCTTCTTTTATATTATCTTGTTCTTATTGGTATGGAATTCCAAAGAAACAGGATGGGAAATGATAATTACTTTAAAAGACCCGACAAATTTTAGTTTACTATACAAAAACCTAACTTACATTCACACAGAGTTTATTCTATGAAATAGTTTTCATAAGTGAGAAAGAATGTAACTATCTTATGAGGGCTCTATGTGTGTCTTTTCATTTGTAATAGTTTCATCTTACCTGCCTAGAACAGTCCCTGATATATACTAAGTTCCCAATAAATATTTGTTAAATATTACGTTAAGTGAAATAGCCAGGAACAGAAAAGTTGTCACTCACATGAAAGCTAAAAAATGTCAATCTCATAGAAGTGAAAAGTAGGACTGAGGATACCGTGAAGGCTGGGAAGGGGAAATCTAAGAGGGGAATAGAAAGAGATTTGTTAAAGCATACAAAATTACAGCTAGATAGGAGAAATGCCCTCTCCTGTTTTGTACCTCTGTAGGATGACTACAGTTTATTATACGGTTTCAAATAGCTAGAAGGAGAATATTGAACTTTCCAACACAAAGTAATGATAAATGTTTGAGATGATAGATATGCTTATTACCCTGATCTGATCACCATAAATTATATGTATCCAAACATCACTTTGTACCCCATGAGTATTCACAATTATTATTTATCAATTAGAAAAATAAAATAAAATAAATAAAATTGGGTTCTCGTAGACATAAAACAATTGCTGAGTGAATAAATTAATTTTAGGCAACATAAAAGCCTCCTAACACCACGAGAGTGATACGCAGAACTGATAGCCCTAGCTCTTCTCCTCATTAACATTTTTCTTTCTTTAGTTATTTATGAGTATGTATTCATGGTTCTTATTTTATTCCATGAGTTATAATCTGTTACTATCACTATTTATTTTAATCGTCAAATTTTTGGACTGGGCATTCTTGATTGAATCTATCTGTTCCTCAGCCGACTGTGCATGACTGATTAGAATGCCAGCTGCTCCTGGGTCGCAGTTTAATCTAACACACTCCTCCTAATGCACTGTCTATGCTGAAGTGTTTTCAAGTGAGTTACACTGTAACTAACACAAAGGTCCAGTTCTGTAGGGAATCAATTAAAGTTGAAATATGGGGCTGCAAGTGAAAACCATAAGCTTTGAAAAATAAGCATTTTGAAAATGTTTTGAAGCATGAGTATTAGGCCCTCGGTGAATTCAGGTAAGGCTTGTCATTTGATACATCACTTATTGAAGCACACAACTTCTTTGGTATTTTGAAAAACAATTATTCAAATTTATATGTTTCTTTTTTTTTTCTTTGGGAAAAAAGTCTTTTTAGTTTGAATCAGCCTAGGATTAGAAATAATGAAATGTTCTTTGAAATTAGTCTTTTGCTGGTTTCACTTCTGGTGATTTATGAAAAGTACTGGGACTTGAGGTTTCTTGTTAATTATATCTATAATAAGTTAGTTATTCAAACAGTGAAAAAATTCCCATGTGTTAATTCGAACTGATCTTGGGAAAATTAAAATCTTCTATAAAGTCTGTATGTTATAGAATGGGGATGAAATGTAGATGCCCACTTTCTTTAGTAGTTTGCTCATTGTGTATCAAATTTTATGTTTATAAAAATGTTTGTATTAACCTCATTTTCCTGATTATTACTTCATAAACATTATTTTAATAAATTTATAGAAGAGGTCTATAAAATATAAAACATAAAATATAAAAACCTCTAATAATCTCACATTTTTAAACTTCAGAAGTAATTTAGGTAAGGATAAGCTCAGTTAGATTTTAAATTCAAAGAACGTATAGTATTTCTAAGCCAGTCAAAAATGCTTTAGAGCACCCACAAACATGGTAATCGTAATTCTATCTTAATTCTGTTTTCTTTCTTTCTTTCTGTGAGCTATTAATTGCCTTTTAGAGAAAAAGTAAAAATGAAGAGGGAGATATGATGGCAGTATATAATTTCTCTCAATGCTTTATAGTTCCAGCCTACTCATTTTCATACTTTCATTTAACTCTAACAACAGTCCTATGAATAAAGTGTCATTATCACTGTTTTCCAATTGAGAAAATTTAATTTTCAAGATAGCTTGCCATGGTTATTTAAATGAGTTCACTGTATTGGAAACGGGACTAAAACCTAAATGCTTTTACTTCAAATCCTGACTTTTCACTTACCCATGCTTTGCGTTGTGAAAATGTGAAACATGATGGAAAGAATATCCAGAAAATGAGTTGTAGTCTTGTCCCTACCATGTATAATGTGTGACTTTGAAGTAGCTTCACACTCTCAGTTTTCTCTGCGGTGTCTTCTGGCTCTGAGTTGCTATCTGAACATTGATTTGGCACATCTCCATCGGGTGCCAACCCCAGTCCCATCACTGTCTTAGGCACTGGAGATAAAGGGTGAATTGTATCACTTTTCTCACAGAACTTATGTTAAAGTGGGCGTCTTTTTTTTTTTTTTTTTTTTTTTTTTTTGAAACGGAGTCTCGCTCTGTCGCCCAGGCTGGAGTGCAGTGGCCGGATCTCAGCTCACTGCAAGCTCTGCCTCCCGGGTTCACGCCATTCTCCTGCCTCAGCCTCCCGAGTAGCTGGGACTACAGGCGGCCGCCACCTCGCCCAGCTAGTTTTTTGTATTTCTTTTTTTTAGTAGAGACGGGGTTTCACCGTGTGAGCCAGGATGGTCTCGATCTCCTGACCTCGTGATCCGCCCGTCTCGGCCTCCCAAAGTGCTGGGATTACAGGCGTGAGCCACCGCGCCCAGCCAAAAGTGGGCATCTTATAGACCATAAACAATTAAGCCCATATATAGGTGGAACTTTTATTAAAATTTATGCAAAAGGAGAAAATTCAAAGACTTATAGCTGCTTAAGAACATGAAGGACCTGTTCTGTAATTTCATTAGATAAATTATTTTTAATTAACTAAGTTTTTAAATGATAAAAACTGGATATATTTATGATGTACAACATGATGTTTTGAAATATATATACACATTGTGGCATGGCTAAATCAAGCTAAGTAACATATGCATTATGCATTCTCTTACGTACCAGTTTTTTGTGGTAAGAACACTT
The DNA here is from genome assembly GCF_047675955.1 of Chlorocebus sabaeus. Taxonomy (NCBI): domain Eukaryota; kingdom Metazoa; phylum Chordata; class Mammalia; order Primates; family Cercopithecidae; genus Chlorocebus; species Chlorocebus sabaeus. Next base: position 65,584,183 of record NC_132910.1, read on the forward strand.
AAAATCTACTCTTTTAGCAATTATAAAGCATGCAATGCATTGTTATTAACTCCAGTCACCCTGTTGTACAACAGATCTCTTGAACTTAATCCTTCTAACTGAAATTTGTATTCTTTGGCCAACATCTCCCTGCACAACCCCCTGACCAATCCCCGGTAACCAGCATTCTACTGTCTGCTTGTGCAGATGACTCCTTTAGATTCTACATGTAAGTGAGACCATGAGGTATTAGTCTTTCTGTGCCTGGCTTATTTTATTCAACATAATGCCCTCCGGCATCATCCACACTGTCGAAAATGACAGGATTTCCTTCATTACAAAAATTATTGATATGCATATTATTGACCAAAATCTGGACCTTTCAGCCAATCTTAATAGCTAATTTATTTTAGTATGATTGATTTAACATCGATCATCAGGTTCTGAGTTTTACTTCGATAATGTAGATATAATTTGATTTCCACTATATTTCATATTTTCAAAATCATATTTGGTTAAGTATGCTGAATTATTTTCTTTTCTTTGGGCATTGTATTGCTAAGTTAATGTGATCTACGCCTGCATTATAAAAAACAGTTTTATTGAGATATAATGCCAATCTGCTTATTTAAAGAGAAAATACAGTGGATTTTTGTATGTTCACAAAGTTGTGCAACCATTACCACAATTAATTTTAGAGGATTAAAATAAAGACTATAAATTACAATGGCATCATATTATGATATGTTTAAGGATAAATCTGACAAAACATGTGAAAGAAATGTACATTGAAAACTATAAAATATGACTGAGATAAAGACCTAAATAAATAGATATATCATATCTATGGATGGAAGACTCAATGATATTAGGATGTCGATTCTCTCCAAGTTGATTCATAGATTTAATCCCAGTCAAAATCCCAGGAGGCTAATTTTTGGTAGAAATTGAAAAATTGATTCTAAAATCATCTAGAAATGTAAAGAAGCTAGAGTAAACAAAAGAATTTTGAAAATATAAAAAAGAAAACTGGAAAATTAATGCTATCCAATTTCAAACTTACGAAAAAGTTGCAGCAATCAAGATTATAGTTTTGGTGTCAATGTATAGCAATAGATCAATGGAATAAAGATAGACCCTCATATGTGGCAACTGATTTCTACTATAGCGCAAAGGCAATGCAGCAAAAACGGCCTTTTCAAAATTAGTGCTGGACAATTTAGATATCCATATGAAAAAGAGAATTTCAATCTATATTATTCATCATATACAATATTTAACTCAAAATGGATGTTTAACTTAAAAAGTATGACGCATCAAAGGACAAATTGATAAATTATACTTTATCAAAATTTAAAAAATTAAAAAAATTTGCTTTTTAAAAGAAAGAGAGAATGAGAAGACAAATTAGAACATTTGCAAATCATATAGCTGATAAAGGATTTGTGTGCAGATTAAGAAATTCTCAAAACTTAATAACAAAACAACATCAAATTTTAAAAATGGGAAAAATATTTAAACAGAAACTTCATCAAAGCAGATATACATATGCACACATGCAAATAAGGACATGAAAAGATGCCAGACATCACTGATCATTAGGCAAAGGCAATGCAATTCCACTGACACCTATTTATTATAAAGGCTAAAATTATAAATCTTGACCATCCTAAATATTGGTAAGGATATAGAGACAGTGGGGCCCTCTTAACAGTAGTATCACATACCACTTTAGAAAACCAAATTGGCAGTTTCTTAGAAAGTTGAAGCTATACTTACCATATAACCTAAGCATTCTATTTTCAAGTATTTACCCAAGAGAAATGAGAGGCTATAATCCTACAAAGACTTATAATAGAATGTTTATAGTAGTTTTATTAGTAATAACCACAAATGTGAAACAATCCACATGTCAATCAGTAGGTTAATGGATATACAACTGTGTTGTAGACATGTGATGGGATTCTACTCAGCAATAAAAAGAAACTTTTGAAACATACTACAACATGAATAAAATAAAAAATACTGAATTAAAGAAAGCTAGACAAAAAGTTCACATAGATGATTACATTTATATAAAATCCTAGAAAATGTCCCCTAATCTATAGTATCATAAAGATCACTGGCTGTTTGTGGATGAGTGTAAGGGAAATGAGGGTATGTGGGATTATAAAGAGTCACAAGGAACCTTTGGGGGTTGAATGAATATTTTCATTCTATTAAATATGCTGGTGGTTTCACATGCATTTATACATGCAAATTTATCAAACTAGACAAATTAAATATGCACAATTTATTCTATGTCTATTATATATTAACAAAAGTATTAAAGAGAAAAGATGGCGAATTTATTGAGTGCTTTTCATTCTCCACATCTCTAACATTTCAAACACTAGATTTCACTTCACAAGAATTTAGGTTGTTTAATTCCTCATTACCTGAGCCTATAAAGCATCTTAATGTTATTTCAGGGTGGACTTCAAAAACTAAAGGCTAAAAGCCAAGCACTTTCATTGTAAGTCTTGGCTTACTTCTTGGAAATATGAATAAATGATTACTATAACTGAAGACAGAGAGTGCTATTTAAAAAATTAAATATATGTTTGATAAAATCCCTTACTTATATGCCCATTTACTTTGTAAGTACAAAAAGCATGTACTGATTATCTGAGAATATTAGTGTTCAAAGATAGTCTCTTCAAAACAGAGCTTTGCAGAATAATAAAAAAATAGATTGAGAGAGTTAGAATGCTAATATAGGTAAAATTGAAAGATTCTTTTTGTTTTCCACACTAACTGCTAACATTAGCTAATTTAATTTACAAGTAGCAGTATACATTTGAAATGGGGTCATTCTTGAGGCATGAAAATAAATATTCCCTAATTCTATAATTCTATGCCAATAGCTCTATGTAATGATGATGCCTGCCTTGAGATTCTACAATTTTTTTTTTTTTTTTTTTTTTTTTTTTTTTTTTTGAGATGGAGTCTGGCTCTGTCGCCCAGGCTGGAGTGCAGTGGCCGGATCTCAGCTCACTGCAAGCTCCGCCTCCCGGGTTTACGCCATTCTCCTGCCTCAGCCTCCCAAGTAGCTGGGACTACAGGCGCAGCCACCACGCCCGGCTAGATTTTTGTATTTTTTAGTAGAGAAGGGGTTTCACCGTGTTCGCCAGGATGGTCTCGATCTCCTGACCTTGTGATCCGCCCGTCTCGGCCTCCCAAAGTGCTGGGATTACAGGCTTGAGCCACCGCGCCCGGCCTTTTTTTTTTTTTTTTTTGATAAGGAGTCTCACTCTGTCTCCCATGCTGGAGTGCAGTGGTACAATATTGGCTAACTGCAACCTCTGTCTCCTGGGTTCAAGTGATTCTCCTGCCTCAGCCTCCTGAGTAGCTGGAATTACAAATGCCTGCCACCATGCCTGCTTTTTTATTTATAGTAGAGACGGGGTTTCACCATGCTGGCCAGGCTGGTCTCAACTCCTGACTTCAGGTGATCCTCCTGCCTTAGCCTCCCAAAGTGCTGGGATTACAAGCATGAGCCACCGTGTCTGACCCTAAATTTTAAAGTCAGTAATTAAACACTTGTCTGGATAGGGGGTTGTGCTGTGCCAGAGAGCTCTACATCTCCTCTCCTGGCATTTATAGTGATTTCAAATTCTGTTTGTAAAAAGTTTAACAGGAGCCCAGCACTTTGTTAACTGTAAAATATATATATCTTCAAAAGTATCTTAAAAGATAGGCAGACCCTTATACTCTGGTTATATTTTGTAACACAGAGGCAACTCAGTCTGCAGTGATACCTCTTGTATTTATTTTGTTTCATTTTATTTTGGATGAAGGCATCAAACATTAGCAAATGTACAAGGCATTTACACCTATTCATATTCCTGTTCATCTCTTTGATGTTCTCTCTAACTACTATGTAGGGCAAAACAGACCACAAATGAGATAAAATTTTGTGAGTAGAGCTAACTCAGTGATCTACCAGATTAAATTAATGATGTCTTAACAATGAAATGTGGCTTATTTAAATATATCAAAACAGATATGTGTAGCTGGCAAGCCACAAAATAGAAAAGCCTGAAGCAAATATTCTTATCTTACAGTGTGAGAGGTTTGTATAATCCTTGACTAGTCACTTCAGTTACTGGCAAGGTCATTCTTTGGTGGCAATTTCAACTTGTCCAGGAAGCCATGATTTGTAATTAAAATATTGGCTTCTAGTTCTGTAACAAGATGCCGTAGAATCATTTTTGCCTGTTTCTTTCCTCTAAATAAAATTAAACACCCTAGACATCATTCAACAGACAATGATAAAAGTACTCTTCCATTAGTCCATTTTCATGCTGCTGTTAAAGATATACCCAATTTACAAAAGAAAGAGGTTTAACTGGACTTAAAGTTCCACGTGGCTGAAAAAGTCCCACAATCAATTATGGTGAAAAGCAAGGAAGAGCAAGTCACATCTTACATAGATGGCAGCAAAGAGAGAACTTGTGCAGGAAAACTCCCCCTTACGATAACCATCAGATCTCATGAGATTACTCACTATCACAAGAACAGCACAGGAAAGACCTGACACCATGATTTAATTACCTCCAACCAGGTCCCTCCTACCACATGTGGGAATTTAAGATGAGATTTGGGTGGGTCATGGCCAAACTATATCATTCCACCCTGGCCCCTCCCAAATCTCATGTCCTCACATTTCAAAACCTGTAACGCCTTTCCAACAGTACCCCAATGTCTTAACGCATTTCAGCATTAACTCAAAAGTAAACAGTTCAAAGTCTCATCTGAGACAAGGCAAGTTCCTTCTACCTGGCCAGTAAAATCAAAAGCAAGTTAGTTAGTTCCTAGATACAATGGGAGTACAGGCATTTGATAAATACAGCCATTCTGAATGGGAGACATTGGCCAAAACAAAGGGGCTACAGGCCCCATGGAAGTCCCAAATCCAGCAGCACAATCAAATGTTAAAGCTCCAAAATGATCTCCGTTGACTCCATGTCTCACAACCAGGTCATGCTGATGCAACAGGTTCCCATGGACTTGAGCAGCTCTGCCCCTGTGGTTTTTTCAGGGTACGGCCTCCCTCCGAGCTGCTTTCATGGACTGGCATTGGGTCTCTGCAGCTTTTCCAGTCACAAGGTGCAAGTTGTCAGTAGATCCACCATTCTGGGGTCTGGCGGATGGTGGCACTCTTCTCATAGCTTCACTGGGCATTGCCCCAGTAATGACTCTGTGTGGAGGCTCTGACCTCACATTCCCCTTCTACACTGCCCTAGCAGGGATACTCCATGAGAGCCCCAACCCTGCAACTAACTTCTGCCTGAACATCCAGGTATTTCCATATACCTTCTGAAATTTAGGCAGAGGTTCCCAAACCTCAGTTTTTGACTTCTGTGCACTGACAGGCTTAACACTATATAAAAGCTGCCAAGGCTTGAGGCTTGCACCCTCTGAAGCCATGGCCTGAGCTCTACATTGGCTCCTTTCAGACATGGATGGAGCAGCTGAGATGCAAGGCACCAAGTCCCTAGACTGCACACAGCATGGGGACCCTGTGCCTGGCCCAGGAAACCAGTTTTTCCTCCTAGACCTCCAGGCTTGTGATGGGAGGGGCTGCTGTGAAGACCTCTACATGCTCTGGAGACATTTTTCCCATTTTCTTGGGGATTAACATTCAGCTCCTCCTTCTTTATGCACTTTCCTTTAGCACACTCGAATTTCTCCTCAGAAAATGTGACTTTTCTTTTCTATCACACTGTCAGCCTGCAAATTTTCTGAACTTTTATGCTCTGCTTCCCTTATAAAACTGAATGCCTTTAATAGCTCCCAAGTCACCATTTGAATGCTTTGCGGCTTAGAAATTTCTGCTGCAGGATACTCTAAATCATCTCAAGTTCAAAGTTCCACAGATCTCTAGGGCAGGGGCAGAATGTTGCCAGTCTCTTTGCTAAAACATAACAAGAGTCACCTTTGTTCCATTTCCCAACAAGTTCCTCTTCTCCATCTGAGACCACCTCAGTCTGGACATTATTGTTCATGTCACTATCAGCATTTTTGTCAAAGCCATTCAACAAGTCTCTAGGAAGTTTCAAAGTGTCTCACATTTTCCCATCTTCTTCAGAGTCCTCCAAACTGTTCCAACCTCTATTACCCAGTTCCAAAGGCTCTTCCACATTTTCAGGTATCTTTTCAGCAATGCCCCATCTACTGGTACCAATTTACTGTATTAATCTGTTTTCACACTGCTGAGAAAGTTATATCTGAGACCAGAATAAAGAGGTTTAACTGGACTTACAGTTCCACGTGGCTGGAAAAGCCTTACAATCTTGGCCAAAAGCAAGGAAGAGCAAGTCACGTCTTACATGTATGGCAGCAGGCAGAGAGAGAACTTGTACAGGAAAACTCCCCCTTATAATATCCATCAGGTCTTGCAAGACTTACTCACTATCATCAGAACAGTATGGAAAACCCATCCCCATGATTCAGTTACCTCCCACTAGGTCCCTCCCACAACATGAGGGAATTCAAGATGAGATTTGGTGGGAACACAGCCAAATTATATCAACTCTGTAATCTTGACAGAAGAATGTGGGATTCCTAAGGGCCTCATGAATCGGGGAATGAAAATGTGGTAATCTCTCTGGATATTCTTTTTATGTCTCATATACTGTGGGATTGGGTGTTGGAGAGGGCTGTAGCCTGCAACCAACAATCGTAGGGAAAAAAAATACATAAACAAAAACAAAACAAAACAAACAAACAAAAAACCCAAGAAAGCCTACTTTATCTGGTCAATGCACTGAAAAAGGAGAAGTACAACAGAGATCTAGTGGGGAGTTCTAACCACAGCTCTACAGACTAGTCTGTTGGGCAGTCCATTCCTCTGAAAACAGAGCAATAAAGGCCCTGGCCATCCCAGCTGTTGTTCTGTAACTGGGTCATCAGTCGGTGTTCCAATCTCGTGGCAATGGTGGTGACAATGAAGCCCCATATCTCCCTGCCCTTCACCCCACTGGCATACAGGAATCAAAACCTAGTGTCATCTGCACTTTCCAGAAGATTGCCCACCAAAAACAGGGTGCAAAGGGATATGCTTCTCCCCCTGTAAATAGTATCAGTAGGGATTAGTGGGAACCCCCATAGTGCCAAAAGAAGAAAGCAGACCAGAATAACATAAGCGCTCAGGAAACTAAACTGTCATTGTAGCTAAATCATAAAAAAAAATAGAACAGAACCTATACACCAACTAAAATAGAAGACTTAAATAAAATCAAAAGTATCCTAACATAGAAAATATCTCAGACACAATAAAAATTTCTTGTCATACCAATAAACCAGGAAAACAACAATTTGGATGAGAAGAACAATCAACTGATATCCATACTGAGATGAATCAGATGTTGAAATTACCTGACAAAGATTATAAAGAGCAGCTGTCATCCAAATGCTTCAGTTATCAATAACAAATGCCGTGGACACAAATGAAAAAAACAGAACCCCGCCCCCCCCCGCAAAAAGTGAAGTTTTAAAAAGGGCAACATAGAAGTTATAAAATTTAAAAATTTAATAATCAAGTTAAATCTTACTAGATGGATTCAGTAGTGGAATGGGGATGACAGAGGATAGAATTAGCAAGCTTAAACACAGATCAGTAAAATTTACTCAATCTGAAAAACAGAGACAAAAAGCAAAAACTAAAATAAAATAAAATAGAGAGAGAGAGAGATCCTCAGGACTCTGTGGGATAATAACAAAACATAGGTTGGTACAACAGTAATTGTGGTTTTTGCCATTAAAAGTAGGATCCTACTTGAGAAAAGGTGTGAGATTGAAACTGAAAAGGTGTCCAAACAAATAGTTGTGGAAACTTCCAAATTTGGTGAAAAACATGAACTTGCAAATGAAACTACATAAATCTTGCTTTAAGAACTTCAAAAGCTTCAATTAGGATAAACTGCAGAAATGATCAGCAAGATGAGCATAATTAAACTTCTGAAAACTAAATACAAAGAAAAAAAATCTTAAAATAGCCAGAGAGAAAGGATACATTATCCATATAATAGATTTCTAATCTGAAACCGTTGGACACAAAGGAAATGAAAGATTTTTCAAGCACTGAAAGAAAAGAACTATTAATCTTGAATTCAATGTCTGGCAAAACAAACCTTCAGGGGAGAAGAAAAAATACAGACATTCTCCAGTGAAAGAAAACTAAGAAAATTGTTGTTAATAGATCTACTCTTCAAGAACAGATAAAGGAAGGAGATAGGTAGGAATATGGCAGGCTGGAGGCAAGACTACCTTGCAGTTCCCTCTCGAATGGACAGAGTGGCATGTGGAGACCCACTCAGATGGACAGTGTGGCTTGTGGAGACCCACATCCTTAACTTTTGCTCTGTGAATTACCAGGAACATACCAGGAAAGCTGAGAGGATCCATAGACCCTTTGAAGGAGGTGGATTGCCCCTGCAGGCTCCAAAGGACAGTCGAGAAACTGTGAGTCAAGGAATTGTGAGCCAAGGAACTTGCTTTCTCAGTGGGGAGGCTTGTAGCCTGAAGCAAGTTCCCACCCTGCTTACTGACTGCCTAGAAATAAACTCCATGCTGTGCTGTTGGTTGGCTTTGGGCGGGGATGGGAGGACTAACACCAAAACTGTGGGCTGTGGGGGTACATGAGAGCTGGAAGAGGCCTGTGGCTGCTGGTTTTGCTCCATTTCCCTGAAAACTTGTGTGATGCAGCAGGGGCAGCCATAATCCCTCTGGAAACATAACTTTGAAAATAGATTTAGAAACTTAGAAACCTTTAGAGACCTAGAGACCTATAGACTTAGAAACTTAGAAACCTTTAGAGACTTAGAGACCTATAGACTTAGAAACTTAGAAACCTTTAGACTTTTAGACTTAGAGACTTAGAAACTTAGAAGCTTAGAAAAGCCACACCAGGTGGCCATCTAAAAGCCCCCACCCAATGACCAGGTGGCCATCTAAAGCATCCACCCAATGACCAGGTGGCCATCTAAAGCACCCGCCCGATGTCCGTGTGGCTATCTAAAACACCCACCCAAATTCCTGGAACTCAAACAGAAGAACAAGTCCGGGAAATACCCCGCGCGGGTTCAAACCAGGTTCAAACCAACCAATCAGAGTAAGACACCTTGCTCAGGCCATAACCTGCTCCAATCATCTTGCGCCTCAAGCTTTGTGAATTTTTGTGGTTTTTGCCTTTATAAACTGTCTGTAACAAGCATTCGGGGTCCTGTGGCCAACTTAGGACATAGGACCCTAGCGCGCTAGCAATAAATCTCTCCGCTGTGACTTCCGTGTCGAGTGGTCTCTCGCAGCGACCCCTGCCCAGGAAGGAATCTAAAAACTAGGTTCCAACAACTTCATTGGCCTGTGAACCACACTGCCATCCCCCATAGCAGCCGCAGCAAGCCCTGCTTAAGGACAGTGTGAGTTCAGACATCCCTAACCCTGTCCCCACCTAATAGTCTTTCTCTACCTGCCCTGGCAGCCAAAGACAAAGGACACAACCTCTTGGGAGCTCTACGGCCCCGCCTACCACCTGAGATAGCAGAATACTTACCCAAAGGTGAACCTAGGGAAAGCTAGTATTCTCCCCATACTACTGCAGCTGATGCACTCATGAGAGCACCACCTCCTGGCTGGAGGCCAACCATCACAAAACAAAGCGCACTTAACAAAAATACAACCAAGTATCCTCACAGAATTTGCTTCACTTCTCTGCTGCCTCCATCAAAGCAGATGCTGGTCTCCATGGCTAAGAGACTTGAAGACAGATCACATTACAGGACTCTTTTCAGACACTCCCCAGTATCAAACCAGAGCCTGGTAGTTCCACTGGGTGGCTAAATCCAAAAGAGAGAGGAAAAAAAAATTGCTATAGCTTAGCTTTCAGGAAGCCCCATTCCGAGGAGAAGGGAAAGAACACTACATCAAGAGAGCAATCTGTGGGACAAAAGATTCAGAATAGTAGCCCTTGAGTCCCAGATCTCCCCTCTGACATGGTTTACCCAAATGGGAAGGAACCAGAAAAACAATTCTGGTTATATGATAAAACAATAGTCCCAGCACTTTGGAAAGCCGAGGCGGGCAGATAACTTGAGGTCAGGAGCTTGAGACAAACCTGGCAAACGTGGTGAAACCCCGCCTCTACTAAAAATACAAAGATTAGCTGGGTGTGGTGGCACACACCTGTAGTCTCAGCTACTGGGGAGGCTGAGGCAGGAGAATTGCTTGAACCTGGGAGGTGGAGGTTGCAGTGACCCAGGATAGCACCACTACACTTCAGCCTGGGTGGCAGAGTGAGATTCTGTCTCTAAATAAATAAATCAACAAATAACAAAAGAAGATTCTCTAACACCCTCCAAAAGATCAAACCAAGATGAAATCTCTGAATTACCAGAAAAAGAATTCAGAAGGCTTACTATAAACCAATCAGGGAGGCACCAGAGAAAAGTGAAGTCAAACTTAAAAAAATCAAAAACATGATACAAGATGTGAAAGGATAAATCTCCAGTGAAATAGACTGCATAAATAAAAAACAGTCACAACTTCTGGAAATGAAGGACAGACTTAAAGAATTGCTGTTGCACTGGAAAGCCTCAGCAATAGAATCGAACAAGGAGAAGAAACAACTTCAGAACTTGAAAACCAGGCTTTTGAATTAACCCAATCTGACAAGGACAAAGAAAAGAGAATTTTAAAAAATGAACAAGACCTCCAAAAAGTTTGTGATTATGTTAAACGACCAAACCTAAGAATAATTTGTGTTCTTGAGGAAGAAGAGAAATCTAAAACTTTGGCAAACATATTTAAGGTAATAATCAAGGAGACTTCCTTGGCCTTGCTGACGATCTAGACATCTAAATGCAAGAAGCTCAAAGAATACTGGGAGATACATTGCAAAAAGATCATCACCTAGGCACATAGTCATCAAGGTTTCTAAAGTCAAAACAAAGGAAAGAATCTTAAGAGCCATGAGGCAGAAGAACCACGTATCCTATAAAGGAAAACCTATCAGATTAACAGCAGATTTCTCAGCAGAAATCCTACAAACTAGAAGGGTTTGGGGTCCTTTCCTTAGCCTCCTTAAAACAATTAGCAACCAAAATTTTTTTATCTAGTGAAACTAGGCTTCATAAATGAGGGAAATATACAGTTTTTTCCAGGCAAACAAAGGCTGAGATAATTCACCAGTACCAAGCCAGTACTAAAAGAACTGATAAAAGGAGCTGTAAGTCTTGAAAAAAATCCTCAAAACACACCAAAACAGAATCTCCTTAAAGCATAATTCTCAAAGGACCTATAAAACAACAACACAGTGAAAAATAAAAAAGTAATAATAATCAAGGTATTCAGGCAACAAATAGAAAAATGAATAGAATAGAACCTCATATCTCAATATGAAGGTTAAATCTAATTGGCCTAAATGCGCCACTTAAAATATACAAAATGTCAGAGTGAGTAAGAATTTCCCAACCAAGTATCTTCTGTCTTCAAGATACTCAACTGATGCATAAGGACTCACATAAACTTAAGGTAAAGGGGTGAAAAAAGATATTCAAAAGTGAAGGTAAAGGGGTGAAAAAAGATATTCAAAGTGAAAACCAAAGCAAGCAGGAGTAGCTATTCTTATGTCAGACAAAACAAATTTTAAGAAATAGTAGTTTAAAAAGACAAAGAGGGACAATATATAATGATAAAAGGACTAGTTCAACATGAAAATATTACAACCTAAATACATATGCACCTTACAATGGAGCTCCAAAATTTATAAAACAATTACAAATAGACCTAAGAAATGAGACAGATGGCAACACAATAATAGTGGGGGACTTGAATACTTCACTGACAGGATTAGATAGGTCATCAAGACAGAAAGTCAACAAGGAAACAATGAACTTACTTACACCCTAGAACAAATGAGCTTAACAGATATTTACAGAGCATTCTATCCAACAACTGCAGAATATACATTCTATTCATCAGCACATGGAATATTCTTCAAGATAGGCCATATGATAGGCAGCAAAACAAGTCTCAACAAATTTAAGAAAATCAAAATTGTAGCAACTAGTCTTTCAGACCACAGTGGAATAAAATTGGAAATCAATTATAAAAAGAAACTTAAAAGCCATGGAAAAACATGAAAATTAAATCACCTGCTCCTGAATGATCATTGGGTCAACAATGAAATCAATATGGAAATTAAAAAATGATTTAAACTGAACAATAATAGTGACAAACCTGTCAAAATCTCTTGGATACAACAAAGGCAGGGTTAAGAGGAAAGTTCATAGCATTAACTGCCTACATCAAAAAGACTGAAAGAGCACAAATATACAATGTAAGCACACACTTGAAGGAGCTAGTGAAACAAGAACAAACCATGCCCAAAAAAAGCAGAAGAAAATAAATAATCAAGATCAGAGCAGAACTAAATAAAATTGAAATAAAAAAAAATACAAAAGATACATGAAATGTAAAGCTGGTCTTTGAGAAGATACATAAAATTGATAGACCATTAGCAAGATTAACCAAGAAAAGAAGAGAGAAGATACAAATAAGCTCAATTAGAAACAAAATGGGAGATATTACAACCAATATCACAGAAATACAAAAGGTCATTCAAGGCTACTATAAACACCTTTACACACATGAACTAGAAAAGCTAGAGAAGATGGATAAATTCTGCAAATATACAATCCTCCTAGATTAAACCAGAAAGATGTAGAAACTCTGAACAGACCAATAACAAGCAGCGAGATTGAAATCATAATTAAAAAGTTACCAATAAAAAAAAGTCTTGGACCAGATAGATTCACAGCTGAATTCTATTAGACATTCAAAGAAGAATTGATACCAATCCTATACACTATTCCAAAAGATAAAGAGAGAATCCTCCCTAAATCATTCTATACAATATCACCTTAATACCTAAACCAGGAAAGGACATAACAAAAAAGGAAAACTACATACCAATATCTCTGATGACATAGATCCAAAACTCCTCAATAAAATTCTAGTTAATCGAATTCAACAGAATATCAAAAAGATAATCTACCATCATCAAGTGGGTTCCATACCAGGGATGATTTAAGTCAATAAACGTGATACACCACATAAACAGAAATAAAATGAAAACAAAAATCACATGATCATCTCAATAGATGCAGAATAAAACATTTGACAAAATCCAGCATCCCTTTATGAAAATCCTCAGCAAAATTGGCATAAAAGAGACACACATTTAGGCAATAAAAGCCATCTTTGCCAAAACTGCAGCTAACATTATACTAAATGTGGAAAAGTTGAAAACATTCCCCCTGAGAAATGGAACCAAGACAAGGGTGCTCATTTTCACACTATTCAACATGGTACTGGAAGTCCTAGTCAGAGCAATCAGGCAAGAAAAACAAATAAAATGCATCCAAATTGGTAAAGAGGAAGTCAAGCTGTTGCTGTTGACATGACTGTATACCTAGAAAACCCTAAAGACTCATCCAAAAAGCTCCTAGAACTGGTATATAAATTCAGCAAAATTTCAGGACACAAAGTTCCTATACACAAATCAGTAGCTCTGCTATGCACCAATAGCGACCCAGCTGAGGATTAAATTGTAACTTAACTTCTTTTACAATAGCTACAAAAATAAATAAATAAATAAAATAATAAAATACTTAGGAATATACCGCCAGTTGCCTCAGACTCTCCAAAGCTTGAAGGCAAGAATAGCTAAGGCTGTCAAACAGCTATGATGACAGCCTGACTTTCCCTCTGGGAGCTCCATCCCAAGGAGGTTTGAAATGGCTGTCAGCTAGCAGAAATGGCTGTCAGCTATCAAAAACTGGTGGGGGCCAGGTGCAGTGGCTCAGGCCTATAATTTCAGCACTTTGGGAGGCCGAGGCAGGCGGATCATGAGGTCAGGAGATAGTGACTCTCCTGGCTAACATAGTGAAATCCTGTCTCTACTAAAAATATAAAAAATTAGCCAGGTGTGGTGACATGCGCCTGTAGTCCCAGGTACTCAGGAGACTAAGGCAGGAGAATTGCTTGGACCCATGAAGTGGGTCTCAAAAGAAAATATCAATAAGGAGGTAATATAAGAAAAAAGAAAAATTATGCAGTTGAAAAGTAAAAGAAAATAAAACTTTTACTACAGTGGCTCAACAGCATATTTGAAGAGACAGAATAAAAATCTGCAAACTGGAAGATAAGGTAATTGAAATTATTCAGTTTGAGGAACAGAAAGACTAAAAAAAAAAAAACCAGAGACACAGAGATCCGCATAATAGCATCAAGCATACCAAATTAGCAAAATATGAGTCCAAAAAAAGAAAAAATGGGCAGAAGAATGTTTGAGTATTATGGTTAACTGCCAAGATTTGATGAACATTACTTTGCACACACAGGAAGCTCCATGAGCTCCAAGTAGAATACATTCAAAATGATTCATGCCTAAACACATCATGATTAAACTGTTGAAAGCTTAAAACAAAGGCAGAATCTTGAAAGTAGCAAAAGAGTAGCAACTCATCACACATAAAAAGCTCAATAAGATTAACAGCTGTTTTATAATCAGAAACCAAGGAGGCCAGGAGGCAATGGGCTGACATATTCAATGTGCTGGTAGTTGTGTTGGTTACATGAAGCTACACATTTGATTAAATTCCAGATAGCTACACACACACACGCACACATATACACACACACACTATGTATAACTAGCAAAATAGGAATAAACTATGATTTGTACCAATGCCAATTTTCTGGTTTTGATATCATACTGTAGTCATCCAAGATGAGGAAGGCTGTGTGAATGATGCATAGGACATTCCTATGATTTTTTTTTTTTTTTTGCAATTTTACATGAATTTATATATATTCCAAAATAAAAACTTTAAAAAATATAACTATTAAACTTATGAGTATCAAGTAAAATATTACTATTAAACATAATTCTCAAAGTTCCTGTAACAATAATAATGAAAACATGAGTAGTTGTAATTTTACTTTTCTATTTCCCAATGCAGTGTGTGTCACCTCAACCTGATATCAACCTCCTACTTGTATTCCTGAATCTGTCCTAGAATTGTAGTGTGACCTTTGGCAAGCCATTAAGTTGATAAACTTTTAAGAATCTTCATCTGGCCGGGCGCGGTGGCTCAAGCCTGTAATCCCAGCACTTTGGGAGGCCGAGACGGGCGGATCACGAGGTCAGGAGATCGAGACCATCCTGGCGAACACGGTGAAACCCCGTCTCTACTAAAAATACAAAAAACTAGCCGGGCGAGGTGGCGGGCGCCTGTAGTCCCAGCTACTCCGGAGGCTGAGGCAGGAGAATGGCGTAAACCCGGGAGGCGGAGCTTGCAGTGAGCTGAGATCCGGCCACTGCACTCCAGCCTGGGCGACAGAGCCAGACTCCGTCTCAAAAAAAAAAAAAAAAAAAAAAAATCTTCATCTACTTCTAACAAGTGGATTTAATATATAACATTAGACAATATGTATTTTAGTCTTTTGAAATGCAAGTTACATTTTATTAAAAAAAACAAGATAGTCAACAATTTTTCTAATTCAAATTAAGTTTATAGTTCCGTCAGAAAAAGCAAACAATGTACACATAAAATAAAGATTTTCATGAATTTCTGTATCTTAATGATGTTGGCCTAATTCATTTTATATATTGAATACATTTCAAATCTGTGGCTCCCCAAAATCTTAGTTGTCTATCTTTTGTTAATATTTTTTATATGCTAATTGAATTTACAGGATTGCTTTTATCCCTAGAAACTTCATTCTGCCCTCTAAGTTTCTGTTGCATTTTCAACAGATGATGTGTAGTTTTAGAATATTCTGGAGTACTCTTCTCACCTTAGAATATTTAAATGTCATGTTAAGTTAAAAAGCTTTTGATATCATTGTTTGGTTTCTTACCCATCAATAGCAAGGCAAGTCACAAGAATAACTGCAGTTTCTGCCTACTGTCATGGACAGCATTTGATTTGCTGTGTCTTGAGGAAAGTTTGATTTATATTGAGACTTGAAAAATATTTGATTGCTTTTGGAGATTTGGGTAATTCCTTGGTTGATTTGCATTGTCAAGCCATGAGAATGCCATCAACTGTTCTTGTTTACATAATTTCCTTCTATGGATAACAAATGCAATATGATAAAATATCCTTTAAGTCCTACGCTTAAAATGCATCTGTGATAACAATCAAATTATATTAAACGTGGAATGAAACAGATTATATTCAACTGTATTGTCAGTGAAAAACTAAAGTGTTAAGAAAAATGTTTTTCATGCCTTCTCCCTTGTAATGTCAGGAATTCTTTTCTTTCCTCATGTAAACCTGAGCTTTAAACTATCAGCTGCTCAGAAATCTTGATGAAATGGGTGCTATGAATAAGTCAAATTTAAGAGTTTCAGGATTAGAAAACGAAAAGATAAAAAGTCAGAAGTGACTACCTTTAGAATTCCAATGAAGAAAACCCAATATAAGCTGTGTATTTCCCCGAGGAAAGTCCTTAAAGCAAAAGTTTTATGTTGCATTTTTTAGAATTTTTGTCTGCTTCTGATTTAATCTGTTTCTCTGACCACATCAGATAATCAGCACAATGATACAGTCATTTCTGGTGAATATACAATCCAGACTTAGAAAAAGATCCAGAAGTTTTAATAAATGGTCCTCACAGGAAACCAATTATGGGGGAGTTTGTGGTTTGAATCTAGTTTCAGGGAGCACAAGGGTTTGTTTCACCTTAAAACAAAGATAGGCTTTTATGCATAGAATAATTCTGAAAAGCAAGAAGACTGTATTTTCAGTAGGATGTGTGTGAAATGTAGCTCCTTATGAAAGAAAAGAAAATATTTGTGATGCATTTTTCCCACCAGGATGACATTTTGTTACAGTTTAAGAATGTTATTACAATTCCATTCACTAATGGTATAAACAAAAATTTTTAAATGCCACTATGAGGGCTTAATGCTATATTCTTTACAAAATGTATTAAATTTTAGACTTGGTTTTCATTAGGTGATGTCTTATCACTACTATGCAACCTGAGATCTATAAGACTGACAATAACATACATTTACCAGGGTGTTTTTCCTTGTCTTATGACTCCTGTCTTTTCTCCATCTTTACCAAGGGGTAGCCGCGGAACTGAATTCTATTTTAACAGAACATAACTTTAAAAAGTTTCGTCATACATTCATACATACATTTAAGCCTAACATTATATGGTTTTGTTAGGTGTTCTTAAACAATAAAATTTTTTTAAAAGGTAGAAGTAATGGAAATATGTGTTGGGATGATGTTTATAGTAGAAATTTTAGGTTAGAGAAAGGAAGTTCTCTTGTTTTCCCAGTTTACTAATTTTTTTTTTTTTTTTTTTTTTTTTTTTGAGACAAACTCTTACTCTGTCACCCAGGCTGGAATGCAATGATGCGATCTCGGCTCACTGCAACCTCTGCCTCCCAGAGTCAAGCGATTCTCCTGCCTCAGCCTCCCAAGTAGCTGGGACTACAGATGTGTGCCACCATACACTGCTAATGTTTTGTAATTTTAGTAGAGACAGGGTTTCACTATGTTAGCCAGGATGGTATCGATCTCCTGACCTCATAATCTGCCTGCCTCAGCCTCCTAAAGTGCTGGGATTACAGGTGTGAGCCACTGCACCCAACTACTAATAATTTTTATCAATAGTTTGTGCTACATTTTATCAAAGTTTTTGTATAGACTTTCTGTTCTTTTTCTCTTTCTATCGAGATGATCAATGAAGAATGACATTTATATATGAAATGTTAACCTATCCTAATATTGACCCATCCTTACATCCTTCCATTGCTGGGATAAACCTGCCTGGTCATATATGATCCGTTTTATATGATATATGAGAGAAAGAGAGAGAGAGACATTCATGAGGAGAGCCTATAAGTGTTTTTGTGTATGTGTTGTATTATTATTTGAAAGGTTTGAGATATAGTCTATTTTTCAATTGTCCAGAGGTGTTTCTAGTATATTATAATGGTCTATTCCATGAAAATTCGGTAGAACCTACTTGTAAATCATTTGAGACTCTTATTTTCTTTGTAGGATAATTTTAAACTATGGTTTCAAATATAGGAGTCTTCGCATTATTATTTTTTTAGAGTCTGTTTTGGTAAGTTACATTTTTCACGAGTTTGTCAAAGGGAACTAAATTTTAAAATTAATTATCACAAAGTTGATATTTATCATTTTATTACTTTTGTAATATCTGCTTTATCTGCAGTAATCTCTCCCACACTTTAATCAAAATATTATTTATATATAATCTCCTTTTTTCTTTATCAATGTTTCTAGAGGTTTAACATTTCATTTATCTTTTTAAGTAGCCAATGTTTGTTTTTTAAGCCTCCTTTTGTTTTTTATTTTACTGGTATCTATTATCTCTATTATTTTTTCTTTTCTTGTTTTAGATTTTTTTTTTTTTATTTCAATAGGCTTTTGGGGAACAGGTGATGTTTGGTACATGAATAATAAATTCTTAGTGATGATTTCTGAGATTTTGGTGCACTCATCACCCAAGCAGTGTACACTGTACCTGGTGTGTATCCTTTTATCCCTCCCCACTCCCACCTTTTCTTCCAAGTCTCCAAAGTCCACTGTATCATTCTTATGCCTTTGTGTCCTCATAGCTCAAGTTCCACTTATGAGTGAGAACATACCATGTTTGGGTTTTCATTCCTGAGTTACTTCACTTAGAGAATAATAGACTCCAACTTCATCCAGGTTGCTGCAAATGCCATTATTATTACTATTTTTGTTATGGCTGAGTAGTGTTCCATGGTATGTGTGTGTACATATATATATACACACCACATTTGCTTTATCTACTCTTGTTGATTGATGGGCATTGGGCTGGTTCCACATTTTTTCAATTGTGAATTGTGCTGCTATAAACGTGCACGTGTAAGTATCTTTTCAGTATACTGACTTATATTCCTCTGGGTAGATACCCAGTAGTGGGATTGCTGGGTCAAATGGTAGATCTACTTTTAGTTCTTTAAGCAATCTCCACACTATTTTCTATAGTAGTTGTACTAGTTTGCATTCTGACCAACAGTGTACGAATGTGCTCTTTTCACCATATCCATGATTACATCTATTATTTTTTTTATTGTGGCCAGTGTTGCAGGAGTAAAATGGTATCACATTGTGTTTTTGATTTGCATTTCCCTGATTACTAGTGATGTTGAACATGTTTCCATATGCTTGTTGGCCATTTGTATATCTTCTTTTGAGAATTGTCTATTCATGTCCTTAGCCCACTTTCTGATGGGATTGTTTGTTTTGTTCTTGCTGATTTGTTGGAGTTTCTTGTACATTCTGGACATTAGTCCTTTGCTGGATGTATAGATTATGAAGATATTCTCCCACTCAGTGTGTTGTCTGTTTACTCTTCTGATTTTTTATTTTGATGTGAAGAAGCTTTTTATTAATAGTTTAAGTAAGTCCCATTTATTTATCTTTGTATTGTTTCATTTGCTTTTGGGTTCTTGTTCATGAAGTCTTTGCCTAATCCAATGTCTAGAAGGATTTTTCCAATGTTATCTTCTAGAATTTGTATAGTTTTAGGTTTAAGATTTAAGTTCTTGATACATCTTGAGTTAATTTTTGTGTAAGATGAGAGATGAGGATCCAGTTTCATTCTTCTACATGTGGCTTGCCAATTATCCCAGCACTATTTGTTGAATAGTGTGTCTTTCTCCACTTTAGGTTTTTGTTTGCCTGTTTTTATACCAGTACCATGGTGTTTTGGTGACTATGGCCTTATAGTATAATTTGAAGTTGGGTAATGTGTTGCTTCCAGATGCTCTTTTTGCTTAGTCTATGCAGGCTCTTTTTTGGTTCCATGTGAATTTTTTAATTGTTTTTTTTTTCTAGTTTTGTGAAGAATGATGGTAGTATATTAATGGGAAGTGCATTGAATTTTTAGATTGCTTTTGGCAGTATGGTTATTGTCACAATATTCATTCTACTCATCCATGAGCCTGGAATGTGCTTTCATTTGTTTTCATCATATATGATTTCTTTCAGCAATGTTGTGTATTTGTCCTTGCAGAAGTCTTTCAGCTCCTTGGTTAGGTATATTCCTAAGTATCTTGTTTTATGTGTTTTTTTGCAGCTATTGTAAAAGGGGTTGAGTTATTGAATCGATTCTCAGCTTGGTGTATAGCAGAGCTACTGATTTGTGTACATTAATTTTGTATCCTGAAACTTTGCTGAATTCATACACCAGTTCTAGAAGCTTTTTGGATGAGTCTTTAAGGTTTTCTAGGCATATAATCATATCAATAGCAAACAATGACAATTTGACTTTCTCTTTACCAATTTGGATGCCTGTGATTTCTTTCTCTTTTCTGATTGCCCTGGCTAGCACTTCCAATACTATGTTGAATAGAAGTGGTGAAAGTGGGTATCCTTATCTTGCTCCATTTCCATTTAGTATAATGTTCACTGTGGGTTTGTCACTAGATGTCACTAGATGGCTTTATTACATTAAGATATGTCCCTTCTATGTTGATAAATGGTAATTTAAAAATCACTAACAAATATAAGGCCAGGACCAGATAGATTCAAAGCTGAATTCTATCACATATTCAAAGACAAATTAATACAAATCCTATTGACACTATTCCACAGGATAGACTAAGAGGGAATCCTCCCTAAATCATTCTATGAAACCAGTATCAACCCAATGATCATTTAAGAGGAGTTTATTTAGGTTCCTTGTATTTACATGGCTTTGAGGGTTTCTTTTGGAGTAGATTTCCTATTTTATTCCATTGTTATCTGAGAGAGTACCTGATATAATTTTAATTTTATTGAATTTACTGAGACTTGTTTTTTTGCCTATAATATGGTCGTCTTGAAGAATGTTCCACGTGCTGATTAATAGAATGTATATTTTGCAATTGCAGGGTAGAATGTTCTGTAAATGTCTGTTAAGTTCATTTGCAGTAGGTTATAATTTGAGTCCATTCTGTCTTGATGACCTGTCTAGTGCTGTCAGTGGAGTATTGAAGTTCCCCATTATTATTGTATTGCTATCTATTTTATTTCTTAAATCTATCAATAACTGTTTTATAGATTTGGGAACTCCAGTGTAAGGTGAATATATATTTAGAATTGTGATATTTTCCTGTTGGACTAGTCCTTTTATCATTTTAGTATGTCTATCTTTGTCTTTTTTAACTGCTGCTGCCTTAAAGTTTGTCTGATGTAAGAGGCTGCTTCATCTCTGACCATGGCAAAAATGGGCCAAAGTACAGCTCAGGCTACTGCTTTAGATTCTGCAAGCCCCAAGCCTTCATGGGTTCCAAGTGATATTGAGTCTGTGGGTACGCAGAAGTCAAGAATTGAGGTTTGGAAACCCCTACATAGATTTCATAGGATGTATGGAAATGCCTGAGTGTCCAGGCAGAAGTTTGCTGCAGGGGTGGGGCCCTCATGGAGAATCTCTGCTAAGTCAGTGTGGGAGGAAAATGTGGAGTCCAAGCCCCCACACAAGTACTCACGGAGGCACAGCCTAATGGAGCTGTGAAAAGAGGGCCTTTGTCTTCCAGAACACTAGAATGGTAGATCCACCAACAACTTACACTGTGCACCTGGAAAAGCCACAGACAATACCAGCCCACGAAAGCAGTGGAGAGTGGGGCTGTACCCTGCAAAGCCAGAGGGGTGGAGTTGCCCAAAGCCACGGGAGCCCACTTGTTGCATCAGCATGATGTGGATGTGAGACACGAAGTTAAAGGGGATAATTTGGGAAATGTTAGTTTTAATGACTGCCCTACTAGATTTCAGTCTTGCATGGGGTTTGTAACCCTTTTGTTTTGGCCAATTTCTCCCACTTGGAACAAGTGTATTTACCCAATGCCTATATCCCCATTGTATCTAGCTAGTAACTTGCTGTTGATTTTACAGGCTCATAGGTGGAAGGAACTTGCCTTGTGTTAGATGGGACTTTGGACTTGGACTTTGGAATGAGCTAAGATTTGGGGGCACTGTTGGAGAGACATAATTGTGTTTTGAAATGTGAGGACACATGATTTGGGAAGGACCAGGGACCAAATGATATGATTTGGCCAGGTCCCCATCTAAATCTCATCTTGGATTGTAGTTCCCATAATCCCCACATGTCATAGGAGGGACCTGGTGGGAAGTAATTGAATCATGGGGACAGTTACCCCATGCTGTTCTTGTGATAGTGAGTGAGTTTTCATGAAATATGATGATTTTATAAGGGGCTCCCCTTTGCTCATTTATCATTTTTCTTCTTCCTGCTGCCATGTGAAGACATGTTTTCTTTCCCTTCTGCAATAATTGTAAGTTTCCTGATGCCTCCCTAACCCTGTAGAACTGTGAGTCAATTAAAACTTTTTCCTTTATGAATTACCCAGTCTTGGGCAGTTCTCAATAGCAGCATGAGAATGGACTAAAACAGTTTAAATGGAGCTACACCATCAGCTCACATAAGTATCCAGGTTGTAGGCTGTATATCTTGACATTTCTTAGCTTCCATAATCATGTGAGCAAATTTCTTATCTAATTATGTACCTATGTATCTATGTATGTATGTATGTATGTATCTATCTATCTATCTATCTATCTATCTATCTATCTATCTATCTGTCTATCATCTTTGTCCTATTTTTTCTGTTTGGAGAATTCTAACACAAATTTTGGTAGAGAGAGAGTTCCAGAGAAACAGAATTTTCTGAGCTGGTTCAGGGATTTCTGGAATTTGCTGTTTAATCTGATTAGATTTGAAGATCCTAATTACCTTATTTCCAGTAATAAAGAGCACACTGACATACATGACTTGATATGGCAATAGACAGACACAAAATATTATTATTGAATATTCTTAATCCATAATATAAGAATCAGGGATCTGGGGGACTGTGTATATGATACTTTTGAACTTTTTTTTTGCAAATTAATTTATATAATGAGATTAAATGGTTGCTTCTATTGTTGCTGGACAAAGTGGGGATAGAAAATGATGAACACAGGGGCTTAAATTTCAGCCCAAGGGCCACATGAATCACCTGATATGTGCCCTCAAGGAGACCCATATCTCCTTTAGCATGACTGGAATTGCTGAAAATTAAACACAGAATGTCATTTTCCAATTGGCTTAATTATAGTTCAGTTGAACTCCCAGACCGACAGAATATCTACTGTTTATGTGAGGACATTGACTAGGAAGGAATGAAACCTTAAAATTTGGAATGGGGACATGTAAGAAAACCTTGATGAAGGATCTTGGGGACATCAAGTTTGATTTTTGGAAGGCCGTTAAATGTTCAAGCTTTAAACAACTTGATATTATGAAATAGAATTCCAGGTTACCGTAAGTTATATATTTTTTTTGCCAAAATGAAGACTCAGAAATTTTAAGGAAGAAAAATCTTTTATAATCCTTTACAAATTTGGGAAAAGAGCAGATTAGCACCTTAGGAAAACCTTGTTATGCTTTATTTCAATGCTCAATTTACAGAAAAAGCAGATAATACCCTTTTTTGAATTTAGTCAATATGTTCACACTGAGAACCTCTTCTGCAAGATTAATTTCCACAATTCTTCCACCACTTCTTTGAACCTTCAGCTTTTTCCTATTTTAACTCAAAATTATCCTTTAACCCTAGGCAAAAGTTTACATTTACATGATTTCTTATAACCTTTTACTGAAAAACACATTTTACTGTGCTTATACACCTTGCATGTAAATCTATTTTCAGTAGTTTCAATTACACATTATAATGGTAACTCCTAGCAATTTTTAACTTTAAGTTAAAACCTGGTAAGTTGCTTTAATTTTGTTCTAAGTGCAGCCAAGATTTGCCTTCTTAATTAAGGGAGTGGTTAGTTCCATATGTCCCCAGGCCCTACCAATTGTAAAGCAGGCAAAACAGAGTTTTCAAAACCCAAAAAGCAGTTTGTAACTTTAAAACACGTAGCAAACCTTGCATCTGACATGCATTTTACCAATAATCTTTAAGGCTGTCTTTACTTTTCAAAGATTAAAGTCAAATGAACTGAAAGGTACTACAACTTTTAACTTTCCTTTAAAAAATGCTTGATCCAAGCACTTGTCTCGCTCTGTCACCCAGACTAGAGTGCAATGGCATGATCTCGGCTCACTGCAACCTCTGCCTCCTGGGTTCAAGCCATTCTCCTGCCTCAGGCTCCTGAGTAGCTGTGACTACAGGTGTATGCCACCATGCCCGGCTAATTTTTGTATTTTAGTAGAGACGAGGTTTCATCATGTTGCCTAGGCTGGTCTTGAACTCTTGTACTCAGGCAATCTGCCTGCCTCGGCCTCCCAAAGCGCTAGGATTACAGGCATGCACCACTATGCCCAGCCACACTTGTCTTCTTTAGGCCAAATTAATTAGAACTCTTCTTACAGACATTACACACAGTATACACACAAACAGGCAGAAGAAAACCCAGTTGCTGGGTGGGTTCCTTGAAGAGACGGGGCTAGGAAAACATGCAGATATCCAACCAGAGAGGGCTCCGCCCTAGGGCAGGAGTGCTAACCAAAGCCTTCCCATGTGGTTACGGTGCATGCCCCCAGGATGTAAAACAAGATGGAGGTTTGCAGCACAAACCATACAGAAATGCAAAGCACACCAGATTGGCCACAGCCCAAGGTTAGCCCCACAAATCCTTTTTCACAATTAAAGCTTTAAAGAGAATAAGTTAACTGCTGTTGGAGTTCAGAATAGGAAAGAAAAAAGTTTTAAAATGCCTGGGGATGAACTTCTTATTCTTATGCAAGTGGCTCCTCCAACAGGGAGACAAATTTAATTGCTGTGGGTCAAAGCTGGCCTCCCCGGAGGGAAGACGAAGACACTCCATGGGCACAAGGCAGAAACTGTGAGTCAACTACTCAGGGCAACTTGGGCCATGTGTGCCAGCCCAGCAGGGAGAGGAGGGCGGTGGGGAGCTGCTGCTTACTGGTCCCTCTTGAAAAAGGAAGCAAAGGGGTATGGAAAGGTCAGGTTGGTTCCTGACCCCGGGAGCAACAGGAGGTGGGGACATAGTTTCCCCTACCCTTAGGAATCCTAGGATGAAAAGGCTTAGAAGTGACAATGAGAGGTTTTGAGTCCCCATTTCACTCACCACTTCTTGAACCCCCACATTGCACAGGAAAAATGTTGCAGGACTTTTCCTTAGTTCAACTAAAGATAGGGTCCTTGTCCGTCCCACAGCTATGAAACTTTAGGCTCACAGACAATTTGAATGGTGAGTAAGACAGGGTTTTATCAGGTGAAAAAGGAGAAAAGGGGGAAACAGACTCTCACAAGGCTGGAGTCCCTCCTCTAGAGTACTTCCCACCCACCATTTAAATCCCAGGTTCCACAGAGGAAGAGGAGGGGCTGATTCCTCCCTGCTGAAAAGGAGATGAATGTC
This sequence comes from Chlorocebus sabaeus, assembly GCF_047675955.1. Taxonomy (NCBI): domain Eukaryota; kingdom Metazoa; phylum Chordata; class Mammalia; order Primates; family Cercopithecidae; genus Chlorocebus; species Chlorocebus sabaeus. Next base: position 65,609,670 of record NC_132910.1, read on the forward strand.
TGTGGCTCCACCCCAGTAGCAGGCTGGTTGGAGTTTTTCTGTAGAGACCCTCCCACCTGCTGTCTCGCTATCATGGCATCCCTTGAGTAGCCATACAAAATAATGCTAAGTCTCCTCAGGACCCACCCCCATTACCCCATTTACTTTTAGACCTGTAACTACACACAAGTCCCGGAAGGTCCCTAAAAGTGAGGTACGAAGTGTGACCCATGAGGAAGTACATTATATCACAAAAGAACTACTTGAGTTTTAAGATTTATACAGACAGAAATCTGGGAAACCTGTGTGAAAATGGATATCAATAGTGTGAGACGATGGTGGAAGAAACAAAAAATTGCATCAGGCCGAATTTATTAATATGAGCCAATTAAGCAGCAGTTCTGGATTTAATGTTGCAGTTCAGGGAGTTAAAAAGGACTTCAACAATTTATTTGGTTGGTTGGGGACCAAAAGGTGGCCCATAGTGAGTGGGTTGGAAATGCTGAATCTGCCCTGTTCTAATGTAGAAAAAGGGATTCAAAGCCTTTAAAAGATTAAAACGTCAGAGTGGATTCGTGATTTAAGACATACTCACCCAGCCTGAAAGGGTCTAGAAGACATACCTTTCTTTAATACCGTGGGAAAGAAATTTGTAAGGGGAGCCTGAAATCCTTGAAGAGCTCTGTGATTGCCCTTTTCTGTAGGCCATAGTTTACAGAGGGAATTGGAGTTACTGATCTGGGGTATCTAAATGCATTGTGGGGTAACTATTATGGAGCAGCAAGGGTCAAGTGCTGAAACTCAACCTGCAAAGGCAAGGTGGGCACAGTGAGTGTAATGAACAGCAGAGTCAAAGCAACAACCAATATAGTTCAGTTTACACAGAACTGCGTATGATGTTGGCTAGTTAATCATGTTGTTTCTAGAATTGAAATAGGAAGCCTACCGAATCCTTACTTCATGTGTAGAAGCAGCAAATTCCTAGGTTAAGTGACCATGAGTCTAACATGAGTCAAAAAATTAGAATTGAGAGTCACAGATCCTCAATGAATTTCCAGCCCTGAGCCAGTTTAAATACTCACGACAATTTGAATAAACTGGAATCTGAGTAGTCTTGAGGAAGGACCCCCTAAAACTTACACTGTTAATCTTTCCCCCAGACTTCTGCAGAAGGACCTACAGTCTTTTACCAGAGTAATTGTGTACTGAGGAAAAGAAAATTATCTTACCTTTTGGGAACTACTGGACACTGGATCTGAACTGACACTAATTTCAGAGACTCAAGACATTAGTGTGGTCTACCAGTTAGAGTAGGGGCTTTTGAAGGTCAGGTGCTCAATGGAGTTTTAGATCAGGTCTGTTTTATAGTAATCTAGTGGGTCACTAAACCCATTCTTTGGGTGTTTCTCCAGTTCTAGAATGCATAATTGGAATAGATATGTTCAGCAGCTAGAGGAATACCCACATTGGCTCTCTGACATGTGAAATAAAGGCTATTTTGGTAGGAAAGGTCAAATGGAAGCAACTAGAACTGCCTCTACATAGGAAAATAGTAAACCACAGACAACACTATAGTCCTAGAGGGATTGCAGAGATTAATGCCACTATCAACAACTTGAAAGATTCAAAAGGTGGTAGTTCAACCACATTTCCATGTAAGTTGCCTATTTGGCCTGCAGAACAGACATATGTATCTTGGAGAATGCCAGTGGATTTTTGTAAGCTTAACCAGATGGTGACCTGGTTTTATTGCTTGAACAAATGAGCACTTCTTCTAGTACCTCATATGCAGCTATTAATCTGGCAAATGCCTTTTTCTCCATATCAATCCATAGAGACTTTCAGAATCAGTTTGCATCGACTGACAAGGCCAGCAGCATACATTCACAATCCTACCTCAGGATTATGTCAGCTCTTCTGCCCTACATCATAATTTAGTTTGCAGGGATTTTGATTGCCTTCCCTTCCACCAGATAACACAATGATATGTTATATTGATGACATTATGCTAATTGGACCTAGTGAGTAAGAAGTGGCAACCATTTTAGACTCATTGGTAAGACACTTGTGCAAGATAGAGTAAGAAACATATTCAACCAAGATCAGGAGCCTTCTACTTCAGTGAAATTTGTGGAGGTCCATTGATGTGGAGCAGGTAAAGATATCCCTTCTAAGAAAAGTTGTTGAATTTAGCTCCTCCTACAACCAGAAAAAGTGGTACAATGCCTAGTGGGCTTCTAGATTTTACAGGCCATGTACTCTTTATTTGGGTATGTTACCCCAGCCGATTTATTGAGTGACTCAAACAACTGCTAGTTTTGATTGGGGGTTAGGAAAAAGAAGACTCTGCAACAGATTCAGGTTGCTGTGCAAACTGGTCTGCCACTTGGACCATATGATCCAGCAGATCTGTCGATGCTAGAAGTGTTAGTTGCTGACAGGAATGCTGTTTAGAGCATCCTGTTGAACTATTTTAATTGCTGCTTTGACTCTGCTGTCCATCGCATTCACCTCACTCTTGGTGATTGTCAGCATTTGACTTTTGCTCTGTAGGTATGGTATTGGGAGGCCTGTATGTGTGAATTGTAATGCAAGCCCTTAGGATTTTGGAGCAAAGATCTGCCATCTTCTGTGTATAACTACTCCTCTTTGGAGAAACAACTCCTGGCCTGCTACTGGACTTTACTAGTTAACCATGGGCCACCAAGTTACCATGTAACATGATCTGTTCATCATGAACTGAGCATTATCTGATCCACCAAACAATAAATGTGGGCAGGCAGAGCAGAACTTCATCATCTGACATAAGTGGTAGAATTTCAGACTCAAACATAGGCCTGAATTATTTGGAATTCGGCATGAGTGACTGATTTATTCTTCCTCATGTATTTATTTATTTAAACATTTATTCTCATCAATATGAACTCATGGATTATTTTTAACCTTTAGGTTATACTACAACACTAATTTATATTTTATGGTCATAATGTTCTAAATTTGGCCTTTAAAATCTCTTGCAGTTGGCTTTAATGTTGCTTTGACATACACCCATTGTTGTGTTTATTTTGCATATTTCCGTGCTTTTTGGCCCTAGAAGATGCTGCAAGGCCATCTTGTTTATTTCCTGTCCCAGTCCTAGAATCAGCCATTTCTCCCAAGGGCCCTGTGTTTTGATAGGACAGTGGTATTAGAAACCAAGATCTAGACTCTAGCTGCATTATAAGAATTTTGACTTTTAATCAGAATAGCCATTGCAGAGTTTTGAGAGAAGAATCATGTGTTGTGATTTACAATTGTGAAAGTTTCCTCTGGTTACTTTGATGAGACTAGACTGAGAGAGCAAGAGTGGAGCTACTAGGAGGCTACTACAAGTTATTAAGGACAGAGGTGATGGCTTTGATTAAGCCAGGAGCAGTGAAGGTAGCGGAAATTGGTTAGATTATGACTCCTTTCCAGTTGAAGAAAGTTTATCTTCATTATTTTTCAAATATTTTCTGCTTCTCATTTTGATTTTTTCCTCTTCTAGGACTTTTACTATGCAAATTAGACATATCCACATTGGTTCTATCTATCTCTTAAGTATATTTCCATTTTGTCCTTTACGACCATTTTATGAGAGAATTTCGTAATCCGGTCTCTTAACTCACTAGCTCATTCTTTAGCCATATTTATTCTTTCACTTATCCTGCTTTATTTTTAAATTGTTTTGGCTTCACCAACTATATTTTATATCCTTATTATTATAATTTTTAAAATTAAATTTCTGCCACCACCCCATTCTCTGTTCCTGTTCTTTGCTTTATATTTTTCTTCAGAAATTATCACCAATTAATATGCTACATATTTTTCTTATTTATCATCTATCTCCCACTAGAATATATCTTCCATGAGGGCTTTGATTTTGTGCTTTTAAAAAACTGCTCTATCCCTACAATCTATTACAGTGCCTGAATACAGTAGAGGCTCAATAAATATTTATTGAATGAGTAAATTGTTAGAATAGATGGCTTAGATAATCTTGTATTTGAGAGAATGAGGACACAATTAGATTATGGGAATGTTATGCTACTCTAGCTTTTGGAGAAATAATTTATTCCTGAGCTACCTCAGTTACAGCTATTCAACCACGTGCTTGGCCTTAGGCATGGTCACCTTTGGAATTTGCCTTTTATTATAAGCGCTGTTCAAATCTACCAATGTCTGAGAAAGGAAACATAAAGAGGCGAAACTGTCAGCCAGGAATTATAGAAAAGCCTTGATTTTCTCAAGTGGTCTGTGTTTGACAAGGCCTATGGTTATGTAAATTACATTTATGACTTGATCATTTTCCAAAATAGAGAGAAATTGTGAGTATTTACCTCTAAACTAGGTATCATTTAAGGAAACCGAATGGAAAAACTCTTCTTTTTCGAATCTTCACCCTATCACTGTTTTTTTGTTTGTTTGTTTGCATTCACATATCTTCCGTCTTACCTTTGAAAACAATAATGATTTCTTTTTTGTTTTGGCTTCGATATAACAAGATTTAATTAGTCTGGAGGAAAAATCTAATGAATATAGAAATTTTTCTTCTAGAAGGCTTCTTGGACTGTTCTCTTTTTTTCCCTCCACATTCTTATTTCTGTTGTAGAAAAGACTAAGATTCCACTAGAATCTCTTACAAAATCCGAGTGCTGCAGAACACCAATTTGTACTTAAGACATTTCAGATTGTGGTAACATATCTGTTTCTCTTGTATACACACACTTGAAGGAACACATAAACCTCTATCTAAACGTGAAATGGATAAACCTATGTCTGTATACATTTAACTTAAGGAGACTTTTATAATGTTATTTACCCAAATGTTAAAACAAGGTGCACCTCTTCTTGTGTGTATATTTAGTGTTGATTTTGCATTATCACCATTTCTTATTGATTGACATTTTGTTTTCCTCAAGCTTTGTAGTTCTAAAGATTGATGCTGTTTGGGGTCCGATTACCCAAGCCTTTCCCAATTACGTTTTTAATGTTTTTTACTAAAATGCCTACAGCTTATGGCACTGCCCCAAATTGCTTGTTCAGCCAAGGTGCTTGCTCAGCACATCTTTTTTTCCATAAGTATGTCACCTTCAATGAAGTCTCACTTTCCCAATAGAGTACTTTTCATTTGCATTCACATATGTCAACCAAATCCTGTCCTTCCTTTGCACTTGGTATTTTAATTAAGGTTTCTTTACCATGAAGTGGCCACAATTTATAGGGAATTGGTCAAAAAATGCAAAGAAGAAATGAATATAAAGACATACTTTAATGTATAATCTATTTTTAAGTTCTTTCTTATTAAACCATATCAGTAATGTTTTAAAAATAAAGGTATTACTTTATTTTTTAGTAACTGAGTCTGCACAGAAAGTGCTTCTTAATTAAATAATACATTTACAATTCATTTATTAAATAATGATAGTTGAAACAGCATAGCTAGCAATAGCGATCTCCCCATCTTCCCAAAGGGATAGTTAAAGAGATCCTTAAGTATATTTCATAAGCAATATTTTAAAATATTCAGGAAGAAATTACATGAATATGAAAAATATTGTCAAGTATAAGTTTAGCTTTTAAATTCTGGACATTCTGCTCTTCATGCTGCTCTCTAGCTGTGATGCAACTAACCATGCTGATTCTCATTTTAGAAGGGGTACGTTATAAATATGAGTTGGAAATTTTTAGAGACTTCACTCAGAGGTTAATAGATTAAACAAATTTAATATATGTAGAAGTACAGAAAATTGAATAGCAAGATCAGTAAATTTCTGAGAACATATACACCTACATACAAACATATCTTTACAACAAATACAGACTTCAGATTCATTTAAAACACACATAGAATAGTCTCAAATATTGATAATGTACTGGTTCTCCCAAAAGCCCCCATAATTTCTAAGATTACTCTCATATAGGCTAGAGATTCCCTAACCAGTATGAGTAAAAAATGGATAGCTATAAAAACTTAGTATGTCAATACAAATGGCAAACAGGCATATGAAAAGGTGCTCAACATAATTGATCATCAGAGAAATGCAAATCGAAACTACAATAAGATGTCATCTCACCCCAGTTAAAATGACTTTCATCCAAACGATAGGCAATAATGAATCCTGGCAAAGATGTGGAGAAAAGAGAATGCTCATACACTGTTGAAGGGAATATAAATTAGCATAACCACTATGGAGAATTCTTTGGAGGCTCATCAAAAAACTAACAACAGAGCTACCGTATGAGCCAATAATCCCACTGCTACATATACTCAAAGAAAATCAGGGCCGGGCACGGTGGCTCAAGCCTGTAATCCCAGCACTTTGGGAGGCCCAGACAGGTGGATCACTAGGTCAGGAGATCGAGACCATCCTAACTAACACGGTGAAACCCCGTCTCTACTAAAAAATACAAAACGCTAGCCGGGCGAGGTGGCAGGCGCCTGTTGTCCCAGCTACTCGGGAGGCTGAGGCAGGAGAATGGCGTAAACCTGGGAGGCGGAGCTTGCAGTGAGCTGAGATCGTGCCACGCACTCCAGCCTGGGCGACAAAGCGAGACTCCGTCTCAAAAAAAAAAAAAAAAAAAAAAAAAAAAAAAAAAAAGAAAATCAGATATCAAAGAGATATCTGCAATACCATGTTTATTGCAGCAGTATTCACAATAGCCAAGATTTGAATTGGTAATGTAAATGTGGTACATATATACAGTGGAATACTATTCAACCAAAAGAAAGAAGGAGATCCTGTTATTTGCAACAACATGGATGGAACTGGAGGGTATTATCTTAAAAGAAATAAGCCAGGCACAGGAAGGCAAACTTTGCATGTTCTCACTTAATTACAGGAGCCAAAAATTAAAACAATTGAACTTATGGAGATATAGAGTGGAAGGATGGTTACCAGAGGCTGGGAAGGATTGTAAAGGTAGGAGGAAGTGGGATGATTAATAGGTACAAAAGTAAAAATGGAATGAAGAAAATCTAGTGTTTGAAAGCATAACAGGGTGACTACTCTCAATAATTTATTGTACATTTAAAAACAACTATAAGAGTATAATTGGATGTTTGTAACACAACGAAAGGATAAATGCTTGAAGTGATGGATGCCCTCCTCCTCACAAAAACTTGGTATGTCAAAATGTGTGAAATAGAGTTAATGCAGCGTTTATAAAAAGTTGATAGATTTCATACTTTTTTGGTATCAAAAATGATTGAAAAATAAATTAACTAAATGTTCATTTCAAGAAGAAAAAGAGCAACAGAGTAAATTAAAAAAAAAGAATAAGATATAACGTACAACAGCAGCAGTAGATACCAATTTTCACAACCAGATTTGACAAAAATTGTAAAATTGGATAATATCAAGTACTGACAAGAATATTGGCAAGAGAGACCCTCATTCATTGCTGGTGACATAACAACTAGTTAAGAAATTCAGAAGAGTTACTTAGCAGTATGTTAGTGAGGTTCTATAGGTATATACACTGCAGTTGTATCTTTATTTTAAACAAAGCCCCAAAACTCTTGAAGATATACACTGAGAAGGGTAAGAATGTTTATTGTAGTGTTGGTTGGGGTAAACAGATGGAAATAGAATGAAGTCTACAGCACAATAAACTTCATGTATTTAAAAAGTTATACATAAAGCAACCATTATGTATATTTTTTGAATAAACATATCTAAATAAATATGTAGATGGCAGATTATAAATTATATTAGTGAAAACATCAGCTAAACTGCTTCACCAAAGGTTTGAATATCCAGACAATCAAATTAAATCAAAGTTTTTCCTAACTAAAATAAACAAGAAAAATAAAAGTGTATTTCTTATTTCTTAATCGCCAGATGGCTCTGCCATTAATACCTGTCTTCCAAGGTTACTCCACAGCCTCCTGGAGATAAATCTGTGCACCTTCACAGATGTACGACAGCTAGCAGGTCTTCTTCTCCAAGAAGTACCCATAAGCTTGTTATTTTTATTTATATAACTGACTGTTGCTAATGCAATGATTGAATGGCTATCAATAATGACTATGCAGATGTAGTCAATTTATTTTATATTTTCTTTCCTGTAAAAACCACCATTAAGAAGATACAAATGTTTGTAATCTGCAAAGCTTTAGAGTGTATGAGACAATTTTGTGAATATTAATTCATTTTAATTTAAGACCATGAATGTCAATCATTTTTAATGCATAAGTCATAATGCAAACTAGAAAAAAATCTACTACTCATGCTGGGTCAATGAATATATGTTATCTTCCAGCTAAAATAGTTCCTTTGCTTGATGGAATTGATGTTCGTCTTCATAGGATATACATAACCTGGATAGAATTAAAAATCTACCTGGTGACGATAGACATGTCAAGCAGCCATGGGCACAGAAATCCTGCTTCTAATAGAGGCAAAATTCTGCCTAGCTGGTAGTACTATTCCTGTTGGGTCGTGGTATAAGTGGTTCAGTGCCTGCCATCAGGTACATACCAAATCTATCAACTTGTTAATCAACCAGTCAATTGATTGATGACTATATGTCTCACCAGTAGAAGACATAGCAATTTGGTGTTGTTATTCCATGCTCTGTATCTATCTGATGTTTAAGCATCTTATTATTGTGTCATAGCACACAAGAAAGTGTGCTAAAAGTATAGAAAATTAATATACTTTAGAAGCAGCTGAAAATAGTGCTTGCAAATTTACCAAAATTTATTTATGAGACATGGATACTATTTGCTGTATTACTGCATTTAATATGATAAGGTTGAGTTATTTAATTCACTTGTTTTTCTCTTTTAGGTCAATACAAGAATTACTGACAATGGACCCTGGTTTTATGTATATTTCTGTTCTATGATTAATAGCACAAAATAGTTCACTTTATTTTCCTCTCAGAATATTTTTGATCAATGAGTTGCCTTGGTTATATGATGTGGATCTCACACCTCCATTTTCTCAGGCAGAATGCTACCGCTGAACAAAAGAGAGATTTGTTGTTGGCCCTCCAATCATGAGAATGTAGCAATAAAATAAAGAAAATCGATATAGAAAACAACCTCTTCTTTGATGCACTTTCTTCAAAATATGGGGGAAATTTTTGTATATTCTGCCTATGATTGGCTTTGTAATAAATTTTCCTCTCAATATGTTATCATAAAACATGAGCACGGGGGACTGAAGTGTGCTATTTTGCACAGTAAAATGAAGAGACGTACAAAAAGAACAGGATCACGGGGTCTTTTGCCTGCTGCTGCTTTCTTGACAAGGCAAATGGCTCTATTAATGTAAAGGTGCTTGGAACTTGCATTAGGCTGCTATGCAGAGCATAGACGTATTTAGGCAGTCACAGGCTTGCAGCTGCCAATGAGGTTTTGACAAATCCTTTAAACTTTGGTACAGCCTAAGGGCATAGCCAAAAGTGGCAGGATGATCTGAATGTTTACCAGCCTTCACCTGAAAGACCTTGTCTTTAAACCCACACTGAAGAGCAAAAGTACTCAATGTGGAAAAGGATCTGGTCTATCTTACTTAGAGGTTTAACATATTTCACATCAATGTAGAGTTGAATGCAAGACATATTATTTTTCTAATGTGCACACTGAGGCTTTTGCTTCTGGTAATATTCTTTCCATTTCCATAAGTAGAAACAACTCTCCTCCCACAGACCCTGAGAAGAGATTAACTAGATTGACATTTATGTCCCCCAGCAACTAGCACTGAGCTTATCTTACAGTGCTCATCTTAAGTGTATTTGTGCCAAATGGAAAAATGACAAATATGTGCATTTACTTGTATCTGCTGTTTCAAAAATGAGGTTTTACACATGAGCTGCTTTTACAGACATCTGGAAATTCATTGACCTCATGTTTTCTGTAATATTTATTAATGACAGTTTATGTAAATGTTTTCTATCATCTTTATCTTCTAAAACTGAGCAAATTGATTGACCTTGAGCTCTTTCCAGTGGTCTCAGAGTATTATCATCCTGGTTTGGGCAGAGGCAGGATGAGACAACCAGAGGCCTGAGGTCAGTCAGAGCCCTGGCAGAAGAATGAGTGTGGCTGTCAGCAGACAGAGAGGGAAGATGGGGCACAGGGCCTGTGAGGGTCAGTGATGAGCCACAGTGAGCAGCCTGCAATGACAGACCGAGGAGTCTGAAATCCAGGTAGAGAAGAATGTGGCACCAGGTAGTTCTGACTAGAAAGAGTAAGGACTGAGCCACCAGAAAGATTGGAACACCAAGGAAAACTGGAGAATGAGGCAGATCTCAGTCATCTAGTGCACTGAACATACGGCCAGGCCAGTCACCATTGAGGAACATAAATCCCCAGTGAAAGGTGAGAATGGAGAGAGAAAGCTAGGTTGACTTCTCAAGCCCCCATTATGCAAGTTTAGGATGAACTAAACCAAACCTTCTAGTTTAGAATTTGGAAAGTATTAAAGCTATAGGTAATAGTGCAGGAGATGACACAGCAGGGTTTAGAGTTGATAAGGTTGATAAGCCAGTTGCTCCATGGATGAACTTTATAAAACAGCTTCTTTAATATACTGTGTGTGGTACAGAGACTTTTCCAAAGGTAATTGTTGTCTGTCTATGTATGTATGTATGTTTCTATCTATCTATCTATCTATCTATCTATCTATCTATCTATGTATCTATCTATCAATCTATCTATCTACCTATCAGTCTATCTACCTATCTATCATCTATCTATCATTACCTATGTTTCACTGCTTCCAGGGTTCTATACTTAAACAAAATCTTTAGCCATTTTTATGTTCCGGGAGAGTATTCTCTCCTTATTGATGATCAGCCATCCCTTATTCATGAGCAAGTGTGTTTGCTTTGAACTGTTGTTCCTTGCTTTCTAATTTGTGTCTCCCAAACTGTCGAGGCAGGAAAACCCAGTAACCACACTATGCTGACCTGTCGACAGGACAGCCTTTGGGAATAGTTCATTGGCAACTCACATATCCAGAGATCTCTTAATCTAGAAGACACAGCAATGGCACAGTTATTCTTGAAAATCTTATAGGAGAATTCTTTTAGAAGCCAAAAGAAACTTCAGAAAGATCATACTCCAAGTGTCCTATATTTTATTTACAGCTGAGTGTCTAAGGCTTCTATCCAGCTTTTATTAATATTTACCCTTTACCTCTTAAAGATGTTCCTTTGATTCAATAACAGATCCATGCGTTGGCATGATTCAGAGTTGGTGGTGGGAGAAATAGGCAGTTAATGTGATCAGAATATTTAAGAAACTTCCTTCTTATGTGTTTTAACATCTGAGTTAATACTAAATTAACTGCATACTTTTCCTGTAAAAGCTTTGCTTGACTAGTGGTGAATGTGAATGGATATTATTTTGAAGTTTGAAATGATAACATAAAGTTATCCAAAAGGTGTGAGGTATTACTCAATCCTGCAAGTCTTTGTGTTCCAACCTAAAACAAAACAAAACAAAAATCAACAATGATGGCTAATGAGAGTAGAAGTAATTGTACAGGGAAATATGAAATTAGCAGTTAAAACTGTATAATTATAAGGTTTAAATCTTTCCCATTATTTTATTCGCTTATTATTTATTTTATTTCTAAATTTATTTTGTTCATTCTTAGTTTTTATCATACCTAATGTTCACTTTGCTCTTACTCATTTTATCCCTTTTTATATTTATATCCTTTTTTATTTCCAATTTTCTGTCTTCCTTCTTTCAAATAATGCATTTTCTTTAGATACATTTTATTGTTATTTTATCTTATCCCATCCTACCTCTTTAATGTGACATTTTAGTGGATTTTTGATTATGTCTTTTCAAAAACTATATCAAGAATCAAGTAAATCAAGACTTAGCAGCAACTCAAAACTGAAAAAAACATATTAAAACTGCTAGCAAAAAAAGATATTTTATATAAATAGGTTTGCAATTTGACCTCAAAGTCAGCCAACTGGGCATTTTATCTGGCTGAGAAAGGCAGAGAATTGGAGAATGGTAAGGTTTTGTGGTTTTTTTCACCTGCAGTCATAGGCCTGTGTTCATTTAGCCCATGGGCAGTAGATGTAGTGCTGTTACACTGGGTAGAGGGTAGATGTGAGACTGTTAAAACTGGGTTGGTAAAATAGATGGAAATCTTGTGAATGTTTTTTAGTATATTTATCTATAGCTAGCAATTTAATTTCCATGGGTGACACTGCTACCTGTAATAATTAACATTCAGTGATATGTGTATTTAAATCCCTAGCATATCAATCTTGCCAGTACTTTTAAGTTATTCTTACACTATTAGTGAAACCGAAGATTTCTTTTGTGGATCCAAAAAGATTTTCAGTACACAAAACATGTTGAAAACACAAAATTAATTTGGGTGACAGAAAAAGTAATGAGAGCAAATATTTCAGATAACTAAAATTTATTTTTAAGATCGTTTCCTTTATGTTCTTAGTAGGAAGGGCTTACCACATTGTCTCTCAAAAACAAAATTTTGAAGAATATCAGATATGTTGCCGATGAAGATGCTTGTGCTGCTAATACAGCAACAATGGCCCATCCCTTCTCCTACCCATTTTCATTCTTATCCTGAACACCTCACTTTGCTCTCATCGTAACACATAACATTATATGTGAAGAAAACAGAATCTTGCTGCACATGATGAAGGTATGAAACACAAAGCAATAAAGCCGTGATAATGTTTGTCACTTCTGCCTGGGATTAGTTAGGGCACTTGTTATATAAAGACTTCTTTCCCAAGCTGACATTAAAAACATAAGTCACATGGCACAGTAGCCCGTACTGGCTCTGGCACTGAGTTGCAATGCTTAGCAAAATCTTTTTACCTATTCTAAAGGAACGGATAACTTCCCTATTTGTAAAATGAAGAATTGTAATTAATGATTTCAGAAAGTTCTTTCTAACATTCTGTGATTCAGATATAACAGGTAGAATGGCCATATTAAAAATAAATGTTGCGGCTGGGCAGGTGGTTCACTCCTGTAATCCCAGCACTTTGGGAGACTAAAGCAGGTGGATCATGAGGTCAGGAAATTGAGACCATCCTGGCTAACACGGTGAAACCCTGTTTCTACTAAACAAAATATAAAAAAATTATACCAGCGTGGTGGCACACACATGTAGTCCCAGCTACTCAGGAGGCTGAGGCAGGAGAATTGCTTGAACCCCCGAGGCAGAGGTTGCAGTGAGCCGAGAATGTGCCACTACACTCCAGCCTGGGCGACAGAGCAAGACTCCATCCCAAAAAATAAATATAAATATAAATAAATAAATAAATAAATATTGCTACTTTTTTTTCCTAAAATTCTTTTTAGGCTCAGTGTGGTGACTCATGCCTGTAATCCCAATGCTTTGGGAGACAGGCTAATGGATCACTAGAGCCCAGGAGATTGAGACCAGCCTGTGTTACACAGTGAGAGTCTATTTATTAAATAATAAATAAATACAAATGAACATAAAATTCTTTTCGTAAATGGAACTTTTGGCACAGCTCCATTTCCTGAACAGTTGTATTAGGAATCCTGTGGACCTGTCCCCAGTAAAACAATAATAATTGATAAAAAATAAACCAATTAAATCATACTTGATAAAAAGAAAACAAAGTCTCTGGAAATATAGGCACAAATAGCAGATGTAGAAACATTTACTTGGAAAAAATCCTACCAAATATTTGTAAAGAATGAGAGTCTGTGACCCTTGAGCCATGACCCACTCATTCCCTTCCAGCCTCTACTTCCCAGCTCATCGCATAATGGAATTTCTGACCTGGTGGTGTGGCCAAAAAGGGGAGCCTCATGTGCCTTCAGCTCCTGATCTAGTGATGCAGTATCTCACCCGGGGAAGCAGATCACCAGCATTTCTCAATTGCTGGCAAAATTCTGACAAGTGGGGCCAAGAGGTTAGGTGCTCCCTGCTTCCATTTGCTCCCCATGCATAGACTAGAGGCTCTATTCCAGGCATGGCAAGCCCAAAATGCTGGACTCTGATTGCTCTCAGCCCAAGTCCTAGTAGGGTATTAATTCTAAGCTGGAAAAGGAAAGACTAGAAGACCAGATTCAAAGGACGCTTTCAAGAAAGTTAAAAGACAACACAGATAATGTGTGAAAATATTTGCAAATCATATATCTGTTAAAGGACTAGTAATCAGAAAGTTTGAAAAATTCTTGCAACTCAATGCAAAAAGAAAACAGAATTTAAAGTGGGCAGACATCTGAATAGATATTTCTTCAAAGAAGATATACAAATGGATAATAAACACACGAAAAGATTCTCATAATCATTAGCTGTTAGAGAAATGTAAATAAAAACCACAGTGAGCTAACACTTCATACCCACCATCTCATGGCCATACATATATACATATGACATATTATCTATATGTAATGTGAGTAAAATAATAACTGCTTTCAAATATATGAAGAACTTCAAACCATCCTGCACCTTGATTGGAAATATAAAATGGTGAAGGCACTTTGGAAAACGGTCTGTTAGTTCCTCAATTATTTAAAAATAGTTTCCATATGACCCGGTGATTTGCTTCTAGGTATATACCCAAGATAAATAAAAACATGTCCACATAAAAACTTGTACATACATGTGTTCTTAGCAGCATTATTCATAATAGTCACAAGTGAAAACAGTCTAAATATTCATTAGCTGATAATGGATAAATGTACATACAATAGAATATTATTAATCACAAAAAAGAAATGAAATACTGATACATGGTACAATACGACATAAATGAACCTGAAAAACATTATGCTAAGTGAAAGAAGCCAATCACAAAAGACAACATATAGGCAAATCTATGGAGACAGAATGTAGGTTGCCTCGGGCTGAAAGCACAGTGCTGGGGTGAAATGGGAATACTGCTAATGAATACAGGACTTTTCTTAGAATGATGAAAATATTCTAAAATTGATTGTGAATATATTAGCTGCCATTGCACTGTGCATTTTAAATCAGGAAGAATGTGGCATGTGCATTATATCTTAAAGCTTTTATGAAAAAATGTAAATAAGTAATTTGACTAATGTGTTGTAATTTTATATATTTTTTTCTCTTTCCCTTTGTACTTAGTTTATAATATTGTTAGCATATTATGACCATATAAAAATTTTATTTATTTTAAAATTATCAGTAATTTTCTTTATGGCTTTTGTGTATTTTGTCATCTTGAGATGAATTTCTTACTGCATATTGGATGCAAGTTTTCCCTCTTTTTTGTTCTAGCACTTTTACAGTTATTTTTAAACATTTAAATCTTTCATCTATCTAAAATTATTAAAAACAAAAAACATCATCTTTTCTTCCTATTTTGCTATGCCATTTTTGTTGTATACTAATTGCTGACATTTAATTAAGATTATTTCTGAAAACTCTTCATCTAATCATGACACCATAACATATTATTTTAATGACTATAACTGCCAAGTTTGTTTTAATAGCTGGTAGCTATAGTCATAAATTATCTCATTTCTAACATTTTAGAATTTTTATAGCTTTTCTTGCATGCTTTGCATTTTAAATTTTTAAATCAGTTAATCTAATTTCAATAAATGGATATTGAATACTCATGTTATTTTCATTGGAACCATATAAAATGTGTAGATTCATATTTTAGATGTCTTTAAAATACTGTGTTCATATATAGTAAGAAATTAAGTCTTCTTTTATGTTTCTTGGAGTTGTAAAGTTATCTTTGTATGAGAATGACACATTGCTTATTACATTAAAGTTCCGTTTTGTTTTGGCTTTTTTGTCTTTGGTGTCTTATAAATAAGATTTCTTCTTATTTTTTTCTGTGTGATTATTTGTAAACAGAAAAGCTCAACTTAAATGTATATTCATTTAACCATTATATAACCTATTTTTTCAAGTAATTTTAGTTGATTCTCTTGAATTTTCTAGTCATAAACATAATAAAAGATTGTTCCTCCTCCAATTGTTATACTTCTTTTTCCTTTCACTTCTCCAATTACATTGGTTGGTACTGCCAGCAAAAATACCTTTAAAAATACTGGTGAGGATGTGCAACTTTGTGCAACTTCGTACTTTAATGGGAATACTTTGTGTTCATTCAGCAAGCATAATATCAACTTGTTTTAAAAACATATTTTATTACATTAAGAAAGTATCTGCCTATATTACAATTTTGTTTACAAATTCTAAGAAGAAAGTAATTGAATTTTATAAAAATATTTTTGACATCAAGGTGGCTGGTGATATGTTCTTTTTTCTTTGACCTGTCTATAAATGTTAGGCAACAAATATCTCTCCAGCTAGTTTAGGCAGAAAAAAGATTTCTTAAAAGATATTTTATGGATTTCGAAATCTTTTTAAGAGCTGTAGTAACTGGCTCCAGGTTGAGCTTCCTTTTATGTCATACTCACTGCCCTCATCTAGAAAGCAGCTGCCATTGTTACTGAAGTTGCTGAATCAGGGAGCTCGACTATGGTTCCAAAGGGCTGCACCTGAATTCTTACCACAAAGGAGATCCTCACTCCCTGCCTCTCTTTCTCTTAACTCAGTTTCAACTTCAAGCCTTAAAGTCTGATTTGCCTGCCTGATTGTCGGAACCTAAATCACACCCAGCTTCCCAGATACAAGTGTGACTCAGAAATGCAGATTTCAGAGTTTCAGCCTCTGCAGTATAAGGGAAGCATACCCCATGGGAGCTTAAATGGCTATTGAGAGAGACAGTCTACACAACCTGCCACGCTATTAATACAATGGATAACATTAAGAGAATTTGTAATATTGAAACAACTTTTCATTTCTAGAAAATATTCTAGTTAACTCTGTAGGCCAGTATTTTGCATTGATATTATTATATGTGATTGGTTGGGTATCCCCCCTGGCTTTCTTTTTCTGTTTTGATATGGTTTGGATCTGTGTGTCTGCCCAAATCTCATGTCTGAATATTCATACCCAGTGTTGGAGGAGGTGCCTAGTGGGAGGTGACTGGATCATGGGGGTGGATTTCACCATTGCTGTTTTTGTGATAGTGAGTTTGTTTTCACAAGATCTGGTTGTTTAAAAGTATGTAGCATCTCTTTCTCCTGTTCCTGCCAAGTAAGACGTGCCTGCTTCCTCTTCAGTTTCTGCCATGATTGTAAGTTTCCTGAGGCCTCCCCAGTCATGCTTTCTGTATAGCCTGCAGAACCATGAACCAACTAAAACTCTTTATAAATTACCCAGTTTCAGGTATTTCTTTACAGCAGTGTGAGAATGGACTAATATATTGTTTTTGTACAGTTGTGTGATATATGTTATATTTAATTCATAGACAGAATTTGGAATCTTCCCTTTTCTCATATGCTCCAGAGCATTTTAGATAGTTGGAGATATTTGTTCCATCAAAGTTATAATGGACTTCACCTACACACCTGTCTGTCTCCTATTATATCTACAGAGCAGCTCTGTTATTTATCTCATTCAAAAAATTTACACAATTTTTTTGTATCTTTCTTTTTTTAGTGATCAATTTCAGAAATTATTTTCCTAGTATATTATGTATTTTTTTCCAGATTACCAATTTTAATTGCATTGATTTCAGCAAGGTTTGTTATTATTTTAATTTCGTCTCCATCTGCAATGATTTCCTCATATGTATGTCTTTGTGTGTGTTTATATCTTCTCTCTTTTTTCGCAATTAGGTTAAATATAGGCTTAATTGCTTTACTGCTTGTTTGTTTTTCTAGAGGAAATACCCCTGGAAGTAATGTATTAGTTTTCCATTTTTTTCCCAAATGTATTATTTTCTGTTTTATCTTTATTTTTTTTTTCTTTGAGTTTGTTTTGTTTGACTCTAGTTTTTTGTGTTGGATAATTAATTAACACAGTGGCTTTATTTTCTACAAAATCAACATATAAACTCATAGATTTTTCTTTATTATTTACAAAAATACTTTCTGTTTTTTAGGTGATTGGCTATTTCCATTTTCTTTCTGAAGCAAAATTAAAAATAATTTTCAAATAACTAATGTTTTGGCATTTTCTTTTTGTTATTCTTTTGTATTTTTATAAACTTGTAATAAGATAATTTTGTCTCATGATTTTATCTTTTTATAATATATTGATAATTTTTGGAATAATATAAAGTCAAACTTTGAAATATGTAAGCACTTAAAAGTGTGTTCATGGCTATCAGAGTGTATAGAATAATATATGTTTCTGATCTACATTTTTGTTATTTATACTTCCTGTTTGCCCTTTTAAAAATTTTTACCTGATTATTTAGAGACTGAGAAAGTTAAAATTTTTTGTTATTAATATGCTGTCTATTTTATGTTACATTTCCTGAAATATTTGTTTTATACATTCAGATTTTATATAATCAGATGAATAAATATTGTCTTCTTTGTGAATTTTGCAATGTATTATTAATAAAGTTGTCACTTGACTCATTTAAAGTTTTTGCTTCAGTTTCCCCATTGGTTAATATTAATATGTCAATTTTTCTATTTTTAATTGCATTTACTTGTTATATAATTGCTCACTCTTACTTCCAACTCTTGTGAGTCACTTGCTTTAATTTTCTCCCCTAAACACAGGATACAGTTGGTTTTACTTTCAAATTTAATCTGTTTGTTTTAATAGACTAATTAATCCCTTTTATACTAATTGGTATGACAGATAAGTTTTCTTGATCTTAATTCTGTAACCTTTGCATTTTTTTTTTATAAAAGTGAGAGAGTAGATAAAACCAGTACATTTCAGTCAGATCTTTATTACACTGCAAGATCCAGAGGGGTTGCTTTTCTATTTTATCTTCTGCCTTCTTTCTTATCTTTCATGCCCTTATTCCTTAATTTAATGCAGGAGAAAATTAGCTATGGATATTTATAAATGTTTTCTTTCTTCCTTGTTTCTGTGTTTTACCTATTTATTCATATATTTAAGATTAAAAAGGGAACTCTTATTTTATTCCTCCATTTCAACTCAGAAATCTAAACCCATAATTTTTAATGGATGCTTGACAAATCATAATATAGATGTTTTGAATTTAGTTAAAATATACCTAATATATAGGTTGTTCTTATTTTGTCAATATTAGAGGCAATTCTGAGTGGAATAACTTTACGCTTATGCTTTGGTGCAATTGGGAAAATATTTCTGTAAAATGTAGACCTGTAAGTATAATTTTGGAACCAGAGTATATTTACACCAACATATACTCCAAGAGTATATGGGGAAGGTTGTTTTGCCATAGTCTATTCAGTATTATTAGTATTTTAAATCAGATTTTATCACTGTGATGAGTATATTTTATTTCTATCCCTATTTCCCTTATTATATGTGAGTTTGTATTCATTATGTCATCTGTTTTTATTTTTTTCTGTGAATTTTTCTTTTCTTATTAATTTGTGGAAACATTTTATATATGCTGGCTTTGCCTTTTCTTTTATATATTGTGCAAATAGTTTCTCCTTGTCCGTCTTGTGGATTTTATCTTTTTGTAGGGGTTCTTAACATACTATTTTAGTTGGTATGTAATTAAGCTTATAAAAATATTTTTCTTTATGGTGTTTTCACTAATGTAATTATTGTCATGAGCTATGAGGTATCCAGGTGGTCACTTAGGATAATGAGCCAAACTAAAAGCAACAAATCTTTACTCACTTACTGCAATAGTATATAAGCAAGAGCCAAAAAGAGAAGAGTTATGGCTCCCTCAGTGTTCTGTTTCTCCCCATGGAATGGCTCCAGGTGAGGGTAACTCAGAAAACTAGCAGTACAGGTGGAAGAAATTGTCTCATTGTAATGGGAACCCTGAACTTAGGCTCCTGACATTTTACAGACCTTGAGTCCTAGGGGAAGGAGGGGAGAATGGCTAGAAAAGTACTGAGTCATGGTAGAAGGTACAGAGACTTCTCATCTACCTGCTACCCCTACATAGCCTCCCCTATTATCTACATCCCCCAACAGAGTGGTGCATTTGTTACAATTGATGAACCTACATTGACACATCATTATCACCCAGTCAATAGTTTGTATTAGGATTCATTCTTGGTGCTGTGTACTCTATAGGTGCAATAGTCTGAATGTTTGTGTCTTCCTCAAATTTATATGTCAAAACCTAATCTCCAATGTGATAGTATTAACAGGTGTGGCTTTCAGAGCTTACTAATTATTGGGATTACTGCTCTTATAAAAGAGATTGAAGGGAGCTCATTTGACCCTCTACCATGTGAGGATGCAGTGAGAAGGTACCATCTATGAAGCAGGAAACCATCTCTCACCAGGTACCAGATCTGCTCATGCTTTAATCTTGGACTTCCCAGCCACTACAACTGTAAGATGTAAATTTCTGTAATTTGTAAGCCACCCAAATTTAGGTATTTTGTGGTAGCAGCCCAAATGGAGCAGAACAATGGGTTTGGACAAATGTATAAGGACATATATACACCATAATACTATCATGCAGAGTAGTTTCACTGCCCTAAACATCCTCTGTGCCATTCCTCTTCATCCTCCCTTGTCTAGTTATTATTTTTTATTATGAGTTACATATAGTATGGAGGAAGACAGCAGGCATATTGTTATGTCTTCAGTGATTAGGGTCTCCAAATGACTTTGTCCTGCCCTATATGTGCAATTATGTAAAAATAATAAGGATGTTTCTAACCACTTATTATTAGACGTTGACTGCTGGAATACACTCTTCTTCAGTGCAGCTGGGAGAAGTCTATCTCTCTCCACTTTTACAAGAAAGACATAGGAAGTGAAAGTCTAAGTAAGAGTTAGCCTCAGTTGAGCCAAAAGAGTCACTGCCTGCCTAATAGCCAAGAAACACATATGGTATTCTGAATGATTTCAGATCAGGTTCCCTGGAGAATTTAAAGTGATGACTAGAATTGTTTCAGGGAACCATTACCCAAAGACAAGAATACAAAGATAAAGAATAGTTCATAAGAACACATTAATTTTAGATGAAGTCAAGTGATCAAAGCAGTGATTCCTATTAAGAAAATGTTTAGTTTTAAAACAGAAGACAATCTTGAATGAATTGTAATGTAAATTATTATGATTTCATACCACAGTGGAACAATCAGAAAACTACAAAATGAATAGAGTTTTGGAAGATGGAAAACATGGTTTTATTAGTCTGTTTTCATAGTGCTGATAAAGACATACCTAAGACTGGGTAATTTATAAAGAAAAAGAGGTTTAATGGACTCACCGTTTCATGTAGCTGGGGAGTTCTCACAATCATGGCAGAAGGTGAAAGGCATGTCTTACATGATGGCAGACAAGAGACAGTAAGAACCAAGTGAAAGGGATTTCCCCTTATAAAACCATCAGATCTCATGAGACTTATTCACTACTATCAAAACAATTTGGGGGAACCATCCCCATGATTCAATTGTCTCCCACTATTTTTCTCCCACAACATGTGAGAATTATGGGAGCTAAAATTCAAGATGAGATTTGGGTGGGGACACAGCCAAACCATATCTTTCTGCCCCTGGCCCCTCCCAAATCTCGTGTCTTCACATTTCAAAACCAATCATGCCTTCCTAACAGTCCCCTCAAATCTTAATTAATTTCAGCATTAACTCAAAAGTCAAGTCCCATCTGAGGCAAGGCAAGTGCCTTCTGCCTATGAGCCTGTAAAATCAAAAACAAATTAGTTACTTGCAAGATACAATAGGGGCGTAAGTATTGGGTAAATACAGCCATTCCAAATGAAAGAAATTGGCCAAAACAAAGAGGATACAGGCCCCACGAATGTCTGAAATCCTGGGGGATGGTCAAATATTAAAGCTTCAAAATGATCTCCTTTGACTTCATGTCTCACATCCAGGTCACACTGATGCAACAGGTGGATCTCCATGGTCTTGGGAAGCTCTGCCTCTGTGGCTTTGAAGTATAGCCTCCCTGCTAGCTTCTTTCACAGGCTGGTGTTGAGTGTCTGCAGCTTTTCCAGCATGGTGCAATCAGTTGGTGAATCTACCATTTTCTGGAGTTTGTGGGATGATGGTCTTCTTCTCACAGCTTCACTAGGCTGTACTCTAGTAGGGACTCTCTGTGGAGGCTTCAACCCCGCATTTCTCTTTCACATTGCCCTAGCAGAGGTTCTCCATGAGGACCCTGCCCCTGCAGCAAACTCCTGCCTGAACATCCAGGCGTTTCCATACATCCTCTGAAATCTAGGCAGAGGTTCCCAAACTTTAATTCTTGACTTTTGTGCACCTGCAGGTTCAACATTATATGGAAGCTGCCAAGGCTTAGGGCTTGCATCCTCTGAACTCACAGCCTCAGCTGTACCTCAGCCCATTTTAGCTGTGACTAGAGTGGCCGGAATGCAAGGCACCAAGTCCCTAGGCTGCACACAGCAGGGGGGCCCTGGGCCCCAGCTATGAAACCATGTTTTTCCTCCTAGGCTTCTAGGCCTGTGATGGGAGGGGCTGCCATTAAGACTTCTGACATGTCCTGGAGACATTTTCCCCAATGTCTTAGCAAATCAACATTTGGCTCCTCGTTACTTATACAAATTTCTGCAGCAGGCTTGAATTTCTCTTCTGCAAGTGGGTTTTTATTTTCTGTTGCGTTGTTGGTTGGGCTGCAAATTTTCTAAACTGTTACGGTCTGTTTCCCTTTTAAAACTGAATGCTTTTTAACAGAACCCAAGTCACCCTTCAGTGCTTTGCTACTTAGAAATTTCTTCCACTAGATACCCTACATCATCTCTCTGAAGTTCAAAGTTTCACAAATCTCTAGGGCAGAGGCAAAATGCCACCAATTTCTTTGCTAAAACATAGAAAGAGTTACCTTTGTTCCAATTCCCAACAAGTTTCTCATCTCCATCTGAGACTACCTCACCCTGGATTTCAATGTCCGTATCATTAACAGCATTTCATTTAAAGCCATTCAACAAGTCTGTAGGAAGTTCCAAACTTTTCCACATTCTGTTCTGTCTTCTTCTGACCCTCCAAACTGTTCCAATCTCTGTCTGTTACAGTTCCAAAGCCGTTTTCACATTTTCTGGCATAATTACAAGAGTGCCCCCACTCTACTGGTACCAATTTACTGTATTAGTCCATTTTCACACTGCTGATAAAGACATACCTGAACCTGGGTAATTCATAAAGAAAAAGAGGTTTAGTGGACTTGCAGTTTCACATTGCTGGTGAGGCCTCACAGTCATGGCAGAAGGTGAAAGGCCGGTCTTACATGGCAGACAAGAGAGAATAAGAACCAAGTGAAAGGGGTTTTCTCTTATAAAACCATCAGATCTTGTGAAACTTATTCACTACCGTGAGAAAGCCCTCATGATTCAATTATCTCCCACTGGGTCCCTCCCACAACACCTGGGAGTTATGGGAGCTACAATTCAAGATGAGATTTGGGTGGGGACACAGCTAAACTATATCAATGGTGTTTAAGTTTAAAATTTCAATAAAGAAACTCAAAACTGATGTAACTAAATTATTTTTCTGGAAGACCAAATGGAAGTCAGTGCAAAAATAATAGAAAACATGGATGAAAAAATGAGACATGGCAATGATCCAGGGCTTCCTAAAAAGAGAGGAAGAGAGTTGAGCCAGAAGAAATGACCAAACAATAGAAGAAAACTTGAATAACAGAAAGATTTAAATTCTTAAGTAGAAAAGGCTCACTGAGTTCAGAATAGGATTAATTTAGAAATATATACCTAGGGAATTTTCTGAATGACAGAAGTAGAAAAAACTTTATAACCCTACAGATGGAAGAGAATGAAAACAGCATCAAGCTTCTCATGTAGGCTAAGAAAACAAAGTTTTAGAGAAAAGAAGTTTGATCCAAGAATTATATTCCCAGCAATTTTCAATTCTTATATAGGCAAAAGACAGAGATTTAAGGACATGCCAGAAAGCTAAAATTACATCCCTTTAATTTAAGTAATTGAGAGAGTTGAACACAAGAGAAATTATATCAGAACAAACATTTGTGTAAAACAGAGTAAGAAGTAGAGACAAATCCCATGAGACTGCTCTCATTGCTTTTGAGGAGCTCCTACTCCCACCCCTTCTTGCTTTGCTTCTTGTTGGTGGGCTAGTTGATTTGTATTTTTCTTTTAGTATAAACATGACTGTTTTCTGTCTTTTGTTTGCTTGTGAAGACTTTATGTCAACTTTCTTGGAACATCCCTGATGGTTGCTGGAATAGCAGGTTCCTTCTGTGGTGGTCCATAATGCTTCCAGCATATTGGTAGACTGCTGGAATGATGTGGTAGGTAAGAGGTGTCATTCTGTTCAGTACTCTGAGATATTTCCTTTTTGGAGTATCCATCTGTATATTTCTATTTCTTAATTCTGATTATTTCTCAATCTCCAGTGCTCTTGTTTCCCTTTGGGTTTCAGAGAACATATATCCACTTTAAATCAAACAGTTTAATGCAGCATTATATAGGCTTCATCTTAGGCACTATGGTGGGTAGATAGCTTACTTAATTAAAAGGAAAATCTTATACAATATAAGAGTCTGTTCTGTTTGAATATTTCCACAGAATGAAGTAAAACTCAACAGTTTAGACAATGGCCTGAAACTGGGTAAGAACCAGGCACTCCCAGATAAGCAGGAATATAAAATACAGGGTGGCCATAATCCACAGGGCACCACATAATTTGGGGACTGCTCAGCTTCTCTGGATTGAAGTTCTGTTAGTGTTGAAGGATATTAAGAACCTGATGTTCTCTGAAATTTAAGACAAATTTTAATGCACTTACTGTACTATAGTAATTTTGACTTTGCCATCAGTGACTGCTTTGGGGTGAAGCTGAAGGCCATGGACTATCTCAAAGCTATAGCAGTGCCCTAGGGGCCACTTGTAAAGCTAATTGAATACCTCACACTTTTCTCACATGAAATTTTTCTACATAAATTATGTTTGCAAGAACAACTCCCATGTGATCCCTTGCACTCCAAGACCTCATTGTGTAATGCTGCTGGTCCCTAGGTAGTGCCCACCAAGTCATTTCCTCTTCTATTCTCTAATCTTTCCCCATTCCATCATCATGGACCTCCAGCTGACTGTGTGTGAGGCCTAGGTCAGTGGCACACACATGGCCATGTGGCAGTTTGATATGATAGGGGATGGACCTACACCTCTTCTTCTCAGGGGTTGTCTAGGTCTAGGAGTTCAGCTTCTGGAGTCCATACAGTTTTGGCAGCTACATTAGCTTTACTGGCTATTTTTAAAATGATATGAAATGAATGTTGTTATGTGAGGAAAAGATTACTGAAATGAAAAGTGATTAGGATGAATTCTAACACAAAAAAACTCCAAGATATGTGAATTCAACCTCAAATGCTATAATGGGAAGGATAGTGGATTGGCATTCATGCTAACAAGTTGTGCTTTGGAAACGTTTGGTGGAGTATATGAAAAGAGAAAATTATTTCCTGGTGGACATGCTGTATTGTTAAGTCACCAGCCAAGCCTTCAGCTGTGTGTATTTATAATGTGGGTGTTGAGCAATTAGCTCAGGAATGTTGGGCAGTAATTGTTGAGACAAACTTGGCCAAAAGGAAAGGTATTAATCATTTACAGAAAAAAAGTTTTATTTTTCCATCTGGGTCAATGGAGTTAAAATTTTTAAGGGAAGAAAGATATCAGCTACCAGAATATTAAAAGGAGGATGGAATAACAAATATGATATGCGGAAGAATGGAGAAGACCAAAAAGGTTTCCTTACTAAGGGAAAACAAAGTTGCATATAAATAAAATGTTGGTCAGCTGGGGGAAGAGAAGAATTAGCAATGAATAACAAATTATGCAAAATGAATCTAAAAAAAGAATTATAACTCACCAATAGAATATGAAAAGCTTCTCAGTCTCACATATGATTAGGAAGATGCAAATAAAGCCACAATAAAATGTTAGTTTAAAACTACCAGATTAGCAGAAATTATTTTTACATTTTATTATATTTAGTGTTAATAAAGTTATGGAGAAACAAATATATCAATACACAGTTGATGGAACATTAAGATAATCCAATTTTTGGAGAAAAATTTGACAATATCTATTAAAATTAAATTTTATATCCTTTGATAATTTCACCTTCAGAAATTTAACCTTAATACAAAAATGAACTTGTATGAATTTAAATTTGCATTGTCTGTAAGTACAAAAAATTGAAACAATTTAAATGTCTATTAGAAAAGTTGATATTCTAATGATGTCAAAGTAAAAGATGGAAATTGAGATAGGATGTTATTCATCTAGTAATTGATGGAAAGACTAATAGAACAAAATGGAGAGTCCAGAAAACCTATGTTTATGTAAAAATATAATTTGTTTAGAAAAATTTCATGTAAGTGAGAAAAGTGTGAGGTATTCAATTAGTCATAGAAAGACCATTGGGTGTCAACTTGCAATAAAATAGGTAAAATTACTACGTTTCATTGATTCTAATACCACTTCTTTTCATATTTTAACATTTCTGAAATGTTTATCTCTTACAGTTAGTGGAGACTCGTAGTTTAATTGGAAGCATTTTCTTTCCTTTCTTAGAAGTATATGAATTAAAATAATACTCTTAGAGTCCTATATTTAAGAACATATGGTAGATCCCTACTTAACACAATGGAGGAAAATTAATTACACACACACACACACACACACACACACAGCTACATGCATAACAGATGTAAGCAAAGGTGAAAACAAAAATAATTTTAATTTATAACTGAGAAGTTTGTCTTAGGCCACAATTCTATATCTTATCTTTCAAACCTGATCATAGAAATTACAAAGGCTTTACCTGGCCATGCTAATAGAAAGAAAGCTGCCCTGCACAGTTCAAGCTTATGTATAATTAGTGCATTGCTGTCTCTGGAGGGAGTTGCATTGGAGGACTCAGCCTCCCAGCACCTCCCCCAACCCAGTGACCATGCTTATAGGTATTCCTGCATTCCAAGCTTAAGTGCCTCCATTCAGAGGCCTTCTTATTGGAAGATGAGGGAGGGTGTTTGTTCAGATCCTTTTCAGGTGCCTCCATTGAGACCTATTTTTTGGAAGGGGGATAAGTGTCCTTGAATGAGTGTCCTCCTAAGATACAAACCTGTACTGCACATTGCTGCACTGAATACTGCAAGCAGTTATAACACAACGCTACGTTTGTGTGTGTCTAAACACAGAAAAGGGGTAGTAAAAATACAATATTATAATCTTATGAGACCACTGTAGTGTACATGGGCTGTCATTGATAGGACTGTCATTCTGTAGCACACAACTGGATATCTCAAATACAGTCAATAATTTAATTTTCTCATTTTTCTCAGAATCCCTGCTTTAATATTTCCATAAGCAATTGCTTTGTCTAATCAAGAATTAGTTCAGCAGGGTATACAATGTGAGCAGGTTGGGGTGGTTCATCTGAATGTGCTAAGAGAATCCATCCAGCATTCTATTCAGGGATACTCTAGTAGCTGTGAAATTAAAAATGTTTACTCAGTTGTCGCTAGGAAGGTCGACCTCCTCCTAGACCTCTGAGTCATGAGCTCTCTTGTGGGCCACAGCAAGTAGTGGCATTGGATACTGCCATCTGCTGGCATTGTCTGCCCCATTTTCTCTGGCATGGAAGCTTCAGACATGTTTGGGAGCCCTGTGATCTTCAAGGACTAAACAGGGTTCACTCAAAATGCAAGTTGGGCTGCCCCTGAGCAGAATAGGGAGAGAAAGGTACTGTCAGATTGTGCTTGGCCAGCTATTTCTCAAGGATGTTAGAAAAAATACTTTCAATATAATTTTTGGAAGATAACATCATTCACTTCCATAAAACAAGATGAACAAGACTAATTTCTAATTTGACAATTTGCTGTCCACAGAATTTTTCATTATTTGAATTATTTTATTTATTTAAAAAAATCTCATCTCAAGGACTAGAACTGGAATGGCACATAAAGAGGTAGCCTGGAGTGTCTTTTACAAGAGTAAATGTTTTTTCAGTACAGATTTAATTAATTACATTAGTCTAATAAGTTCAATTTCCTATCTACTGACTTTGATGTTCAGAATTATACTGAAGTTATCTGTACAAAGACTGGTGATTAGTATAAGAAATTGACTTTATAATGGTTCAAATCTTTTGAAATGCTAAATTGTGAGTTTCCCTAGAGGTATAGGTTAACTACATAATTGGTATTCTGAAATGCCAATTGCTTTTCCACAAAAAATTATCAAAATGAACATACACGTGATCTCTGTCTATCCCATCTGTAACTGCTTTCTCTTTGACTTATTCAGGTTCCTAATGGAGAAGAAAATGCAGCCATGAACATTGGCTTCTTTCTGGCTTGGTCTAAGGGCATAATTTGATCACATTGGACTCTCCACAGTTTATGAGTTCCAAGTCAGTGCTCAACATCCCTTGCCTCTCAATGTTCAGTTGAACTGAATGAAATGAAAAACAACTTCTCATAAAAAAGATGGGCAGTGACTGAGAACTCTCTCAGATATTTTGACAAGAATTCATTCCTTAAATAGAGAACTACAGTATTCAAATTTTTTATTCAGTATCATTGAGTAACGCAAATGGTTGAAAAATATTCACAGAGAAGATAGTAAAAGTAATTACCTTATTACAGAGAAAACATATACTATGTATTAGTAAAACTATCTTTAAACTATTTGGAGAAAATATATAATATGAACTTTTTTAAAAAGAAGGAAACACTTTTATTCATCCCCCACACTCAGAGAGACATACAGAAAATCATATTCAATTCTTTCCTTGGGAGGATCACTTCTGATTCCTATGTGTTCTCCTATTATTGCCTCATTCCCATAAAAATACAGATATTCTCTTTTATTTGGTGATTTTGGAGAAAATCACATTTTTCTAGCATAGCCTCAAATCATGGCTCTGCTTTTTCTCTGATGTTCAGATTACTGATATATATGGTTTGGCTGTATCCACACCCAAATCTCATCATGAATTATAACTCCCACAATTCCCATGTGTCATGGGAGGAACCCCATGGGGGACAATTGAATTATGGGAGCAGGTCTTTCCTGTGGTGTTCTCGTGATAGTGTATGAGTCTCACAGGATCTGAGGGTTTTAGAAGTGGGGGTTTCCCTTCACAAGCTCTTTTCGCCTGCCACCATCCATGTAAGATGTAACTTGCTTCTCATTGCTTTCTGCCATGATTGTGAGGCTTTCCCAACTACGTGGAACTGTAAATCCATTAAATCTTTTTCTTTTGTAAATTTTCCAGTCTCAGGTGTACCTTTATCAGCAACATGAAAACAGACTAATACAGAAAATTGGTACCAGGAGTGGGGTGCTCTGAAAATGTGGAAGCGACTTTGGAACTGGGTAACAGGCAGAAGTTAGAACAGTTTGGAGGGCTCAGAAGGAGACACAAAAATGTAGGAAAGCTTGGAACTTCTTAAAGACTTATTGGATGGTTTTGACCAAAATGCTGATAATAATGTGAACCATAAAATCTAGGCTGAGGTGGTCTAGATGGAGATGAGAAACTTGCTGGGAACTGGAGTGAAGGTGACTCTTGTTATACTTTAGCAGGGAGACTGGTAGTATTTTGCCCCTGCTCTAGAGATTTGTGGAACTTTGAACTTGAGAGAGATGATTTAGGGTATCTGGTGGAAGAAATTTCTAAGTAGCAAAGCATTCAAGAGATGACTTGGGTGCTGTTAAAGGCACTCAGTTTTAAAAGGGAAACAGAGCATAAAAGTTCATATAATTTGCAGCCTGACAAAGTGATAGAAAAGAAAATCCCATTTTCTGAGGATAAATTCAAGCATGCTGCAGAAATTTGCATAAGTAATGAGGAGACAAATGTAATTTGCCAAGATAATGTGGAAAACATCTCCAGGGCACATCTGAGGTCTTTAGGGCAGCTCCTCCCTTTATAGCCCCAGAGGTCTATGAAGAAAAGATGGTTTTGTGGCCAAGGCCCAGGGCCCCACTGCTGTGTGTAGCCTAGGGACTTGGTGCCCTGCATTCCAGCTGCTCTATCCATGGCTAAAAGGGACCAAGGACCAAGGGACAGCTTGGACTGTTGCTTCAGAGGGTGCAAACCCCAAGCCTTGGAAGCTTCTATGTGGTGCTGAGCCTGTGGATGCATGAAAATCAAGAATGAGGTTTGGGGACCTCCATCTAGATTTCAGAAGATGTATGGAAATACCTGGATGTCTAGGCAGAAGTTTGCTGCAGGGGCAGGTCCCTCAGGGAGAACCTCTCCTAGGGTAGTGTGAAAGATAAATGTAGGGTTGGAGCCCCCACACAGAGCCTGTACTGGGGCACCATCTAGTGGAGCTGTGAGAAGAGGGCCACCATCCTGCAGACCCCAGAATGGTAGATCCACTGACAGCTTGCACCATAAACCTGGAAAACCCACAGACATTCAACACCAGTCTGTGAAAGCAGCCAGAATGGGTGATATACCCTGCAAAGCCACAAGGGCAGAGCTGCCCAAGACCATGGGAACCCACCTGTTGTATCAGCATGACCTGAATGTGAGATGTGGAGTCAAAGGAAGTCATTTTGGAGCTTTAAGATTTGACTGCCCCACTGGATTTTGGACTTACATAGAGCCTGCAACCCTTTTGTTATGATCAATTTCTCCATTTGGAATGGCTGTATTTGCCAATGCTTGTACCCCCATTGTATTTAGGAAGTAACTAACTTGATTTTGATTTTGTAGGCTCATAGGTGGAAGGGACTTGCCTTGCCTCAGATGAGACTTTGAACTGTGGACTTTTGAATTAATGCTGAAATAAGATTTTGGGAGACTGTTAGGAAGGCATGATTGGTTTTGAAATGTGAGAACACGAGATTTGGGAGAGGCCAGCAGTGGAATGTTATGGCTTGGCTGTGTCCCCCCCCCAAATCTCATCTTGAATTGTAAATCCCACAATTTCCACATGTCATGGGGAGGAACCCTGTGGGAGGTGATTGAATTATGGGGATGCAGCTTTCCTGTGCTGTTCTCATGATAGTCAATTAGTCTCACGAGATCTGATGGTTTTAAAAAAGGCAGTTTCCCTGCACAGCATTTTTTTGGGGCCTGCTGCCATCCATGGAAGACATGACTTGCTTCTCTTTGTCTTCCACCATGATGGTAAGGCCTTCCAAGCCATGTGGAGCTGTAAGCACCTTAAACCTCTTCCTTTTGTATATTTTTCAGTCTTGGGTATGTCTTTATCAGCAGCATGAAAATGAACTGATAAACTGATAAAACATATTCTCTCTCTGCTCATGTTTCTATGAGGTGTGCTCCAGCATGAAATAAGATGGAGGG
The DNA here is from genome assembly GCF_047675955.1 of Chlorocebus sabaeus. Classification (NCBI taxonomy): domain Eukaryota; kingdom Metazoa; phylum Chordata; class Mammalia; order Primates; family Cercopithecidae; genus Chlorocebus; species Chlorocebus sabaeus. The sequence continues at coordinate 65,640,937 of NC_132910.1, forward strand.
GCTGGATTAGAGGGGCAGTTGTGATGCACCTTTGTGCTCCATTGTTGTAGGCTGTGGTTCTTCCGCAGTAGGTGAAGCAATTCAATTCAGGAAGACAGAACTAGAAAGCCTGATATGCTGTCATCTTGGGGCCTTGGCATCCATAGTTTCCTCTGCCTGGAATGCTATTTCTCAAGATATAATTGCACCTTTCAGGTCTCTGCTCAAATGTCTCCCTCTTCGTGAGGGCTTTGCAAACTACCCTGCTCAAAATGACAGTCCCCTTCCTAGCACTCTTTACACCTTTTCTTGATATCCCACATAGTTTATTGTTTCTTCATTCTGTCTTTTCCCAACTAGAGTGTAAGCTCCATAAGAATTTAACTTCTCTATCCCCACTGCTCAGAATACTTGTTGGTATAATTCTACAAGCATTTTTCAAATAAATGAATAAAAGGCCCATGGTTTCTGGGTCAAGCTGTGTCTTCAAAATCAGTTTTACCAAGAAACCTATACTTTGGAAAATAAAGATAGTACTATATTTTAGTTCCTGTACAGCTCCTATTTATATTTCTTAAATTTGTTATCCCCATAGATGAAGAAGATTGTGATTGATGACTATCCTAGAACTGAGATAATAATATTTGAAAATCACAGAGTGTACCAGCCAGAGCTGTCAAGTTTTGTGGGGCGGAGATATGTGGGAGGAATGCATATTGGGATTTGGTGAATTCACTGTCATTCCTGGCTTGCGTAATTTATTTGTACATAAACATATGCAACCCCTTAACTCTTAAATAACCACTATATATAAAAAACTATTAATATATAACTGTGTTTGTATAGCTAGATGGATATAAAACCACTCATGCTATCGATAGTAGTATTTCAGTGAAGGAACTATGAGTTTCCATACACATCATATTTTTGAGGTGCTTATTTCAAATTTTAAACTGACCATACATGATTTAATCATTACACAGGGAATAATACACTGTGTTGAAGAATAATTCTAGGGCAAGGGAAACTAGACAGCTTCCTTTAGTAATAATATGTTCTACACCTTTCTGTCCTCAATTTGCTTGATAGCAACACAACCCTGTCTAAATGCTCATATACAATTTTAATAAAAACAGAGCACCTGCTGTGCTACACTTGAAACCAATCCCAATAGTTCTCATGTTCACACAGTGTATTTTCTTAGAATAATGTTTTTATCGTAACATTCATTTACTATTTTCAAGCATAGGATAGCCTTCTGTTAGCAGTCGTTTGGTTTCTAATTAAGGTGACTGGCAGGTTGCACACATGTTCCATTTACAAAAGGATTTGATTTAAATTAGTAAAGGTTTTCTTAGCTCAACATTATACAGCACAGATCCTTTTCCATTGATTCCTCAGAAAATAAATGTGTTAATTAATCCAGAAAACCTTTTTTGATCACCTACTGTGATTCAGGCACAGCTTAAATACCAGCAACATGATGTTGAGCTCAAATAGGTATGGTTCCTAGCTGATTTTACTGTTCTCAAGGGAGACTGCTTAATTCTCAGGTAACCTTCATTTCCACCAATGCCATATTTTGAATAGTCCTTTAGTCTCAAAACTCTTGTGAAATCTCTATAACATTTCATATTTCACACGTAGTTTTGTGTTCTGTAAATCTTGTTTCAGAGCAGGCATGGCAATTTCAGTTGGTTTCTAATGACTTTTCCAAAAAGGAATTTCTTTATAACATAAAGAATATACATGTTCCTTAAATATGGAAGGAAAAGTCACTTCCTATTCTGTTATTTTATATTGGAACCATGTGTCTGTACATTTAAAGCACAAGTACACATACTTACATTGTGTTCAAATAGCAGGCCTTGTATTAGCACTTACCCGTGTGTGATGTTATGCTTTTCCTGCTGTTTGAAATTTCCTCCTCCTCATTCCATGAAATTTCTCTAAATCTATCTATTGAATTCCTTCTTTTCTTGAGAAGAATCTTGCCTGTGCCCTCTATCTCAAACACATATGTCTCCTTCTGAGCACCCAAAGCACTTAATGGTTTATACCATATAATCATTTGGCATTTAGAGTAGGAATGATGGTCTATCACTGTGATTCAGAGTTGCTATCTATTAAGTATGCAGCTATGCATGCTATTTTAAAATGTTCAAGAGGAAAATGTATCTGGTACCTTTGAAAGTAGAAATAAACTTAAAAAAATCTATATAATTTGATAAAGAAGTTAAATGTATTTCATTTTTAAATCCTTGGAACATGATCAAATTGTTTTCCTGATTAGAAAAAGATAGTCATGAAGAAATTTGCCAAGCATAATCATAATTTTTCACTATTTCTTTTCATCCCTGACTAGATGAGAGAATGCTACAGATGGTCAGTTTTTCCCTTTTGCTGAAATGTAGTTAAAGAATTTGCAAGAGCAGAGCCTGATAAAAATGGGTAAGACAGTGCAGTGGAAAACTTAGGTTTCGGTGGAAGGCTTATGTGGCCCTAAATAGTCGAGGCTGCTCCAACAGAGGCTTTAGGCACCCAGTGGATGAGTTTCACGTATTCTCTAAATAGAGTTAGAATAACCTATTGAGAGTGGTGATAGTAGTTAAGATGTGTGCAATGATGTGTCACCCAACACAGCGTAATAAGGATCTAATCACATTTTTTATATTTAACTGCTGATAACTCTCAGGCCCACCGTGTCTCCTCTATTTTGCCTCAACTGTGGGCAAATTGATTAAAACGCCTGGGTGCTCACTTCTCTGGCGTTGATGATTTCACCATGTACACTGCTGCCCTTGAATGGGAACTTTACCACTGGCCCTACCTGTTGTTGGGAATCAAAATACATGCCATTTTTCTTTCCTAGCTCTCTCAAGTCATTCCAGACCTGCTTGGGAGGCCTGCCTTGCTTTCACTAGAAAAGCATCAGTTCTGTAAGTAAGAAACCTTTTCATACTCTCCTGGTGTGTGTGATGTCATCAGTCTTGACATGAACCGAATTTTGAGTAGAGATTCATCTACTTTTAAACAGAGTAGCCACAACTCCCAGTGTTTGAATTATAAAAATTTCCCATATATTGTGTTTATTTAAAGTGATTAACTTTAATCTTTCCTACATTTTTAATAATAACGTAGGTTGCTAGCGTGCATGGTTCTTCTCTAAATATATGAGGAAACTGAGATACATAGGTCATAAACTTACAGCATAAAACCATAAAAATGTCCACTTCGTGACTGATTCCTAAATTGCAATTTTAAGCCTTAGAAAGGAATAAACAGGCTTATTCAGATATGCTCTCCTTGGACACTCAAACCAAGATAGAATCTTTAAATACTGTACTTAGAACTCTGTAAATATTAGAATTGGAAGGGAGAACACCTGTCAAATTGTCTTGTTAGTGGCAGATCCAGAATGTCAGCTTGGGCTGTTAAAAGTTCACAGATAACCTAATCAACCTTGAATGCAGGGGACCCTTCAGATTAAATGATGTATAACCTAATGATAGTGGATACTTTTGTTACTACTTTGAGCTAATATTTACTTCTATGTTCCAAGCACCTTAATAAGCAGTTTAGATGCATTACCATGCCTAATTCTGCAAAGGCCCAGGGCTAGATTTTAGAGCTATCACTCATGAACAGATGAGGAAATGGACATTTGTATCAGACAGTCTGCAGTGCAGGGTCACACAGCTAGTATGTGTGAGAGCTTGCAGCCCAGGTGTGCTTGGCTCCAGAAGCTGTTCTCCACTAAACCCCTTGTGTGCCTATCCAAAACCCTTGTGTGTACTCTAATCTGGAAACAGCTAAAATTTATTAGATAATCACTTTTGCATGAGACATGCTTACAGAGAATCAAGGTGGCATTGTAGAAAGAGTATTGAATAGTGTTTTTACAAACATAATTGAATTTCCACTATTGTACATATCGGTTGGTTATCTGAGTAAAAACACACTTTTAGTGACTTTATTTATTTATGAAACTACAGGGTTGGATAAGGTTAAAGATTGAGAGAACACTGAAATTATATCCAAATCTTATTTTTGCGTGTATGGATGCATTTTCCTGCTAACAGTGTCCATAACATATCTATTTCTTAAAGGGTTTCATAAAAAATGATAAGAATTTCAACTGGATAGCTGTTAAGTTCTCTTGTAGCTTGAAAAATACCATGTTTCCATCCAACTCAAGAAAACAGAGAGACAACAAAAAGGATCAGGAAGTGGTGAAGAAAAGAGAGGGTTCTGAAGTCTTTATTTCAATTATATTTACCTAAATTAAAACCTGGTACCAAAATTCAATTTTTTTCTCCTGAAAGGATTATAATTCACAACACTACCATTAAGATCCCCTTGTTTGCATCTTGGTAAGATCAGATTTATTTTTCCCATTTACATAGAAAGATGTAGATTTGGACATTGAAAGAAAAATCTCTACAGATTTCTATTTATAATCTTCATCCCTCCTTTTATGCAAACCTGTTTTTCCTCAGTGATCCTTAGATAACCTTGTCATCACTTTTAATGATTATTTTCTAAGTGATTGACCTTGATATCTGTTCAGAAGACTGCTGATTTATATGCCTTTCTTGTAACTATATTTTTTATTAATTTCTTTTAAATTTAGTTTTAATTTAGATTTTATAAAATTCTCTGGTTTTTCTCCACCTTCCTGAACCTCTGTTTCTTCTAATTTCTAAATGTAGGTTTTCCTTTAGATACATTTTTAGTGCTTTTTTCATTCTCTCTAAATTACCTTCTTGACTGATCTTCTTAAGGGTTAATTCCACATGTTAAGACAATCACTTAGCTCTCACAGGTTTTCTAAAATTACAACATGTTATTATTTAAAGGTTATATGGTGGTTATTGAACAAAAAGGACTAAGACAGTGGTGCAACATGCCCAAGACACAACTAGTGAGAGAAAAATGGGACACATATCCTGGTGTTCTGATTCTAAATATAATCCTTGTCCCATTATGCCAGGAGCTAGGAGACAACACCTCAAAGAAGTAGAGATGGAGAAGGAAGCCAAACATAGCCACAGGTGAGACAGCTCAATACATTTTAATTGGAAAAAAAAAAAGATAGAAAAGAAGTTGCTCTAGATGACAATTTGTCTAAATGATTATTTGCCTTCTATAATGAATATTCCACATGTATTAGTCTGTTTTCATGCTGCTGATAAAGACGTATCTGAGACTGGGCAATTTACAAAAGAAAGAGGTTTAATGGAGTCACAGTTCCAAGTGGCTGGGGAGACCTCATGATCATGGTAGAAGGTGAAAGGCACATCTCACATGGTGGCAGACAAGAGATGAGAGCTTGTGCAGGGAAACCCCCATTTTTAAGACCATCAGATCTCGTAAGATTTATTCACTACCATAAGAAAAGCATGGGAAAGAACCACCCATGATTCAATTATCTCCCACTGGGTTCCTTCCATAACATGTGACAATTGTGGGAGTTATAATTCAAGATGAGATTTGGGTGGGGACACAGCCAAATCATGTCACCATGTGACCATTTAGTATGTTTGTTTTCCCTTTTATATTGGCATTTGCCATAGCCCAGTTTCTCCTGGTTTTTTGAAATACTCTGGTGGCCTCACAATAAATTTTCTTTCTTTTCTCTTTTTAAATCTTTAATCTGGTTTTACAATTTAAATATTTAATCTGGATGTGACATTTTAGAAGAGGTTAAGTTTAGAAGAAGCAAGTTTCCTTTGTTGCACATTGCTGAAAAAGAAATTTACCTCTTCTAAACTTTACCTGTTATAAAATTTCAGCCTTCAGCTCTTCTTATTCCTTTCCCTTTTTTTTTTCTTTGCATATACTTACCATTATCCAACATACTATATAATTTACTTACTTATTTTGCTTATCACCTGTTTCCCATTTAGACTGTAAGCTCCCCTAAGGGCAGACTTCCTGACTGCTTTGTTCTGTCTTTTATCCCCAACATAGGGAGAATTCCTGGATCCTGGAGTTTCTTATTATAGACATCACTGTGTTCCACACTAAAACCCTTTTTACCTCAGTGGAATCAAATAAAGAAAATATGCTTCTAGAACAGCATGGAAGAAACTAAATTTATTTATAAAAATACATAAATAAGATGTCATCTTTGGAAGAAAGAACACCTACATGCATATTAAAAAATAAAGTCAAATCCTGTCTTCCACATCAAAAATCACTCCTTTTACTGACAGTTTTTGTACTTGGAATCCTGATTAACAATTCCTTTCTTACCTACAGTTGTCATTTCAAAACACAGAACACCAGAGAATGTAAATGTCTGTTTTTGTTAAGAAACAAATGCTTATGTCAGTGCTGCCAAATTCTAGAAAAATATCAAGGAAACAATGTTTTCTTATACCTTTCTATGCCCCTTTTGGAAACAAAATACAAGTAACAAAGAGAGTGGGTTGTTTTTGGAATTCATTATCCAAGCATGAAGAATTTAGACATCAGGAAGCCCTCACAAATCCTCTCCATTCTGGCTCAGAACAGAGTTGAAGGACAAGGTCAGGTGGCAAGTCTTCTTTCTTTTTTTCTCATACATTTCCTGAAGGATCTTCAAAGAAAATCTAAAAAATGACTCTGTACATTACAATATAAAAAGTAAAATTTTCAGAAGATAAGACAGACCAGCATCAGGATTGACTTATTCACATAAATCTAAACCAGAATTTGTAGAGGTAGATTTTGATCTCAGAAAAGACAGTAAGAGTTTTGTGGCATTCATTTATTTTTAACCACATACTTCTTTTCCTTGCACAGTGTAGTGAAAAAGAACTGAAGCCAGTCAGACTGAGATTTCAATCTCAACTGCAAAGTTAAATAGCGATGTACCCTTTGGGCAATTAATTTTATATTTATATTTTTGATTCTTTTTTCCTATCCTGTAAAATTATGCTTAATATATCTCATAGGGCTGTTGTATTAAATGATATAATTTATATGAACTATATAATATAAAATAGGCAAATAGATCTTTAAAATTGCTAGTTTTCCTCCTACACAAACATATGTATTCTTTGTCTACATTTATATGTGTATATACATATAAGTATGTTAATAATTTATTCATTTAATTACTAACCTAAAGAAAAGAGTGTCAAGAAATTTAAATTTTGACTATGTTCCAGTCCCGTCCTATTTACTTAAAATAAGCATTTTGGTAATTTGCTTACAATAGTAATAACCAACTTCAACTTATTTTTTAAAAGGGTTTTTGTAGAGACTGTGATGAGGAAACTGTATCAGAGTTTCTACATTATATTCTGTGGCTGAGTGTCAAGATTGTACTACAAATTTCTATAACACTGGTACTTTTCCAAGACATTATTCTCTAGGCAAGCCAAATTTAATATGATTGAAAATAATATTCTTAAGATTACTGCTGTACTTATTAGAGTAAATTAGTTACCATTTTTCATTTTGAGTGGAAATGTTGTGCTTCATTTACTATAGTTTTTCATAGCAAAAAAAATTAAGTGCCTGAAAAGCTGTTCTTGCTGTCTGCTCCCTTAATTCTCTGCAACTAGGAAAATGTATTTACAATAAGCCTCAATCATCTGAACATAAGTCTTACATATCCCATTATAGGATTTCTGATTAAAACAGATAACAGAGACTAAATTGTACACAGATGCTTCTTGCTCACTCTCTCACTCAGGCTGGAGTGCAATGGCAGCTATCTAGGCTCACTGCAACGTCTACCTCTCTGGTTCAAGCAACTCTCCTGCCTCAGCTTCCTAAGTAACCGGGATTACAGGTGTGCACCAACATGCCCAGCTAATTTTTGTATTTTTAGTAGAGACAGGGTTTCACCATGTTTGCTAGGCTGGTCTTGAAAACCCAACCTGAAGTGATCCACCCACCTCGGCTTCCCAAAGTGTTGGGATTACAGGCATGAGCCACCATGCTGATTTTGTAAGAATTACATATTATTCTTACATAATCAGTTAAATAAATATGTGGCAAATATAAAAATAGAATATATCTTCTACATATCTAGTCATTTATGTAAATCTTTGGTCATGTTACATGACTCCAAATTGGCTTACAAATATATAGCATCCTGACTGGAAAGACTGAGCAACTACCATGGCAAAGAATGTTTTCCTCCCTTTATTGAAGCTTTAAGGTATTTCCTTAAACTTCCTTGAAATAATCAAGTTTTTATTGTTAATTAGTATCTGTCAAACTGTCATGCAGTTACCAAAATAGGAATCAAAAGATGATTGAGGCAAAGAGAGAACAAAATCTTTAAGTATTTATCAGTTAGAAAATAAATATTCAGACAGCATGTTTCAGACAGTATTTTATAGATTTTTTCACGTAGAAAAGGTCTTCGAGATCTTCTAGTTCAACACCACCCTGTCCTTCACCACCATCCTGCACTTTCCCTTCTATAAAAATGTTTGGGTGGACTGTAGTGGGCACAGTTGCATGGAGTCCCATAGAAATGCCCCTAGGATCCTGTATTCCAGCTCTGTGCACCCATCCCCCATCTTCTGGGTGATTTCCTGTTGACTGTGCATACCAGTGATCAGAGGATTGCCCTTGACCAACAGAGCCCCTCACCTGTAGGTAGTGGTGGCTGGAAGCACTGGAAATTCTTAGGTCATTTCCCCTGCCTCCCCACCCCCACCCTCACATAGTCAATAACTGGTGCAGGAGTACAAAAGCTCCACTTTTTTGCCTTCATGTTTGTGACCAACTTTGAGGTGTCATTCACTCTCTACAGCTTCTAGCACTATCAGGCTGCTGGGGAATTTGATTGCTCCTGAAAGTATGTAATATGTTTTTCACTGGAATCCTTGCCTTAGTTTCAGCTTCCAGAAGAACTCACCCTGTGTCACTGCCTATAGCATTTTATAAAGAAAAATATTTGACCTAAGGAGGTTAAGTAACTCATGAAATTTGCAAAGTGACAGAGAGCAGAGGTTGGATGACATATATTCCAGCATTTAATGGACAGCAATATTCTTGGAGCAATGATTCTAACCTTGGTTTCCCATTAAAATCATATGGGGAGCTAAAAAAAAATTTAAGTGCTGATGGAAAAGTCACATTGTATACATAATAAATAAGAACCTCTGGGGGTGGAGGCATGGCAGTGGTATTTTTAAAGTGTCCCAGGTGAGTCTAGTGTGCAGCTAGGGTTGAGAACCACTGCTATAGAGTTAATTGCTTGGTTATGTTTTTAACATAAGTGTTGAAATAGAAGTAAGATTGGGTGAAAAAAATAGCAAACAAAGTTTGAATTTGTCAGTGCTAGGATATTCTCTGTTTACTTTCTGACGTGATAGGAAAAAGGGAACAGATAAGGGTTTTAAACAAAGTTTGTAATTTCAAATGGTTACAGAGGCTGGGTATGAATACATGTCAAAAGCAGATAGCTCCTTTTATAAAACCTTCTTTTACTGCTTAATATTAAACATGAAGAAACAATTTATGCTTCCACCATATGCTCTTCTCTTTCTTCACCCACCTCCCTTTATTTTGAAGTATAAGGTCCTCCAAACTGATCTTTCATTTTTCTATTTTTGACAGAATATGGATACCAGAAATGTTTCCTTTTGAAAAAATTGTTATCTATGAAAACATGACAGTTATGCTCAGGACTGGCCACTGACCCTTGTATTCAGTGCAGCAGAAGCAATAGGAAGACTGAAACGCCCTAAAAGCATGAAGAAAACTGCAACATAGCTCCGGTTTATCATTGCCCCTTGGGAACGCAGTCCTAGTGTTACCGGAAATTTGATTTTTTGAGAGTTCAGAGATCAAGATTTTATGGGAACTTGTATTCATTTAAATGTTAAACAAATAATTTAAAATATTTAAGAAATTATGATGACTAACATTGTATAGGACAACTGAAACAGATTAGTAGAATGGATTTTTGCTACAGGTCAGTAGTTTTTGACTTTTGGTTTATAATATTAGTGTAAATCTATACTTTTTTTAAAATACTAATTTAATTCTAAACTTTATTTCACATTGCTTGATCACCTAACTTTCAATGGTCTAAAAGTTGTGCTAGCTTTATGTGATTCCTTCTTGTTCTCTTTCACCTTCACCCTGTGCATATTTTTTTAATTTTTAATTTTTGTGGATGCACAGTAGATATATATATATTTATGGGATACAGGAGACACTTTGAGGCAGGCATGCAATGCATAATAATCACATTATGGACAACGGGTTATCCATCCCCTCAAGCATTTATTCTTTATGTCACAATCTACTTACAATATTTTAGTTATTTTAACATGTACAGTTAAGTTATTCACTATAGTCACCCTGTTGTGCTATTAAATAGTAGGTCTTATTTATTCTCTCATTTTTTTTTTTTAACCATCCTTTTTTCCCCTCTAAACCCAATTACACTTTCCAGCCTCTGGTAACCATCCTTCTACTCTCTACAAGCATGAGGTCAATTGTTTTGATTCTTAGATCTCACAAATAAGTGAGACCATGCAAAGTTTGTCTTCCAGTGCTTGGCTTATTTTATTTAATATTTATTTAATATCTTCCAGTTCCATCCATGTTGTTACAATTGACAAGTTCTCATTTCTTTCTATTGCTAAACAGTGCTCCATTGTGTATACCACATTTTCTTTGTACGTTCAACTGTTGATGAACATGTAGGTTGTTTCCAAAATCTTGGCTATTGTGAACAGTGCTGCAACAAACGTGGGAGTGCAGATATCACTTTGATACACTGATTTCCATTCTTCTGAGTATATACTCAGGAGTGAGATTGCTAAATTCTACGGTAACTCTATTTTGGATTTTTTTTGAGGAAGTTTCAAAGAGTTCTCCATAATGGTCGTGCTAATTTACACTCCAACCAGCAGTATGAGTGTTCCCTTTTCTCCACATCCTCAACAGTATTTGTTTTGCCTGTCTTTTTAATATAAGCAATTTTAACTGGGTTGAGATGATTTGCATTTCTCTTATGATCAGTGACGTTGAGCAACTTTTCATATGCCTGTTTGTCATTTGTATGTCTTCCTTTGTGAAATGTCTACTCAATTTTTTTGCCCATTTTTAATCAGCTTATTAGATTTTTTTTCCTATAGAAAAAAATGTGCTCCGTATATATTCTCGTTATCAATCCCTCACCAGATGGGTAGTTTGCAAATATTTTCTCCCATTCTGTGAGTTGTCTCTTTACTTTGTTGATTATTTCCTTTGCTGTGCAGAAGCTTTTAAACTTGATATGATCCCATTTGTCCATTTTTGCTTTGGTTGGTTGTTCTTATGGAGTATTACTCAAGAAATTTTTGCCGAGACCAATTATCTTCTCCAATATTTCCTTGTAGTAGTTTCATAGTTTGAAGACTTAGAAAGAGTCTTTAGTCCATTTTGGTTTGATTTTTGTATAAGGTGAGAGATAGAAGTCTAGTTTCATTGTTCTGAATATGGATATCTAGTTTTCCCCACATCATTTATTGAAGAGACTGTATTTTCCTCAGTGTATGTTCTTGGCAACTTTGTTGAAAATGAGTTCATTTTAGGTTTATGGATTTGTTTCTGAGTTCTCTATTCTGCTTCATTGATCTGTGTGTCTGTTTTTATGCCAGTATCGTGATGTTTTGATTATTAGAGCTCTGCAGTATAATTTGAAGTCAGGTAATGTGATTCTTCTAATTTTGTTCTTTTTGTTTGGAATAGCTTTAGCTATTCTGGTCTTTTGTGGTTCCATATAAATTTTAGAATTGCTTTTTCTATTTCTGTAAAAAATGTCATTGGTATTTTGATAGGGATTGCATTGAATCTGTAGATTGCTTTGAGTAGTATGAACATTTTAACAATTTTGATTCTTCCAGACATGAGTTTTAAAAAATTTTTTTGGTATTCTCTCCAATTTCTTTCATTAGTCTTTTGTATTTTTAATTGTAGAGATCTTTCACTTCTTTCATTAATTCCTAGGTATTTTATTTGTGGCTATTGTAAATAGGATTAATTTTTAAATTTCTTTTTCAGCTTGTTCACTGTTAGCAAATAGAAATGCTACTGACTTTTGTGTGTCGATTTTGTATCCTGCAACTTTACTGAATTTGTTTATCAGGTAATCATTTTTTGTGTGTGGAGGTTTTTCCAAATATAAGATTATATCATCTGTAAAAAAGGATAATTTGACTTCTTCCTTTCCAATTTGGAAGCCCTTTATGTCTTTCTCTTGTCTGATTGCTCTAGCTAAGACTTGCAATACTATGTTGAATGACAGTGGTAACAGTGGGCAGCCTTGTTGTGTTCCAGATTTTAGAGAAAAGCCTTACATTGTTTTCAGCATTCAGTATGATGCTCACTATAGATGTGTCATATATGGCTTTTATTATGATATGGTATGTTCCTTCTATACCCAGTCTTTTCAGGGTTTTTATCAAAAAAGGAATGTTGAATTTTATCAAATGTGTTTCAGCATAAATTGAAATGATCATGTGGTTTTTGTTCATTATTCTGTTGATATGATGCATTACATTGATTAATTTGTGTATGTTTAACCATCCTTGTATCCCAGGGATAAATTCCACTTGACTATGACAAATCTTCTTTTTAATATATTGTTGAACTTTGTTTGTTTGTATTTTTTTGAGGAGTTTTGCATCAGTATTCATCAGATATATTGGCTAGCAGTTTTCTTTTTTTGATGCATCTGTGTCTGCTTTTGTTATCAGGGTAATACTGGCCTCATAGCATGAATTTGGAAGTATTCCCTCCTCCTTTATTTTTCAGAATAGTTTGAGTAGGATTGGTGTCAGTTCCTCTTGAAACGTTTGGTAGAATTTACCAGTGAAGCCCTTGGGTCCCAGGTTTTTCTTTACTGGGAGATTTTTTATTATGGCTTCAATCTTATTACCTGTTATTAGTCTGTTCAGGTTTTGAATTTTCTCATGATTCAATCTTGGTAGGTTGTATGAGTCTAGAAATTTATCCATTTCTTCTAGATTTTCTAATTTATTTAAATATTTCTTTTCTTAGTTTGGCCAAAAGTTTGTCAACTTTGTTTAATTTTAGAAAAAAAAAAGTTTTGTGCCATTAATCTTTTATATTGTTTTCTTCATTTCAATTTTATCTCTTTCTGCTATAATTTTTCTTATTTCTTTTGTTCTATCAATTTTCGGTTTGGTTTGCTCTAACCCTTCTAGTTCTTTGAGATGCACTATTAGTTTTTTTATTTAAAGTTTTCATTTTTTTTTTTTGTAGGCATTTACAGCTATGAACTTGTCTCTTAGCACTACTTTTGCTCTGTCTCCTAGATTTTGACATGTTTTGTTTTCATTGTTTCAAGAAACTTTTTAATTTTTTTCTTAATTTCTTCATTGACACACTGGTCCTTCAGGGGCACATTGATTAATTTCCATGTACTTGTATAGTCCTTAAATTCCTCCTGTTATCGATTTCTAATTTCATTCCAATATAGTCAGATAAAATGCTTAATATTATTTCCATTTCTTTCATGTTTTCATATGTGTTTTGTGACCTAACATATGGTCCATCCGTGAGAATGATCCATGTGCTGAAGAAAAACATGTGTTTCCTGCAGCTATTAGAAGAAATGTCTATTAAATCCATTTGATCTTTACTGCTGATTAAGTCTGATGTTTCTTTGTAGATTCTCTCTGAAGTATCTGTCCAATGCTGAAATGTGATGCTGAACTCTCCAGCTATTATTGTATTGGGACATATCTCTCTCTTTAGTTCTAATATTTGTTTTATGTATACGGGTGCTCCAGTGTTGGGTGCATATATATTTACAATTGTGATATCCTCTTGCTAAGTGAATTTCTGTTTCATTATATAGTGACCTGCTTTGTCTCTTCTTATAATTTCTGTCTTGAAATCTATTTTATCTGTTGTAACTATAGCTACGTCTGCTATTTTTTGGCTTCCATTGGCATGAAATATCTTTTTCCATCCCTTTATTTTCAGTCTATTTGTGTCTTCAAAGGTGTTCTTTTGGCAACAGATGAATGGGTCTTGATTTTTTATCCATTTAGCTACTCTGTATCTTTTGATTCGTTTAATCTATTTACATTCAATATTATTATTGATAAGTAGGGATGGACTCCTCCTGCATTTCTTTGCTTGTTTTCTGGTTGTTTTGTGGTCTTCTTTTCTTTTTGTCTTTCCTTCCTGTGTTCCTTTTAGTGAAGGTAATTTTCTCTGGTGATATGATTTAGTTTCTTGCTTTTTATTTTTTGTTTATTTGTTGCATGTTTTTTCGTTTGAGGTGACTATGAGGCTTGCAAATACTATCTTACAACTCATTATTTTAAGCTGATAACAACTTAACACTGTTGCATAAACAAATAAGTGAAAATAAAATCATTAAAACTTCTATATCTTATCTTGGCATCCCTGTTTTTTAATTTATTGTTTCACTTTATATCTTATTTACTTTCTAAGTCTTAAAAAATTTTGTAGCTATTATTTTTGATTGGTTCATCCTTTAGTCTTTCTATTTAGGATAAGAGTAGTTTACATATCACAGTTATGGTGTTATAATATTCTGTGTTTTTCTCTGTATTTACTGTTACCAGTGAGTTTTGTACCTATTGGTGATTACTTTTTGCTCACTAATGTCCTTTTCTTTCTGATCGAAGTATGAAGCGTTTCTTGCAGGACCAGTGTGGTGTTGATGAAATCCCTCAGCTTTTGTTTGTCTGGGAAAGTCTTCATTTTCCCTTCATGGTTGAAGAATATTTTTGCTGAATATTTTTTCTTCAGCACTTTGAATGTGTCATGCCACTCTCTCCTGGCCCATAATGTTTCCACTGAAAAGTCTGCTGTCAGATGTATTGAAGCTCCTTGTATTTATTTCTTTTCTCTTGCTGTTTTTAGGATCATTTCTTTATCTTTGATCCTTATTAGTATGACTATTAAATACAGTCTTCTTTGGGTTAAATCTGCTTGGTGTGTGTTCTCTAACTTTCTTGTACTTGGCTATCGATATCTTTCTCTAGGTTTGGGACATTCTCTGTTATTATCCCTTTGAATAAACCTTCTACTCCTCTCTACCTCTTTTTTAAGTCTAATAATTTTTAGACTTACCCATTCGGGCTATTTTCTAGATCCTGTAGGCATGCTTCATTGTTTTTTATTCTTCTTTCTTTTGTCTCCTCTGAGTGTGTATTTTCAAACACCCTGTCTTTAGGCTCACTAATGCTTTCTTCTGGTGGATCCATTCCATTATTTAGGACTCCAGTGCATTCTTCAGTGTACCAGTTGCATTTTTCAGCTCCAGAATTTCTTCTTAATTCTTTTCAATTATTTCAATATCTTTGTTAAATGTATCTGATAGAATTCTGAATCTCTTCTCTGTGTTATATTGAATTTCGTTGGGTTTCCTCAAAAGCTATTTTCGATTCTTTCTGAAAAGTCACATATCTCTGCTTTTTGAGGACTTGCTCCTGGTGCCTTACTTAGTTCATTTGATGAGGTCGTATTTCCCTGGATTGCCTTGATACTTGCAGATTTGTGTCTGTGTCTGGGCATTTCTTAACATTCTGGGGTTCTTTGTGCCTGTCCTTCTTGGAAGGCTTTACAGATATTTGAAAGCTCTTGGTGTTGTGATCCAAGATATATCTACTTTAGAGGGCACCTCAAGCCCATTAATGCTGTGCTTTTTGCAGACTCATAGAGGTACAACGTTGATGGTCTTGGACAAGATCCAGGAGAATTCTCTGGATTACCAGGCAGAGACTCTTGTTCTCTTCTTTTACTTTCTCCCAAACAAATGGAGTCTCTTTGTTCTGAGCCACCTGAAGCTGGGATTGAAGTGAAACAAGCACCTTTGTGGCCACCACTACTATGACTGTGTTGAGTCAGACCTAAAGCCAGCACAGCTCTAGGTCTCACCCAAGGCCTGCTGTAATCCTTGATTCCTGCCTATGTTTGCTTTAGGCCCTGGGCCTCTATAATCAGAAGGTGGCAATACCAGCCAAGCCTGTGTCCTTCACCTCAGAGCAACAAACTCCCCTACGTCCCAGACCAGTCCAGAGGTACTGTCCAGGAGCCAGGGACTAGAGTAAACTAGAAGTCTACCTGTGGTCTACTGTACTGTGGATGAACTGGCACTTAAACCACAAGATGCAGTCCTTCCCACTCTCCCCACTGCTTTCCAAAGGCAGAGGAGCCTCACCCCATGGCCACCACCACCACCTTAGTCCCACAGGGAGGACTGCCAGACTACTTCTGGTGTTCCTTCAAGTCCCCAGGCTCTTCAGTTAGCTTTTGGTGAATGCTTCCTGGCTTGGGACTCACCCTTAAGGGCAGTGGTCTTTCCTTGGGCCCAGATCAAGTCTAGAAATGACATCCAAGAGTCAAGTCCTAGAATCAAGGATCCAAAGGGCCCATTTGGTGCTCTACTGCCCTGTGGCTGAGCTGGTAACTAACATGCAAAACAAAGCCCACTTTACTTTTCCCTCTGCTTTTCTGAAGCAGGAGTCTTTCCCACAGCCACCACAGCTGGGAATGTGCTGAGTCTCACCAGAAGCCAGCAAGTCTTGAGTCTCACCGAAGGCCCTTGATGTAGTACCTGGGCATTGCTATATTCAGGCCCCAAGGGCTCTTCAGTTAGGAGGTAATAAATGCTGCCAGAATCGAGTCCTTTCCCCCGAGGCAGTATGTTCCCTTCTGGCTCAGGGTATGTGTAGAAATGCCATCTAGAAGCTAGAGCCTGGAAAAGGGTCCTCACAACTCTGACTGATGCCTTATCGTGATGTGGCTGAGGTAGTATCCAAAATGCAAGACAATGTCCTTCCTATTTTTTCCTCTCTTCTCCTTCAGCATAAGGAAGGAGTCTCTTTTGGGGCTGCAAGCTGTGCTGCCTGGGGTAGGGGAAGATTGATGCCAGCACTCCCTTAGCTATCCCGGTTGGTGTCTTAGTAAGTCATGTGCCACCTGAGTCCACTGTCTCTGGACCCAGTTTAGCACTGGGACTCTCCTAGGTGTTGCAGTGTTTGTGACCTAGACTGCCTTTCAAGTTTATTTAGCACCCCAGAACACTATAACACACAGCAGCAAGGCTTGTGGAAGTCAACTTTTTACTGCTGGGATTGGCAATACCTCTCTGGTGAAACCTGGTTTAAATGCTCCCTCTGTGGGTGAGCATCAGCTGAATTTGGTCCAGTTTTCCTTTCTGCTACAACAGGACAGCCAATGAGTTTAATGCCTCAAAGTTGCTGCACCATCTGCCCCTGTTTGCACATAGAAATGCCCTCCTTACGGTGCTGCCATTGCCAGGGCATAGAGGAAGGGTGGTGTTGGGAATTCAAGACTGTTTTTTTCTATCTGTTCAGTGCCTTTTTCGGTAATACAAAGTTATAACCAGGTACTGTGAGTGCTCACCTGTTTTTCGGTTCTTACAAAGGTGCTTTTGTGTGTAGACAGTTGTTAAATTGGTGTCCTTGCAGAGGGGATTACTGGCAGAGCCTTCTATTTCTCCATCTCACTCCAACTCCTCTATCACCCTGTACACTTTTTATGTACACTTATGTATACTTCATATAATATATAGATGGAAGTAAACATGCACATATATTAGTTTTCATAAATTCAAAGATTAAATTTCCACCACAGTCTTCTGGATGGGAAAAATCTAACAGCTTTTAAGTAGGCTCTACATAGGCCCAAACAAAAACATCTTTTGAGGAGGTTTTTTTTTTTTTTTTTTATTCCTGCCACATTTCTTATACTCTTTTCCCTTCTTATTTCCCAGAGCTTCTTGCTAATGAGAAATCTGGTTAGCTGTTTAATATTTATATGCTGTGTTTTATAAGTTTAGGAATAATAATATATCAAGAAAAAGGAAAATAAAATTCTAAAAATTTAAACATATACAGTACCTATAAATCAAAATGTAGAACAAGGCAATTTACATCTCTGAAACAACAAAGGAGAAAATATTTTAAAATGCTTTCTAAACATTTAAAATGTACTTAGGTCCCAGAGAAAAGCATGCAATGAGGATCTTTGCAGTTGTAGAAGAAAAATTAGGCAATAGCTTTCTATATGTTCATATGTATCATTGCAATTAATATTACAATATTGAAAATTTGAGGGTCAATATAAAAACCAGGTAAAGATGGCAGATTTTTATAAGCCAGTCACATGAATAATGGATTGCCCTGCAAAAAATAAATTAAGGTTGAGCATAAAGAGAATAGGAAATAAAACGTGGGGAGGGTGGTGTTAAAAGCTGGCTCTTGACTAATTAGCCATCAGAGTGGAACAGCAAATATGAAGGCCTGATCAATCTGGCGTGTTCATTAATAAATGTCTGAGTGGAATGCAGGTAGAGGTTGTTACAGTAGGAGGTGTACATCATTATACTAAACATGTTTCAGATACCACAAGGAGCCCTGCTGGAGAGAAGTTTACAAAGTAGGTGTGATAACATTTCATATATACATCAAATATTAAATAATTTATGAGCTATTACAAAGCAATATATGATTTTACAAAAAGAAGTATGTAAGTGCTATGAGTTCCATGGACAAAGAAAGTTGATGACACGGGAGAAAGATGAGTTGTATTCCTATTCATTTGAAAGATTTAATAATTTTTAGGTCAACTCTTTTGTACTTTTCTAATTATCTTTCAGCGAATAACCTTGAGTAGTTTGGTACTTCACATCCTTTTACAGTTAACTCAGTGTCCTTCCAAATAATATATAGTCTATTGAGAGTTCTATTGTTCTTTATTTCTATTAAAAATAACGGGACAGAAAGCCTGATTCAATGCTAGTAAACACCTGTATTTCCTAATCCTTCAGTTTTTTTTTATTTCATTAGTTTCTCCTCTAATTATCTCCCAGTATTTTCTTACAAAATGATGCCACTTAGGAATGAAGACTTGGTATCCCTTACTGGTCTAGAAAAGTTAACTGATTATTTAATCACTAATTAATTAATTAATTAAAATTATATAACTTTGAAACCTAAAGAAATAACCTATCAGAGTCATACACTTAATCAAGTTCTTTAACATCAGAAATATTTTTAGAATACTAAACATAAAATTATGGTCATGTAGTATTTGAATAAATATTAATTTAGTTAAACTTTCATACCATTTCTAAAATACATATTGACCTTTACCTAAACTGTATGTAAACCACATTAACAATAGATTTGCTTGTCCATGTTTAGACTTTTACATATACTTGTATAAAATAATTCATTTTCATTTTTAAAATGGGAAGGAGAACAGTAATACCTCATCACGACTTTTTATTTGTTTTGGTTCATATTAAAGCACATTAACCACAAAATAACTTGTAATTCCTATCACCTTTTTTCCTCTGTTCTTCTCTTCATTGTTGTTGTTCTACTCTGCTTCTTCCTTTCCTCCTCTTCCTCCTTCTTATCTTGTTCTGTTTCATCATCTCAATTTCATAAAAGATGAGTTAATGTGGGGTCTATTTCAACAATAAAAAGGGTGTGCAGGCCAGGCACAGTGACTCACGCCTGTAATCCTAGCACTTTGAGAGGCTGAGATGGGTGGATCACCTGAGGTCAGGAGTTCAAGTCCATCCTGGCCAACCTGGTAAAATCCCATCTCTACTAAAAATACACACAAAACATTAGCCAGATATGGTGGTGGGCACCTGTAATCCCAGCTACTTGGGAGGCTGAGGCAGGAAAATTGCTTGAACCTGGGAGGTGGTGGCTGTATGGAGCTGAGATTTCACCACTGTATTCCATCCTGGGCAACGTCTCAAAAACAGAAAAAAAAGGGTGTGCATTTGTCTGTAAAAATACATTTTTACTAAAATACTCACTGGTATATGACATTTACAGTATCAATATAAACAAAACTAAATGACAGAAAAATGTCTTTTAATAATACAGTATACAGGAGAAAAGAAGAGTAGAAAGTAGCTGGACTAATTCAAACAGAGACAAAAAAAGTCATAGCAACAGGCATCATACTGTGAGCAAAAGACAAATTCCACAGAGAAGATTGAAACCTTCTCATGTCTACTAGATTAAGTGGAAAATTGAGCAGATATAGCAACAGAACCCTAATAGCTTTCATAAAAACAAAATGGTTTTAGGAGATAAAATATTTATACCAACTGATGAGTCACAATTTGGCTTATTTGACTGATGAAATTAATTATACTCAATGATAGTGATATGATATATATACATCTAACCTATCATTCAGATAAATATGCATGGCTCAACAACTCCATACATTAATGAAAGAAAAACATACGATTAAATATAAAAATTACATTTTTTACATTATGGATACTATGTCTGCTGCCTTTAAACATTAGGAAGAGTAAGTCTCTGTGAGAAAGATAGAATATTTTCTTTTTTGAGGCAGTGGAGAATCACAGTAATATCAGGGTGTGGTCAAATTTTAATTGTCAAATAGGGCATTATTCAATGTGGAAAAGGCAAGAAAGAAAACTCCTCAGCAATCTCCCACCTGTACCTCATATTTACATCTTCTTTTATTATTATTAATTAATATACTCCTTTATTACTTATATCCTATCTAGTGTGAAATATATTTGAAATATGCTAAAATTAAAAATATAAATTAAGAATTTAAAATGGTGTAATGGAATCATTAAGGCATGAATTCTAAAAATCAATAGTCATATGGTAAAGAGAGATGTTAATATCAAAATGAACTAGGCTAAAAAAGTTATAATACAATAAATTAGCTTGAAGTATAGCTTTTGCTTTAATAGGAAGCAAGTTTAAAAAATTCCACTACCTGCAATCCAAAATAGCTTGATTAACTTGCAGACATTGTGCTCTACTCTTTCCCCGTGTCCAGTTTCCCTCAGTTTTGCCAGAGCTGCGGATGTGTTTGTTCTCATTCTCTGGAAGCTGTGCATGTAAAGTAGTTGGGACAAACATGCATGCACACACACTCACATTTTTTACTTTCTCCTCCAAATTGATCCGCTATAGTCATGTAATATGTTATTTAAAAACATAAATGTTGAAAATGTAATTTAAAGATACGTGTTTTCCCTCTACCCCAGGAGGAGAACTTGACCCTGCTTCTATATATAAAAGAATTGAATATATACTACTTGGAAAATTTTTTTACATGACTATTAACTGTGAACCCACAGGGTTCTATTAATTAAATTTTGGGACCTCACACAAAATACAATTTATGGACTTTTTATTTCAAGAGGTTGTTGCAAAAATTGTTTTCTCTGTCTTTGTTTTTGAAATTCACTGGAAACAGTACGAAGAAATTTAAAAATACAATGACACTAGAAAATAGCCACATCCACAGTATACAAACTTGGGAAATATCTTCTAAGTACAATGGTGTATGTGGACTAATTCAAGTAAAATATGGAACTGATAAATATCTCAAGATATATTCAGGATACTTTTTTTTTTTTCTAAAATTAAGTTACATGGTCTGAAAATGTCAAGGTAATGAGAATGTCTGTGACAATGATGTCTAGATAAGTAGCACAGAACATCCTTAGGACTCAAAATGGTAGTGTTGGTAAAGCTAAAGAAAGAATTAACTTCCATTATTTGTTTGTTTGTTTTCTGTAACCTTACTTTCTAATTTAGATAAACAATTGGAGATAACTTAGTTTGCAATAAAGAAGAGTCAAACAGACATGCATTTTCTAAGTAGAATCAACTAAGAGAGATTTTTTTAAAAATTGAAAAACTGAGACATGGAAAGCTTCATCTAGAGGTATACAGGGTATCTGCTGACTCAAGAGGGGCAACATTGAAAATAGAGAAATATAATATTAATATCTCTTATTTAGTAGATGTTTATGTGCCAATATCTATTTTAAGCACTGCACATATGCTAATCTATTAAAGCCTCTCTACGACCCTATAAAGTAGGTATATCATTATTATTGCCTTTATAGGGACAAAGAAACTGGGGCACAGAGAAATTAAATGACACCCACGATAACTTAGCTGACAAGTATAGTCAGCATTCAAATCAAAGACAGTAGCACATCTCTAGAATTCCTCTATCTACAATGAATGCCCTATTCCAAGGATGTAAAACAAAACATATTAGCTTAAGGGAAGTTGTGGCAGATACATTCAAATAAATGTTGCTAGTTACCTCTGCTAGCCCTGCCCTAAAGTATTGTTAAATACATTGATAACCCTGATTAAACAACTCTACTTAAAGAAGGAGTTAAGGAATCAGCAAAGGGTCTGTATAAGGTAGTACAAAACAAAAATGAAGAGAAGAAAACCAGCTAAAGGTAGAAAACTAGCACAAAATATCAGAAAAAATTAACAAGAACATTCTTTTTAAAATAAAATCCCTAATAAAAGATACACTAGTCAAAGAAAACATGAAAGGATTAGATAAAAGAATAGATAATAAAGAGGTAAAAATATAAGTTGCCAGATGTGGAAAAATAATAGAAGTTAAAATAAAGGCATTACAAAAATAAGAGCTATCTTAAAGGCAGAAAAAATAGAATAAAACCTGCTGGGGATGAATGAATTTGTGAAAAGTCACATCAAAATTAAGTAACTACAGATCAAATGAATTTATATACACAAATTTTATATATATAGGAATATACATATAAATATATAACATATAATGTGTATATATATAATACATGTGTATGTGTATATATATGTGTTTGAGTGTATATATATATATAAGTTTGAGTGTATATATATCTATATATGTGTTTGAGTGTGTATATATATAAGTATATATATATGAAGACAGAAAACATATATATATGGAGAGAGAGAGAGAGAATTCTTTATCTGAAATGCTTGGGACCAGAAGTATTTCACATATTAGATTTTTTTGGATTTTGAAATGTTTCATATACACAATGATATGTGTCAGGGATGGCACACATGTCTAAACATAAATTTCATTTACATTTCATACACATTTTATAAACATAGGCTGTAGGTAATTTTATACAATGTTTTAAATATTGTATACAATTTAAATATTTTATAATATTTAAATTTACAGGAAACCATTTGTGTACATTAAACCATCAAAAAGCAAAATTATTCTTTTATCAGCCACCCACTTAATCAATCTGTGCTTGTTTGGTATCACCATCATTTCTGACTCTGAATTTATCTGCTACTGATAAGCAATCATTTTCTTACACTTATTTATACATAAACACTTAATAGTAAAAAATATGACATACAATTTACACAGTACAAATAAAAATGTGTTCACAGTAACTAAGCAGCACAGCAGCATCACCAGAAAACCTGTATCAATTGTTAAAGCAACCACTGGCTAGGTGCAGTGGCTCACACCTGTAATCTCAACACTTTGGGAGGCTGAGGTGGGTGGATCACTTGAGGTCAGGAGTTCAAGACCAGCCTGGCCAACATGGAGAAACCCCATCTCTACTAGAAATACAAAAATGAGATGGGTAAGGTGGTGAGCGCCTGTAGTCCTGGCTACTCAGTAGGCTGAGGCAGTAGAATCACTTGAACCTGAGAAACAGAGGTTGCAATGAGTCAAGATGGTGCCACTGCACTCCAGGCTGGGTGACAGAGCAAGACTCTGTCCTCCAAACAAACAAACAAACAAACAAACAAAACAAAGCAACCACTAACAATGGCAGGATTTCAGTCTCCACTTATGATGCTATGTTTTGATTAAAAGGTTACTGTACACCGAATTTTATTTTTTTAGGTGAAAAGAAACATCAGAAACAGTTGAAGAACAGGATGTGGGTCCTCTAAGGATAAGGAGATCTTCTGCTAGATGGCTTTTAAAAATGTTTCCTTCATAGTTATCAGCCTCATCAACAATGGTTTTTGTCTTCAAAGTCTGTCTGATATTATGAACTGACATGATTTCTTGTTCCACTATATATACACACTGCTCTAGTCCTTCCATTAACCCATCACACATTTCATCCTGTGGTCTATAGACACTTTTTTTTTTTTTTTTTTTTTTTGCACTGTTTACATCATTTTCATTGTCACTATTATCATGATCACTTTGACTCAGAACCACTTTGGTTATTACACCTTAGTCAAGAAATAAACTGGAGCCTCATTAGGGGTGTTAAAAGAATCAATATTGTGAAAATGGATATACTGCCCAGGGTAATTTATAGATTCAATGCCATCCCCATTAAGCTACCAATGACTTTCTTCACAGAATTGGAAAAAAACTGCTTAAAAGTTCATACGGAACCAAAAAAGACTCCGCATTGCCAAGATAATCCTAAGCCAAAAGAGTAAAGCTGAAGGCATCACGCTACCTGACTTCAAACTATACTACAAGGCTACAGTAACCAAAGCAGCATGGTACTGGTACCAAAACAAAGAAATAGACCAATAGAACAGAACAGAGCCCTCAGAAATAATACCACACATCTACAGCCATCTGATCTTTGACAAACCTGACAAAAACAAGAAATGGGGAAAGGATTCCCTATTTAATAAATGGTGCTGGGAAAATTGGCTAGCCATAAGTAGAAAGCTGAAACTGGATCCTTTCCTCACTCCTTATACGAAAATTAATTCAAGATGGATTAGAGACTTAAATGTTAGACCTAAAACCATGAAAACCCTAGAAGAAAACCTAGGTAATACCATTCAGGACATAGGCATGGGCAAGGACTTCATGTCTAAAACACCAAAAGCAAGGGCAACAAAAGCCAAAATTGACAAATGGGATCTAATTAAACTAAAGAGCTTCTGCACAGCGAAAGAAACTACCATCAGAGTGAACAGGCAACCTACAGAATGGGAAAAAATTTCTGCAATCTACTCATCTGACAAAGGGCTAATATCCAGAACCTACAAAGAACTCAATCAAATTTACAAGAAAAAAACAGACAACTCCATCAAAAAGTGGGCAAAGGATATGAACAGACACTTCTCAAAAGAAGACATTCATACAGATGAAAAAATGCTCATCATCACTAGCCATCAGAGAAATGCAAATCAAAACCACAATGAGATACCGTCTCACACCAGTTAGAATGGCAATCTTTAAAAAATCCGAAAACAACAGGTGCTGGAGAGGATGTGGAGAAATAGGAACACTTTTGCACTGTTGGTGGGATTGTAAACTAGTTCAACCACTGTGGAAAACAGTGTAGCAATTCCTCAAGGATCTAGAACTAGAAATATCATTTGACCCAGCCATCCCATTACTGGGGATATACTCAAAGGATTATAAGTCATGCTGCTATAAAGACACATGCACACGTATGCTTATTGTGGCACTATTCACAATAGCAAAGACTTGGAATCAACCCAAATGTCCATCAGTGACAGACTGGATTAAGAAAATATGGCACATATACACCATGGAATACTATGCAGCCATAAAAAAGGATGAGTTTGTGTCCTTTGCAGGGACATGGATGCAACTGGAAACCATCATTCTCAGCAAACTATCACAAGAACAGAAAACCAAATACTGCATGTTCTCACTCATAGGTGGGAATTGAACAATGAGATCACTTGGACACAGGAAGGGGAACATCACACACTGGGTCCTATTGTGGGGAGGGGTTGGGGGGAGGGATAGCATTAGGAGACATACCTAATGTAAATGATGAGTTAATGGGTGCAGCACACCAACATGGCACATGTATACATATGTAACAAACCTGCATGTTGTACACACGTACCCTAGAACCTAAAGTGTAATAATAAAGAAAAAGGAAAGAAAAAAAAAAAACACGTTCAATATTTACTTTTTACAGTTTACTGAAAGACTCTAAAGGTATATATTTTGCATATATAAGAAGGTCAGATATCATTTTTTTCCCACTTGACATATGGAATTCTTCAAAGTCACCATGTTGTTCATCATCATCACTGAACTTAGTCACAGGCCAGAGTTTGTACCAGGTATGCACAATTGTCTTTAATCACTGTGTTCCAAGCACTGGCAACAGCATGTATAACATTCTTTATGCTAAACGCCTTTTGAAAACTCATTCTCTGCTGCTACCGCGCCATCCAAAAAGTATTCTTTATTGATTTAAGAATACCCTGATCAAGTAGCTGAATTAATGAAGTCATATTTGGGGGAAAGCACATGGTGTAAAAATTATTTTTGATGAGTATTTCAGCTGGGGGACTTGCAGATACACACAGTTATCAAGAAATAACAGTCTTGCAATAATCATTCAGTCCAGTTCCCCTACAGTGAGCATGAGCTACAAGTACAAAAATTTGTGAAATTAACCAGAAAAGATGTCGCTCGTGATCCATGCCTTTTTGTTAGCATCATAATGGAGTGCTAAGAAATTCATTCCTTGAAAAGAGAGAGGACTCTTTTGCCCATCTCAGCAAGTTTACCCATAGGCAGGCCTGCTGCATTAGCACATCCCAGCACAGTTATTCTCTCTTGAGCATTTTTAATTCCTGCAGGGACTGTCTCATCCGTGGTATTCAGTGTCTTTCCGGGATAGAACACCAAAGCAGTGATGCTTCATCAATATCACGGACTTATTCTAGTGTCAGATTTTCATCAGCAGTGACCTTGGCAAATGACCTTGTTAATGACTTCTCCCACTGCTTCACAATCAGCAAGTGCTTTACCACCACAAATATTTTAACATGTAATGCCAAGTGTTTTTTAAAAAAAAGTCTGCAGCCAGCCTGTTGAATATTCAGTTCTCTTCAGTTTGTAGTAATGGTTCTTTGCTTGTTTCATAATCAGCATACCATGAAGTGGCATGTGTGCACTGAAACTGTGATGGAGCCATTCTTTTAATACATAACCAAAAATCTTCATTTTTAGCTTAATGTAGTGTTTTCTATTTTTAATTAACTTCTGTTTATCACTTTCAGCATAAAAGAGACCTTCAACAGTTTATCCTCTGTTGCTTCAAATCATGTCTAATGGTCATTTCAACGCCATACTCTTCTGAAAGATGTTTTATACTTAACACCAATGTTGTTTCTCCTGCAGTTTGACTTTCCATGCTATAAACATAAATGCTTCTTCCTTCTCTTATCACTGTTTTCTACAGGGGTATCTGCAGGCTTTTTAACCCCATATTTTCAACAATATGTTTATATTGCCAAGTAGAGAATAAACAAAGAAACACAGTGAGTAATGCACACAGGTCTTGACCTCATGTGGAGAATTATGGGAAACTTGCCATTGGTGTGTCCAGCCTGCACCCACACCTTTTGTGGGTGTGCTTGCATGGGGGAATCTAGGCATGTACAGAGAAGATATACTGCAATTGAAGAGGACTGGGAAGGTCTTTTGTCCCTTGGGGATGTTGAATAAACTGTGGGTTTTATGCCTGCATTTGACATAATCTATCACATGTAATCAGGTATGAAATTTGTGACTTGTGGCACTATGTTGACACTCAAAAAGTTGTGAATTCTGGAGCATTTTTGATTTTGGGTTTTCAGATTTAGAAATACTCAAGCTGTATATAAGTATGAAAGATAGATAAAAGATTCAATTTATGCACTCTTACCTTTCCAAAAGATAAACAGAAAAAAACTCAACAGAATTTTCAACTATCTTATAAAAGAAACATTTACTGAATAAAACACATTGTGTCCCAGGCAAAACTGATAAAGAGAAACTAACCTCTGGAAATAACTTGGTAAAGTTACTGTTATTTCAAGGAAATAGAAAATTCTGAATTTCTACAGGAAAAAAAAAAAAACTCATGATAACTCGGCAACTCATGATAAAGACAAAATCAGGCTGGCCACAGATTTACTTCTTCAGTGTTAGAAGATAGTGGCACATACAGCAAATAACTGGTAATCAAATAATTGTGTAACTAGAAAAGCTGTTTAAATATAAGAATGACAAACATGAAACACAAAAGAAGTTGAGAAATTTAGTTTACTCAAATCATTATTGAAATATAAACTACTTGATGCCATAATCTAATCAGGAGTTGCATAAAAATAAATAACTGGAATGGAGAAGCCTTGATATAATAGAGAGATGAAAAAGCTTTGAGGATTTTTAGCTACAGAATAAAGGTCAAACTTGTAGGAATTCTGGTTATGGAAAATACTACTGTATTGTTAACATCAAAATGTAAAAATAATAATTTGAAAACCAGAATGTGAGAAGATTAGAAAAAAGCAAGTATAATATGATCAATTTATTTCATTTCAATTCAAGAATTAAGAGGAACTATAACATACATCTAAATATATAGATAATAGCTAAGTATGTTAGCCAGAATTATAAACGGAAACACTGAAAGGACTGAAACCAGCCTGTAAGTGCTGTCAAGGAACCAGCATACTTTGGATGCCTGGGACCACTGAGGACAACAGAGATCTGGTTATTGTGCCTGAGGAGAAAAGCATGTTTTCTACAATTGTCCCTTATGGAAATCTTCCAACATTTTCTTATTTGTTTAGTGTTTTGATTTCTGTAGTATTGTTGTTAATAGTAGTAATTGGAACTTTATAAGTGTAAATAAAATCAATATATTCTTAGCTGAAAGTAACAGAAAAAAAAATCCCAATTCAGTAGATTTAGACCATGAGGAAAATTAGTTTTCTCACACAAAAAGAGCCCTTATAGACAGACATCTAAGTTTGTTTAGTTCAGCAACGTAAGAACCTGTGTCCTGCGACCTTTCAACTCTGCCTGTCAGTGTGTAGCTTCCTTCTGGCTAGTTCTACTCATTGTTGTGTGATGACTGCAGTTTAATGTGTCACCCATATTATTATCACATTAATATACACAGGCCACACATGGGGAGATAATTTTCTCCTTAGTATTTCTTTTGAAATTGAGCAAATTCCCATAATTGACTCATACTGACGGTACATCACCATGAGTAACAGGAAAATAGGAGGGTAATAATTAAGAGTGTGATTTTTTAAAAAATAAGAATGGTGAGACTATCCATTGGTAGACAATTAACAGTGACTTCACATGTTGTCATTAAAGAAAATTAGTTTTATCTATTCTTGGCCATAATGTACAAAAGTAATGCTTTTACCTGATTTTAAAAATTTGTAATGACTTGAGCACTTAACTGCTTTGAATAAGGTTGGCTAGATTTTTCCTTCACAATATTTAAAAAGTTTCCTTCAATGCATATTTTATCAAAAATATAAGCTTCTATTTAAGCAGAAAACAGGAGCAACAAAAATGGCATAAACAATAAGTAAATTAAAAATAAGAATTCTTGAAAGATTATTATAATAATTTTCACTTGCTCCAAATAAGGGGAAAGGACAAAACACATTTGAATAAATTGGAAGACACGCCTAATATTTGGACAATACTTTTTAAGGTTGTAAAGATGTGAATTATTTCTAAACTAATTTGTAAAATATGCCATCCCAATAAAAACAAGACATTTTTAAGTTTATATGATTATGTATTAATATAATGGCCAACTGGAATGATACACATAGAGGAATAGTCAGGAGACCTGCAAAGCTGAGTGTGAAGCAGGATAGAGTTAGCTGTACCAGAGAATAATGCTTGAAGTAGAGCTTTAGCCACTAAAGTAGGATGATACTTGCTTTTGATTAGATAGAAAAATGGGACAGAAACATGTTTGAAGACACATGGACATTTAGAATATTTTAAAATTGCCATTTTGTGCCAGAGATGTAAAGCTGAATTATTTAACAATTGTAAAATACATGTAAATATTGATAGATATTAGATAAAATATAAGCAGATTACTTACTTTCATATTTGTGAATAATTTCTGAAACAGGAAAGATAGAAATATTCAAAATGAGAGACCATAACATACTGGAAAAGGCTAGTGTTCTATTTTTAAAAATAGTTTTGCAGGAAGAGATGTAATTTCTAAGTATGTCCCCAAATCTCAAATTCACAATAACAATGAACAAATTATACAAAATATTTTTAATTATATAAGCCAATGAAATCTTATAAGGTTTTACATAAGTCAAAAGACCACTGAAAAATTAGAAAAAAAAATTGCCATTCGCTTAAGAAAAGAAGTGTCAACACACAACTTTCAAAAGTTAAAACGATGACTTATATACAAATAGACGAACATGTCTCAAACATATAATTGGCTCATTAATGAACTAATCAAGTGTTAAAAATTTCTATTTTGATGTTTGGTAATTTTCTTAGTATAAAATGAACTCTTGAAAATAAAAAGAAAAGACCCTATGAAAACATATGCAAGGGACACACAAGAAAGTTGACAAAACAAGGTAACAATATTTAAAAACTATATTAAAAAAATTTAACCTCACTTATAATTAAGAAAATAACTAGGGACAAAGAATAAAGGCAACAAAGTCACTAAAATATACATTTCACAGAAACTTAGAGACATTTTATTACCTACAATATTTTAAAAGTTATTGGTCAACTCCCTGGATAGCTGACTTAAAGAAAACTTCTAAAATTGATTATTCTAAGTAAACTTTCTTTAACATTTCTATTTCTAGACCTCTCCATTATGTTTCTTTATATTGCAAGTGTCTGCAGCAACACTTTGCCAATGTAACACTGTTATTTCAGACTATATAAGCTTTAAAAGGATTCTTGGAAATGTTGCTGTGGTACCCTAAAGAATAATTATCAACATCTTTACCTTCATTTCTTGTGTAAAATAAAATCATTTCCAGTGATACCTTATTTTAATTTGCTAAAGATAAAGATTGGATGTACAAACATTGGTTTGTGAAAATATTTGTTATCTAATCTATTTTAGTTTATGAGAATTTATAAGACAATGATAAAATTATCACATATAAAAACAACCACACATACTTACATTCTGTTCACAGGATCTGTAAATCTTCCGCTGAACCTCAAATTAATTATAAATTGTAAAGATTTTTTTTTCTGTTACTGTTCTAGTTAAATCAAAACACATTCATAAACAAAGCAAGACAATATCAATGTACTTAAAGTTATGGCTGTCATTATAAGCACTGCAGACATGAGCATTCAGCAGCATCTTCATTGTATTTAGACATCTGTTTAATAACAATGTCAAAACTTGATCATCGTTTTGATCATGGTATTAACAAACTGAAGACTTTCTAAAGGAAAGAGCTACCTTGACCTCAAAGACAATCTTTATGCAAAAATTGAGGCTACAGCAATTAAGAAACTAGATGTAAAGAGTGTGTTTTATAGTTAAACAGCTTTTTTCTATCTCCTTATTCTTTCTCCTTCATTTTTGGAGAAGTTCTAAAAAGTAGAATTACAAGAGCAAAAGTTATGCACCCTTAAATTTTTATTTATCACGGTTTCTTAGCCTTAAATTTTTATTTATTACGGTTTCTTAGCCTTCATTCTCTTAATTGTCAAGCATGAGACAAACGCTTGATTAACACATGATTAATTTGGAAATATAATCTAATTGATTTGGAAATATAATCTGAGGAAGCAGGAATGCAGGACAGGGTACTAAAACAAAGAGGAAAAGTGTGTTAGTTCATTCTTGTGTTGCAACAAAGAAATACCAGAGACTGAGTAATTTACAAAGAAAAGAGGTTTAATTAATTCACAGTTCTGCAAGCTGTCAGGGAGTATGGCGCTAGCATCTGCTTGGCATCTTATGAGGCCTCAGGATGCTTCTAATCATGGTGGAAAGCAAAGGAAGAGCAGATGTCTCATATTGTGAGGGCAAGTGCAAGAGAGAGAGAGTGGGGAAGTGCCACACACTTTAAACAACCAGATCTCAAAAGAACTCACTACCACGGAGGACAGCACTAGGCCATGAGAGACCCGCTCACATGACCAAAACACCTCCCACCAGGTCCCACCTCCAACACTGGGGAATACATCTCAGTACAAGATTTGAAAGGGGCATCCAAACTATATCAAAAGGAAATGTGAACTAAGAATATATTCTTCAGAGGCACCACTTCAAACTCTGGTGCTAGATCTGCTAGCAACCGTATGATAAAGTGTAGGAAATGATTCTCAGCACTTTCTCCCATGGCATAAATTTGCTTCTTTCCCCATTAGTTAAGGGTGGCCCTTCAGATATTAACTCCCTCTCACCTGCAGACTTCTCAGAGAAGGATGCCTTTGAAAACCCTCACCAAGTCATCGCAGAAGCTCATATCTCAAAGCAAGAAAGAGGCAGTAAAGCCAGATGGGAAAGGCTGTTAACTGTACCTGAACAAAACTAGCAGTGGTATCAAAAGGGACAGGTGGGGTCGAGAGGAATTTCAGGTGACATAGAAAAGTCCAATAAAATTGCCAACTTTGCCTTCAATAAAGTTATTCCAATTCAGATTTCCACTAGCAGAGTATGTTAACATCTGTACACATACACATGCATTGCATACACACACACACACACACGCACACACAGAGTAGTAGCATTGTCTTAGTTTTGTGCTGCTATTACAGAATACCCGACATTGGGTAATTTCTCAAGAACAGAAGTCTATTTGTTTCCTCTCAATTCTGGAGACTGGGAATTTCAAAACCAAGGCACTGGCATCTGGTCAAGGCCGCCTTCTTGTGTTATACATGGCAGAAGGCATCACATGAGTGAGAGAGAGTAAGAGGGGGCCCAATTGTCCTTTTATAAGAAACCCACTGACATGATAACAAAGACATTCCTATGATAATGGTATTAATTCATTCACGAGGGTGATACCTTCATGACCCAAAACACCTCCTGTTAGACCTCACCTTCTAATACACCACATTCAGGATCAAGTTTCCAGTACATAAACTTTAGGGGACACACTCAAACCATGGCAATTATTCTTCTTAATCTTGGGATGATTGAGAAATATGGATCTTATTCTTATAATTAATATGAGATTTTTAAGTGTTAGTAGTCCCTTACCATTTAAATGATCTTTACTCAAAATAGTAACTGTGGCTACTGAGAATACTGTTGGCTAATGTTCACTGCTAACAAGACAGGAGACAAACTGAACTATAAACAATAGTCTATTTTTGCTGTCAGCCCATTATGAGGAATTATCACCAAGGTACATTTTCAAATGAATTAGATTCTTTTTTAAGATAGTTTCATCAAAGAGAAAATAGAATGAGTTTAGGATAGTAGATTGTCAGCTTATATTGAAATCCTGGCTCCTGCTCCAAGATGACTGACTAGATGCAACCAGAAGGATCATCTCCCACTGAGGGGCAGGGACGTCATGAAGACTTGCCACTCCTAGAAGATCTTCAGAGGAAAGGCACTGAGAGCAAGGAGGGAAGACAGACGCTAAGCTGAAGGGGGAGGAAGCTGGGTACCCTGCACGGGGCTACTGTGCACCACCACCCATTCCTGGGCCCTAAGGACTCCTGCAGAGGGTATGAGTTGAACGAGCAAAGAGCAATCTGCTGTCCTCACTGGCCTCTAGAATCTCAGCAGGAAGAGACCCCTTGACCACTATGGAAAGCTGACTTGGCAGGGAGTGCTGCTTAGATAAGTGGTATGGGCACAACTCCAGCCAGTGTGGAACCCAGTGGTGGAGCATGGCCAGGGATGCCCATCCCCCTAGCCTCGACTTGCTGTCATTGGAGACTTTAGCCTTAGAGGAACTGTAGGGCCTGAACGCTGCAAGTCAGTCTTGCCCATGAGAGGAGACCAGTCCAATTTGAGCACCCCTAGTCAGCTGGCCTCTCTCAGGGCCCAAACCTGGCTGCACCTAATACAGAGCCCAGGAACCTCCTTGGGGCCCCAAGCTCCTGTGCTGGTGGACCTTGCCTGAGCTCTCCAGCACAGCGGCCTGCAAGCGTGCACCAGTTGGCCTGGGTCCTCCCCACACTGCAGCTTCCCCTGTGCTGTGGCTTCATCTTCATGCACTCGCCTATGGCCACCCCTGCATTGCTTTGCTGGTGTGTGTGTGTGGGCAGACCTTGCCTTCCCTTTCCCACCACTGTGCATGTGCCATCTACACCCTACGGTGTCACGGCTGCGGGCCTGAGTGTACCCCAACAGCCCACTCCCCGCTGCACTGCTGTTGTCCTTGGCACCAGGGAGCCCGCCAGCCCTTTCCTCACCAGTGCACAGGCTCTGTGCCAACACTGCCACCTGTAAGTCACGAAACTATGCATGGAGAACAGCAGTCCTGTGCCTGCCCTGAGCAGTTATCATGGCCAGCATGAATATCCACAGAGGGCACACACAGTCCTGCACACACCAACGACCCGCCCCTGTGCTAACATCACCACCAGAGTGAAGGCACGCACAGTCCCTGGTGGGGCCTCACAATTCCTGTAGCCCTTCTGCCACTGCCACTGCTGCGAATGCCCGCATGGAAGCCAGCACCTGGCACCTGCTAGCACCCGGCCATGGCCCAAAAGCATGCACCTTGCCACACTGCCTATGCTGCTGCTGCTGACAGGTGGGAAGGAGGAGGGATCCTGCTGCCACTGCCCTGTGAAGTACTTTGAGCTGAACTGAAGGAGACTGAGACACACACACACACAAAAACATTGAAGAGACCCGCAAATCCAGGAGCTAGTTTTTTGAAAAACTAGATGGATCACTAGCTAGAATAATAAAAAAGAAAAGAGAGAGGATCCAAATAAACACAATTAGGAACAATAAAGGGGATAATACCACTGTCACCATAGAAATATATTTGTTTCCTCTCAATTCTGGAGACTGGGAATTTCAAAACCAAGGCACTGGCATCTGGTCAGGGCCTTCTTCTTGCGTTATACATGGCAGAAGGCATCACATGAGTGAGAGAGACTAAGAAGTAGGTAAGTACAAATAACCAGCAGAGACGACTATGAATACTTCTTTGCATACAAACTAGAAAATCTAGAATTCCTGGACATATACACCCTCCCAAGACTGAACGAGGAATAAAGTGATTCCCTGAACAGACCCATAACCACCCCAATATTGAATCAATAATAAATAGCCT
Organism: Chlorocebus sabaeus; assembly: GCF_047675955.1. Lineage (NCBI taxonomy): Eukaryota > Metazoa > Chordata > Mammalia > Primates > Cercopithecidae > Chlorocebus > Chlorocebus sabaeus. The sequence continues at coordinate 65,675,754 of NC_132910.1, forward strand.
ACCAACAAAAAGAAGTCCAGGACCAGACAGATTCACAGCTGAATACCAGATATATACACCAGATATAAAGGAAGATGTGGTACCAATCCTACTGAAACTATTCCAAAAAACTGAAGAGAGACTTCTCCCCAACTCATTCTATGAGGTTAGCATCATCCTGATTCCAAAACAAGGCAGAAACACAGAACAAAAAAAAAAAAAAAGAAAGAAGAAAAAGAAAATTTCAGGCCAATATCCTTGATGAACACTGATGCAAAAATCCTCACAGAATACCAGCAAATCAAATCCAGCAGGACTTCAAAAGGCTAATCTACCACGACCCAGTAAACTTTATTCGTGGGATGCTAGGTTGGTTCAACATATGCAAATCAATAAATACGATTCAACACATAAACAGACAAAAATCACATGATTATCTCAAGAGATGCAGAATAGTTTTCAATAAAATTTACTATTTCTTCATGTTAAAAAACTCTCAATAAGCTAAGTATTGACAGAATATACCTCAAAATATTAATAGTAAGAGTCATTTATGACAAACCCACACCCATCATCGTGCTGAATGGGCAAAAGATGGAACCATTTCCCTTGAAAACCAGCACAAGACAAAGATGTCTTCTCTTGCCACTCCTATTCAACATAGTATTGGAAGTCCCAGTCAGAGCAATCAGGAAAGAGAAAGAACTAAAGGCATCCAAATAGGAAGAGAGGAAGTCAAACTATCCCTGTTTGCACATGGCATAATCCTGTATTTAGAAAATCCGATAGTTTTGGCTCCTTAAACTGATAAACAGCCTCAACAGAGTTTCAGTATACACAATCAGTGAACAAAATTCCCTGACATTCCTGTACACCAATTACCGCCAAGCTGAGAGACAAATCAGGAAAGCAACTCCATTCACAATTGCCACAAAAAATAAACAATACCTAGGAATACAGCTAATCAGGGAGGCAAAAGATCTCTACAATGAGAATTACAAAACACTGCTCAAAGAAATCAGAGATGACACAAACAAATGGATAAACACTCCATGCTCATTGACAGGAAGAATCGATATCTTTAAAATGGCCATACTGCCCAACCAATTTGCAGATTTAGTGCTATCCTATCAAACTGCCAATGACATTCTTCACAGAACTAGAAAAAACAATTTTAAAAATTCTTATGGAAACAAAAAGGAGCCTGAATAGCCAAGGCAATCCTAAGCAAAAAAGAAAAAGGTGCAGGCATCATGTTACCTGACTTTCAAACTGTGCTATAGGGCTACAGTAACCAAAAGAGCATACTGGGACTGATACAATAACAGATACCAATCAATGGAACAGAACTGAGAGCCCAGAAATAATTCTGCACACCTACAACTATCTGATTTTCAACAAAGCTGACAAAATCAAACAATGCGGAATAGACTCTTTATTCAATAAATAGTGCTGGAATAACTGGCTAGCCATGTGCAGAAAATAGAAACTGGACCCCTTTCTTGCACCATATACAAAAAACCAACTCAGTATGGATTAAAGACTTAAGTGTAAGACTACAAACCATGAAAATTCTGGAAGACAACCTAGGCAATACCATTCTGGACATACGAATTGGAAAGATTTCATGACAAAGATGCCAAAAGCAATTGCAACAAAAGCAAAAATTGACAAATGGGATCTCATTAAACTAAAGAGCTTCTGCACAGCAAAATAAACTATCAAAAGAGTAAACAGACAACCTACAGAATGGGAGAAAATATTTGCAAACTATCCATCTGACAATGGCCTAATATCTAGCATCTATAAGGAACTTAAACAAATTTACAAGCAAAAAACAAATGACTCCATTAAAAAGTGGGGAAAGGACATGGACAGACTCTTTTCTTTCTTTTTTTTAATAATTATTAATTTTTATATACATAGGTTATTGGGGGAACAAATGGCGTTAGGTTACAAGAGTAAGTTCTTTAGTGGTGATTTGTGAGATTTTCGTGTACCCATCACCCAAGCAGTGTACATTGTGCACAATTTGTAGTCTTTTATCTCTCACCCCCTCCCACCTTTTCCCCTAAGTCTCCAAAGCCCACTGTGTCATTCTTATGCCTTTGCATCCTCATAGCTTAGTTCCCACTTATGAGTGAACATGTATGATATTTGATTTTCCATTCCTGTGTTACTTCACTTAGAATAACCATCTCCAGTCTCATCCAGGTCTCTGTGAATGCCATTAATTCATTCAAGGAAACTTTTCTTTCTTCTTGATCTCTCAGGAACCACTGGGGTTATTAGATTTTTCCCCTTTGGTTTTATTTAACTCTCCTTTCTATGCACAATTTTTGTGTTTTTATAATTTGTCATGTTTCTTTAAACAGAGGGCAGAACAGGATCACACCAAAAATGGAAAGATAATCTGATATTGACAGCTTACTTTGTATCCATTCCTCTCTAATGGTAGTAGTATGCCTGGAGGTGAGAATAGCTTGCTATAAAAACAGTCCCAGGAGTCCTCATTCAGCTTCAAGTGTGTGTCTGTGTGTATGTGGAACAGACACATTTCAAAAGAAGACATACATGCAGCCAACAAGTATATGGAAAAAAAAGCTCAATATCATAGATCAGAGAAATATAAATCAAAAACGCAATAAGATATCATCTAACACCAGTCAGAATGACTCTTATAAACAAGTCAAAAAATAACAGATACTGGTGAAGTTGCGGAGAAAAAGGAATGCCTATACACTGTTGGTGAGATTATAAATTAGTTCAACCATTGTGGAAAGCAGTGTGGCAATTCCTCAACGAACTAAAAACAGAACTACCTCTTGACCCAGCAATCCCATTACTGGGTATATAACCAAAGGAATATAAATTGTTCTGTCATAAATACAGATGCAGCACTATTCACAACAGCAAAATAGGATGGAATCAACCAAACTGCCCATCCATGGTAGACTAGATAAAGAAAATATGGTACATATACATCATGGAATACTATGCAGCCATAAAAAGAATGAGATCAGATCCTACATTGATGGAACTGGAGGCCATTATCCATAGCAAAATAATGTAGGAACAGAAAACCAAATACCACATGTTCTCACTTATATGTGGGAGCTAAATCATGAGAACACAAAGAGGGGAACAACAGACACTGGGAACTACTGGAGAATGGAAGGTGGGAGGAGGACAAGGAACAAAACAAAAAACAACTATTGGGTTCTAGGCCTAGTACCAGTGTCAAGAAATAATTTGTACAAAAAAATGCCCATGACACAAGTTTACATACATAACAAACCTGCACATGTACTCCTGAACCTAAAAGTTAAAAAAAAATCCCTAATTTCAATAACAGCTTAAATGACCACTAAAAGGAGATTTTAATACTACTAAATACTACTATATTTGTGTATTACTGTGCAGCCAATAAAAATACTGGTGCATATACACCTTTACCGAAATGACAAGACATCTGTAATATATGATTAAGTAAAAATAATTTATGTATAACATCATATTTTTAACATTTTATTTTTTGTAGAAAGACAAAAGTATGTGTGTATATGTAAACATAGTTGAAATTTTGGTGACATATGTTTCAAAGTAGAAGGCAAGGTTATCTCCAGGATATAGGATTGTAAGTAATTGTCACTTTCTGCCTTATAGTTTTCTTTATCTCCTAAATCTTTATTTTTGAGAGGGAGTCTCTTGCTCTGTCGCCCAGGCTGGAGTGCAATGACCTGATCTCGGCTCACTGCAATCCGCCTCCGGGTTCACGCCATTCTCCTGCCTCAGCCTCCGGAGTAGCTGGGACTACAGGTGCGGGGCCACCTCGCCCGGCTAATTGTTTGTATTTTTATTAGAGATAGGGTTTCACCGTGTTAGCCAGGATGGTCTCGATCTCCTGACCTCGTGATCCGCCCGCCTCGGCTTCCCAAAGTGCTGGGATTACAGGTGTGAGCCACTGCACCCAACCTAAATCTTTTATCAAAGAGTTTTTTTGTTTTGTAACTTGAAGAAGTTTATTATTGTTTAAAAGTACATTTCTCTGTGATTCCCATTTTAACATTGGTTCACACAATGAACAATTTTGGTGTTGGTAAGAGAAGGCTTTTGAGTGCAAATTTAAAGTGTCCAATTAAAAAGAACGTTAATCACAAGGGCATCTGTGGATCAACTTAAGTACATGACAGAAGATCTGAAAAATCATACAAATATATGTTAGATCAATCCCTTCATTAGCTAAGTCAACAAATATCTATTGGGTCTACCATATACCCATTGTTATAATATGGGACTCCTCATAGATAGAAAAATGAATAGAACAGCCATTATTCCCCTTCTTTGCCTGGCTAGCTCTTTCTTATCCTTACTTCAAGATTTACCTTAAGCATCACCTTCTCTAATACATCACAATCCATTCTCATCGTTATAGGACGAAGAGAAGAATTAACAGACAGTTAAAATGGCAAGTGATAAGTAGGCAGGGGACATGTAGGAGGAATATTAGATTCTGAGGCTTGGTTATTGTATTAAAGGATGGTTGAGTAGAAGTTAGTCAAATAAAAGTTAGGAGAATAATAGATATTTAAAGCAAGAGAAATAGCATATGCAAGGGCTCTGAGTTTTGAGGAAATATGGAAACGTAGGAAAACAAACAGTTGTACACATGATATGAAAGAGAAACATAGGTTAGCATTAAAGAGTTGTAAGTATTTTAGAGAAAAAAACATTAAGAGGAAACAAAAAAGCCAGAAATCAGAGTTCATCCTTGGTCTTCCCTCTATTTCCATATCATCAAGTGGTACTGATTTTCCTCTTACATATCTTTTGTATGTCGGTATATGCTTCTTCATCTCTACCACCAATACTCTACTCCAAGTGTCTCAGTTTGCTTGGTCTGCCATAACAAAACTTCATACATCAGATGGCTTAAATAACAAAGATTTAATTTCTAGCAGTTCTGGAGGCTGGGAAGTCCCAGCTTAAGGTTCTGGAAGAATTCCGGTTCTGGTGAAATCTCTTTTTCCTGGCTTGGAGATGGCCACTTTCTTGCTGTGTCTTCAATGGCAAAGAGACAGATCTCTGGTATTCTTTTCCCTCTTTTACAAACATGCCAGTACCCCTATATCAGGGCTCCACCTTTATGACCTTATTTAACCTGATCACTTCTTTACAGGTCCTATCTTCAATAGAGTCACAAGGAGTTTAGGGACTTAGGGCTTCAACATAAGCGTTTGGGGTGGTGGCGAGGGCCACATTGCAGTCCATATCACTAAATTCTTATTTTTTCTTCCCAGAATTACTAAATTATTATTTCTAACTGATAAGTCCATATCCTTTCTTGATTCTGTCAAAATTTTTCTAATTGCAGCTGGAATCTTTTTAAAATGCACACCAGTTTCTTGCTGATTGATAATTAAATGGTTTCCCATTAGTTTTAGAATAAAAACACATCTTTAAAAACTCTGCCTGCAATGCTCTGTGTGGCTCTGTCCTCATGTACCACTGCAGTCTTATCTTCACCATTTCCCAATGAACTCTTTGTCTTCAGCCCTGGTCTTGAATATCCATGCCCCTCCCTACACCATGCTGCCTTTGTCCGTGTTTTTTTCTCTATGGGGAATGTTCCGTCTCCCACAGTTTTCTTTGCCTACTGAGTCTAATATTTCTTGGACCTTATCAATAATAATTGCATCCTCACTAAGCTAAACGTCATGGTGGGGGGACTATGCCCATTTTGCTTGCGTTGTGTATTCACAGTTCTTAATAGGGAGGATGGTGCTTGGCTGGTATTCAATGAAGTATTTTAATAGGTTAAAGACAAAAAAGAGATCCAAGACTTGTTTTAGAAGACGTCAGAGCCAAATGAAGCCATACCACTTGCTTTGAGTTCCTTTAAGGTGGAATTTCCCAAACTGAGATTTATTAAATACTAATGTTCTATCGATAGTAATAGATGAATTACAAAATAGAGTTCTTTGGTCTCTAGAAATGCTGGGCTAAATGAGACAGTTTTGTTTTTTTTTTTTTTCTGCAAGTGTTCTTAGATTCTTTAAGATTACGCTATTTAACATGTCTTCTTGATCACAAAATTATGTTATAAAACACCTTTAATATCATGACTGACACCAGTGTTCCAAATGCATACTCTGGCACATAATGGCTTGGGGAATTTATAGGTACATGAAGGTAATTTTTAAAATTTCAGTTAATTGATATTAATCTTTATCAATTTACATTAAACTTTCCTTCTTTGAAATCCATTACACAAGGTAGTTTTTGCTTTTTCCTTTATTGACCTGTGAATTTAATAATAAATTATATACCTATAGAATATCTTTACATTGTTTTTATTTTGAAACAAAGACCAAGATTATGAAGGTCAGGGTTTCATAATTTATTCCTAACTACATTCATTTAGCAAATATTAATTGAGAATTGTGCAAAAGGCTTGGCTCTGTGAAAGATAATCATTTGTATAAGATTTGACCTCTGCAATAAGTCTATGATATAAAACGGGATATAATTGTGTTAACAAATAATTACAATGTAGTAAATATATAAGTGCGTCAGTGAAGCAAAGTGCCGTAGGAATTCATTGGAGACACCGATTACTTCTTCCCTTCCCCATAAGCAAAGAATACCTAATAAATGGATTTTAAAAACTAAGTGAAGTGGGAGTTTCAGCTTAATAGTCTCAATACTGATGTCTTCCTTAAACAAGAAGGCAGGGCTACCTGAACATCTAGAGTGTTTAGGAAAGTTAGGCAAGAGAATTGGAGAAGATAAGAGATGATTTGGAACTTAAGTTATAGGGGACAGACTAATCTGTCAGCTAGAAATGAATAATAAGATAGTCAAGTAGCTATGAGAACACACTTGAAAATAGGCAGCATGAATTTCTGATAGGCCAGTCAGCATGGTTCTATGATTAGCAAAGTCAAATGAGAAAAATGTTCTTCTTAACTATCCTTAGCAGACATTGTGGAAAATCTAACTATTTGAGCAAAAAGTCTATTTTGAACTATATTAGGTCATTAATCTTCATTGTAAATGCTGAGGTCATTAAAGTTTTACAGAGAGCCTGACTGCAATATTTAAAAAACTGTATGTTTCCATTTGTTTCTGCTTTTAGAGTGTTGAAATGTAAAATAATAGAGGACTCAGACTTTGTCTCATGCTTGAGGTGCTGTTGGTTTTCTATAAATATTACATAACAAGAGAGGGTAATGTCCTGCGTGCTTGTATTTTACTCAAAATACAATATATGTTTCAAGTGGTTACACATGATTTATAATTGTGGGTAAGATGGTTCTGTCAGGCAAACTACGTTGTGGCTTATTTTCACTAATCACATCTAATAAATCACTATAAAAACAGGTCACATGAGGTACTGCAAAACACTATGTAAAAATGCATTTGCCTTAATATCATCCTATGGAGGGCTTCAATTTAATAGGAAAAGTAAATGGATTTTTTTCCTCTAAGATCTGATATACATACTCAACATTTTTTGACCCGCTTTCACTAAAGTGATAATAGAGTTGAAATCATAGCATATTATTTTATGCTTTTATACTCTCCATCCTTGTTAGATATTTCTAATTCTGTCACCACATAAGCTACTGGTGCATAGTATAATTCCAAGACACCCTGAAAAATGAGTCTTCCATAAGACATTTCACATTTTCTTATTATTGCAGTTTGCCATTTCTCTTCTGTTCACTTTCTTTGTAGATATAGAGGGAAACAGATGAAAGATGTCAAGAAAGGAAAGGAATAATGCTTTCCTTCTTGCGTCTTGACCTGAACAAGTGAGCCAGGCCCTGTATAAAGGTGATAATGATCTTATAGTGATTAAGAGCCTTTCTTCATATTGGGGATTACTAGTTTAAGAGTCAAGAAATAGTGATTACTTTGCTCTAGCAGCCTTCAAGTGCATGGGCCAGTGAATGGACCACTGGCCCTGGTCAGGGTATGGGTGGCCTCTACATAGTGATGCATACAGCAGGGAGGGAAGTGTTGTGAACATGCTGAATCCTGGCTAAAGTTCCTAAGGATGTGGTAGCTGGTGTTGCCTCATTTAATTCTGATTCCACCCTGAAACCCAATTCTGCTTCTTATCTCTCCATGGACAAAAGACTTGGTGATGTATGCAGCCAAGCCATGGTCCAGAAAGTACTATTAACACTACTTCAATTATCAGTTCATTTTTCCTTAGAATGAGATGGTCCAAACCATGAGATCCTCAAGTTAGCAGACAGGAATGCCCTCAACAAAACTAACAGCAGTCAAACTCTTCTTTGTCTTGCTTCCTAGTTAAACCTTTGTGACAATTCCTTTCACATATACTCCGGATCCCATCTCCACTCATCCTTTCTGTTTTGCATTATCAGTATTCTCTCTTTGAATCAGTCCCTTCAGGACACCAATGTGGTCTAGTAACACCCATATTTTTTAAAAAAGAAAATTCTTAGCCACGTGTCTTTTTGAGCTACGCATGATTTTGACTCCCCTCTAATGTAGCCAAACTTTTGTCTATGACATGCTGCTTTCAAGATCAAAGAGTAGAGACATGCGTTTTGTCTTTTGGGTGGCCTCCATGCATAATCCTGGTTGCCCTTTCTCTTCACTTTTTATGCGGCTTGGCAGGGTTGGCTCAGCAGCACTGGGTAAGCACATCAAAAGAACACAAGGTCTCTCTCCATCTCATATCAGAGGCATTAGTGTGTGACCCCACTTGACTAAGTTATTGTCTTACAAAGACCAAATCCCTGGCCAAGGAGCTTCCATTATTACAACGTTGACTAGAGTTCCCTGACATTTCCCAACTGTCCTATAAATACATATAGCACTCTCAGTATCATTTTCCATGTTTTCTCCAGATAACAGCATGAATCTCACAGTATGTGCATCCCACTGACTGTATTGTCTCTATATTTCCCTAATAAATATATTATAAAAACTAGTATGCATGCGTTATCTGTCTCTTATATTACAGCCTCCAGTGACTTCCATGCTCAACTCTAACAGATACTCTCATCTTCTCATTTTCCTCAAGTCCTTGCTAGCATGCAACATGTGAACAATTTCCTCTTTTCCTTTCTCAGTTTCTGAGACTCTATACCAGTGGGTCTTAAACTTTAGAGTACATCAGAATCACCAGAGTTTCTGTGTCAGTAGGTCTGAGGTGGGGCCTAAGACCTGTTTCCAGATGATACTGATGTCTTTGTTCTGGAGACCATGCTTTGAAAACCATCACTCTATACTATCATGGACACTTCATTATCTTTGTAAGTTCCCCGTTAATGATATTAGTACTGTGGATACTTCTCATCATCCTCTTTGCCAGATTAGCCTCCTTCTATGATCTCTAATTTCTCCCCCGTTACCAGCCTCCCATTTTAGCCTCAGATCTATGGTTGTATCTGTATGTTAGTAACTCCAACAATTTTTTAAAAAGTGGTAGCATACACATTTTGTATAAAACTGCCTAGTCTTTAAGCCTCAATCATCTCTTGGTGTTGTGAGGACTAAATTGTGAACCTTAATTACTTTGGCCAAGACAAAAATTATGCTATGATAATTTATAAAGCAAGAGCACTGCCACCAGGTAACCAAGCATAGACCATGTACTATTTTAAAGTAGACCTTTAAAAGATAAATGCAGAATTTAAATATTGTCAGAAACATTAAATTTTATATACATAATTTCTGTAACAACCGTTATTACTTTGGCATTCCTTGTTTAAAAATTGTAGCATCATTTTTAGTTTAAACTTTTAAGTATAATTAATCTGATCAGATAAGATATATTAAGCTCTATTTTCAGTGATTGCCTGAACAGATTTAAATGAGGCAGGCATTCTGTCAAGGTTTATAATTATGCATTATATAATTTTATCCAATGCTGGAAGTTGTATTGCTAAAATGCCCAAAGAGAAGCAATCACTTAACAAGACGAAGTTGTAGTTATTCAAACAAGTGACTATTTGACAGCATAATTCTTTCATGTTGAACAGCAACTTTCATCATCTTTTTGTGTAAGGAAAGCAGAATTTGTTCTAGAAGCTCATTCTAATTGCACAAGATTTTGAAGTTACGGCATCACATTTTTTATGTTGAAAGAAATCTGGTATGGCTAACTACTAGCACACTCCACTGTATACAAGCAGGAATAAAATCATAATCATAAATCTTCTTATGAATTCCTTAGTCTTTTACTATGTCTGTTCTTTTTAAAGATCTTCAGGAATTTTTTTTACTTTTATTTTTATTTATTTATTTTGAGATGGAGTCTCACTCTGTCGTCCAGGCTGCAGTGCGACCTCGGCTCACTGCAACATCAGCCTCCCAGGTTCAAGCCTCCCAAGTAGCTGGAATTACAGGCACATGCTACCGTGCCTGGCTAATTTTTTGTATTTTTTAGTAGAGATGGGTTTCACCGTGTTGCCAGGCTGGTCTGGAACTCCTGAGCGCAGGCAATCCACCTGCCTCGACCTCCTAAAGTGCTAGGATTACAGGGGTGAGCCACCGCACCCGACAGATCTTCAAGAAAATTTTGTGAATAGCTTAATTTTGATTACCAAAATGCTAATTTTATAATGTGTTTGATTCCCATTATTCAAAAAGTAAATTCCTCAAAATCATTTGTAAATTGACTCATTTGAAAAATATAATGATGAAGTATAATATTTATGAGATTTATTTATATTTTTCAGGGTGTGCAACATGATGGGGTTATTTTGGCTTTTATTTTAGATTCAGACGGTAAATGTGCAAATTTGTCACATGAAAAAATTGCATGCCACTGAGGTTTGATGCACAAATGATCCTGTCACCCAGGTAGTGAGCATAGTATCTGACAGGTAGCTTTTCAGTCCATGTCACCCTTCCATCCTTCCTGCTCTAGTAGTCAAGGAACAAGACAAGGGTGCCCACTTTCAGCACTGCAGTGGTCACTCAACACAGCCCAGCAACTCTGTGGAGAAGTGGTCAGACTACTTGTTCACGTGAATCCAGGATCCCATTTCTCTTCACTGGCTGGAATCTCTCAACTGGGGTCTCTAGTCACTTCAATCAGTGTTTTCTAGCTGATAGCCATTTCAAACCTACCTGGGATGGAACTCCCAGAGGAAGGGGAAGTCTGTCATTATAGCTGTGTGGCAGCGCTAGCTGTTCAGCAACCCTAGCTGTTCTTGCCTTCAGGCTTTGGAGAGTCTGAGGCAACTGGGGTCTTGAGCAGACCCCCAAGCACAACACAACTACTCTATGGAAAAGTGGTCAGACTGCTTTCTATTGTGAGCCCCTAATCCTATTCCTCCTCACTTCCAACTGGGACCTTCCAACTGGGATCTACAACTACCCTCATCAGTGTTTTCCAGTTGACAGTTGTTCCAAACCTCCCTTGGATGTAGTTCCCAAAGGAAGGGGCAGTTCACCATCTTTCCTGTTTAACAGCCTTAGCTATTCTTGCTTTTAGGATTTGGAGAGTTCAAGGTGACTGGGGGCCGAAGTGAACTCTTAGCGCAGCACAACTGCTCTATAGAAAAAGTGGCCAGATTCCTTGTTTACATGGGTCCCTGATCCCATTCCTCCACATTTGGTGGGATCTCCTCACTGAATTCTCATTCTATGAAGCCAGTATCGCCTTAATACAAAAACCAGGAAAGAGCATAACAAAGAAAGAGAAGTACACACCAATATTCCTGGTGAACATAAATGCAAAACTCCATGGATACAGGGACTGTTTAACATACACAAGTCAATAAATGTGATACATTACATAAAGAGAATAAAAAACAAAAGTCACATCATCATCTCAATTGACACAGGAAAAGCATTTGACAAAATCCAGCATCTCTTTTTGATTAAAACACTCAACAAAATAAACATAGAAAGGACATACTGTCAGGTAAAAAGTGTCATCTATGACAAACCCACAGCCAATATTGTACTGAATTGGAAAAAGTTGAAAATATTGCCCCTGAGAACTGGAACAAGACAAGGATGGTCACTTTCACCACTTCTATTCAACATAGTACTGGAAGTCCTAGTGAGAGCAATCAGACAAGAGAAAAAAATAAAAGACACTCAATCAGTAAAGGGGAAGTCAAACTGTCACTGCTTGCTGATGACATAATCATATACTTAGAAAACCCTAAAGACTCATCTAAGAAGCTTATAGAAATGATAAATGAGATCAGCAAAGATTCAGGGTACAAAATTAATGTACAAAACTCAGTATCTCTGCTATACGCCAATAGTGACCAAGTTGAGAATGAAATCAATAACTCTTCCCCCTTTTATAAGAGGTGCAGGAAAAATAAAACACTTGGGAAAATACCTAACCAAGGAGTTGAAAGACCTCTACAAGGAAAATGACAAAACACTACTGAAAGAAATTATAGATGACACAAACAAATGGAAGCTCATGCTCATGAATGGGTAGAATCAATACTCGGGAGGCTGAGGCAGGAGAATGGCGTAAACCCGGGAGGCGGAGCTTGCAGTGAGCTGAGATCCGGCCACTGCACTCCAGCCTGGGAGATAGAGCGAGACTCCGTCTCAAAAAAAAAAAAAAAAAAAAAAAAAAAAAAAAAAAAAAAAAAAAAGGAAAATGATCATACCACCAAAAGCAATCTACGGGCTTGGCATGGTGGCTCACATCTGTAATCCTAGCACTTTGAGATGCTGAGGTGGGTGGATCACCAGAGGTAAAGAGTTCAAGATCAGCCTGGCCAACATGCTGAAACACTGTCTCTACTAAAATTACAAAAATTAGCCATTGTGGTGGTGCATGCCTAAAATCCCAGCTACTCAGGAGGCTGAGGCAGGAGAATGTCTTGAACCCAGGAGGTGGAGGTTGCAGTGAGCTGAGATCGCAGCACTGCACTCCAGCCTAAGTGACAGAGCGAGACTCTGTCTCAAAAAAATAAATAAAATAAAAAAGCAATCTACAAATTTAATGCAATTCTCATCAAAATACCACCATCATTCTTCACAGACTTAGAAAAAAACAACCGTTAACATTCACATAGAACCAAAAAAAGTCCCCATAGCCAAAGCAAGACTAAGCAAAAAGAACAAATCTGGAGGTTTCACATTACCCAACTTCAAACTATACTATAAGGCCAAAGTCACCAAAACAGCATGGTACTTGTATAAAAATAGGCACACAGACCAATGGAGTAGAATAGAGAACCCCGAAATAAAGCCAAATACTTAGAGCCAACTGATCTTCAACAAAGCAAGGAAAAATATAAAGTGGGGAAAGGACATACTATTCAACAAGTGGTCCTGGGATAATTGGTAAGCCACATATAGAAGAATGAAACTGGATTCTCATCTCTTACCTTATACAAAAATCAACTCAAGTTGGATCAAGGACTGTAATCTAAGACCTGGTGGCATAACAATTCTAGAAGATAACATTGGAAATACCCTTCTACACACTGACTTAGGCAAAGACTTTATGACCAAGAACCCAAAAACAAATGCAACAAAAACAAAGATAAACAGATGGGGCTTAAACTTAAAAGGTTCTCCACAGCCAAAGAAATAATCAGCACAGTAAACAGACAACCCACAAAATAGGTGAAAATCTTTGCAATCTATACTTCTGACAAATGACTAATATCCAGAATTTACAAGGAACTCCAACAAATCAGCAAGATAAAAAACAAACAATCCCATCAAAATGTGGGCTAACGACATAAATAGATGATTCTCAAAAGAAGATATACAAATGGCCAGCAAACATATGAAAAATGCTCAACATCACCAATGATCAGGGGAATGAAAATCAAAACCACAATGCAGTACCACTTTACACCTTCAAGAATGGCCATAATAAAAAAATTAAAAAGTAATAGATGTCGGCATGGATGTGGTGAAAGGGAACACTTTTACACTGCTGGTGGGGATGTAAACTTGTACAACCACTATGGAAAACAGTGTTGAGATTCCTTAAAGAACTAAAAGTAGATCTACCATTTGATCCAGCAATTCCACTCCTAGGTATCTAATGAGAAGAAAAGAAGTCATTCTATGAAAAAGATACTTGCACAAGCATGTTTATAGCAGCTCAATTTGCAATTGTAAAAATATGGAACCAGCCCAAATGCCCATCAATCAATGAGTGGATAAAGAAATTTGTGTGTGTATGTGTGTATATATATGTGTGTGTGTGTGTGTATATATCACATGGAATATATATATCCCTTGGAATACTACTCAGCCACAAAAAGGAATGAAATAATGCTATTCATAGCAACCTGGATGGAATGGGAGACCACTATTCTAAGGGAAGCAACTCAAGAATGGAAATCAAGCATTGTGTGTTCTTACTCTTAAGTGGGAGCTAAGCTATGAAGATACAAAGGGATAAGAATGACAATGAAATTTGGGGACTTAAGGGAAAAAGTGGGAGAGGGATGAGAGAGAAACACCTACAAATTGTGTACAGTGCACACTGCTTGGGTAATGAGTACACCAAAATCTTAGAAATTATCACTAAATAACTTATTCATGTACAAAAAAAAATTCCTATAACAAATGAAGCCTCATTCTCCCATGACCTTCCAATCTTAGGGCACTTTTGTGGCCCTTAAATCGTATTTTTGAAATATGTAATAAATTATGTGCACTTGGGAAAAAAAGATGTTCTTATTATTATTTTCTGTAAACCTATGGATATGAGTATTATGCCACTGGTAAATGCTATTATATATAATCTTCATTCACCTAGCCTTCCAAATACAAAATATTGAAAGGGAATCACTGAATCACTTTTTATTGCAGAAATTGGATCTTGATTTCATGTTTAGCAAAAGGCCTGTTGCTCTTCTTTGTCTGATCTATGGTCCAATATATCTTCCTACAATTCACAGCAAAAGACCAATAGAATAATGTATTGTTGTGGTACTGGAAAAAATGCACATGAATATACATCTATAAATCATTGGTCTAAAGTCTTTATCTCTAGCTCTCTGAGGCATATTATCAATCTTAGCTAGGCCATGGAACAGTTATTGTGTCATTGCCCTGGGTGAAAATAATTTATGACACTGTTAGCAGGTTTGTTGCAGGGAAGAAGCAGCTATCTAATTTTCAGACTTTGAATTCATGGCTGTGGAGATGAGTGGAATGGAATATACCTAACAAGATTAGTGAGTTCACTGTTAAAGATGGAACATAAGGCAGGTAACTTGGTATCCTCAAATATGCTGTCTGTGCATTTTTGCTCATGAAAAGATTCCAATTTTTCCTCTCTCACCTCCACCATTTATCTCTGTAATATACAGTGATTGAAAAACTGTTCTTTAAAATACAACTTTTGTTTCAACTTCCTCATGTACTTTCTTTGACTTCATTTTCCTCTTTTGTTATTTCCTTTACTTTATTTTTTTGTTTGTAGAGACAAGGTCTTGTTCTGTTGCCCAGGCTGAGTGTAGCAGGATGAGCATAGCTCACTGCAACCTTGAACTCCTGGGCTCAAATGATCCTCCCTCCTCAGTCTTCCAGGGAGCTAGGACTACAAGCATGTGCTGCCATGCCATAATAAGTTTTAAACTTGGTTTTTGTAGAGACAGGATTTCACTATGTTGCCAGTGCTGGTCCTGAACTACTGGCTTCAAGCAATCCTCCTGCCTCAGCCTCTCAAAGTTATGGTATATTAAGCCACAGTGTCCAACTCTTCATTATTTTTTTTAAAAATTGCTCATCTCAACTAAGTGAGTTGACATTGATTAATTTCTGCTATGTTGAAGAAATTTTTTTCAGTAGTTCAATCTCAGGACAAATTACATTTTAAGGAGTGACCTTTTATGTGTTTTATCATTCATATTAATTTAAAACATTTATTGAATGCCTTAGTATGAACCAGCCTGGCCCATCCGCCTTTTTTTTCTTCATTGTTTATTTCTTTTCATTCTTTCATTATTTTTCTTGCCGATTAATATTTACAGAACATGTACTACATATGTGGAGTGCATGGGTAGTACATACAGACCGGTCAATATATTTGGCATACCAATCTAAGGGATTTTAGCATTAAGAAAGAGATCATAATAAATTCCATTTTCACAAACATTCTTAAGCTCTTTGGCACAAATGGTGAAAAAGACTGTGGGGCTGAAAATAGGCTCTCAATCTTGTTTCAAGTCTCCATTAATGACGAGGGTACATTAGGGTCCTCTGCTTTATGTATTTTCTGGTGAGAGGTAGAGCCTAGGAAACTGAGGGAGATACTAATTTAGGAAAATATTCAAATATGCAAACCCAGTTCTGGAGTGGATACAGCATTGTGGTATAACTTATATTAATTGTAGCCCAGAAATTTAAACTGTAGAAGCTCCAAGTTTTTTGATAGAAAAACTTTAAAACTGAAAGAGTAATATGGCCCATGGAAGAGTAAATTACTCTCTTAAAGAATAGCTAGCCTATCTTGTAGATCTAAAAGCACTTGAAGGGCAATTGCTTATCCCAAGTCATAGGAATGCAATCAGTGTCTATGGCAGAATGAGCCCCAGAGCAGAATTGAGCACCAGGAATTCCCCGAAGATTGGAGAACATGTCAGAGCATCAGTGATGGGCTTAGGGTCAATACCCCTGAAACTTACACCAATATATAAGACTATCTTAAAGAGTAGGTCCATGGACTTGGACGTCTTAAAGACGATGTGAAAAAAGCAAAGGGGAGATAACTAACATTTTTGGATGCCTACTCTCTGACAAGCATCTGTTAAGATCTTTGCATGTGTTACATTACTTATTTTCTTAAACAGCATCTGAAATAAGTACTATCTCCACTTTACGTTTGCACAAGCTAAGGTCACACTGCATTGACCATATCACACAGTCTTTGGGATGAAAAGTCCAAGATACTTGGTTTAGTATTTAGTGCACTGGGTGCTATAGCATCTGGATCCTTCCTACCTCTCTACCTTTATCTTCTTTTACTCATGCCTCACATTGTAAGCTTCCTCTATACCACTCTGTAAGGGTACTTCCTATCTCACTACCTTTGCTAATATTGTTTTCCATCACAAAGATACCCTCCAAATGCATCTTTCTTCACCTTTCTGAAATCTACCAGCATTATCTCCTCTATAAAATCCTTATACTCATACTGGGTTAGCTGCCTCTGAGCTTATTTGATGTCCTGTGGATATTTTCAACATAGGTTTTATCCTTGTTGAAATGGAGCACCATACAAAACTGAAGGCACTCTGTCTTATTTTTCTGTATATAAAGTGCTTAACATAAACTAATGTGATAACATCAGGATTCAAGTCAATGTCTCTGTTATTTAGAATGTCTGTTTAAAAGATAAGACATATTCACAGTAATTATGGCACAATGAAATTAGTGAAAACATCATCAAAAAAGTCTAGATAAAATGCTGTAAGATATTTTTTCTTTTCTAATTCCTTTGGAATTCTGATAGAGTTCACTTTGATTCTGTAGGTCACTTTGGATAGTACAGAAATTTTAACAATATTATTTATTCTGATCCATGAACATGATACATCTTTTCATTTACTTACATTTTCTTCAATTTCTTTTTATTAATGTTTTACATTTTCAGTCTATAATTTCCCTGGTTATATTTATTTCTAAATATTTTATTCTTTTTGATGCTACTATAAATGGGAGTATTTTCTAGATTTTTTTCAGATAGTTTTGTTAGTATACAGAAACACACAAAATTTTGTATGTTGATTTTGTGTCCTTCAATTTTACTGAATTTATCAGTTCTAACGTTTTTAGTGTTTTCTATATATAAGATCATGATATCTGCAAACAGAAACAATTTTCCTTCCTTCCTTCCTTCCTTCCTTCCTTCCTTCCTTCCTTCCTTCCTTCCTTCCTTCCTTCCTTCCATTCCTTTCCTTTTTTTTGGTTCAGACAAGGTCTTGATCTGTCACCCCAGCTGGAATGCAGTTGGCATGACCACAGCTCCCTGCAGTCTCCCAGGCTCAAGCAATTCTCTCACCTCAATCTCCCAAGTAGCTGGGACTACAGGTGTGCCATCATGCCTGGCTAGTTGTATTTTTTGTAGAGACAAGGTTTCACCATGTTGCTTAGGCTGATCTTGAACCCCTGGGCTCAAGCAATCCATCTACCTCAGCCTCCCAAAGTGCTAGGACTCACAGGTGTGAGACACTGTGCTTTTTCTTTTCAACTTAGATGACTTTCATTTATTTTTCTTACCTAATTGCTCCAGCTAGGACCTTCACAACTTAATTTTGAAGAGATGTTCTATGAATGAGAAACTTTGTCTTGTTCCTGATCTTACTGAAAGAGCTTTCAAATTTTCACCTCTGAGAATGATGTTAGTTGTGGGCTTGTCATATATGGTCTTTATCATGTTGAGGAACATTACATACATACCTAATTAGAGTTTCAATCAGCAGAGGATGTTAAATTTTGTCAAATGTTGTTTCTGAACCTATTTAGATGATATTATGGGGGTTTTGCTTTCTTTTTTATTTATAGATTCAGGAGGTACATGTGCAGTTTTGTTACTTGGATATATTTTGTAGTGGTAATGTCTAGACTTCTAGTGAACCCATCACCTGACTAGTGAACATTCTACCCAGTAGGGAATTTTTCAACCCTCACCTTCTCCCACCTTACCTTCTTTTGGAGTCCCCAGTGTCCCAGCAGTGGGACTACTAGGTTGAAGGATATTTCTATTTTTAGTAGTTTGACAAATCATCCTATTTTCCACAGAGTTTGCACTAATTGAAATTCCCACCAATGTGTATAAGCATTCTCTTTTCTCTGCATCCCCACCAACATCTGTTGTTTATTGACTTTTCAATAATAGCCATTCTCTCTGGTGTGAGGAGGTATGTCACTGCAGTTTTAATTTACATTTCTCTGATAATTAGTGATGTTGAACATTTTTCATGTTTGTTAGCTGCTTACATATCTTCTTTTGAATAATTTTGCTCATGTCCTTTGCCCACTTTTTAATAGAGTTATTTTTTTTTTCTTGTTGATTTGAGTTGCTTATAGATTCTGGATATTAGTCATTTGACAGATGCATAGTTTGCAAATATTTTCTCCGATTCTGTAGTTTGCCTGTTTACTATGTTGATTATTTACTTAATTGTGCCTAGAAGTTCTCTTGTTTAATTAAGTCCCTTTGGTCTATTTTCATTTTTGTTGCATTTGCTTTTGAAATCTTAGTCATAAATTATTTGGTTAGTCCACTGCCTAGAAGAGTTTTTGCTAGGTTTGCTTCTAGGATTTTTATAGTTTCATGTCTCACATTTAAATCTTTAATGTATATTGATTTAACATTTGTATGTAGTGAGATATAAGAGTCCAGTTCATTTCTCTGCACACAGCAATGACTTTTTTTCCAGCACCATTTATTGAGTAGGGTATCGTTTCCCCATTGTATATTTTTGTCAACTTTGTTGAAGATCAATTGATGGTAGCTATGTGGCTTTATGTCTGGGGTTTCTATCCTGTTCCATTGATATATATGTCTACTTTTATATCGGTACCACACTGTTTTGGTTACAATAGCCTTACAGTGTAGTTTGAAGTCAAGAAATGTTACACCTCTAGATTTGTTCTTTCTTCTTAGGATTGTTTTGGCTATTTGGGCTCTTTTCTGGTTCCATACAAGGTTTTGGATAATTTTTATTACTTGTGTAAGAAAAGATGGTAATTTGATAAGGATTACATTAAATCTGTAGATTGCTTTGGGCAGTGTGGTCATTTACATGAGCTATCCACGAACATTTGTTTGTTGCATCTATTATTTCATTTCTCTCTTTTTTTTGTAGCATAAACACAGAAATTTATTTTTCATAGTTCTGGAGTCTGGGAAGTCCAAGATCAAGGTGCTGGCACATCTATTGTCTGGTGAGGGCCTGCTTGCATCCTGGTTTGCAGATAGCAGTCTTCTCATTGTATCTTCACATGACAAAGAACAGAGAGAAAGGAAGCAAACTCTCTCCTGTCTCTTCTTACAAGGGCACACTTTCATCAGTGTTTTACTCTTCTCCTTATAGAGATCTTTCACCTCCTTGGTTAAATGTATTCTGTGGTATTTTACTTATTTATTTTTGTGTCTGTGTATATTGAATTGAGTTCTTGATTTGGTTCTTAGTTTGAATGTTATTGGTGTTTAGAAATGTTATTGATCTATGCATGTTAATTTTGTATCCTGAAACTTTACTGAAGTCACTTATTAAATCTAAGAGCCTTTTGGAGGATTCTTTGGGGCTTTCTTGGTATACAATTATGCCATCTGTGAACAGAGGTAATTTGACTTTCTCTTTTCAAATTTGAGTGGCTTTTATTTCTTTCTCTTGCTTGATCTATATAGGACTTTTAGTGCAGTGTTTAATAGGAGTGGTGAGTGGGAGTCCTTGCCTTGTTCCAGTTCTTAGGGAAAATGCTTTCAGCTTTTCCCTACTCAGTATAATGTTGGCTGTGGGTTTATCATATATTGGTTTTATTATTTTGAGGCTTATTCTTTTGATGCCTAGTTGGTTGATATTTTTTATTAGGAAGGGATGATGGATTTTATATAATGTTTTTCCTGCATCAGTTGAGGTAATTTTATGGTTTTGTATTTAATTCTATTTATGTGGCAAATCACATTTATTGACTCGTGTATGCAGAACTATCATAGAAAGAAAAGAAAGAAAGAAAGGAAAAAAAGAAAAGAAAAGAAGAAAAAAAATTGGCTGGCATTTCTTCTTCCTTTAGGAAATCTGAAAACAGTTCTTCAATCTCTTTTGGTTTATATGGTTTCTGCTGAGAAGTCTGTGGTTAGTCTGATGGGATTTCCTTTATACTTTATAAGTGATTAGACATTTCTCTCTAGCTGATTTCAATATTTTTTCCTACATGTTCACTTTGGATAGTCCAATGACTATATGCCTCAATGAGGTTTGTTTTGCAGAGAATTCTTCAGGTGTTCTCCAAGTTTCTTGTACGTAGATATCTACTTCTCTAGTTAGACCAGGGAAGATTTCCTGAATTATTCCTGAATGATGTCATTATTCCTGAATGATGGCTGAAATATGTTTTCTAAACTTTTTACTTTTTCTTTTTCACCCTCAGGAATGCCTATAACTTACAAGTTTGGATGCTTTATATAATCTCATATTTCTTGAATGCTTTATCCTTTTAAATTATTTTTTATTTGTTTCTGAGTGGGTTAATTCAAAGGACTGGTCTTTAAGCTCTGAAATTATTTCCTCTATATGGTCTAGGATATTGTTAAAGCTTTCAACTGTATTTTTAAATTCCTTTGATAACTTTTTTATTTTCAGAAGTTCTTTGTTTTTTTAATATATCTTTAGTAAATTTTTTATTAATATTCTGAATTGTTTTTCTGAGTCCATTTCGTTGGTTTTCAACTTTCTATTGTATCTCCATGAACTTTCCTACAATCCATATTTTGAATTCTTTATCTGTTCTTTTCAGAATTTTTATTTTGGTTAAGATTTATGCTAGAGATCTAATGTGATCTTTTGGAGGCATTAGCATACTCTGTCTTTTTGTACTGCCAGAGTTCCTGTGCTTATTCTTTCTCAATTGAAGCTATTGTTTCTTATTTTTGAATTTGCTTTCATTTGGATGAAACATTTTTATGTTTTATATTTTTCCTTCTTGAAGATGTGATTATTATGTATTTTGTGTCTGATCATTTGACTTCAATTTTGGATGCTTTCAGGGGGTCAAATCTCCATGTGAATTCCTTGGTTAAAGATAGCTTCTGTGTGGTGGCTTTCTCAAATGTTGATTGTTGTAGCAATGTATAAAGTGTCTGAGCCAGCTCAGTATCTTCTGTGGGGCTGGGAGTGTAGAAGTCTCAAGAAGCTTTTTCCATTTCCTAGCAGTATGCCCATATGTCAGCAAATTTTTTTCAACTTCATTGTGAAGTTCTGTCTCCAGTCCAATGGTGGTGCTTTTCAGAGATAACAAAATCTCTTTCAAATGCCACAATGATGGTTGCAAGTATCCACCATGACAGGGATGGCAGGGAGAGTTCATGGTGGGCACTGAGGTCCGTACTGGGGAGATTGAAAAGGGGTTGCACAAGTTCCTTATTTCAGGCAGGCAGAAAATTGCTCCAATTTTCTATCACACCCCTGTCCTAGGGCTAGTGACCTTAAGTTCAGATAGACACGGATTTTTATCTCCAGGCTGCAATGCAACATCTATCCTATGGCTACTGCCGAAATGGACTTGGAGAGGAAACTCTTCCTTCAGCCCCAAACACATAACTCTACAACTGGCCCTCACTCTGCTGCAGGAATGTTGCCACTCATAGGGAGGGGGAGATGAGCCCTGGCCTTGGCAATCCCTGTCCAGTCGGCACACTTTCAGTGGGGGTGCAGTTGCCCTAAATAATCCTGGAAAGGCTGATTTTTAAGTGCACCTGTGCCAGCCACCAGTGTAAAAAGCTGTAGCTGTATCCACAGCAGTGGATGGAGGGAAGTGAAAGGCAGAAGAAGATCTGCTCTTCATGTCTATTCCCAGCCACTTGAGCTACTTGTCCACTGGGATGAAATCACACTCTGCCCCTTCAGAGATCAGCAATACACCTCTGTCACATCTGGGAGGGGCACAGTCCCCCGCTACTTTCAAGTGTGTGTGGGACTCTTCGGCAGGGAAGTGCACAATCTGGTCCTCTTTGTCCCAAGAGGTGATTTGGCAGGGTGCAACCCCACTTCCCCAGGACAGCCAGTCCTGAAATCTGGATCTCCAGGGATGCCACAGCTTCCCAGGGTCTCACCAGTCCTCTGTGTCCTCTGTGGTTGCCATAGTCTGAGGAGGTTCTGCTGGAGAATGCTTGTGAGGAATGTAGTAATATGGAGACACAATAACTGAGATTCCCTGAACAGGATAGTGGAGTACAACAGGTGGAGTTCCTCAGAGGTCAATCTCTTTAAAATACCTGCTGCCTCCTATTTCTGTGTGTCAGTTTCTCTGTGTGGATTCTTCAACAGTTTCAAGAACCCTTCCCTCAGTATTTAACTCAAGCCATAATCATTCTGGTGTCTGATGTCTCTAGTTAGCCATCTTGAAATATGATAATATGGTTTTTGTCCTTGACTCTGTTGATGTGGCATATCACATTTATTGATTTGTGTATGGTGCACCATCCTTACATCTCAGGGGAAAACAATTTCACTTGGTAATGGTACCCAGTCCTTTTAATGTATTGCTGAATTTGTTTTGTTATTATTTTGAGGGAATTTTTGCATCTATGTTTTAGAAAAATTGACCTATAACTTAAAATTCTTATAGTTTCCTTGTCTGGCTTTGATACTAGGGTAATGCATAGAATGAATTCGGAAGTATTTCTTCTCTTCATATATTTTTTTTTTTGTAAATGTTTGGGAAAGATTGGTATTAATTCCCCTTCAAATGTTTAGTAGAATCCACCAGTGAATCCATCAGGTCCTGGGTTTTTATTTGTTATTAGATTTTTTAATTACAGATTCAATATTCTGACTTCACTATGGTTCTCCTGAGAATTTCTATTTTTTTAGTGATTCAGTCTTGGTAGGTTGTATGTTTCTAGGAATTTATCATTTTCATCTAGGTACTTCTATTTGTTTGTATATAATTTCTCATAATGGTCTCCTATGATCTTTTGTATTGCTGTGGTATAAGTTGCAATGTCTTTTCTCTCGTATATAATATTATTTTTTAAAGCTTCTCTTTCTTTGTTGTTTAGCTAACAATTTGTCAATTTAGTTTATATTTCTCAAGAAAAACCTTAGTTTTGTTGATTTTTCCTGTTTTTTCTAATCACTATTTTATTTATTGTTTTTTATTTATTTCCTTCCTTCTAGTAACTTTGGGTTTAGTTTATTCTTCTTTTTCTTTTTCTAGTTCATTGAAGTGTGAAATGAGACTGTTCATTTGAGATCTTTTTAAAATATAGGCATTTATTGCTATAAACTTCCATCTTATAACTGCCTTTCTGCATTCCTTAAGTTTTTGGTATGTTGTGATTTCACTTTTATTTGCCTTAATGTATGTTTTATTTTCTTTATAATTTCTTCTTTGACTCAATGATTGTTAAGGAAGGTTTTTGAATTTTCACATATTTGTAAATTTTCCAATTATCTTCCTGATATTGATTTCTAATTTCAGACCATTATGCTAGAAAAATATATTTTATATAATTTTAAACTTCTTAAGTTTCTTAAGCCTTGTTCCATGGCCCAACATATGACCCATTCTGGAGGACTCTTCAGGTCCACTTGAGAAGAATGTGTAGTCTGCTGCTGTTGAATGGAATGTTCTGTACATGTCTGTTAGATCCATTTGCTCCATAGTGTTATCCAAGCATCATTCTGCTCTTTGCTTATTGATTTATGTCTAGATGATTTATGTATTGTTTAAAGTGATATATTGAGATCTCATACTATTATTGTGTTTCTCTCCATTTCTTCCTTCAATTCTGCTAATATTTGTTTTATATATTTAAGTGCTCCAATAGTGGGTACATATATATTTATCATTGTTATATTCACTTGATGATTTTACCTTTTGTCAGTTTATAATGATGTTTTTTTTGGTCTCTTGTGACAGTTTCATATAGAATCACAAAAGACCCTGAAGAGCCAAGGAAATTTTGATTTAAAAAAAACAAATCTGGAGGCATAATATTTTATCTGATTAAAAAATATATTACAAAGTTACAGTAATCGTAACATTATGGTATTGACATAAAACTACACATGAAGACCAGTGAATCAGAACAGAGAGCCTAGAAAAAAATTCACACATTTACAGTCAAGTGATCTTTGACAAAGATGCCAAGAACACATAACAGGGAAAGATAATCTCTTCAATAAATGCTGTTGGGAAAACTGAATATACACCTGCAGAAGAATGAATTTGGGTCTTTATCTGAAACCATATACCAAAATCAACTAAAAATGGTTTGAAGACTTAAAGATAACACATGAACCTATAAAACTTCTAGAATAAAACACAGGGGGAATCGCTTCTTTTGACATTTGCCTGAGTAATGGATTTTTGGTTAACCTCAGAAGCAGAGGCAACAATGGCAAAAATAGACAAATGAGATTTCATCAAATTAACAAGCTTCTGCACAGCAAAAGAAATGATCACCAGAGTAAAAAGAAAACCTACAGAATGAAGAAAATATTTGCAAACCATACATCTGATAAGATATTAATATCAAAAACACATAGGGAACTTCTACAATTCAATAGCAAAAAACAAATAATTTGATTAGAAAATAGGCAAAGGACCTAAATACACATTTCTTCATAGAAGACATACAAATTGTCAACAGGTATATGAAAAGATGCTTTATTGGGTTATTCTTGCATTGCCATACATACATATCTGAGACTAGGTAATTTATAGAAAAAGAGGTTTAATTGGCTCACAGTTTTGCAGGCTGTAAAGGAAGCATAGCACTGGCATTGCTTTAGGGAGGCCTTAGGAAGCTTATAATCATGTTTTTTTTTTCCCCAGTGTTAAAATGTTTTAATGTCAATGAAAAATGAGGTCAGAGATTTATAACCAGATTTCAGAACACACACATTGATTTCGAAATGGTTTCTCTCCCTTTCAGAGGCCTAAATATGAACAGATACAAATCTTAGAGGTTTTTATAAAAAGCATTTTCTTTTTTCATTTTCTTATATCTACAGTTGACAAACATGCAAAGGAGGAGCGTGTATCTCACATTGTGGAAGCAGGAGCATGAGAGAGAATGGGGACTGTTGGGTAGGGAGTACACACTATAAATGACCATATCTTGTGAGAACTCACTATCTAGAAGACAGCACCAAGCCATAAAGGATTCGCCCCCATGATCGAAACACCTCCCTCCAGGCTCCACCTCTAGCATTGGGGATTACAATTCGACATGAGATTTGAGTGGCGGACAAGTATTCAAACTATATCAGATGCTCAGTATCACTAGTCATAAAAGAAATATGAACCAAAACCACAACAAGATATCACTTCACATATGCTAGAATGGCTAGTATCAAAAAGACAAAGATAACAAGTGGTGATGAGGATGCAAAGAAAAGGGAACCCTTGTACTCTGTTAGTGGGAATGTAAATTGGTCCAACCATTGTGGAAAAGAGTCCAGAGGAGGGATATTTGCTAAGAGAGTGGATTTTAAGTGTTCTCTCTCTCACACACAGCACACACAAACACACAGTGATCATGTGAGGTGTGAGGTGGGCTAATTAAGTTGATTGTTGTAATCATCTCACAATGTATAGAAATATCAAAATATCACACTGAACACCTCAAATATATATAATTTTTATTAATCAATGTATACCCAAATGAAGCTAGAAAAAATAAACATGAAATAAAATTATCTAATGAGCAAAAATAACAATAATAATAATAATAATAATTTTCTGTAAATACACAAGTAGGGATTCTTCATATATTGTGGTTCTCCAGAAGACTAGAAGAAAGTTGGCCTATTTCTCACAGCACTCTTCTTTTCCCAAAGTTAAGTAATTTTATTTTTTAAATGATTTGCCTTTTTATTATTTTATTTTTTGGCTAACAATACTTTACATGATACCTACTCAACAAATTTTTAAATGCACAACTCAGTATTGTTAACTACAGGCAGATGTTTTGCGGCAGATATCTAGAACTTATTTATCTTGCATAATTGTAACTTTATACCACATGCACAGCAAATTTTCTTTTCATCCTCACAGTCCCCTGAAAACCACTGTTTTACTCTCTGTTTTCATGAGTTTGACGACTATTTTAGATACCTCATATAGGTGATATCATGAATGGCTAAGTATAACCTCCACCAGATTCATTTATATTGTTACTTATAGCAGAGTTTTCTTCTTTTGTAAGGCTGAATAATATTCCATTAGGTGTGTATACCATATTTTTTAATCAATTAATCTGTCAATAGACATTTAGGTTGTTTTCGTGTCTTGGCTATTGTAAATAATGCTGCAATGAACATGAGTGTGCAGGTATCTTTTTAGCATACTTTTGGATATAATCACAAAAGTGTGATTGCTGAATTATATGGGAGTTCTATTTTTAATGTTTTAAAGAAACTTCATATTGTTAACCATCATGGCTGTACCATTGTACATTCTACCAATTACGTACAAATGTTCCAATTTTTCTACATCTTCACCAATACTTAAAAAAAGTTTTGATAATAGCCATCCTGTTAGTGTAAGCTAATATCTCATTATGGCTTTAATTTGATTTTTCTTAATGATTAATGATTTTGATCATTTAAAAAATATAACTCATGGCCATTTGTATGTCTGCTTTGAAGAAATGCCTGTTCAGGAGTCATTTGTGCATTTTTATAGTTTTTTTTTTCCTATTGAGTAGTAGGAGTTTCTTATATATTTTGGATATTAACATTTTATTAGATGTATGATTTTAAATATTTTCTCCCATTTCATTACAGCTAAACAGTTCTTATCCCAAGTTGGAGAATTTTCCTGTTTATTAATACTCCTTGTATTCAGAAAGTATTCATAAGAATAAGCCCCATAGTAGTTGGTCAATATCTGATTTTGAGGTGAAGCATAATTCTTAAGTCAGTGATGGAATCAATAGAATTTACATCATTTATTACATAGAGTTTATTACATAGAAGTTATTCTTTATTAATAGGGAAATGAATATAGCTATGTTTACTAATGGCATTTTTAGAAAAACATATTGATTGATATATAATTTCTTGTAAAAGTTGTGTTCATTAATAATTTCTTGTATTCTTAATAATTACATGTATTTTTGTTATTATTATATAATTTTAAATAAACCTTAATTGCAGTATTTTCTTGTAAATGTGATTTTAATGTTATTGAAATTTCTAGATTTGGTAAAAAATCTTTCTGAGAAGAAGAGGTTAGAACTTATAAAACTTCATAAGCACTCTAAAGATAAGAATTCACTAATTTCTAAAAGAAGAAGTTAAAATCTTTAAATTATATAAGGGATTATTTTCGTTAAATACTGTCAAAGGTTATCTGCTTGACTAAAATGTAGTTAGCCCTCTCCTAGTCCATCTGTGTATTTTCTCATAAAATCCAGTTTTAGCAAAGAACCCTTCTAAGTCAGCTTAGCAAGAACCCTCTTTCTTTGATATTTGATCCCCTTTGACATCTGATCAGGTTCTCCATCTTCCACTACACCCCAGGTAATGTCTGATCATCCCTGACTCTCTTCAGCAAGAACACTATTAGGTCAGTTTAACTAGAATTCCCGTTACCCTTAATTCTTTTTCTTAGTCAACTTCCATCTATTGATTCTTACCATGTTCCTTAGCTATAAATTCCCACTTGCCCATGCTGTATTCAAAGTTGGGTCCAGTACCTCTCCTTGGCTGCAAAACCCCATTGTGATAGTCCCTATATCTATAATGATGGTCCTGAATAAAATCTTCCTTATCATGCTATAGCAAGTACTACTGAAAATTTTTGTTTAAAAATACAAAGAAAGATTTCTGGAAAGTAAAGTATGATATGCATGAGCAAATAATAGACTGAAGCTTTACAGCCTCATTTTTATTAAAGAATAGAGATTCCTATCTGGTTTAGAATAGCTCAATTTAGATAATGTCTGTTAAGAAGTGGATGAGGTAAAGATATTAACTGGGTGCCTTCTAGAAGAACTTTTCAAGGTTATGACAAGGTTTATGAATTAATTAAATGAACAAAGTAATAAGGTAAACATATCAATTCTTTTCATTTTTATCATTTGAGAGTTTTCAAGGGTTAAAAAAGGGTTATAGAAATCTGACTTTTTCCTAAGTGCTTTCAACAAAGAATAGTGACCAATAGTTTGTAGAGAAAAAAGCCAAAAGGACGAGTTTTATGTAATGTAACTACCATGAATTGACACTGTTATGGCATAAACTTCTAAAAATAAGTCTTCATTAATATTTTTAAATAGTTTTCTCTGAATAAAGTATGATAGGCCAATTAATGCCCCTTTACCCCCCACCCAAAATGTGGCTACATGCTTATCCCTGGAACCTATGCACATGTTATCTTACACAGCAAGATGGATCTTTGCAGATAAAATTAAGGTTGTTAATAGCTGACATTAAATTCAGGAGACTATCCTAAATTATCTGGTAGATCCAGTGTAATCACATGGACCCTTAAAAGCAGATGATAAAGGCAGAAGGCTCAATGAGATAAATGTGATGAGGAAACAAGAGGCAAAAGAGATTTGAAACTTGAAAGGGACTTGACTCATAGTCATTGGCTTTGATGATGGACAAAGGGTACTGTAAGCCAAGGAATTCAAACAGCCACCAATGAAATGGGGATGGCTGTCCTATAACTGAAAGAAATTACATCTTGCCAACAATTTGATTGAGCAAAGAAATGGATTCTACCATAGAGCTTCCAACTGGAAATGCCATTTGGATGATATCATGATACCATGATGAGACCCTCTCAGACTATGACTAACAGAACTGTAAGATAACAAATGTGGGTGGTTTAAGCTGCTTAATTTGTAGCATTTTGTTTTTTCACAAGCAGAAAACTAATATAGCATGCGATTTATTATATAACAATATTTAACTACTTATAATCAATGACATACAAAACACTTACGAAGAGTTTTATGCAGTTAGTATTCTAACTTAGGAAAAACAGTTCAAAATAATAAGTAGAGGTACGAATTTTCTTTTTAAGCCCAGGAAAATGTAGCCTCTAGAAAACCACAGGGTCGTGGAAATGATATGAGTCATGACAATCATTCCCCATTCTCTGAACTCAAGGCCTCATCTGGCCACAGATCTATCAGTCTGACTGACGAATACTAGGACTGTAGGTGTTAGCAGAAAAGAATGCAAAGGGAGGGAGAAATGGAGTCCTCCTGGGAATGTACGACATAATTTGAAACAGAAATTTGATAAGTGTACCGGTTATCAGATTAAAGAAGATTGTATGAATATCTACCTTTCAAGCATGTTTCTGATATCAGAGAACTGTTGAGAACATTTGGCAAGAAATGCCACAGGACTGCTTCTTCATACTGTCCACTGAGACTCAGTTCTCTTTTCACCTGGGTTTGACTGCCCTTGCTGCCATCCTCATTCTGAGATATCACTTGTTCTCTTACCATGCCATCTCCATCTGACTCATCCACCAGAAGATCTGAAACAGTTCTAGGCCGAGTAGCATGTTAGGGTATGCGTAGTGCATACCTAAGCAGCTATTAGCCAGAATACAGGCATCGTGATTTTGATTTATTCCCATTATTTGGATATTTACCAGGATGACAAGTGCTGGACTCTGTGTTCTGTGCTTCATCATTAAGACAATTCCCCAAATAGAAGCAGCAGTGCAAAAGCACAGATACCAACTCTTGAAAAATGAGCTTTTGTTTTGCATAAATAGTTAAGTTGCAGAAATAATTAAGTTATAACTGTACAAACCTCATGTGACCATACATAAGCAAAAAGAAATTCTTTTTGTGGTTGCTAATATTATTACTTTGTTTCTTAAGTACTTCAGGAGTCCCTGTTTCCAGTAATATGCAACACATAGGAACATTCCATTTTGAGAGGCTGAGGCAGAAGAATCACTTGAACCAGGGAGGCAGAGGTTGCAGCGAGCCAAGATTGTGCCATTGCACTCCAGCCTGGGCAACAGGAGTGAAATCTGTCTGAGAGAAAGAAAGAAAGAAAGAAAGAAAGAAAGAAAGAAAGAAAGAAAGAAAGAAAGAAAGAAAGAAAGAAAGAAAGAAAGAAAGAAAGAAAGGGAGAGAGAAAGAAAGAGAGAGAAAGAAAGAAAGAGAGAGAGAGAAAGAAACATTGCATTTTAAACAAATTTTACACAAATTTTTTCAAGCACAAAGGTACACATTGATTTCAGGCATGAAATTGAATAAATAATTCTCCACCATCACATAACTTGAATGTGGTAAAACAGGTTTTACTTACTTTACTGCATTAAAAAAATTCTGCTGCAACATGGAAGATACTGTATTTCTGAGAGTAGGTTCTATTACCAATCTGTACCACTGCAGTATTGAATACTTACAGGAGTTCTTTACTGCAATAAGACAATAAGCAAATTAAATTTTATAGTAAAATGACAAAGGCAGTGGTTAAAATGTAGGTCTGAATGTTAAATGCCCATTTAAAAGGGAGGATAGAATTGAAGGTTTATCCAAGTCATTTTGGTCACCAAGGTTGAGAAAACAGAATAAAGATAGACAAAGACAAACAGAGATGACACTTGAACAGAAGGAACAGTAAAGGTTTCTGAGTCACTTCTTCAACATGGCTGACTAGTGATGTTGAATGTCGGTTTTCCTCAGAAAGTAGATCAAAGAATAGAAGATTGGCCATGGTCCAAGTGGAAAACCGAGGGAAGAGAGCAATGACCTGTCAGAGAGCCCACGGGAAGAACCTGGGGTGCAGAAAAACAAAGTGTAGGTGGAGTTGCTTCTCTGCTCCCCTCATCCCTGTGACAATCAGCTGACACTAAATTGCTGGAGAGTCGTCTTCACCCTCACAACCTGGGCAATGTCAGTGGCAATTTGGAGACTTCTCAGAGACAGAGAATCAGGCGGTCACCTCGTGCTGAGG
Source organism: Chlorocebus sabaeus (assembly GCF_047675955.1). NCBI lineage: Eukaryota > Metazoa > Chordata > Mammalia > Primates > Cercopithecidae > Chlorocebus > Chlorocebus sabaeus. Next base: position 65,707,349 of record NC_132910.1, read on the forward strand.
AACCCACACTCCCCTCAGGCCTTAACTGAGATAGTGAGCAATATACTATTTTTATACTGACTGTGGGCCACTCTTCTATCAGCTGTTCAGTCACCACATAACGAGGTCCGCCGCAAATATAGCCCACAACTCAATCTGACTTTGGCAACCACAGGGAACTTTTGTGTCCCTGGAAAGCTGCAGGATGCCTGAAGATCTAACCCTTGACATGGGCTGCTCTGAAGGGAGGAGGGAACACAGTTCACCAAAGCTCCCCTTGGAACAAGGGAGATGTGGGCATGGTGGTGAATGTCAAAGGGAGTGGGACCAGTGGAAGGGAACAGATGTGCAGAGGGGGTTATCTCCTGCTCCCCCAAACCACTATTGTAGAAGTAGCAGAGGCTTTCCAGCTGGTGGCCAGCATGTGTGCACTTGGAGAAAGGCTTTGGAGTTATTTTCATGGTGACTGCACCCCTGTTGAAAGTGATCATGTGCAGTAGGTGTATCCATAAATGGTGGGGCTTATTTTCCCTTCTCTAATCAGACTGGCAGTGTCCTGGCAATGGAAGGCAGACAAGCCACAGGATTTTCTGCTCTGCAGTGGAAAAAGAGGCTCTACCCTGAGCCCATTTCAGTGGTAGCCACCAGAGGGACATGTCTGTAGTCTGCAGCTGCACTGTGACCAGAAGTAAAAAGATAAAGTCTATTTGAACTGAAGATTGCAAGCTTGCAGCAGGGGCATAATAGGGAAGTGGATCACATTTCTGTCTGTGGAAGACAAAGATGCATCCATTTGGGCATGAGACCTTAGTCCACTCCCACAAAATTAGAGACCTTAGTCCACTCCCACAAAATTTCCCCCAGTCAATCCCCATTAAGGTGAGTGCCTTCACTCATTATTGGGCTATGCAAAGATGAGTTGGTTCTTATTCTTAAGCACCAAGGACAGGAATGGTGACTGAACTGCACAATCAAATAAAAAACCTGTCTCAGAAGGGCATAATGGTAGTGTATAAGATAAGCTTCCTACACCTTTCAACTTTTAGCCTCGCAAGAGATAGAATGTCAGCCCATATATTCAACATATTGCTACAACAAGCAGCATTAGAGCAAGTCACCACACTAAAGCTATATACAACCATGGAACCCACACCAAGTCTAGGCCCTGAAAACATCCAGAAACTAAGCCAAGCAATCATATACAACATACACCTCACTCATATTCTCAAGAGAAAAAAATAACAAAAAAACTCCCAAAAGTCCCATCCAAATGGTAGCAAATTCAGAAATAAGAAGTAATAACACCTTCAGATGAGAAGAAATCAGTGCAAAAACTCTTACAGTAAAAAAAAAAAAGAAAGAAAAAGATGATTTTGACACCTCCCACAGATCAACCCAATTTTCTAGCAATGGATCCTAATTGAAATAAAAATTCTGAAATGACAGATGAAGAATTCAAAATACAGATGGCAAGAAAGCTCAGTGAGATCCAAAAGAAAGTAGAAAATCAACACAAACCAGAAAAATAATTCAGGATATGAAAAATAAGATAGCTATATATTTTTTTAAAAAGAGCTTCTGGAATCGAAATACTTACTAAAGTAATTTCAAAACACAATTTGAAGTAATAATCCAAGCAGAAGAAGGAATTTCAGAGCTTGAAGATCAGTCTTTTGAATTTACCCAGTCAGACAAAAATAAAGAAAAGTTAAAGAATGAACAAGGTATTTATGAAATATTATATTATTTAAAGCAACCAAACTACATCTTATAGGCATTCCTGAGAAAGAAGAAGAAAAAGTCAGCAACTGGAAAACATACTGGAGGGAATAAATTAGGAAAATTTTCCTAAACTTGAGAGAGAGGTAGACATCCAGATACAAAAAATTTATAGAGGTGGCACCTACAAGACACTACAAAAGATGAATATCGACAAGGCATATAGACATCAGGCTAAAGGAAAAAATCTTAAAGGCAGCAGAAAAAACAAAGAAAGAAAGATTGGAGCAGAACTAAATGAATTGAGACCAAAATGACCATTCAAAAGATCAACAAAATAAAAAGTTGGTTCTTTAAAAGGATAAACAAGATTGACAGACCACTAGCTAGATTAACCAAGAAGAGAGAGTGGATTTAAATAAACACAATCAGATGTGTTTACTTATTTCAAAATGTGACATTAGAACTGTTACCACAGAAATACTAAAGATCATTAGAGACTGCTGTGAATATCTCTATGAACACAAACTAGAAAACCTAAAGAAAATGGATAAATTCTAGGAAATACACAACCTCTCAATATTGAGCTAGGAGGAGACTGAAATCCTGAACAGACCAATAATGAGTAATGAAATTGAATTAGAAATTTAATAATCTATCAACCAAAAAAAGCTGAGGACCAGGCAAATTCACAACTGAATTTTACCAGATACACAAAGAAGAGCTGGTAACAATCCTACTGAAATTATTCAAAAAAATTTAAGATCATCTACAATTTAGTATCAGGATGATATCAAAATCTGGCAAAGACAACAAAAAAGAAAACTGCAGGGCAATATCCACGATGAACATAGACTGAAAAATTCTCAACAAAATACTAACAAACTGAATCCAGGAGCACATGAAAAAGATAATTCATTACAGCCAAGCAGATTTTATTCTAGAGATACATGAATGGTTCAAAATATGCAAATCAATAAATGTGACTCACCATACAAAGGGAATTAAAAACCAAAACCCTATGCTTATCTCAATAAATGCAGAAAAAGTGTTTGATATAATCCAATATCTTCTCATGATAAAAGCTCTCAACAATCTTGGCATTGAAGGAATTTACCTCAAGATAATAAGAGCCCTATGTGACAAACACCTAGCCAACATCATACTGAACGCAGAAAAGCTGAAAGTGCTACCCCTAAGAACTTGAACAATAGAATGATGTGACGGGGAAAGTCCTAGCCAGAGCAATCAGCCAAGAGGAAGAAATAAAAGCCATCCAAATGGAAGAGGAAGTAGCAGAGGCTCTCCAGCTGGTGGCCAGCATGTGTGCACTTGCTTAAAACCTCTAATGAAAACTTTAGTTTCTTTTGCTTTAAAAGAAAACTCTAAACATTCCTCCAAAATGTTCTTAGAATTGATAAATGATTTCAGTAAAGTTTCAGGATACAAAATTAATGCACAAAAGTCAATTGTATTTCTATACACCAACAATGATAAAGCTGAAAACCAAAGCAAGACCTCAATCCCATTTACAATAGCCATACACACACAAAAAACTAGGAATACATTTAACTAAAGAGTTAAAAGAACTCTACAATAAGAAGTACAAAACACTGATGGAAGAAATTGTAGATGACACAAGCAAGATGTCACTTCCTCCTGGATAGGAAGAATAAATATAATATTATTATAATAATTATATGCCCAAAGCAAACTGCAGATTTAATGCAATCCTTACAAAAATACCAATACTATTTTTTAAATAATTAGAAAAAAATACTAAAATGTATATTGAACCAAAAAAGAGCCTTAATATCCAATGCAATCCTAAGCAAAAAGAACAAGGCTGGAGGCATCACATGACTTCACTTGAAAGTATACTACAAGGCTATAGTAAACAAAAGAGCATGGTACTGGCACAAAAATAGACACATAGATCGATGGAACAAAATAGATAATCCAGCCATACAGCCACATGCCTATGACCAATTGATCTTTGTCAAAGTTGACATAAATAAGCAATGGGGAAAGACCCTATTCAATAAATGGTTCTAGGGAACCCGGCTAGCCATATGCAGAAGAATGGAACAGGATGCCTATTTCTCACCATATACAGAAGTTAAGATGAATTAAAGATTTAAATGTAAGACTTGAAACTATAACAATTCCCAAAGCAAACCTAGCAAAAACTATTCATGATATTGGCCTAGGCAAAGAGCTTATGCATAAGACTTCAAAAGCAAATGCAACAGAACAAAATATAGGCAAATGAGACTTAATTGAACTAAAGAGATTCTGAAGAGCAAAAGAAACTATTAACATAGTAAATAGGCAACCTACATAAAGGTGGAAAATATTTGTAAACTATGCATTTGAAAAATGAATAATATCCAGAATCTATAAGGAGCTCAACAAATCAACAAGAAAAAAAAAAAAAAAAAAAAAAAAAAAAAAAAAAAAAAAAACTACTAATTCCATTAAAAAGTGGGCAAAGGACATGAGTTACTTCTCAAAAGAATACATACAAGTGGCCAAAAAACATACGAAAAAATGCTCCAATCACGAATCAAAACCACAATGAGATATCATCTCACAGCAATCAGAATGACTGTTATTAACAAGTCAAAAAATAACAAATATTGGCGAGGTTGTAGAGAAAAGGGAAGGCTTATACACTCTTGGTGGGAATTTAAGTTAGTACAGCCCCATTGAAAACAGAATGGATGTTTCTCATAGAACTATAAATAGAACTACCATTTGAGTTAGTAATTCCACTACTGGGCATCTACCCAAAGGAATATAAATTGTTTTACCAAAAAGACTCCTCCACCCATATGTTCATCACAGCACTATTCACAAGAGAAAAGTCATGGAATCAACATAAGGCTCCGTCAATGATTGCTGGATAAAGAAAATGTGGCATATATACCATGGAATACTGCACAATAATAAAAAAGAGAATGAAATCATATCTTTTACAGCAATATAGCTGGAGCTGGAAGCTATTACCTTAAATGAAATAACTCAGAATAAGGAAATTTAATATTGCATGTTCTCACTTACTAGTGGGAGTTAAATAATGGGTACACATGAACATAAAAATAAAGATAATAGACCCTGGGGACTCCAAAATGGAGCAGAATGTGAGGGGAGCAAGTTTTGAGAAAGTACTCATTGAGTATTATGTTCACTATTTGAGTGATGGGTTCAATAGAAGTCGAATCTTCAGCATTATGCAATATAACCATATAGGAAACCTGCACATGTACCCTTTGATTCTAAAATCAAATCAAATCAAATTTTTTAAAGTTTCAGGACAATAAGGATGTAATTCCTGGATCCAGTCATGCCTGAGGACAGATGGTTTCTGAACTTTACTCTTTGTGAGTCAAGACACTATAATACCTTTTGCACAAACCAATTTAAACTAAGATTTTGTCCTTTGCAATTAAATCAATATTATTTGTAATAAATTCAGATTGAGTCATCAGCACTCACTCTATAAATCACAGATTTGAAAGATGAAAGACAATATCATGCATTATCCCAAGATTTTAGGGCAGAGAACATGTGGGTATAAAATGATGTCATTTTATATGTCAAGATGCACTATCAACAAGCTTTATAAACAAAATATATTAAAATTATTTTAGAAGACAAGGCTGTATCTGTAGCTAGAACAGTGAATAAAAGCTGAATGAATAGGATTGACATTTATCCAGGATGGTTGGTAGAATTCAAATTATTTTTAAAATTTGTGGTTTTGATGGATTCCAACTAAGACAAAGTCATATCTTACATGAAGATTTCCTTATAAAACTGTTACCAAAAAACCCCATATCTAATAAAAATTACTCTTTTATAAATATCCTCATTTAAAAAAAAATTAGTGTGGGATATGGTGAAGATTTTTAAGTAAGATTAAGACCACCACCTAAATTATGGTCTTAGGTGATGCTACCAGGCATCATGCATAAGGGTTGCCATGTGTGGTCACTTGAGTTGCTAATGCATAAATCCAAAAAACTTCCCCATTTAGACTTTGATCTGTGTGGCCACCCTGGGGTGATGCAGTGGGAGATTGTGAGCATTTGGATAAGCTGAATATACAATACTCTGTGTGCATGATGGAGATAGTTTTAGAAAACCGTGTAACCTACAATTTAGAAATAAATTATTAACAATGTCACCATGCTTATGTTTAAGCAAAATAACCTTTTGAGTGTTTTCACTAATTCATTCATGTGGTAATATTTTCCAAGCAACTATCTTGTTCCAATAACTTCATTAAGGTCTAAAAATGCCATGATAAGTAATAGAGATATGAGTGCTACCTTCATGGAGTTTACATTCTGATAGAAAACAGTAGATAGACATTCTCATTGTACTACGGGTAAGTGCAATGATGAGGGAGCTATGGAATACTGCAGGAACAGAGGAAGGACATCTACACTGAAACCTAATTAATTAATCAGGCCAAAGTTTTAAAATGTTACATATAAGTATCTTGAATAAATAATATTTAGAGCTAACTTTTTCATACTCTGTGAATTGAAAACAGGCCACAAATGTCAACCAAATGTAAAGGTACTGAGGTTTCCTGGAGTCTCATCATCACTGTTTCTTATCAGCTACTATACCAACACCACCAATTCTGATAAATTGTTACAGTTCTTACTTTTAATTGTTGTTCTTTATTGTCTCTAGTCACAACTATGGTTGAATATGCTAAGAAAACAAACAAGAAAGAAATGTATAAAATATGCTAAAAATACAACTATGCATATGAATTTCCAGATACAGGATTAGAAACAATGACTGAAAGCTGATTTGTCTGATTTAATTAATTCAATAAGTTTGGAGTTTATTTGGTCACCTAATCGTAATTAATTGATGCTGTGAATCCTAGTCAGAAAAGAAAAATCACAATTAGTATTATGTTTCATTTTTTCTTTCTTAAGAAACAAGGTCTTGTTCTGTCGTCCAGGCTGGAGTGCAGTGACATGATTATAGCTCACTGTAACCTTGAATTCCTGGGCTCAAGCAATCCTCCCCCTTCAGCTTCCAGAGTAGTTAGAAATACAGGCATGCACCAACACACCTGGCTAATTTCTTTTTTTTTTTTTTTTTTTTTTTTTTGTAGAAATAGGACCTCTCTATGTCGCCAGTGCTCATTTCGACCTCCTGGCCTCAACTGATCCTCTTGCTTTGGCTTCCCAAAGTGCAGAGATTACAGTTATGTTTTAATCAGTGGGAACAAATATAATAGTTGATATAATAAATAGAACCAGCTTTGTGTAAAAATACATGGATATTATACATCTAAATAAAAAATACCAGTTTATAACCAAATTCACTGTCATAAATTCAATAACAAAATGGTTCAAAAAATTAGTATATCATCCTCTAAAGTTACACAAGTTAGGCCATCCCTCAACTTGGAAAAAAAACTAGATTATGCAGAGTTAAATAACCACTGCAAAGGATAATTCTGTTTAGAGGCATGCAGTTTCACCAGCTGTGGTAAGTTTTTGTGCTTTTTTTGACCATTGTCTAGAAAGCCTGTTACAGATTGCCAAAAGCGTTCTATCTGAGGATGTTCTATCTGAGGAAAATTTGCTCTCAGAAGTTCTAAGACCCTTATTATTGCCAACAAGGATCCTTGTTTAAGGACCTAGACTGTCATTTCCAACTGAGTTATAATAATTGTTTTGTCCACAAACAAATGGAAGAACATCCATGCTCATGGATAGGGAATCAATATCATGAAAATGGCCATGCTGCCCAAGAAAATTTATAGATTCAATACTATTCCCATCAAGCTACCACTGAATTTTTTCACAGAATTGGAAAAAACTACTTTAAATTTCATATGGAACCACAAAAGAGCCTGCATAGTCAAGACAATACTAAGCAAAAAGAACAAAGCTGGCAACATCACGCTACCTCACTTCAAACTACACTACAAGGCTACAGTAACCAAAGCAGCATGTTACTGGTACCAAAACAGATATTAGACCATCAGAACAGAACAGAGGCCTCAGAAATAAGACCACACATCTACAACCATCTGATCTTTCACAAACCTGACAATAACATGAAATGGGGAAAGGATCCCCTCTTTAATAAATGGTGTGGGAAAATTGGCTAGCCATATGTAGAAAGGTAAAACTGGATCCCTTCCTTACACCTTATACAAAAATTAACTCAAGATGGATTAAAGACTTAAATGTAAGACCTAAAACCATAAAAATTCCAGAAGAAAACCTAGACAACACCATTCAGGACATAGGCATGGGCAAAGACTTCATGACTAAAACACCAAAAGCAATGGCAGCAAAAGCCAAAATTGACAAATGGGATCTAATTAAACTAAAGAGCTTCTGCACAGCAAAAGAAACTACCATCAGAGTGAACAGGCAACCTACAGAATGGGAGAAAATTTTTGCAATCCATCCATCTGGCAAAGGGCTAATATCCAGACTCTACAAATAACTTAAATAAATTTACAGGAAAAAAAAAAAAACAAACAAACAACCCCATCAAAAAGTGGACAAAGGATAAGAACAGATACTTCTCAAAAGAAGACATTTATGCAGCCAACAGACATATGAAAAAATGCTCATCATCACTGGTCATCAAAGAAATGAAAATCAAAACCACAATAAGATACCATCTCATGCCAGTTAGAATGGTGATCATTAAAAAGTCAGGAAACAACAGATGCTGGAGAGGATGTGGAGAAATAGGAATGCTTTTACACTGCTGGTGGTACTGTAAATTAGTTCAACCATTGTGGAAGACAGTGTGGCGATTCCTCAAGGATCTAGAACTAGAAATACCATTTGACCCAACATTCCCATTACTGGGTATATACCCAAAGGATTATAAGTCATGATACTATAAAGACACACACACAGGTACTTCATTGTGGCACTATTCACAATAGCAAAGACTTGAAACCAACCCAAATGTCCATCAGTAATAGACTGGCTGTTTGTGTTTGTTGCTTTCTATCTGTTGAAATTCTCTTAATGATATATTTAGTTTTGCTTGTGCTTTAGCTTCATAAAAATATCATACTATATATGTAGCTTTTACAACTCACATTTTCTATTCAAAAATATGCCTAAGATTCATTCATTTTGTTGCATGTAAGTCTAATTTATTCATTTTCATTGCTATATGATGTTCAGCTTTGTGAATATAATACAACTTATCATGGATACTGGTGTTGCTTTCAGTATTTTTTCTGCAATGAACAATGACACTGAGAGGATTTTTTTGCTTTGTATTTGTCTTTTGAAATACATTTGCAGGAATTTCTCCAGCGTGTGTATTGAGGAGTTGAACTGATGAGTCACGGAGTATGTGAACGTTCATGCACAAGATAACATTAAATTGCTATTCCAAAGTGGTTGTATCATTTTACATTCCCATCTCAGTGTAAAAGACATCCTATTGACCTACAAACTCTAAAGCCCTGGATTGACAAAGTAATTTTTTACTTTGTAATACATATAAATTATTTTGGTAGTATGTATAAAAAATTTCAGTAGTAATTTACATTTCCCTGATTATTAAAGTTGAAAATCTTTTCATATATTTATCATGTTGTCTTTTCCTTCTGTGAAATATCTATTCATGTCTTTTGCTTATTTTTCAATTGAGTGTCTGTGTCTCCTTTTGAACTTATTTCAACAATTTATTTATATATTCTGTTTCATTACTCTTTAGCTAGTTATATGTGTTAAAAATGTTTGGTCTCATTTTGTAGCTCATTATTTTATTATCTTTTTTGTTGGAGGGCTATATCTTTTATTAAATAGAATTTGTTAATTTTAATATAAGTGAATTTATTAAAATTTTAATGATCAGTGATCATTGTGCTTCCCTAGAAAATCCTTTCTTGTACAGAGTAAAAAACAAAAAGATTTTTTTCTTATATTTTAACTTGGTTAAAGTTTTGTCTTTCATATTTAAGCCTTTAATCTATTTGGAACTAATTTTTATATTTGTTGTGATGTTGAAATTTAATAACTTTCTTTTTCCTTCTGGTTAACTATTCCTCTCAGCATAGTGTATTGAATATTATCTCCTCACCCTACAGTGTATTTTTTATCATATACTGTATTCATATATATGTGGACCTTTTCCTGGGTTTCTTCTTGGTCAAGAAAGTACTTCTGATCTGTTTAAGACTTGACTTCGTAGTCTTCACTTGAGCACAGTATTGCCTGTCTTATTCCACTCTCCTGTCTAGATTGTCCAAGGCTTAACTTAGTAAGAATACTGGTATTTTCAATAAAGTTTTTTAATAAAGAGAAATAAAAACCCTCCTCATCTTGACTGTTTTTCTTCTGATATACTATTTTTGTTTCTATGTGCTTTTGTACACTTTCCTACAAATGTTGAAAATTCACAAAGTACACTTTTCTCTTACGAAAACATGCTTCAGTAACACCTGCAAAAACTAAAGCCAAAACAAAAACAGATACTGTGCTCTTTGCCTAGCACTGCTGATGAATGCCTCATGCTTGTTAAAGAGGAGCAATTTTAGACCTCTCTTTGGATTTAGGGGAAAAAAACACATATTTTGTACAATGTGTTTCCTAGGAGAGTCCCAATTATTAAGCAATTCTTAATTATTTGATTAATTTCTATCTCCTACATAAATATTTCTCTGGATGTGGCAGCTGGAATATAAAGAAAGTTGTGGGAATTTAATTGGTTTTGGAAAATATTGGTGATTAACTATTGACTAATAAGGACCTCCCAGCTTCAATACTGACTAACAGAACCTCTAGTCTCTGACAGTATTTTGAGGTTGTAGTTTAACTAAGGAATGTGGTCTGGTAAAGATTTTTTTATTCAGGCAATTGTCTATTGTTCACCTTCCTAACTTCTTTTCAATGCTTCTTTGAAAACATAGAAAATAGCACTGTAAGTATCTAACATAAATAAAGCATTTATAAGCAAACATTGGATCTAGATATTCAAGTGTGAACGGGTAGAAGAATGTGTTATGGTTGGCAGGATCCTTAGTTCTCTGGGACTTTGTAACTTTATGAGTGCTTACTAATATTACTCTACTTCTAAATAAGCTAGGGAAGGTTTCTTGGACAAGACTTAGCATGATTCAGGCTATGAGTGCATAAAGAACATTTGAAACCAAAGGACCACAAATTAGACTTTATGTGAAGAGATCTACACACTGAAATGACTGTACCTTCTCTTGCTTTTGCTGTGCCATTCCTTTCCTGTCATTGGAGTTCAAGATAGATCTCTAGAGTGTCCTGAATTAACTCACTCATCTCTGTAAACCACCACATCATACTGTTTGCCCAGCTATTCATCTCAACTTACTTTTGAAACTGCATTCATAATTGAAATGTCATTTGACTATATAATTACCAAGTGTCTAATGTCAGGAGTTTCATAAATTATGCAACATGTGTTCCCTAGCTGTATTATTCTATAATCTGTGGGTTTTCCAGTACTTTTATGTTGAATGTCATGTCATAACCCATATACATATATAACTCGGATGTGTTGGTTTTACCAACCACTGAGTGCACTAAAAAAATAAAAAATAAAAAGCTTTGTTTCTGCTACAATCATTTTTTTAAAAATCTGATAAATGGATAGATGATTTCTTGAACAAATTCAAAATTAAAAATCTGTAAAGGAAAATTTCACTAAGATAAGGAGAGGGCTAAATATTGCTAAGAGTCAGAAGTAAATTTAATTAAAAATGAAGAACTAGGCTTGTAAATAATGAAAAGTTTGCCAACCTTCCAGCCACACTTAGTAAACAACTCTTGATTCATCCATTCATTATGAATTTTTACACAATCTTTATGAATTTTTGAAAATTAGGTAATTTATGACACTGCCACTAAAATCTATGTTTAAGGAAATCATAAAATAAAATTTAAACAAATAACATAAGTTAAATAAAAAATTGATACACAACTATGTGTATGTGTATAGACAGATTTAAATTGTGTAGAGAGAAACATACTGTATATAGAAAAACAACTGAAAGAAAATAACAAAAGTTATCAGGAGTTCTCATGGTTTATGTATCTGTATTTATTATTTTTATTTTCTAAATGTTCTTTATTATATAATATAGATAATATAATATATGCTGTAATATATATATTTTTTGAGTCAAAGTCTCACTCTGTTGGCCATGCTGGAGTCCAGTGGTACTATCACAGCTCACTGCAGCTTTGATCTCTCAGGCTCAAGTTTCCCTCATACTTCAGCTTTCCAAGTAGCTGGATCTACAGGTGTATGGCACAGTACCAGACTAATTTAAAAAAATTTTTGTAGACGGGCTTTCTGTATGTTTCCCAGGCTGGTCTCAAACTCCTGAGCTCAAGTGATCCTACCACCTGGGCCTCACAAACTGCTGGGATCAAAGGAAGGAGCCGCCACATCTGAATCTGTAACATATATTACAGTATTTATAATATATATGTATATTAGTACATGCATATATCTATATATAGTCAAATAGAAAATCTATTCATTGTGACAAATTATTTCTAAATTGCCTAATGTGACTTTTCATTATTATTATTCAAAATGATAGTACCTCATTAAATGTGAATGAAAATTATTATTGAACAAAAGTCATTTAGATAACATAGGGCTGCACAAAAGGGATAATTTGATGAATGTGGAATAAGGTAAAAAAAGGTACTAATAATTATACAATATTAATTTGGTCTTGGTTTAAAAAGTTTGGAAACGTTCAAAAATATCAAAAAATATATTGAAATAAATAATTTTATTGTCAATAGAATGCATTAAACTGAATAATACTGAAAATGTGGAATCAAGGCTGAAATGATTTAGGTAAATTGAATAAATCATTCTGAAATTTTTAAAACATGCAAAACACAAATACATATACAAAAATTCCCAAAATATAAAAGTCATCCATTATATAGAAAATGTTATATGTTTTACCAAAATAAATTTTTCAAATGGTTCCTTAGGTGAATTAAGCATTAAGTAAATTTGTGTTTGATTAGATAGATTTACTTGTATTGATCTAGAGCCCAATTTGAGCCAGATTTTAAAGGACTGACTGGATTTTAAATAGGATATTAGTGAAGAGAAAATTCAATAAAAAAAAGAGCATAGTGTATGTTCAAGGAGTGGGGCACTGCTAACAGGCTGAAGGATCTAGTATGTGTGGGTCAGTTAGCATGAGGAAATGCATGTGGAATCCAAAAGGTTAGGAGCTGGAAATACCACTGTATAAACCTCCGAAATGAATTTTCCTCCATGGATGTAAAGGGTACAATATTTATCTATCTATGCCATTTGGATTATACAATTCATTGGGTGTGATAGGCATTTATTATTGAGCACTTATTAGATATTCTACACTGTGAACAGTGAGCAAAAACAGAAGAAAAAGGTGACTTTGTAAAGCCTTCATGTACTGTAGTAAACATAATTTCAATCGTAGTGAAAATTTTGGAGGAAGCGAAGTGAGGGGAAAATAGGATTGAATTTATAAGGTATACCAAGAAGTAGAATAAAGAGGAAGCCCTTTATTATTTTGTGATCAGTTGAGGGACTAAAATAAATATTGATAAATAGATATATAACCTTATGAACTTGATTCTGAATGTCATTGACTGGTTAAGTAAGATTCTTTGGGTAATTTCTGTTTCTCAAAATAACATAGACCCAGGGAAATAACTTGAAAGATAGTTGTAATAATAAATTGCTAAGAATATTTTTATTGTGGGAAGAGGAATGAACTTCTCAGTGTTTCCTGAACCACCTTTTTTAGGTTAGGTTTAGCTATAAAATTGACCATTAGAGGCAATTACTTTAGGGGAAACACACTAGTCAACAGTAGTTATTTCCAGATTAAATTAGGCTTTAACTCATTAGAAAATATGGTGTGTTGCCTCTCCTCTTCTTCTCCCTGGGTTAATGCAGCTTGGTGTGAATAATGTCCATTTCTGAGTCTGGTCACTGCTGTGGCTGGCCCCATGGGAGTTTCATCATCCTATCTTGGCAACATATATACATTTTGTGGTTTCAGTTGGAAGGAGGATTCAAAAATATAAATGAAATTCAGTTTTAGAAAATATAAAGATAATTATTTTTTTACATATATGATTTTATGGAGACAAGTTCATCTTCACCTCACCGCTACAATACTAAGGGAGATGGAAGAGTTTGCTAAAAATCAGCAGATAGCAGCAGCAATAATGCTAATAAAATAGCAGAAATGGATTTCCATGTTTTTCAAAAGAAGAAAGTTATTGAGAGATTTTGCAGGAAAGATGTGAATTAGAAGGACTCAGTTCTTTGGAGATCATCATTTCACACTTTTAAGAGTTAATTAAGGTTGCCGTGCCTCAAAGTGACTATTAGGTGTTCAAAGTTGTAAGGGTAAGACACATTGAGTTTACATGAAGTAACAGATGATATTTTGAGGACACACGGAGAAGGAAGACAAGAACCTCAACTTGCACATAGCCAGGCTTAGAGCACACCTCAACCAGATATGCTGTGCTCAGCCCCAGCGAGGCTGGGACTGATTTCACTTGCTTACTATCTGGTTGCTGTCACACAGCTACAATGTGATGTCCCTTGTATGATCCCTAAACATTATTATATAATCTCTGGACAATGTATCAAGAGACCATGGGTGATGTGGTAGGAATCTGAACCGAAAACTAAAAATCTAGGTAAAGTGAGTTTTTAAGGACAATATTTGCTATTTATGCATAAATATGCTAAAATATACAACTAACTCCATTTGAACAAATGATATCTTTTCCTTTGGAAATGTGAAGGCCAAATACACAGAGAGAGGTAGTCTTCTGTGGGGGATAAAGGTAGTTAGCAGAAATAATGAATTCTAGCCACAGCATTTATCTCTTTCATTCTGCTACAATATCTGTAAGACAGCTATCGTCTTCAAATGCAGTATTCAAATGTTCACTCCATTTTCCACTATAGTGCTCCTCAGCTAACTTTCAGCCTCTATGGTAGAGAAGATTCAGCAGCTTTCAAGTAACTCATAGGCCTCAAGGTTCAGAGGACATTAGGTGCTCTCTGATCAAGGCACTGTACTTTGCCATTGTTGTTCTGTTGTTACCATATGACTATGATAGGAGGCACTTCTGTTGAGACCGCTGGGCCTCAGGATTCTGGACAGGAAATAGGGATTCGTTGCTTATATTTCAAATCAGCAAACTTAGCTAAGAATTAAGGTGGTTCTAGGTTAGCCCCAACTTCCACCTCCATCCCAGAAACTCAGCCAAGAGCAGTGGAAGAATTCATAGGTACTCCCACCAATATTGAAGTATCCTTCATCTCCTTCCACTCTATCCCTTCTCCCATCTTAGAGAGTTTTTCATACATGTGTGCTTAACTGAAAAGGGGACGGTTAGTATCTGCCTGTTGATGTCTTGTCTTTTAAACCTTTTCATCTTACATCTGATGGTGATACTTTATGATTTAACACCCATTTGAGGGCAAAAGGGACCTCATGTCTTTCAGCCCAAATGAGGAGTAACAAAAATCTTCCCCAGGTCCTCTATCCATGTCTCTGCCTTTTTTCTTATTTTTCTTTTGGGTCTTGTCTTCCCTACCATTCATATCCTCTGCTGTCAAAGTCTGATGCTGACTGTGGTCAGGTCACTTATTTATCCTAAAAGCTTATCAGTTTCTCACTGTCCACAGAATAGTACTTAATCTCATTGTTAAAAAAATCCAAAGTCCTAAGTGATCTGACCCCAATTTGCCTTCCCAATTCTATTTTCCACCATTCTATTTAATTTCTGTTCTCCTGGCAAATTAGAATTTCTTAATGTTTTTCATATGTTTTTTTGCTTCAATATCCTATTAAGTGCCAGAAATGTTTTATGCTATCATTTTCACATGCTCAAATTCTAATGAATTTTCAAGGTTCCTTAAATTTCTCCCCAAATTATCAACACACATGCACATGTGTGCACGCACGCACACACACATACACAGACACTCTGTTGTCCAAACTACCATAACTCTTTCCTTATTCTATTAAGCACTTATTGTTTATCTTATGTTGTACTAATTTAAGCTGGAGTAGTCCCACTAGAGTAAGTTTTAATTTTCTTCAGTTCAAACAAGTTTCTCATTGATTATGTATCCCCAGAAAAAAAAAATGTAGATGTATAAAGTATAAGATAGGTCACACATCTGTGATCAAAATGATTAACTTTAGATTTGAATTCTTACCTAAATAGATTATTGTTTTATTGAACCACAAGGAGAAAATTTTGATTTTGAAGAAGATTTATTTTACCTAAGCCAGCTGTATCATTATGTATGTGCACATGCAAAGCGGCACACACAACATTGCAGAACATGTAAATGATTGATTTTGTTTTAAATAATATCAAACTAGGCAACTATGTTCTAATTTTGGGAAATTTTAGGCAAGAATAGGAAGAAATAAAAGACTATTTTGTATTTTCAGTGGTTAATTTGCTTTGGCTTTTAGGAGAAAGGAGACAATTTCAATTTAATGTCTTCATTAATCAACTTCAGGTCAGCCTCACCATGTGCTGCATTTATTTAAACTTATTGCCCAGCAAGCTAGCAATTTCAAGAGTGTTTAGCATTGTCAGTCAGTCCGCCAGTGTGATATGAAAGAAGCAATGAATGTCACTTTTAGGGCATCTGCTTTCCTGTACAGTTTCAGTTTATTATTAAACCCATTTGCTTCACTGATGAAATCGTAATGAACCATATTTTCACACACTTGATCAACTAAAATTCGCCCATAGAGCTTTTATAAGAACCTAAATTTAGCAAGGTGAAAATGAAAGTTAACATTATGTATTTTAGTCTTTAAATCTGTGATATGAACTTCATGAAGTTAAAGGACGATTTTTAGTTAAAAGAAAGAAGGTCCTGGAATAAAAAAGTAATAATGTCAACAAAAGAGGGAGTGGTTACATTGAGTCATGAGGGAAATAAAGAAAGGGGAAAACAGTAGAATTGGTTTGGGGTTAGTCAATAAAATAACTGAACAGATGATACAATCAAGACTTCTAGATAGTGAAAGAAGGAAAGAAGATCAGTGAATAATGTCAATAAAAAGACGACCAGTGGAGAAAAAAAGAAAAACACAATATTTCAAGGGCTTTATAAAGACCCAGAAAAAATATCAGAGGTTTGGAACTGAGAATTTAGTTTATTACTTTTTTTTTTTTAAAGAAGTATTAAAGTTATCGTTTACCTCTGTCACCTCAAAATTTAATTATATCACCAAGGAAGTGAGTACTATAACACATGCAATAATGGACCTAAGATTCTTTAAAAGATCTTTTCACTGGATATAAGCCCTAAAAAATTTCTGTCATACAAGAGTAAGAAAAACAGAAGCCAAAGTAACCCTAAAAACTAAGCATCTGTTTAAAGAATTTTAAAACACATTTTGTTGTTGTTTTGTAAATTGTTTACTCCACAGTAGTCTATCATATTGAAATAGAGAAATAATTTATTAAGGACTATTCATGATGCCTAATAATAATTAGTTTCCTTTACTATTTACTTTGAAAGACAAATTTTTGTCTCTATTGTTTCTTTTCACGGAAAGATGAGTAGGAAGGTCATTTTACCATATTGAACAGATGGATGAAATAATTGAGTGATATTGAATGCTGTACCTACCGGCTAATCTAGCAAAATGGATTTAATATTTCTATAGGGCTAAGGGGCATTATGTTATTTCATTGCTTTTGTTTCTGGAAACTAGAGCTTAAATATTTAAAATAAGTCAAAGTAGGCATTGAAAAAAGTATTGAAAAGTCATGAGGCATGTTCCCTGTTCTTCAAGGCTTTCAATTAAGAGCTCTTTCATTTCTTGGGATCTAATACACCCAGTTTCATTTTGTATCATCAAATCACGTTTCAATGATTTTAGTATGATTATGGCATATTTGATTTAGAAATGTAAACTAGATGAACTGACAAGAAAGTATGCTACTGAAAATAAATTATTACAAAGAATCCATGTAACCACTCTGGGTTGCAATTTCCCAGGATAAGTATTTCTTTCTGGCAGAAAATTTAAACAAAAATAATCAGGAAATTTTTTGACCACTCATGTCTTTTATTTAGTCAAAAATCTCCTGTGAAAGTAAGGCTTGTCTTGCAAAGTTATTCCTGAAGGAAATTGACTCAGAGGGCAGCATGACTTATGGTACTGTTACTGTGTATAAACAGTTCTGTCTTATGAGTAATGCTGGGTGAGGTCATGATTTTTAAGCACTTATGGTTTTTGTTGAATCCAATGAGTTTGACAAAAAATACTTTAGGAAGAAGTCAAACTAACATGCTACATTCAAAGGGCTTTACACTTCTTACATATTTACTAATATTGATGATTTTCACACTTTGAATTTTGAAGAAACTTAAGAAATCTCTCAGGTAACAGGCATCGTGGCAGCATTCTGTAACATAGATGAGGGTCCGGGAATTGTGTGATTTTGGTTTAGTCATTTCCTCCAGAGGTCAGTTTCTTGTATTATAAAATGAGGAAGTTGAGGTATTTGATACGTGAGGTCTCTTACAGGCCTATATATCTGAAGTTCAAGTTGTTTTATCTATGAACACGTTTTAAGGCAATTTTAATAAACTTTTAATTTTAGAATAAATGCAGATTTACAGAAAAATTGTGAAGGTAGTATATACTGTGACTCCTGCTGTTCACATCTTACATTTGGTATATTTGTCATAACTAATGAAACAATTAATACATTATTATTAACTGAGGTCCATACTTTAATTAGATTTCCTTTATTTTTACCTAATGGTCTTTCTATATTCCAGAATTCCATCCAGGATATCATATTATATTTAGTTGTCATATCTCCTTGGGCTCTCTTGGTTGTTACAATTTCTCAGACTTCCTTGTTTTTATTATTTTTTTAATTTTTAAACTTTTAATTTTTAAAATAATTTATGGATACATAGTAGGTGTGTACATTTTGCAGCACTGTTTACAATAGCTAAGATTTGGAAGCAGCCTAAGTGTCTGTCAGTAGATGAATGAATAAATAAAACATGGTACATTTACACAATGGAGTATTCAGTCATTAAAAACAAAATGAGATCCAGTCATTTGCAGCAACATTTAGAGAACTGGAGATCATTACGTTAAGTGAAATAACCCAGGCACGGAAAGACTTCCTTATTTTTGATGACATTGGCAGTTTTGAGAAGTATGGGCTAGGTATTTTGTTGAATTTGTCTCTATTGGAATTTGTCTGAGATATTTCTTATGCCTGGTTTGGGATTGTAGGTCTTTGGAAAAAAAATTTGCAGAGGTCAGGTGTTATTCTTATCACATCACATCGAAGGTACATACTGTCAACATGATTTATCACTGATGATATTGGCTTTGATGACCTGGCTGAGATAGTGGTTTTCAGATTTCTTCACTGTAAAGTTAACTATTTTTTCTTCCCCCTTCCTATATTCTGCTCTTTGGAGGAAATTTTTATGTGCAGCCCATACTTCAGAAGTAGAGAGCTCTGCTCTATCTTCTTGAGGGTTCAGTATCTACAGAAATTCTTTGCAATTCTAGTGACTGTGATTAGTCAGTGACTATGATTAGAGTATGATTAAACTATGACTAGAGGCACTCAGTTTTAGCTTGTGCTTCTGAAATGTGAACTTTACAAGTGCGTTTAGTCCTCTACTCGCCATGATGGAAGCATGAAGGGATTTTTCTGCACTGTGCACTGGGAGAAGCACGTTGAACTCCTGGAGGTAAAACTCATAAAAATGTGGGGGCTCTCCATCACTGCTCCCCATCCTGGAGTTTTGAACTCTCAGACTTGTCTACAATGAGCCTCTAGCAATCAATTACAGTTTAGGTTTTTCTATTCTGGTTCTAGTTTCCGTGGAAGTTTCTGCTTCAATAAGCCATGACTCCTTGCATGCACCTGTCAATCCAATTTTGGGGTCAGTGATTTGCCCTGACACCTGAATTCTCTGACAGCTCTAGGACAAGTTGATGATTTTTGAGCTTGTTCTGCTTTTTACTTGTTAGGATAAAGTAACAACATTAAAGTTCCTTATATGATGGGCCCAAATTGAAAGTTTAAAAAACGTTGAACATTTCTTTTAGGAAAAAGTTCCCTCCATTTATCTGACAAGATTTGTACTTCTCCTTAACTTTTGAGGGATAATTTCACTGAATGTAGACTTATAAGTTGGTGGTTCTTATCTTTCTATACTAAAGATTTTGTCATACTCTCTTCTTCCTTGTATGTTTTTTTCTGAGCAGTGTACTATTTTTCTTATCCCTGTTCCTCCAGAAATCAAGTGCTTTATTTTGTCTTAGGCTTCTCTAAAGATGTGGTTTTTTTTTTTTTTTTTGGTCTTTGGTTTTCCACAGCTTGAATATGACATGTCTAATTATATGTATCTGTGGTTTTGTGGTTTTTTAAAAAATATTTATGCTTATTGGAGCTTCCAAAATCTGTAATATTTTGTTTGCTGTCAATTTTGGAAGGTTCTCAACTATTGTTTCTTCAAATATTTCTTCTGCTCCATTTTTTCTTTTTCTCCTTCGGATATTCCAATTATATTCCAATAACTTTTGATATTATCTCACAGTTGTTGGATTGTCTGTTCTTTTAAAATTCTTTTTCAATTTATTTTAGTTTAGAAAGTTTCAACTGATTTATCTTCAAGCTCCCTCTTTATTTCCCTGGCTGTGTTGAGTACACTGAAGAGTCCATCAAAGAAAGTATTCATTTATTTTACTATGTTTTTTACTTCTAGCACTTCCTTTTGATTCTTTCTTAGGATTTCCATATCTCAACTTATTTTACCTATCTGCTCTTGAAAATTATCTACTGTTTCATTAGAGCCCTTACCATAATATTTACTATTATTTGAAATGCCCAGTCTGATAATTTCAATACCTATCTCAACCATGAGTCTAATTATGATGATTCTTTGTTTCATCAAATGGCATTTTGTATTGCCTTTTGACCTTCCTTATAATTTTTTGGTGAAAGCCAAACATGTATCAGGTAACACAAATTAAAGTAAATAGGGCCTTCGTGTGAAGATTTATGGTAATCTGGCTAGGAATTGGACTGTGTTTAGCACATGCTATAGTTATAGTTGCCAGATGCTTCATGTTCTTCTAGTGCCCTTGTATTTGTCTCCTTTTATCTTGAGTTTCTCTGATTGCTTCTAGTCAGAGGGAGTCTGTGTTGTAGCCCTGTTAGATGTAATCTACAGTTACACTGGAATTGTATTTGTGTGGTGGTAAGGTGTGGAAGAGTAGGAGCATTATATAATCTTGCAATTATATCTTTTAGTGGGTTCGTATCCCTGGGGTGTGACCTTCACAAGTGTTTCTCTGGTGGTATAGATTAATTTTCCTTAGACTCCCACTCCTTTCCCAAACTACAGTGCTCCCAATTCATGTCCCTGAAGCCCTTGTCCTTGATAACTATGTATTTCCCCTCTTTGGTGAAATGGAAGGGTTAGCGTGGGCTGAAACAAGAGAAATTTCCTTCTCCATGCTGGGGTAAGTTTCCAGCACAGCCTTTTCTTCTGAAGCGTGTGCCTTTGTTAAGGAGAATGCTCTGAGTGTATTTCACAATGATTCATTTTTCTCTCCACTTTACAGAGCCATAGGGGACTTTTCTCAGGTCTTCACCATCAGAATCTGGTAGAGCTCCTA